>NC_080177.1:15633142-16353963 GCF_950295315.1 Erinaceus europaeus
GCATGCTGAAATTAGGCCTTGTAGTTGCACATGCAATTGAGAGGCTTCTGTGTGGTGAACTCATGCACTTTCTAACCTAATTTAGCAGCCATACCTGGAAGTACCATGTGGAGCCAGACCCTCATTAGAGTGAGAGAAAGTAATAAAATTGCAGCATATCTGTTACTCTTTAATTTTAGCATTAAATGTAATTCCCCCTCCCTTCCTTCCTCTTCCTCCTCTTCCTCCTGCTTTACTTCCTCCACTTCCTGAATTACTTTGTTTTCCAAATAATCTCCTACTTGTTGTGGCAAAACATTTCACCTGCTAGAGAAGGAAGAAAGGGAGAACTCCACAGGAAGCAGCAGCACAGACAAGAAGATGCTCACACTTTGCCTGCCCACCCCCCCTCCCTTGTTCTTAAACCTACTCACTTATTGCGAGCTCTTATTTCCTTGGTACATGTGTTTGCTTATTGTCTGTGAATCTCTACAAAGTATTTTTTTCTCAGTTAGGCATCTCATCAAGCTAGGGCTGGTGTGGGAAAAGCAAGTTAATTGTGTCTTTGCCAATATAAAATAGGTATGGCTTTTAACGAGGCATCTGGAAGAGCAGGAAGACTGAATCAGAGATAGCCTAATGTGAGCTGGGGCTCCTGTGTGGCAGGTCAAACCATTTGGTGTCTGTGCTCGGAAATGCAAAGGCAAAACAAAGACTGGAAGACAATGTGTAAAATGCCTTAAGAGTCAACATCCATGCTCAGCAGGAAGCAATTACAGAAGCCAGACCTTCCAGCTTCGGCACTCCACAATGACCTTGGGTCCATATTCCCAGAGGGATAAAGAATGGGAAAACTATCAGGGGAGGGGATGGGATACAGAGTTCTGGTGGTGGGAATTGTGTGTAGTTGTGCCCCTCTTATCCTATGGTTTTGTCAATGGTTCCTTTTTATAAATAAAATTTAAAAAAAGAGTAAATATGCATTTCCTCTTACGTGTGTAATTTACTCCCTCTGGCCAACCCCCCCACACTCCGAAGGTAGCTTTTCAATGGCTAGAGGGTGCATGAAGACAGCTCCATACTCTCCAGAACCTATGCACATGGCCTAATTGTTGTTTAAGATTTATTTGGTGATTTAGGGAGACCAGAGCGCCTCTCTGATCATATGCCCTGGCACATCCAACTGGGGAATATAAGTTTGCAAAGAATGAGCTCTGCCTACAGAACCAGCAACTGTTCCTTCTATTTGTTTGCTGTCTTATGAAATAGCAAACTTAAAGACATGGAAAAGTAGTGAGTGCCATCTCACAGGACTCACAAACTGATGCCAGGCACAAAAGTAACCTTTGTTCATAAGAAGGGGAGTGTGAGTGCACTGCATTGCTGGAGCATCTAGTCTTTCTGAAGCACAGGAAGTCACAGGCCATGCAAAGCTCAGGTGGTCAGGGACTCCACTCACTGAGTCCTCTGGTGACAGAAGCCACATGGGTTAGTCCTCTGGATCAGAAGTGGTGGTTATTTCTGTAACGAATGGAGCCAGTGGCTTGTAGGTGCAGTAATCTCTGTTTGACACATTACATCTGATTTGCCCTCATCTTGGGTGAAGTAATTTCTTACTTGTTTTTTTTTCTCAAAGAACACAATTGACCTTTGCATGGATCCTTGCACCTATTACTATGTGCACTTAACCGAGTGTGCCAGCACCCGGCCCCTGTAAGTCTTCACTTAAAACCTTTGTCTTTAGTCAGAAATTTTTATTTCTGAAGTATTGATCATATATTTGGGTATTAATATTATTATAAGATGTATTCTATTAATTTCAGTTTATTCAAGCAAATGATAAACCAAACCTTTATTTAGAAGAGCACCAAATTAACATCACAGAGTATAAATTGAGTATTACTGTATTCGAAGCCCAACCCAACTCTCCTTATCACCCTGTTTAATGCCTAAGAGCTTTCAAATCCAAAACTTGAGCCCTTGCTTTGAATTTTCATTATGCACATCTGTGGGTTTATTCCCACTGTTTGACAAACCTAATCTTCCCACGATGGTGCCAGATTGTGCACTAGCCCCACCTCCATGGTTGGATGACTAACCTGTGGGTTGAACACAAGGCTAACTGGTGGCACTGCCTCAGGAAGCAGCAGGGGCAGGTTGTCATTGGCCCTTGAGGTCCAGAATGTAGATGTGAGTGAATCATGCTGGCCTCAATCCCAAGACCACCCACAGAAATTGCTTTATGTGGGATCTGTTTCAATGCCCAGTCCCTTTGATTCACTTGCACAAAGGAGTGGACATTTTGACTTCAGTTGCAATGCCTCTGACATTGAGACATTTTAAGTAGTTCAAAGAGATCTTAGTGTTTCTGTTGAAACGAGGATAATAATTATAAATAAGCCGCTTATTTATTTTATAAACCTTCTTTGTATGTACAAAAGTTTGCATTCATTAAATACTCCTTTTAAAAGTATGAGTGAGTTCTTTTTAGTTTTCTAAATTTCCATCCCCAAATCATCAGCAATGACACATGAATTGACTGGAGTAATGTTTGTGTGCTTTGAGCAATACTTGAGGTTCTTGAGTCCTGAAAGGTATTTTTTTTTTTTAAGAAAGGAGACATTAACACAACCATAGGATAAGAGGGGTACAGTTCCACACAATTCCCACCACCCAGTCTCCATATCCCAACCCCTCCCCTGATAGCTGTCCCATTCTCTATCCCTCTGGGAGCATGGACCCAGGATCATTGTGGGTTGCAGAAGGTGGAAGGTCTGGCTTCTGTAATTACTTCCCCGCTGAACATGGGCATTGACTGGTCAATCCATACTCCCAGTCTGCCTCTCTCTTTCCCTAGTAGGGTGGGTCTCTGGGGAAGTGGAGCTCCAGTACACATTGGTGGGGTTGTCTGTCCAGGGAAGTCTGGTCAGCATTGTGCTGGCATCCAGAACCTGGTGGCTGAAAAGAGAGTTAACATACAAAGCCAAACAAATTGTTGACCAACCATGGACCTAAAGGCTGGAATAGTGCAGATGAAATGTTGGGAGGTATTCCCTGCATGCTCTTGTGTACTTCTGCTTTCAGGTATATATTTTTCCCTAGCTTATGGGCACATGTGAACATATGCTCTATCTCAGGGGACCTGGACTATATCTAGGTTTGGGGACTGTATTGGGGAGCGGACCACCTAGAATGGAATTAGAGAATACTATGAAAGGAAAGGTCTCACCCAAGTGATGAAGCTGAAGGGTTGTCATTCCACACCTGAAGTCTCTGGACACAGTCTGAAGTGAAGCATGCTGGGGTTGCACTCACGTCCGCGATGCAATATTATTTGATTTGGATTGAGAGAAGCATGCAGGAAAATGGGCCCCACCCTAAGGTTCCAGGACTGGGGGAAATATAGGCTCTATAGTTGAAATGTGGGGTGTTTTACCTTTAATAAGAGAGCTGGGTGTTTACAAAGTGATATGTGAACTCAAGAATCAAGAACTAAGGGCAATTTCAGATCACTTAGTGCACTCATGGGAAACAACTGACAGAATGATCAATGTCTGTTTTATAAACTATATGAATGTAATTATTCTGTCCTTTATCATTACAGCATAAAACTAATTTTAGACGGTAGGAACAGAAAGTATTTCTCTACGTAAATATGGCTTAGTATAAACAAACGAGAATTTATATTAAGGTTGGTGTACTTTAGAAAGGGGAAAACTTTTACATTAGAAAGCAATAAATTGGGAGTCCAACCGTAGCCAGTGGGTTAAATGCACGTGGCGCAAAGCGCAAGGACCAGCACAAGGATCCCTGTTCGAGTCCCCGGCTCCCCACCTGCAGGGGAGTCCCTTCACAGGCAGTGAAGCAGGTCTGGCAGGTGTCTATCTTTCTCTCCCACTCTCTGTCTTCCCCTCTTCTGTCCATTTCTCTCTGTCCTATTTAACAACAACGACATCAGTTATGAAAACAATAAAAAACAAGGGCAACAAAAGGGAAAATGAATAGATAAATATAAAAAAATTAAAAAGAAAATGATAAATTTTTCATTCATTCTTACCTCCCCCCTTTTTGTATATAAATGTATTCACATTTATGCCTGTGTATGCACACAAACATACACAAATCTATCTGCAGAAACATATACATGCACATATACTTACACACATACATACATTCATATAAAGAGTTAATAAGAGATTACTCCTCCTTTCCTTCCTCAAAGGGACTTGATGTTGTCTGAGAGAAGGTATGAGAGAAGGTATAATAGATAAATGTGCTGAATAGACTATCTGGCCACTTGAAACTAAAAAGCAACTCTAAACTTAATCACTTCAAAATAGGAGTGGGTAGAACTACATTTTCAGAATTGAAACACTTTATCTTAGAAAAAACCCTAAGTCTGAATGATCAAATATAAGTCATTTTTGCTTTAGTGAGAAGAGTGTCATTTTAAGATGTGAAAATGTTATTTTTGAAACCACAGAATGAACTAGGTCATCAGTGATTGTTCTAATTTTCATGAATAGAAGAAACATGTCATTAACAACCCTGGGGGGGGGGGGCGGGCAGTAGTGCAGAGGGTTAAGCGGAGGTGGCACAAAAGCGCAAAGACTGGCATAAGGATCCATGTTGGAGCCCTAGATCCCCACCTGCACGAGGGTCACTTCACGGGTGGTGATGCAAGTGTGCAGGTGTCTATCTTTCTCTACCACTCTCTGTCTTCCCTTCCTCTCTCCATTTCTTTCTGTCCTATCCAATAACACCGGCATCAGTAACAACAATGGCAATGATAACAACAACAAGAGCAACAAGGGCAACAAAAATGGGGGCGGGGGCAAAAATAGCCTCCAGGAGCAGTTGATTCACAGTGCTGGCATCAAGTCTCAGAGATAACCCTGGAGGCTAAAACAAACAAACAAACAGACAAAAACCAACACTTGGGAACGCTGGATAACTCCTAGACTCTTTCCAAAGCATAATGAAGTATACGAAAAGCATGGTTTAGCTGTCAGAATCAACTTTATTATAACATGTAGAAGAGACTAAGGAAAAGAATTGATTACAACTGTGAATATATATATATATATATATATATATATATATATATATATATATATGAAAGCAGACATTAACACAACCATAGGATAAGAGGGGTACAGTTCCACACAATTCCCACCATCCAATCTCCATATCCCAACCCCTCCCCTGATAGTTGTCCCATTCTCTATCCCTCTGGGAGTATGGACCCAGGGTCATTGTGGGTTGCAGAAGGTGGAAGGTCTGGCTTCTGTAATTGCTTCCCCACTGAACATGGACGTTGACTGGTCGGTCCATACTCCCAGTCTGCCTCTCTCTTTCCCTAGTAGGGTGGGTCTCTGGGGAAGTGGAGCTCCAGTACACATTGGTGGGGTTGTCTGTCCAGGGAAGTCTGGTCAGCATTGTGCTGGCATCCAGAACCTGGTGGCTGAAAAGAGAGTTAACATACAAAGCCAAACAAATTGTTGAACGACCATGGACCTAAAGACTGGAATAGTGCAGATGAAGTATTAGGAGATATTCCCTGCAGACTCTTGTGTACTTCAGCTTTCAGATATATGTTTTTCCCTAGCTTATGGGCACATGTGAACATATGCTCTATCTCAGGGGACCTGTACTATATCTAGGTTTGGGGACTGTATTGGGGAGTGGACCACCTAGAATGGAATTAGAGAATACTATGAAAGGAAAGGTCTCACCCAAGTGATGAAGCTGAAGGGTTGTCATTCCACACCTGAAGTCTCTGGACACAGTCTGAAGTGAAGCATGCAGGGGTTGTGCTTGTTGTGTTGATTGGGTTGTGATCCACGGATGCCATATTATTTGATTTGAATTGAGAGAAGCATGCAGGAAAGTGGACCCCACCCTAAGGTTCCAGGACTGGGGGAAATATAGGCTCTCTAGTGGAAATATGAGGTTCCTGCTGTCTTAGGGTTCAAGAAGACAATGGATAGTTATTGTTATCATCACATTATTTGGTGACTGGGTTAACTTTGAAAAATCCCTTTGTTAGGGTTTGGGATATAATACCCAGCATCTTGTATATAGCTGTGCTACCAGTTGCTTTTGTTCTCCCTGGTCTAGGCTTTTGAGAGAGTCAGCATATCAAAGACAGCCTGTATATTAAAAAGACTCAGTCTGTGTTTTAAGAAGTTCTAGACATATGATCAGTTTTTCCCCTCTCATATTAATTAAATAGTGGTTTATGTGTCTATAATAGGAGTGTGCATAAACGCCATTCCCACCACCAAAAGACTATATCCCATCCCAATCGCCCCGCTCCCCACCCCCCCCACCCCTGCCGCGCCAGGAAGCCTGATGGCCACCCTCCCCTTCACCACAGAGTTTTAATTTGGTGCCCTGCTCTCCATTTAATCAGATCCTGCTTTTAGTTTCCCTTTCTTTTTTTATTTATTTATTTATTCCCTTTTTGTTGCCCTTGTTGTTGTTTTTTTATTGTTGTAGTTATTCTTGTTGTTGTCATTGTTGTTGGATAGGACCGAGAGAAATGGAGAGAGGAGGGGAAGACAGAGAGGAGGAGAGAAAGACAGACACCTGCAGACCTGCTTCATCGCCTGTGAAGCGACTCCCCTGCAGGTGGGGAGCCGGGGTTCGAACCGGGATCCTTATGCCGGTCCTTGTGCTTTGTGCCACCTGCGCTTAACCCGCTGCGCTACAGCCCGACTCCCTAGTTTCCCTTTCTATTCTTCTTTCTCAACTTCTGTTGATGAGTGGGGACATCCCATACTCATCTTTATCTTTCTGGCTTAGCTGGAAAGTCATATTCTGTCAGAGCTTTTGAAATTCAGACTTGAGATAAGGATTCAGTAACGTTACCAAAATTCTGAATGTTAAGATATTTGCAGAAACAATGACATAAGTTTGCATCATCTCAATAAATCAAAATGCCCCAACAAATTCAACTAAAATCAGAAAGTATAATATGGGGTTAGCAGAATACATTTGTGAATGCTAAAAGTATGTAATGATCTAGGTATGAAATAATGAAGCTTCAGTTTTAATGGTGGCATACAAAGTGAGAAATGATGTCCCATAAAATTGGGAAAAATAATTAGATTTGAGGAATGAAGGAGATGGGGGGGTGGAAAGATAAGTCTGTAGTTAAATGTCTGGTGATGAATATTGAATAGACGGACAGAAATAAGAACGTCTGGAGGAAGCAGTTTGGGAATAGGCTTTAATCCTGTTGAAATGGGTGGATTTTTGACTCATCCAGATGGAAATTCTCTGCAGGATGACAGTGATATAGAATTAAAACAGAAGTAGGAGGACCTGGGGTCTAAAATTTTATTTTCTGTCTTCCATCTTCCATTTTCCTGTCTTGTTTCTTGCTACATTCCATCCTTGGAATTTTCTGCTGCTTATTTTTACTGCCTCTGTGAGCAGTGATACATAAATATGACTTTTTTTTTTTTCCTGTAGTCTTCGGAAAGGTTGAATTAAGTCAAATGATTGACTACTGGACCAAAACGATTTCATGAGTTAACTATGTCTTTGATATAACTTTATATTTTACATAGAATCTTCATCATATCTGTTTTATAGGTTTCATTCAACAGTTGGGTATTGTGTGTTCCCTGATGACATTTCTCTTCTGAATCATATGCAAGGGTCCACTGACTAACCCTGAATCAATCAAAGGGCAAGACATAATGCACATGAGGAATATCTGTGTTTATGTCCCTGCATTCTTTGTAAGAAATATCACTGATGAGATGTAATGGTGGCCTGCCTTTGACCTTTAGGAGGTAGGAGGTACTAAAGACAGCTGGGGGGAAGGTAGATAGCATAATGGTTATGCAAAGAGACTGTCATGCCTGAGTCCCAGCTTCAATCCCCTGCACCAGCATAAGCCAGAACTGAGCGGTGCTCTGTGTTTCTCTCTGTGTCTTTCTCTGCATCTCTCTCAAACATAAAATACTTTTTAAAAAAAGTTGTCTATTAAAAAAAAAAAAAAGACAGCTGGTCATCAGAACCAACAATAGTGCACACACCACAACCACATTTCTCTTTTTGAGGCTATTTTTCCTTTCTCTCTTTCTTTCTTTTTTTCTTTCTTTCTTTCTTTTTTTTTTTTTTTTGCCTCCAGGTTATCACTGAGGCTCAGTGCTTGCACTACAAATCCACTGCTCCTGGAGGCTATTTTTCCCCCATTTTATTGCCCTTGTTGTTATTATTATTGCTGTTGTTATTGCTGTCATTGTTAGATAGGACAGAGAGAAATTAAGAAAGAAGAGGAAGACAGACATGGAGAGAGAGACTTCACTGCTTGTGAAGCAACCCCCCTGCAGGTGAGGAGCCAGGGGCTGGAACTGGGATTCTGATATTGGTCCTTGTGCTTAACTCACTGCGCTACTGCTCTCCCCCCTTTTTTTCTTTCTTTCTTTCTTTCTATATCTTTTGTTATTTCTAAAAGATTAAAAATGTTTTGTTGCACCATATTTCTTGAAACTTTTTTGTATATAATTTTTATTTATAAAAAGTGAACACTGACAAAAGCCATAGGATAAGAGGGATACAACTCCACACAATTCCCACTGCCAGAACTCTGTATCCCATCCCCTCCTCTGATCGCTTTCCTATTCTTTATCCCTCCAGGAGCATGGACCAAGGGACATTATGGGGAGGCTAGTTTTAAATTACTTGCCTGAACAGTTTGGGAATCCGTAAACAAATACAAATGGAAATGCCATACGATCCAACAATCTCATTCTTATACATATGCCCTAAAGATATAATAACACTGATTCGAAGGGAAAATGTGTGTATTATGTGTATAGGGGAAAGGGTGTATATTTAAAGAAAAGACAAAGACTGAAGGAAAAAGGATCTTTGCACTACTCTGTCCTCCCCTATTAGAAGGGGTGGGGATGATGAGGCCTCACAGAGATGGCGGCCAAGAAGTAAGAAATGTTGTGAGATAAAATTGAGCAGAGAACTTAGTTTTATTTCCTTCTGAGCACAATACCCAAAGGAGCTGCTGAAGCTCCTGTCTGCTGGACTGTGAGGACATTTTGGTTCAATGTAACTCATCCTAATCTGACTCATGAAAGAGATAAGATTCATATAGGGCACTTTCTAGGTAGAAGCACTGTTGGCTAGAATAAGTTCTTCCTTTTGTCTGAATTTTGCAAAAATTCATTATTTTATTATGATTTTTACACAGAATTATGTATACTTTTAAAGATAATCATGTGTTGTTTTCCTAAGATCTTAACCTCATGGCCTAATTTTTGTGTTTCCATATTAAAAGATTAAAAGATCATATGGACAACTACTCATTGAAGGCTGTTCATATTTCCCAGTACTCTGTTAATATTACTAGCATGGGCCTATAGACTGTGAAAGGACATCCCATGTATAAAGCTGAGAATGAGGCAGTAGTGACCTATATTCAATGAGCCAGTTTCTCATGCCCCATAAATGGCCTCTAGGAGCAGTGGATTCATAGTGCAGGCACCTAGCCCTAGCAGTAACCTTGGAGACAAAAAAATATATATATATCATTAAACATCAATGATTTCTTAAAATAAAATATAATAAACTATAGAAGTCCTTCTAAGTGGCTAATAAAACTATATTTAGCATAGTTAACCATTAAAAGGATTCAAGTTAAAAACCAAAAGGAGATGCAAATACGCCATTTAAAATGACTACAAATAATAAAGGGGACCCCGGGTGCCCCATCATATGACCTCTGAGTGAAAACAGAAGATAATTTTCCTACCATGTAAGATACGTAGTACAAATTAAAAAATTTGATTTCTTCTGTTAAGGTACTGAGATATAAAACTTGTTTATTATCACATCTTTCCTCAACCTGAGCTGACTAATAATGTTAGTGATGCTTAACACATTCCAAGTGCTACACACACACACACACACACACACACACACACACACTCACTCACACTGTTAAACTTTATCTAGAGTGGAAATTTGTTCCTTTGAATACTGTGATGCAGAATAATGCTGTGTAAAAAGATTATCTGGAACCAACAAATTTGCAGTTATTTTGTGTGTTCCTTGTTGACACTTGAAAGAAAATTCCATTTCTTACCTCAAAAATCACAAAAGAGGAGCTTCTGGAGTCTGTCCCCTTCACTAGAATACCTAAAGGAATACTGCTGCTAGTGGTTATTCTAAATTAGGCTATGTACCCATTCATGATGTTGAGCTTCTTAAAAAATTTTTGTTTGAGGTGGGTGAACCATAGCACACTAGGTTAAGTGCACATATTGCAAAGTGAAAAGACCTACGCAAGGATTCAAGTTCAAGTCCCGACTCCTCACCTACAGGGGAGGGGGGTCACTTCACAAGGGTTGAAGCAGCTCTGAGGTGTTTATCTTTCTCTCTCCCTCTCTGTCTTCTGCTTCTCTTTCAATTTCTCTCTGACCTATCCAACAACAGTAACAATAACAGCAACAACAATTAAAAAAAAAAAAGAAGAAAGGATGGCCAACAGGAGCAGTGGATTCATAGTGCAGGCACTGAGTCCCAGTGATAGCCCTGTAGGAAAAAGAGTTTGTTTTTTGAGAAAGAGAAAATGACCAGAGTTCCACTCAGCTCTGCTTATATGAAGGTGCTGGGGGTTGAACCTGAGGCCTCTGACACATAAGTCCTCTGCTCTAACACTATTCTGTCTCCTCAATCCTGTGAGGAACTAATGGGCAGTATGATATCTTGTTATGTTTTTTTCCCCTTCCACTAATATAACTCATGATCTTTATCAAGCAATAATTGGCCACTGAATGAGTCAGTGTTGCAAAGTTGTTAGTGATTTAAAAGCATGTTAGAAACATTTTTGCGATTCAATTCTTGCCTAACTGAAAAAAAATGTACAAATTTCCTTTAGAACATTTATCTACATAATATTGCTCCTATTCCTACAATCCCAGGCATTCTGAAATTAGCACACAACCGTATGAAATTATCCAAGGAACTAAGCAGCCTCTAGTTTGGTTGAGAGGAAAAAGGAGGGATCTTCACTTTGATTACCAAACAGATTGATTGTTAATCAGTTTTGTTTCCTCCAGCTAACGGAGAACCTTCCTCAAGAGATGTGTGTACAGCTCTGATTGTCTGAGTCTTAACCTGATGCAGATGACTCAGTTTATTAGCTATAATAATGAATTTATTTCTGTGAAGGCTAAGTACCTTGTACTGGATGTTTCTTCTAAACAACAGTCTACATATCCCCTCTCTCTGCTGTTTGGCATCAGGTACTAAAAGCAATCCTCTAAAATATCTCATTGATTCACAAACCTACTGTAGGAATTCTCTTTCTTGCTTAGTGCCCTCACTGTGACTTAAGACTCTAACAAAATCTGGAATGAGTTAAGGGGTGGTTTGTAAAAGCTGTCCTGGGACTTCTAATTTATAACTGTGAGCAAATTTGAATAGTGTGAATGAACTGTTCGACTTCACATGTCCTAAAATTAATTTCAGTCTTCCCCCCACCCCCAAAATTCATTCAACTTGTAGTTAGTTACCTCTATCACAATGCTTAAACTAAAACATTTTGAAACTATTCCACTTATCTATTTTCTCTCTCACATCTCATGCATGTTTCTTTTTTTTTTTTTTTTTTCAGAAAAAAAATATTATCTCTAGATTGAGCAAAGTATCCTTTATTTCTCACTGACTTCCATTGTTGCCACTCTGGCACATGGTTCTGTCATTTTTTTTTTTTTTTAAGCACAGTAGCCTCTTCTACCTTTTTCTGCTTTGCCTCTTTTTTTTTTTTTTTATTTAAATTTTTAATTTAAGAAAGGATTAGTGAACAAAAGCATAAGGTAGGAGGGGTACAACTCCACACAATTCCCACCACCCAATCCCCATAACCCACCCTCTCCCATGATAGCCTTCCCATTCTCTAGCCCTCTGGGAGCATGGACCCAGGGTCATTGAGGGTTGCAGAAGGTAGAGGGTCTGGCTTCTGTAATTGCTTCCCTGCTGAACATGGGCGTTGACTGGTCGGTCCATACTCCCAGTCTGCCTCTCTCTTTCCCTAGTAAGGTGTGTCTCTGGGGAAGCTGAGCTCCAGGACACATTGGTGGGGTCTTCAATCCAGGGAAGCCTAGCCAGCATCCTGGTGGCATCTGGAACCTGGCTCTTAACCTCTAGAACCTATCCCAGCATTGCAGCCAGAATGACTATATTTTAAATATAGACAAGACTACTTAACATTCCATAATGGATTTTCAACATTCACAATAATAAAAGCCAAAATCCTTGTAATACCCTATTATGTTTTATGAGATTGGCTTCTTTCTCGCTTTCCTCTTATGAAATTTCCTACCTCCTTGCCCACTGGGCTTCAGCTACACTTATCTTGTCATTCCTAAAATGCCGCTGTTCTGGAAGGCTTTTTTTTTTTTTTTCCCCGAGAGATGTTAACCAACACCTCACTAAATCTCCTTAAATTTCACCTTAATGACTTCTGTCATGATCATTACTTCTTACCCTTGTCCAGCCCATCCCTGTCTGTTTATCCAGTTGATTTTCTCCTTCATTTTATTTGCCCCTCTCCCCTTTAGGATAAAAATTCCACATGGGACAAAGTTTTGGTTAATTTTGTTGTCTAATGTATCCCAAAGGCTAGAACAGTAATATACTTGATGACCCACAATGCTAACAGAATTACCTGATGCAGTTCTAGTCCCTAGCAGAATCTTACAGTTGGCAAGCAGGTGGAACAGTGCAGTAGCATTTGGGGGGGGGGGGGGGTGGCGGAGGGGAGAAATGAGTATGTTGAAAATTGAGTGAAACTTACAAAATCAACTTAGGTCTTCTGGAAATCTTGTGAAATTTTAATTTCTTATTCCTATGTAATGAATGAAGAGAATAACCTTGCATTTCAGTATGATATAATTAGAACACTGTGTCAGTTAATTAGGGCATATATGCTTGAAGTTATTTCATTAGCGGTATTTTATTTTGTGATGAGATAATAGCTGCGTACCAAGAATCAAGTGGTTTGTGTACTTATTTAATAATGGGTGTGAGTCAGCACACTTCTATTTAAAAAAAATGAACTGAATACTTAAAGCCTCTGTATTTATACAGATAAGTTCTCCAGAAGTCTTTAATTATAAGCTGTTCAAGATTCTGTGCTTCTGTTTATATAGTTACTACAAACAACTGATTTGGCTATGCTAGCAGTGTAGTTTTTTAGATGTGTTTTCTTCACTGAACGTGTGAACTCAACTTACAGAGAAAATTTATCATGTGACCTAAGTGATGGTATGATCTTCAAAACATCCTCTTGGTCATGGTGTATTTATTTATTTATTTTACTTCAGGGTTTTTGGTGAGCGAGTTCTCATTCATTTTGCAAAAGCAGAGCTAAAAGTAGACAGTGTTATTGACTAAGTGCTGATGCTGTTCTCAGAATGAACCCTTTATACTTAATTTCTGCGCTGTGGGTATAGCAGGCAAGTTAAGTAGACAGTAAAAAATCAGATAAAAAAGTAAGGTCTCAAAAATACCAGATACACTTACATCTCTAGGTGTCCTTTACCATGATCCTACTATTTGTTTCTCAAAATACCCTACTTGTTATGAGGAATTAGAATACAAAGAGGATGATAATTTGTAAAAACAAACAAACAAAATGAACACTTAAAAGGCCTAGAGGAAACATAGCAACAACACAATGCAGACAAAATATGCTCTTAACTGACAGGAAAGTTCAGTTTCCACCTTTCATTGAGCAGGTGGAAGACATCCTAGGGACCTGAATTTCTAAGAATAATGATAGAATAGAAACAGTGAGTTGGTGAATATGCTATGGCAGTTGTGAATGCCTTAGTGACTGGATGAAGAAGGCGGTTGTAGAAATACATGAGGTAGAGAGAAACATAGGAACTTGGAAGAAAATTAAGAGAGCTTGCGTATGGCTTCCCCTGAAAAAGAAGAGAAATTATCCTAGTAATTAAAAAAAAAAAGTCAAAATAACCTGAAAGGGTGTGTTAGCTAGCTGTAAGTTGAAAATAGGTTTGTTTTTTTTTTTTTTTTTTTTGGCCACATAGTTATTGTTAGGGCTCAGGGCTTGCATGAGGAATCCACAGCAACTAAAGGCCACTTTTTAAATTAAATAGGACAGAGAATATGAGGGGTATGGGATAGTCAAGGTAAAAAGAGAAACCTGTAGACCTGTTTTACCACTGATGTGACACCTCCCCTTGCAGATGGGGACCAGGGGCTTGAACCCAGTTCTTTGTGAGAACTTTTTCTTTTTCTCTTCCTTTCCTTCTCTCTCTCTCTCTCTTTCTTTATTTCTTCTTCTTATTTTTGTTTTCGGTTAACCAGGGCACTGATCAGCTCTGGTGGTGTGGGGGACTGAACTTGGGGTCTTTGGAGCCTGAGAATCTCTTTGCATAACCATTATGCTATCTATCCATATGAACCCAGTTCCTATGCACAGTAATGTGTGTGCTCAACCAGGTGTGTCACTGCAAAGTTCCTGGGACTAGGGACTTTTATAAAGAACATATCTTTGGCTATGTTTTACTTTGTATTGGCAAGAAATCTATGTGTCAAGAAATTAAGGTCAGTAAGAAATATCTTTTAAGATTATTTATTTATTTATTTATTTATTTATGAGAAACATAGGAAGAAAGAGAAAGAGCCAGACGTCTCTCTGGTACATGTGCTGCCAGGGACTGAACTGAGGACCTTATGCTTGAGAGTCTGATGCTTTATCCACCGTGCCACCTCCCGGACTATGGTCGGTAACAAATATTAGATTGGTAGTATACCCAGTTGAGTGTATATATTACTAAGAGTAAGGACCTGGGTTCAAACCCAGCTCCCCAGGACCTGTAGTGAAGTATGCTTCATAAGCAGTGA
Source organism: Erinaceus europaeus (assembly GCF_950295315.1). Lineage (NCBI taxonomy): Eukaryota > Metazoa > Chordata > Mammalia > Eulipotyphla > Erinaceidae > Erinaceus > Erinaceus europaeus. The sequence continues at coordinate 15,648,032 of NC_080177.1, forward strand.
AGCAGGGCTGCAGGTGCCTCTCTTTCTCTCTCCTGCTTTGTCTCTTTTTCTCCCTTCAATTTCTATCTGTCCTATCAAATAAAATAAGAAGAGAAAAGAAAAGGGAAAGGAAATGGAAAAATGGCCTCCGGGAGCAGTGGATTTGTAGTGCTGGCACCAAGCCTCAGTGGTAATACTGGTGGCAATAAAAAAATTGTTATAGGGGGTTGGGCAGTAGCATAGTGGGTTCAGTGCAGGTCGTGTGAAGTGCAAGGACTGTGTAAAGATACCGGTTCAAGCTCCAGGCTCCCCACCTGCAGGGGCTTCGCTTCTCAAGCTTCGAAGCAGGTCTTGTAGATGTCTCTCTTTCCCCCTCTCAGTCTTCCCCTCCTCTCTCCATTTCTCTCTGTCCTATCCAACAATAACGACATCATCATCATCAACAACTACAACAATAACTACAACAACAATAAAAACAACAAGGACAACAAAAAGGGAAAATAAATAATATGTATTTTTAAAAAATTGTAATAAATTAAGCTAAACAAAGAACTCTTAGGCTGAAGATTACCTCACACGAATTTGAAACAAATATCTTAGGTAGGATCTCGGGAATCACTGACTGAAAAGGACCAGAGCACTGTGGAAGAAGCACTGCTCCCAATTACACTGCAGAAGAGAACCCCTGTTCATGCCTGAGGGGCATCAGTTGTGAATGATGTGCGGCATTAGGAAGAAAAGCGAGCACACAGTGTTTCTGGAGATCCAGCCAAAGAGCTGCCGGTGAATGATGGTTGAGGCAGGAGAAGCTCAAGTCAAGAACATCTGATAGACAAGGGGGTCAGGTCATTGATGACCTCAGAGGATATTTTGCCGATGGAAAAGAAAGGAACCCACACTGTTGGGATGCAAGACATTAGTGATAAGGACGCAGAAGCAATTGAGAATGTTTGTACTCAGGTATATAGAATGTGTGTGTGTTCTATTTGGCACAGAAAGCAAGTGAGAGCTGTGGCAGGTCAGATCAAACCTGCTGGAGAACCTACTGCCAGGACGCCCATTTATAACTCTATTTCTTGACCTTTTGGAGACCAAACACTACAACCAGCTTATCCATTTGTCATCATCGTGGATGGGATTTGCTCCTTTACTTTTGCCTTTGAAATGTCACCTTCTCTTTGACACTGTGCTTGACACTTATATTTTCATGGCAGTTCTCTGATGTTACTCACAGTGCCCTGTTAACTTTTAGGTATTAGTTACACACGCACACGCACACGCACACGCACACGCACACCCCTTTGTATCGCTGTTATTAGTCTCTTGTTTCTATGTCTATATGTACTGTGTTGCCCAAGAAGATCGCTCGTACTATAAGATACTTGCCTCTGTTTCCTGGGAAATCATCCCTAACCCCAGGATGAGTTCTCAGCCTACTGTCTGACATTGAAGGGGAGAATAAAACAATCATCTGGAAAGTGAAAGACAGGCTCTAGAAAGGAAGAGAAATGCAGAACAATACTGTTGGAAAGAAAGCAAAGCCAGAAGCAAAAGAGAACTGTCTCATGCAAATGGGAAGGACGGTAACAAGGTATACTGAGAAGTGACTGATGCAAAGACAAAATGAAATGTTCCTGTTACAACAAAATAGATGATGTGTGTATTACTGTAAAGGATCGTGGACATAGTGCCATATATAATATGGCTTGATAGATCATTTGTCTTTTAAATGTTTATGGGCAAGTGTTTTCAAATGTACAGCTGCCTTCTCAGCTAGAGACATTGCATACTTTTTGGCAACAATAGATCTCAATTGTCTGAAAATAAACAAACAGACAATCCTCACCTTAGAAGATTTCATACACAGAGATGTTTTATGTCTTAATTTTTAAATAAGGTTAAATTGAGTATATCCCACACCATAATATAATGTAAATATTGGTTAATATGAAACCTTTCAATGCATGAAAGTCTTATAGGCTCTCCAATGGTGATTTCTATAGACTTTCTTTGAGTTGGAGGAATAGTGTGGAAGAGGATCTGCTGTCTCTATTTTTAGTGCTCTACCTGGAGTCCCAAATTCATTACTTAATTATTGATGTTATAGAAACTAAATTAGATCTGTACCCAAATTTTATACTTATAAACTACAGTCACTCACCAACAACTTTTAGCACATTTCCTTCATCATATAAAATTTATAGTATTAGAAATGCAGTGGAAATGCCTCCTAAAATCATTGAGAATATTGCAATTGGAGCAAATAACTCTGAGATTCTGAACAGACTAGCAACATTTATATTTCTGATAGATTGAAATCATTTCCAGTGATGTTTGGTTAAATTCCACTAGTTATGTTCTTTATACAGTATTCACCAACTTCTGAAAAATCACCATTGTTTCCAAGATTTATGATATGTGTTAAAATTTTCTGAACTCTCAGAACTCCAAACCTTCCCCTCCACCACTGTTTTCTTTTCTTTTTCTTTTCTTTTATTTTTTTATCCCCTTTTGTTGTCCCTGTTGTAGTTGTTGTTGGATAGGACAGAGAGAAATGGAGAGAGGAGGGGAAGACAGAGAGGGGGAGAGAAAGATAGACACCTACAGACCTGTTTCACCGCCTATGAAGCAACCCCACTGCAGGTGGGGAGCCGGGGGCTTGAACCGGGATACTTATGCCTGTCATTGTGCTTTGTGCCACCTGCACTTAACCTGCTGCACTACTGCCCGACTCCCTCCTTTCTTTGAGTGGAGTGGACTATACCCTTACGTTTGAAGTACCCTCCCCACCCCCATGTACAGAGAAATAAGACTCATCTATTCCGTCTGTGTTGCAGTAGCCATAAGGCATTTTATATCTCTTTTACTCATAAGCATGATCAGGAGAAAGATCAAGTGTGCAGCTGTGAGTCCTGTAGACTGTCATCACTTAGCCATATGGTTCAGATCACTTAGCCTCTAGTCTCTCTTTTCTTATCCAGGTGAGGGCCCTACTCACTATAGATAGTTGTATTCTAAAGAAACAGTATCTGTAGAAGTGTTGCTGAAAAGTTACTATTAATAGCTAGATCACAAGTACCAGGATGACAAGTGCATTTCCTGTGGTACTCAGATGGGGAATGACAGAGACACCTGTTTCTGGGTGCTTGTTCTCTATATAGAAAAGCCTGTGCTATGAAATAGAGAAAGTTGGGGATTGGTGGTGGTACATGCAGTTGAGCAAACATGTTACAGTGAACAAGGAACCAGGTTCAAGCCATTCAGTCCTCACCTGCTGGGGTAGGGAGGAAGATTCTTGAGTGATAAAACAGTGCTGCAGATCTGTCTGTCTGTCTCTCTCTCCCCCCTCCCCCCCCCAGTTATTGCTGGGGCTTAGTGCTGTACAATGACTACACTGCTCCTGGCAGATGTTTTCCTCTGTGTTTATTTGATTAGCTAGAGGAATTGAGAGGGGAGGGGGAGATAAAGAGGGAGACATAGAGGAGAGCTGGGTAGTGGCACACCTGGATAAGCACACACAATACAATATACAGGGGTCAAGCCTCTGGTTCCCACCTACAGGTGGAAATATTCATTAATAGTGAAGTAGGGCTGCAGGTGTCTCTCTATATCCCCCTCCCCTCTCAATTTCTCTCAGTCTCTATTCAATAATAAATAAATAATTATTTTAAAAGATAGGTAAAGAGAAATATCGACCTCTGTGGACCTGCTTCACCTCTTGTGAAGAATCCCCCTGCAGGTGTGGAGCAGGGGCTCTAACCTGGGTCCTTGCATAGGACTTTACACATAGCACTATGTGCACTTAACTGGGGGCACCAATGCCCAGCCCCCTCAATTTCTCTCTATCCAACAGATAAAAACAATTAAAAAATAAATAATTAGGAAGGGGGCCTCGTGGTAGCACCAGGTTAAGTGCACATGGTGCGAAGCACAAGAATCGACATAAGGATCCTGATTCAAGCCGCCCCCCCCCCGGCTCTCTACCTGCGGGGGGGGGGGTCAATTCACAAGTGGTGGAGCAGGTCTGCAGGTGTCCATCTTTCTCCCTCCCCCATTTTCCCCTCATCTTTTGACTTTTCTGTCTTACTCATAAACAATAACAGCAATAACAACAACAACCATAAAAACAACAAGGGCAAAACAAACAAAAAAATGGGCAAAATAGCCTCCAGGAGCAGTGGATTTGTAGTGCAGGCACCAAGCCCCAGCTATAACCCTGGAGGCAAAAGAAAGAAAGAAATAATAAATACATAATTCGGGAAATTTTTGCTGCATGGCAGAACCTTAAAACAAATACTTGTCTAAAAGCTGCAGGTGGATTATAGTTACTTTTTATTGTCCTTTCCTTCTAAGGCTTGCCTGTATACATTAAGTGGCATTCCCAAAACAAAACAGACAGGCTATTTCTACTCTAAGGAACACTAGTTTCAAATTATTGCAAAAGAGGTGACAGGCTAGAAAATGTAACATTCTTCTGCTGGTGATGATAGAAAGTTCATTCTACCTAGTCAGATTGAAATAACTGTTAATCAAATGCCATGAAGTAATAGATAGTGTCGCCTAAAAACAGGTGGCACTTCCAAAGATGGCCACAATAATATGGCTTGTTCCAGAAGACCTCCTTTTGGAAGTTGGGATCTGGAATGTAACCACCCTTAAAACTTACCAAGATGTTATTGACCCTATTTGTCAATTAAGAACAGTTGAGTGGTCATCTAATTGCTAGGTGATGACTCATCCAATTGAGTGTGCAAATCACCATGTAGGTTCCCAGGTTTGAGATCATGCACCCCATCTGCAGTGAAGAAACTTTACAAACAGTGAAACTTATCTGTAGGTGTATCATCTCCCCTCATTTTCCTCCTCCCCTCTCAATTCCTCTCTGTTATTTCATGTAAAAGGGAAAAAAAAACACACTGGGAGCTGTGAATTTGTCTTTCAGGTGTCAAACCCAGAGGTAACCTTGATGACAATTAAAAATGTCTTGGAGACTAGAAAATTTCCACATTTTCAGCAGACAAGACACTTTCATAGACTTTGGTGACCATTTAAGCAGTCTGACTGCCATGAAGCCACCAGACTGCAGTAACCCAGAAAATATATTAATATATTTCTTTAAAAAACTTAATAGAGACTTAGAAAGGTTTTTTTTTTTTCTTTAAGGGGTGCTCACCTTCAGAGTTGCTGTGTGTTTGTTTGCTGCCAAGATTTTTCCAGAAGCATCATGCCAATATGATTCCATGACTCTTAGTAGACACTATTTTAAGATAGTGAGGAGCAGAAAGGAAGAGAGAATCAGAAAGGAAAAGAGATACCATAGCACCACTCCACTGCTTATGAAATTTCCTTTCTTAATGGTGCTCCTACATTTGACCAGGATTTTAACCCAGGTCCCCACACATGCTAAAGAGTACGGAGTATGTTCTACCTGGTGAATTATCTTCTGACCCCAATGGACTTCAGTATTTTAAAGATATGTTTATTTATGTATTTACTAGGAATAGAGGGAAGTGATAGAGAAAATATAGAGACATGGATGAGGAGAAAACCTGCTTCACTCTAACATATGTGGGATCAGGAATTAAACTCTGGATCTTACACATATAAGTCCTGCACTGCACAAATGAGCCACCTCCCTGACTGATCTTTAGTTTTATAAGATAGAAAGAACACACACACACACACACACACACACACACACACACCATCAGGTAATTGTAGGATCTCAGAACTTTTCCACTAATGTTACTAATATCTCATCATTGCTAGACCAAAAGAAAATCAATTTTGCTTTTGGCTAATTCTGCTTCTGTTTTTTTTTTTTTTTTTCCATAGGGTAGGAGGGGTATAACTCCACACAATTCCCACCGCCCAATCTCCATATCCCACCCCCTCCCCAGTAGCTTTCCCATTCTCTATCCTGCTGGGAGCATGGACTCAGGGTCATTGTGGGTTGCAGAAGGTAGAAGGTCTGGCTTCTGTAATTGCTTCCCCGCTGAACATGGGCGTTGACTGGTCGGTCCATACTCCCAGTCTGCCTCTCTCTTTCCTTAGTAGGGTGGGTCTCTTGGGAAGCTGAGCTCCAGGACACATTGGTGGGTTCTTCAATCCAGGGAAGCCTGGCTAGCATCCTGATGGCATCTGGAACCTGGTGACTGAAAAGAGAGTTAACATACAAAGCCAAACAAATTGTTGAGCAATCATGGACCCAAAGCTTGGAATAGTGGAGAGGAAGTGTTAGGGAGGGTACTCACTGCAAACTCTAGTATACTTCTGCTTTCTTACTTTGGTGCCATATTCTGCTTCTGTTTCTATCCGTGTCATCCTCATCATGCCTGGTTCCCCTGCATTGCTTAATGCTGTGGTCTATTTACATAATCATTGTTTTGTTTGAGACCCACCCTGCCTGCAGGGCATTGGTTTAATCTCCATTGGTTTAATCCCCAGTGGTTACACTCTTTTTCCACCCTGCCCCCTTATCCTATGTACTTCCTTTTCCACCCTACCACTTCCTTCCTTGAAAGAATAAATGCAGATTCTTTTCTCAATAAACATTGAAATGCATTCCCGGTTGTCTCTCTCCCACCCACGAAGCTAACCCGGCAAGAGTATATATGGGTGACAAGCAAATGGATGACCTAGAAGACTCCTATAGTGTCTTCAGGGTGTGGGCAGAATCCCAGCCCCAGCCCAGCCCAGCCAGGCCCAGCCCAGCTCAGCCTATAAGCCTCCCTTGTCTTTGAGTATCAGTCACACCCCTATTTGATGTGCCCTGCATGTGACTGAACTATGATTTTGTTGCTCACACCAACACTGTATCTTGGACCTCTTCTTATTTATTCCATGCAGAACACAGTGAAGAACAAATCAGAGACATAAAAAAAACATTGTGGAGTTTACCATCAACACATACACCCACAAAGTCCCTAACAATCCAAACTGTGAACCCATATAAGTAACACTGACAGACTGTTCAAAAAGAAGATGGTCAGAAAGAAGAGAGTTTATATTAGAATAAGCAAGGATGGCCTCTCAAGGGAATATTACAAGCCTCTAACAAAGTACTAGGGAGGGAATAATGGCCACGAATGTTGAGTCTACAGGTTTCCTTTAACTGAGCTAAAACACTGGTGGTAGGATAACAAAGAAAAGGGAGGCTACTTCTTCATCCTCAGTCCCTAAAGCCTCAGAAATACCTGTCATCACTCATTAGAGGCCAGATGTTTATTTACCTAACTCCACCCTCAATGAGGTAAAGTAGCTTACTAACTGGGGAAAGTACAAGACCAGTGCACCAAAGTTCCTCCTTATGTCTTGTAATTTTAAAAATAATGTTTTTGCCTCTGGGCTTATTTCTGGAGCTCAGTGCCTGCACTATGAATCCACTGTTACTGGAGGCTATTTTTTTCCCTTTTTGTTGCCCTTGTTATTTATCATTGTTGTTGTTATTGTTGCTGTCAGATATGACAGAGAGGAATCGAGAGAGGAGGGGATGACAGAAAAGAGAAGAGATAGATAGACACCTGCTGACCTTCTTCACTGCTTGTGAAGCGACCCCCCTGTAGGCAGGGAGTCGGGGGCTTGAACTGGGATTCCTGTGCTTTGTGTGCTTTGTGCCATGTGTGCTTAACCTGCATTACCACCCCAATGTTGTGTTTTTATGATATCACCATAATACTGTTATTTAAAAAAAAACTGAGGCTAATAAGAAAAGAAAAAAAAAACAGATTAAGAAAGTAAAATTTGTTCCTCTTCTGATCACAGGAATGTGTCTCAGTAAAAACATTTTAAAAGGGGTCTTGTGAACTTTCTTCATTTTAACAGGCCCCTTTCAACTCCGGATTTAGCCACACCTGCATTTGGCTCACACATTGGCAGTTATGGTGTGTACCAGTTTCTGTTCTGCACGTTGATGTAACAGCATTTAGTATCTTTTGTACTAATTTGCAGCTGCGTAGGAGTTCTTCCTTTGCTGTGCCACCAATTCCTTCCCTTTGTGGGGTGTTTAAATTATTTCCAGTTCAGGAAGAGGGCTTTGTAAAGAAGACTGGAGAGAAAAGTCTTTATTGAAAAGTGTTTATTTTTTATTGCAAAAGTTCAACTCAAAGAACTCAGCTGTTATTTCCAGCATCAAGTCTTGTCCTCTGCCCCCACAGCATCTGCTTGGGTACCATAATCAGGCTCCATCTACAGGACAAATATCACCAGTTTGGAAAGGTTGTATTCAAAAGGTGAAGTGACTCATCTCTTGAAAGTGAGTTCCAGGAGTTATATCAACCATATGCTGTCAACATGATCTAGATATGGAGGAAGAGGGGTTAAACTGAAAGGGAACTTGAAGTCATTAGTATTGTATAGTGGTCACTTCCTTTCCTTGCCCTCCCACCTTCCAAAAATGTTTCATTATTGCATAAGAGAACATACCTAATTGTTATTTATTATTTATTTTCAGCATAGAAATGTTCTCCATGGGGACAAGTGGTGGCACATCTGGTTGAGTGTATATCTTACACTGTGCAAGGACCCAGGTTCAACTCCCCACATTCCCCACTTGCAAAGGGAAAGCTTTGCGAGTGGTGAAGCAGGGCTGCTGGTGTCTCTCTGTCTCTCTACCTCTATCTCCCCCTTACATCTTGATTTCTGGCTTTCTGTATCGATTCAATAAAGATAATTAAAAATAATTTAAAAGTATGTTCTCCACTTCTGTGTTGTCCTCTATCCCTCACTATGCCCACTTGATCTTCTGATGTCAGCTTTGAGAGTCTTTCTCACAGACAGTCTGGCTCTGAGCCCTGATGGGCTGGACAGAGAGCACTCCTCATTTCAAGGAGAGAGAACTACTCCTTGTTCCCCATGAATATGACCTGGAGAAAACATAGTCACAGGGGCCAGTGGTAGTGCAGCAGGTTAAGCCCACATGACACAAAGTGTAAGGACCAGTGTAAGGATCCCAGTTTGAGCCCCTGGCTCCCCCCTGCAAGGAAGTGGTTTCACAAGCAGTGGAGTAGGTCTGCAGGTGTCTATCTCTTCCCCTCTCTGTCTCTTGATTTCTCTCTGTCCTATCCAACAGCAACCGACAGAAATAGGAACAACAATAATAATAACAACAACAAAGATAAACAAAAAGGTAAAAGATGGCCTACAGTGGATTCATAGTGCAGGCACTGAGCCCCAGCAATAACCCTGGAGACAAGCAAAAAAAAAAAAAAAAAAAAAAAAAACAAGAAGGAGGAGGAGGAGAAGAAGAAAAAGAAGAAGAAGAGGAGGAGGAAGAAGAAGAAAAAGGGGAAGGAGAAGGAGAAGGAGGAGAAGGAGAAGGAGAAGGAGAAGGAGAAGGAGAAGGAGAAGGAGAAATAAATAAATATATATCATCCAAATGGCCCTTGGTAGAAAAAAAAAAAAAAAAGAAAGAAAAGAAAAGCAGTCACTAGTTCCAGGGGATGCTGGCCCATTCCATTGTGGTATGCATGGCCACCTCTTGTCTTTTGCTGGGAGGAACATGAGCACATTTCTGTCAGAGTATATATCTTTATGGACTTTTATTTGCATTGCTGAGTTGCATTTCCATTGTTCAGTTATCAAAATAGCATTTGCGATAGGAGCTACTAATGCAAATAGCCTTTTTAAAACTGTGCAATGGCTTGTCCTCATCATTACCAGCAGGCTACAATCTGATGTAGTGCAGGTGCTTAGTAACTCAGGAGTGAGCTTCACAAATTATGTGTCTTTCATTTCATTTCTGCCTTTATAGTAAATCCCCTCCTTCTTTTGTTTGAAATCTAAACATACTTCCTTCAGAAAAAGAGGGAACGCAGTGAAGTTCCAGCAAGTGAGCTGGAGCTCAAGCACAAGGTCACCTTATAATCATGTTTCCTGGAAGTATTTTTTAAAATTTCTTTATTAGGGAATTAATGTTTTACAGTCGACAGTAAATACAATAGTTTGTACATACAGAACATTTCCCAGATTTTCCATATATAGCAATACCACCACCACTAGGTCCTCTGTCATCCTTTTTGGACCTGTATACTCCCCCCCCCACCCCAGAGTCTTTTACTTTGGTGCCATACACCAATCCTGGAAGCATTTTGAAGTGGGAATATCATGCCATATGTGTTGTAGCAAATTTGAGAACTTCTGTTTTGAAATAAACAACAAAACGAAGAGGAGTTGAATAGACCCAATCCATTCTAATATGACTGTCTTTCAAGAACTTCTTCCCTCATCCTCACTTGTATGCAGAATGAAGTCCAGGGATCTTAACAGAACACACAAGACCCTCCATGTTCATTTTCTTGCCTACTGATTTGACCTCTTTCTCCAGTTGCACCTGCACCAATGCCGAGTGCATCAGATGTACTAAATCATGAAGTGTTATCCATTCATTTTTCTTCAGTGGACTGTCTCACGTGCATGCTCTAACATGCTGGCATTGTCTCTCACCCATCAAGACCTTCTCAGTTCTGTCAGCATTTATTTTGGAAGCCTTCCATTAAGTACAGTTGACCCTTTTGTACTTGCTGTATGTGCACTTATCCTGGTGCACCACATCCCAGACCTCATGTGTCTCTTTTGAACAAGGCCCATGCATCTGTGAGTTTACTGCTCTTTCTGTTATTACTAGCTGCTTTCACTTCCGTTGCCCCTAATTTACTGAAAGCTTCATATAGGCAAATCCTGTGCCTCACATGTTATTGGTCCTTGTTTTTCTTCATGGTACGCAGAAGACCTTATGGAGGGCATGATGAAGTAATGACCTGGAAACTCAGTGGAGTCTTAAATTGGGTGTTAGCACAGAGCACGTGGCGCAAAGCGCAAGGACCGGCCTAAGGATCCTGGTTCAAGCCCTTGGCTCTCCACCTAAAGGGGAGTCACTTCCCAGGCATTAGCAGGTCTGCAGGTATCTATCTTTCTCTCCCCCTCTCTGTCTGACCCTCCTCTCTCCATTTCTCTCTGTCCTATCCAACAACAATGACATCAATAATAACTACAACAATAAAACAACAAGGGCAACAAAAGGGAATAAATAATAAATAAATATTTTTTAAAAATCATTTTCAACTTTGGTAGAGTGGCTCTCACATAGTTTTCACACCCAAACTATGTGGAACACTTCTTTCTCCAAAGAAATGCGTTCACATGTGATCCTCACAGGATTAGGAACTCTGTAAGACACTCAGGGAAACCAAGTAGTCCACACAATCACATCTTGCTTTAGAGGATCAAGAAACCACACCCTACTGTGAGTGTACCAATATAAGTTGTTAGTTTTGTGCAACTGTCTGACTGATGTCTTTTCATTCTGCTGCCTCACCTCGCCACCTCCTATGATCCAGCACCTCTTTCTTCATAGCTGGAACCCAGGAACCAATCCCAAAATATCCTGGGAAGACTATGATCTTTGTTCCTGCTGTTCTTATGATAACAAAACAGATAATAACTACCCATTTTCCAGAAATATAACCTCAGAAGGATCTGGAAACAGCTGATGAAACAGACTGTTCTAGGAAGCTTCAGTGGCCTGTAGCATGAGCTTGGAGGTGCTAAATGAAGCTCCCTGCTTTCAAGTTTTGTCTTGTTCACAAGAGAATGTTCATTTTATTGGGAATGTGTGCCTGTAGGAGCTGCTGGTGTTGGCTCTGTCTCTCAGAAGACTGGGAATGTCACTTTGTTCTGGAACAGCCCTCACCAGTGCCTGAGGCAGGGAGCTACAGCAGATGCTCCAGATGCCTCTTCTCTGCCCTAATCTTTCAAGAGATAATGGTGCTTTGTCCATTCAAGATTTCATTTTAGCAAAGAGATGAAAATGTTCCCCCATCCATAGTTTCTCTTGGGGTCTGAAAGAATTATTAACATATGCTGATATCATTGCCGGGATAGCCTGAGGGTACTTCTTCCCGAGCTAGTGCTCTCTGGGTTGGAGATCACTCAACTGGAGCTGATCTAGGCTGCTGTGTGGGAGAGGGATCAGGAACTCGTGCTGCACCAACTTCCGCAGGAGATACACACTGGAACTCTCGGAGCCGGAAAGCAATTTCCAAGTGTCTTTAATCAGAAGAGCAGCTGTTTTTATACTCTCCAAGTAGGGTGGAAACAGGATGTGATATAGAGAGGGTGGAGAGAAAAGTGACTGGTGAAAATCAGAGTGTGACAAGGAGGGGGCGGAACAGGCGAGAATCCTATAACTGAACCACCAATGCCCTGGAGTGCTTTATGTAAAAGTGATTTATGTAAATAGACCAAACCTTTGGATCAGTAAATCCCTATATAGCCATATGGATAAGAAGAAGCCAGGGGGAGATGGCAACTACCCAACATATCATCACAAGTTTTGCTTCCTTTTATGAAAATTTGGAAAAGCTTGTTGGGAAGCAAGAAATATCCCGGAAAGTATATACCATCAGTGAAATGTACCTCCTGATCTGGTTTGATTCTCCCCAAAATCAAGAGCTTGCTGAATTATTGAGGTTCAGATAGAGATATTAGCATGTGTAATCATGTTCTACCTAAAGCAAATACATTGATTAACCTTGGCTAGCATTATATGTATGCTGTGTGCTTATGAATGTACATAGACTGGAGCTACAGTTTCTTTTTATCTTTTATTTATTTATTACCAGAACACTGCTTGGCTCTGGTTTATTTCCAGTCCCTGTTCGGGCGCCATTTGCCGGTCCCAGTTTGGGGTGCCAGTATGCCGGGCTAGCTTCACGGGCGGGAGACAGACGACCAGGGACTCATGGCTGAGCTGGGAAGCAGTATCTCGTTTATTAATCAGATACATCGCCTTTTATGCATCTCTTCACCTCACTGGAAGTGGCAAGTGAAATAAAATGACTAGGAGAGGGGGCGGAGCAAAAAAAGAGCACAAAAAGAACAGAGAAAGCTTCCGTCTAACCAGTGGGGATTAAACCAATACCCTGCAGGCAGGGTGGGACCCAGGTAAAACAGTGATTATGTAAATATTCCACATCTTAAGTAATACAAGTGAACCTAATGTTTATGATTAAAACAGAAGGTCTTATAAGCAGAATTTAGAAGCATACCAACAGTTTATGGTGGTACAAGGGGATTGAACCTGAGACTTTGGAGCCTCGGGATTGTCTCTTTGCGTCTCCACTGTGCTATCTACCCTTGCCCATTTTCCTAATGGAGTATATAATCAAGAATGCAAGTATCCATGGATTTAGCCAATAGTAAGATGTGTAGATGTGTGTTCCCAGAGCCAGTTATATCTAAGTGGAGAAGGGGTTTCAAGATCTCACTTCATTCAGCTGTCTATAAAAGCAGGTTCCATTTCACATCTAAAATGATGGGAATCCCTCCTCTCACAGACTGTGTTGAACCTGGATGACCTAGGTCATGTGGATTGAGTTTGCCCATTTATGGGTGACATGTGAGCCATAGTATTGCATTATTTATAAGAATAAAACAAAGAATTCTGAACTCCTCACCATGTCGCATGTCTTAATGAAGAATGGAGCTTCACATCATTTGTGGAATTTGAGATTCTTCATGCCTCACTGAAAGTGTCTCCTTACCACCTCTTTTCAGACACCCTGGCCTATCAGGGGAAAATCATGAATTTTTTAAGATGGAATGCATATAGTGCAATAGAGCACAATCCTTCTACAGGAGTTATTACAAAGCTTGTTCCTTGTAAGAAAATCCCTAAATACATATTTATAATACATATTAGAAGTCTCTCAATGCATATTTAGATGACAAATTATGTGTTTAGTTGTCCCAGAGTACTGATTTAAAAATGTTACAGAGAATTAGGAAAACTCCCAGAGACACATCATCTCTACATCTATAAAGCCAGGGAACAATGTTTTAAGAAATGGCAATAACTAATGTGCACAGGGTACTGTTGCACACTATTTACATCATATTTTTAAAAAATAAGATTTAAAGTGAATCAGGGAGTCGGGCAATAGCGCAGCGGGTTAAGCACACATGGCGCAAAGTGCAAGGACTGCCATAAGGATCCCAGTTTGAGCCCCCAGATCCCCATCTGCAGGAGAGTCGCTTCACAAGCATTGAAGCAGGTCTGCAGGTGTCTATCTTTCTCTTCCCCTCTCTGTCTTTCCCTCCTCTCTCAATTTCTCTGTCCTATTCAACAACAACGACATCAATAACCACAACAATGTTAAAACAACAAGGGCAACAAAAGGGAAAATAAATAAGTAAATATAAAAAAAATCCTTAATTCCAAAATTCTGATTATGGATACCTCCACCTTTGTTCATATTCCTTTGTGGGTATGCTTATGGCTAGTTGATCCCTAAATCAGGCCACTGTTTTTCTGTGAACCTTTGTGTAAGGTATCTTTCCTATAGGAATGTCTTAAAGCACATGGGCTTTCTTCTCAGATGCTGACCATGGATATTCTAGTTCACTTCTCAGTTGTATGAAATTTTCAAATATCTGGATGTCCCCTGCATGTATTTTGGGTTTTTATAAGATAATTTGAGGTACCCAACATTTTTTTTTTATTGTCACCAGGGTTAATGCTGAGGAGTTGGTATCTGTCCTACAAATCTACTGCTCCTAGCAGTCTTTTCTGTTTCTTCCCTTTTATTTTCTCTGTTTTATTAGATGTGACAGAAAGAAATTGAGAGGGGAATGGGAGATAAAGAGGAAGAGATAAAGGGAGATATCTGCGTGCCTGTTTCACCACTCATGAAGCTCCAGCCCCCCCCCCCCACACACACACACACACTGTAGCTGGGAAACAGGGTTCAAACCTGGGTATTCAGGCATAGCAATGTTTGTATTTAACTGGGTGTGTCACTGCCCATCCCTTGTACCCAGCATTTTTATCTCAATTATATAAGAGAAAGAGTAGTTTGACTTCATTTAATCATGGAAGGTTGACGTCAATGTTATCCTCTAGTAAATCCCTTTTAAGTTGAAGACAAGCATATTGGAGATAGCCAGAGTGGTCTCTGATGCTCCTGACAGGCTACCTTTAGTAGGAAAACTGACTGGAGGAAACCCTGGGATGTCTTATGTTCACTCCAGCCTCTGCTGCATTGCTTCTGCAGAGGAGACACATCACACGCCACCCCCACAATTTTTTCTACAGAATGTTATTTCCTTGTGTAAAGTGGTGAGAAGTCTCCACCTCCAACATGAGGACAGAAAAGGTGTTTTAAAAGCCTGGAGTTGCTTGGCAGGGAAAGTGATAATGTAGGACTTGAAAGTGGTGATTCGGAGTCTTTCTGTCTGCACAGTTTAAGATATTTCTCTCTGGTCTGCCAATGTGGGAAACTGCTGAAAAATACAGGAGTTTAGGAAGGTTTGACACTGAATACCAAAGATACTTGAAGGATGCCAGAGATAAGCTCAGGGACTGCCAGGGACCCAGTAGACCACCTGAGATGAAATGCAACACCGTTGAACATGTTAATTGAGCAGAAGGGAGGTGGACCCTAGTGCACCAGGTAAAGCACACATGGCACAAAGCATAGGGACCTGTGTCAGGATCCAAGTCTGAGACGTTGACTATCCAGCTGCAGGGGGGTCACTTCACAAGGTGAAGCAGATCTGCAGATGTCTTTCTCTCCCCCTCTCTGTATCCCCCTCCTCTCTCAATTTCTCTCTGTGCTATCCAACAGCAACAGCAATAGCAACAATAACAGCAATAACAATGGGAAAACATGGCCACCAGGAGAAGTGGATTCTTAGTGTTGGCACCAAGTCCTAGCGATAACCCTGGAAAGGAAAAAAAAAATGAGTAGAATCTTAACAGGGATTTATAGATAACTAGAATGTTGATTAGATGTGCTGGCTTGGCCCAATTTATAGCTTCTTAATTCACTAAGGTTCTTCTTGTCTCATTTCCTCCCTACATTTAATAAGCAGTACCTGGGCCTGATGTTGATGTTGGGATGGGGGATAGGAAACCAAGAAAAGAATATTGGAAGGCAATAAGTGACATGGTGGAGGAGGCCCCTAGCCCTAATAGTGCAGCTCCTGCCTGGGAATTTCATTTGCACTTACAATATAGAATTCTTTTTTAAAATTTTTTAAAAAATTTTTTAATTATAAAAAGGAAATATTGACTAGACCATATGACAAGAGGGGTACAACTTCACATAAATCCCACCACCAGAACTCTGAATACCATCCCCTCCCCTGATAGCTTTCCTATTCTTTAACCCTTTGGGAGCATGGACCCAAGGTCATTGTGGAATGCAGAAGGTGGAAGGTCTCGCTTCTATAATTGCTTTCCTGATGAACATGGGTGTTGACAGGCCAATCCATAGTGGGGAAGGACTCTGGGAAAGCAGAGCTCAAGGACACATTGGTGGGGTTGTCTGTTCAGGGAAGTCTGGTTGGCATCATGCTAGCATCAGGCACCTGGTGGTTGAAAAGAGAGTTAACATACAAGCTAAACAGATTGTTGACCAATCAATAGACGTAAAGGCTGGAATAGTGCAGATGATGAGTTGGGGGGTCCTTCATTTTGTAGATAGCTAGTAGGCATAATGTAGTTATATTCCAAAGGGCCTGTGGCTATACTAGTTTTTTTTTTTTTTTTTTTCCCCTGAGCCTGAAATCTGACATGCAGGTGGAGCCACATTATTGTCTGGGAAGATGATGTCATGGTTGGAAAAAGGACTAGAAAGCTGGATCAGGGAAGAGAGTAGCTCCCTAATATGGGAAAGGAGTATAAATATTGTTGTCTGTAAACCCCATCAACTTGATATGATCTGGGGCCCATATTCAGCCTGGAAGCCTCTGTGACCTCTGCATCCCTCTAGATTTGAGCTCACATTCTGTGGTCATGAGTAGGAATATTCCAGGCTGCCCCAATAATGACCCATCTTCCTCAGGTGTAGCATAGAGTATGTTGTCAAGGAAATAGAAAAAGACACAAAAAAGTTGAAAGATATTCCATGTTCATGTGTTGGAAGAATTAACATCATCAAAATGAATATAATACAAATTTAATGCTATCCTCATCAATATCCCAAACATATTTTTTTAGGAGAATAGAAAAAATGCTTAAAAAGTTTATCTGGAACCAGAAAAGACCTAGAACTGCCAAAACAATCTTGAGAAGAAAGAACAGAACTGGGGGCATCACACTCCAAGATCTCAAATTGTATTATAGGGCCATTGTCATCAAAACTGCTTGGTACTGGAACATGAATAGACACACTGACCAGTGGAATAGAATTGAGAGCCCATAAGTAAGCCCCCACACCTATAGACATCTAATCTTTGACAAAGGTGCCCAGACTATTAAATGGGGAAAGCAGAGTCTCTTCAACAAATGGTGTTGGAAAAAAATGGGTTGAAACATGCAGAAGAGTGAAACTGAACCACTATATTTCACCAAATACAAAAGTAAATTCCAAGTCCACTTCCAAGGACTTGAATGTTAGACCACAAACTATCAGATAGAGGAAAATATTGGCAGAACTCTTTTCTGCATGAATTTTAAAGACATCTTCAATGAAACGAATCTAATTACAAAGAAGACTAAGGCAAGCATAAACCTATGGGACTATAGCAAATTAAAAAGCTTCTGCACAGCAAAAGAAACCACTACCCAAACCAAGAGACCCCTCACAGAATAGGAGAAGATCTTTACATGCCATACATCAGACAAGAGTTTAATAACCAAAATATATAAAGAGCTTGCCAAACTCAACAAGAAATCAAATAACCCCATCCAAAAGTGGGGAGAGGATATGGACAGGATATTCGCCACAGAAGAGATCCAAAAGGCTGAGAAACACATGAAAAAATGCTTCAAGTCTTTGATTGTCAGAGAAATACAAATAAAGGTAACAATGAGATACCACTTCACTTCTGTGAGAATGTCATACATCAGAAAAGGTAACAGCAGCAAATACTAGAGAGAAAGATCCACCCTCACCCTCCACCCAGGGTTTTTACTTTGGTGCCCTACTCCAAATTTAGTCAGATCCTGGTTTGAGTTTCCCTTTATGTTATTCTTTCTCAACTTCTGTTTATGTGTGTTCAGTAGCTAAGTCAGAAAGATAAAGATGAGTATGGGATGATCCCACTCATGAACAATCTAGAATTCTTAAGGCTTAGGCAAAGCATCTGTCTGAAGTTGTCCCTTTGTTATCACTATTTCCCTCACCCTTTCGGCACTTTCCAGATTATGTAAGGTCCTGATGAATTTCTTGAGATTTTTTTTGAGACTTGATGTTTCTTTTTCTTTTTCTAAAAATAATTTTATTTATTTTATTTTTGAGAGAGATGCAGAGATATAAAGACACAGAGAGAAACACCAATGCACTGCACAGCTCTGGCTTATTGTGTTGTGGGGGAGAGAACCTGGGACTTCAGAGCCTCAGGCATGAGAGTCTCTTTGTATAACCATTATGCTATCTACCCTCGCCCTGAATTTCTTGAATTTTATGGTCAAAGAGGAGAAGGTGGCCAAGGCAGAAAGACATGCTGAAAATGGACACTTTTTGTTGTATGTAAATCATCTATCACTGTGCTAATGTTAAGACAAAAAATAAAACATAGAAAATGAATTGTTGATCATGGTGTGTGTGTGTGTGTGTGTGTGTGTGTGTGTGTGTGTGTGTGTGTGTGTGTGTGTGTGTAGCATACATAGACATATTATCTCCACTTCCATTCCTGGTTTGTTCACCTGTTCTCAGTTCCTATATTTGCCATTCTCTTTTCTAAATACTACATAGCAGTACTTATTACATTTACAGAAATTATCATCAATTGTCTGGGATGCACATCCAAAGATCTCTGTACTCCTATTTTCATAGCAGCACAATTTGTCACAGCCAAAACCTGGAAGTAACCTAGATATCTAGCAATGGATGAATGGCTTAGAAAGTTGATATATATATATATATATATATATATATATATATATATATATATATATATATATATATGTATACAATATGTGTTGTTTTCGCCAGGCTAAGCTAAAACTAAAAACTACAAACAATCTTGTCCTTATAAATATACTAGCCCAGTAGGGTGGGAACAGGATGCGACACAGAGAGGGTGGAGAGAAAAGTGACTGGTGAAAATCAGGGTATGACAAGGAGAGGGGGCGGAGCAAAAACATATCATGAACCAGTGGGGATTGAACCAATGCCCTGCAGTGGTTATGTAAATAGAATACAGTAGTTATGTAAATAGAATACAGTGTTAAGCAGGGGGTATTAAACTAATGAAACAGAAGAGGTTTTTAGAAGCATACCAACAAATATGAAATACTGCTCAGCTATTAAGAACAATGAATTCAGGAGTCAGGCAGTAGCACAGCGGGTTAAGCGCATGTGGCACAAAGTGTTAATAGACCGGTATAAAGATCACGGTTTGAACCCCTGGCTCCCCATCTGCAGGAGTGTCGTTTCACAGGCGGTGAAGCAGGTCTGCAGGTGTCTGTCTTTCTCTCCCTCTCTGCCTTCCCCTCCTCTCTCCATTTCTCTCTGTCCTATCCAACAACAATGACATTAACAACAACAACAATAGTAACTACAACAAAGACAACAAAAGAGAATAAATAAATAAAATTAAAAAAACAATGAATTCTCCTTCTTCACCTCATCTTAAATGGAATTTGAGAAATTATGTTAACTGAGATAAGCCAGGAAAAAAAAAAAAAGGATGAATATAGGAGGATCTCACTGATAGACAGAAGCTGTGAAATAGGAACAGAACCAGAAATTGGACTGGGTTTAATATTCTGCACCAAAGTAAAAATTCAGGGGGTGTGGTGTGATAGGTCCTGGTGCATGATGGTGGAGAAGGACCTGTCCTAGGGGTTATTGAATTTTGCAGACAACTGAGAAATTTTAAACATGTCCCTATAATTGTATATACTATAAAACATTAAGCCTCCCATAAAAAATTCTCTGGAGAGATAGCACAATTGTTATGCAAAAATAAGCCAGAGCTGAGCACTGCTCTGGTCACGGTCTCTCTCTCTTTCTGTCTACCTCTATCCCTTCCTTTCTCTCTCTATCACTCACATTACAATAAATGAATGTAATACTAAAAAATAAATACTCATTAATGACAATAATTGTGAAAAAGTGACTCCTGTGTCAGTACATCAAAAAGAAAAATGGTTCTCTTTGCATTTGTTGGATTTGAGGAAAAATGTATTTGCTAATTAACCAAGTATTGGATCCAAAGTCAAATGACTTATGTTCAGATCCCAGCTTTAACACTTAAGGGTAGTGTGATTTGGGCAAGTTAGTTCACTTTTTTATCTCCAGTTTTTATGTTTAAATAGAACTGGCAGTAATAATTGTCTTGTTTACCTCTCTAGGGGGAGGTTACTGATTTCCCTTCACAAATTATAAACTGCATGTAACTAACATTTGCATCATGTGATTAATATCACTGATCATTCTTTTCCTTAAGAACATACTGACATTGGGTGAGCAAGGTAGCTGACTTGCCTAGTATACTTGCTTTGCTCTACCCAGGTTTGTGGCCCTCACTTCACAGGAAGAACTTTTTTATTTCTGTATTGGGGGATTAATGTTTTCCATTTGACAGTAAACACAATAATTTGTACATAACATTTCTCAGTTTTCCACATAACAATACAACCCCCACTAGGTCCTCTGTCATCCTTTTCCAGGACCTGTACTCCCTCCCCACCCCACCCCAGAGTCTTTTACTTTGGTGCAATACACCAACTCCAGTTCAAGTTCTACTTGTGTTTTCTCTTCTGACCTTGTTTTTCAACTTCTGCCTGAGAGTGAGATCATCCCATATTCATCCTTCTATTTCTGACTTATTTTGCTTAGCATGGTTTCTTCAAGCTTCATGCAAGATGAGCTAAAAATCGTGAAGTCACCATTTTTAATAGCAGAGAAGTATTCCATTGTGATATATATTGATATAGATATAGATATAGATATAGATATAGATATAGATATAGATATAGATATAGATATAGATATAGATATAGATATAGATATAGATATATACCACAACTTGCTCAGCCACTTATCTGTTGTTGGGTTGCTTCCAGGCTTTGGCTATTACAAATTGTGCTTCTGAGAACATAGGTATACACAAATCTTTTTGGATGGGTGTGTCAGGTTCCTTAGGCTATATTCCCAGGAGAGGAATTATAGGATCATAGGGTAGGTCCATTTCTAACCTTCTGAGAGTTCTCCAGACTGTTCTCCACAGGGGTTGGATAAATTTACATTCCTACCAGCTGTGCAGGAGGGTACAGGAAGAATCTTTGATGCTTCAGTACCACCTTCTCTCTCTTTCTACCTCTCTCTATCTGAAAAAGTCCCCCTGAAGCAGTGAAATCCTAGCAGCAACAGAAAAAAAAATCTGGCGTTTTAAGAAAACAGAATCTCCATTATTTACCAGGGAAGCCTTTTTTATTAAAAATATTTTTTAATTTTTTATTATCTTTATTTATTGGATAGAGACAGCCAGAAATTAGGTGGAAAGAGGGGCCAAGCTATGGTGCACCATATTAAGCTCACATAGTGCAAAGTACAGAGACCAACGGAAGGATCCCAGTTCGAAGCCTTTGACTCTCCACCTACAAGAAGGTCACTTCAGAAATGGGGGAGCAGGTCTGCAGGTGTCTCCCCCCCTTTCCATCTTCCCCTCCTCCCTCAATTTCTCCTATCCTCCAACAACAATAATAATGGAAAGAATGTATGCCAGGAGCAATGGAGTCCTAGTGCAGACACCAAACCCCAGTGATAGAATGTTTTTGTTATGTGGTCAGGTATGAAAAAATATTACCAGTTATAAATAGAAAATCAGTCCATTTGTTTTGGTACACTTTGCAAATATTTATGTATTGTTATTACCATCAGTAAAAGTTTTAAACTTGATCTATTCAAGAAATACTTCATTTTTTGTTCAGTCTTTTAGTATGTTTATCAACATGAAAAATAGCACTTATTAGTACTATGAACACTATTTTTATATCATTAGATGGGTGTGTGTGCAGTTGAAGTCACCCCCCATGAGTGATTTTGTTTGAATTAATTATTTTATAATCCTATCAATTTTTTATGCTTACCATTAAACTTTCCTTTGTAATTTATTTAAAAAGAAAAAAGTAACATTTATACTGCAACAGTTAAATTTCCAGAGACTTTGTCATTCTTCTTTCAAAGTTGAACTGAAAAAGGTATCTTTTCTACTTACTTTTTTCAGAATCTAAAACAAAGTCAATGTTTGTCAAATCAGAAAGTAAAATAGTAAGAAAACATTTAATCCCCAAGTTTCCAAAAGGTCAAGTAGAGACCAATGAAGAATAAAAGTTTAATTAATTTAAATAATAATGACTTAAGTGCCCTTTAAGGGAAAAAATCGCACAATTTCAACACGTGTTATAAATGGAAGTAGCAATTTCTATAGTGTTAGGAACAGATATGAAAAAAGAAAATCAACAAAGGTAAGTCCCACGTAATAATCCACAGTGAGTCAGTAGAGGTTATGACAACAGTGGTCTAAAAGGTACAAATCAGCTATTACAATGTCTGAGTTCATTATGTGCACAAAAGCTTTGCATCCCACTGAGAGGAAAGACTGAGAATGGCACTTAGGCTTTATCAAATGCAGAGAAGAGCCTAATTTTAAGGAGTAGCAGCACGTCTGTAACTATTCATTTTTATGCCATGAACTAAAACAAATAGGCCCAGTCCACAAAGGCAGAATCAAATGTCACTGGTTTGATCTGTTTCAAAACCTCTTGTTTTATCACAGGAACAACTTCTAACAATTCTTTTCAAAAAGATGGCATAGGAGGAGGATCAAGAGCCCATGCAAGTTCCTTCTTGTGCCCAGAATTCCTGACATGTCATACACTAGCTTGAAAACTATTATAGATAGACTTCAAGGTACAATGATCCCAAACAAAGACCTCTTAGAAATCAGAGCTCTCCTCTGATGAGGCTCTGAGAGCCACACTGTATGCAAAGCCCATTCTGTACTGGTGCCCTTTTTGGCCATGAGTACCTGACATCCTAATAATTGCGGCCACTTTTACTTTATTTATTCCTGAAGAATGAATGTGTGAAATATATATGTGTTTATGCCAGGAGCTGGGTGGGTGGTGACCGACCCAGTTCAGCACAAACCTTACAGTGTGCAAGGAGAAAGCTTCACCCACCCAACTCCCCGCCTGCAGGAGGGAATTTTCACAAATAGCTAAACAAGGCTATAGGTATCTCTCTTTCTCTCTCCTTCTCTATCTCCCTGCAATTTCTATCATATCAAACAAAGGAGAAGAAGAAATGGCTACCAAGAACACTGGGTTTGCCAAGCAGGCACTGAGCCAGAGCAGTAACTTTAGTAGGGGAAAAACAAAACAAAACAAACAAACAAACAAACAAGAAGCATGTTACTCCCCAACTAGTACTCCAAGTTGCATAAGACCTATGGTGCATCAGTGATAAGCATATAGCTTTAAAATAATGCAGCTCTTTTATGCACTCAGTGATCATTTTAGAAGGTCTAGGAGGTTATGTAATAGACACTGTGCTAATAAGATTCAAATTTTAATCAATGATTATGTATAAATCCCTGCTTGAAATTTTCATTATATTCAGGAAGTCATGATCTAGTTTTAGTTAGTGAATTCTTGACCATTAGTGACCTGGAATAGTAGTATTTTTGTTCCCCTGTAAGAGTTTTATTTCTAAAGAAATTTTAAACTTGTCGTTTTCATATCCTCTGGTTTTACTTCTATATCAGAATACAAGAATTGTTTAATCCCATACATATTCATGAGGTAAATTTCACTTTAAAAAATCTGGGTTATATAGATAAATGGAATTGATCCATGAAATCTGTCTGCCATGATTCATGAAATCTGTCTGTCATGATTCCCAGCAATAAAGCAATAAGATAGTTTGATATTGGGCTTTGAAGATGTTTCACAAGAGATAGTTCATCATTCTTGGATGCATGCGTGTGTGTGTATGTGTATACATACACACACATAAATAGCTTTTATTTTATTTTATTATATTTTATTTTATTTTATTTTATTTTTGCCTCCATGGTTATTTCTGGGGCTCGGTGACTGCACCATGAATCCACTGCTCCTGGAAGCTTTTTTTTCTCCTTTTGTTGCCCTGGTTGTTTTATCGTTGTTGTAGTTATTATTGTTGTTTTTATTGATGTCGTTGTTGTTGGTTAGGACATAGAGAAATGGAGAGAGGAGGAGAAGACAGAGGGGGAAAGAAAGATAGACACCTGCATACCTGCTTCACCACCTGTGGAGCGACTCCACTGCAGGTGGGGAATCAGGTTCTTGAACCGGGATCCTTACACCGGTCCTTTCGCTTTGCGCCACATATGCTTAACCCACTGTGCTACCGCCTGACTCCCAGTACCTTTCATTTCTATTGACATTTTATCTTTACTCTCAATAAGGTGTAAGATATATAGGGAGGAAAAGAAACACTTTATCACTGCTCTAGCACTTGTGACACTCCCCTTCTCCAGGCATTCCCATATGGTGACCCAGGAATTGAATCTGTGTCCTTGAACTTGGTAACTTGTGCACTCAATAAGGTGAGACACCTGCTGGTACATTATACTATTATTTACACAAAGGGCATGCTGGTGTTTATTTTATATGGTTTGTATTTACCTCAGCCACCTAATATGTCATCTCTATTGCTGTTTCTTTGAATGCTTAAAGATCTTCCACTACAGAGTCACCATGTTAAAAAATCCAGATGCTCTCTGAATGAATCCACTTTGAATTTTATTCCTGCTACAGTAGAATGTTAGGATGACTAAGTAGTTTTGAATATGGTTCTGGAATCAAAATACCTAAGTTTGAGTCTTTGTTCTACTGGTCATCAACTCTGAGAGTGTTGCCTGGGGTTCTATGAGCATTAGCTTCCCAACCTATGAAATGAAGGTGATGATAATATTGTGGAATTGTTTAAAAATTGAGGTGATATAGCTCAAAAACATCCCATATCTTGGTGTATAGCAAGCAGCTGATAAATGTTGTTTTGTTGTTATCATTGTTATTCATAGATGCCTTTGTTGGCATCGGAGATTAACAAGAATAATGCAAAGTGTTGAGGGGTGTTGAGGGGTGGAGGAGGGATTACAACTGCGAGGGCAATTGGAAAGACATAATTAAATAGCTTACTATCCCTGTTCAAGTCAATGGAAGTGATGTGTAAATAAAACATTGGAATCTCTAGCCTAGTGTCCTGAATTTGAGCCATGGCATTACAGGTTCTCTCTATCTCTATCTCTCTCTATCTATCTCTCTATCTCTATCTCTAAACCTAGAATTTTGTAGAACAGAGTATTAGAAAGGAGAGAGCTATACCTAAAGAGGCCTTTGCTATTTACAAAAATATTTTTGGGACTGAAGTCATTTGCAGTACTCTGCTCAGGTAAGGGATATGATGGCACCATCGTATCTGGAGAATGAACCTAAAGAAGCAGATGAAATAGTCTCAAGATATTACACAGAACTGATAATAAGTTCGACCTTTACTAGCCATAGAGGAGAAACTTTGCAGTACAAGGGTACTGAGTAGAGTACCCCAAATTGCATTACCTTAGCTAGAGTGAAAATTATAGTCCCTCATAATAAAGCTCTTAAAGATTACCGAGTAATTTGAGTCTCAGAACAAAGCATACTTAAAACATGGTTAAAGAATATAAAAGACGGGGTCAGGTAGTGATGCGCCTGGTTAAGTGCACATGTTGCAGTATTCAAGGACCCAGGTGCAAGCCCCTGCTCCCCACCTGCAGGGAGAAAGCTTTATGAGTAGTGAGGCAGTCTTCAGGTATCTCTCTGTCTCTTTCTCTCCCTATCTCCACACTCCTCTCAATTTCTCTCTGTATCTACCTATTAACAAATAAAAATAAAAGAGTATAAAATAATTTATACCATCTAAAAATGTACAATTTGTGCTAAGCATTCAATAAAAATATACCTGTACATTTAAAGAAGCAGGAAAAAACACTTAGTAATAGAAAATATCAAACCATACAAGTAACTCAAATGATAATAATGAAAGAATAGCACACAATTAGTATTAAAATGATATTATAAGCTATTATATGTGCTTTGAAGAGTATAAGGGAATCAGTAGGTTCAGAAGTGATGTGTTCGATATTTTAAAAGATTAAATAATGCATGAAAAATGCTATCTTAGATTAAAAATTACATGGGGTAGAATTAGAAGATAAAAAGTGAAGAATTAAACATTGGTGAGTTTGAAGACATGGTCATAGAAAATAGCTACAATGAAATAGAAGGGGAAAAAGAAAAGTAAAAAAAAAAAGCATCAGTGAGTTGTAGGACAAATTCAGTAAATTGGTTTATTTGCTTTTGGAATTCTCAAAATAGAGAAGTAACTAGAAAACATTTGAGGGAATAAAGGGTAAAAAATGAATTAATTTGATGAAAAAAATACAAACTAAGAAACTCAAACCCTAGGCATAAAAATAGGAGCTACATTGGATGGGCTATTTATTCCATGGTGCCACATTAAAATTTAAAAATAAAAATATTGTAAAATATCCCCTAGACAAACAATTGATTCCCTCCTCCTTTATCTTCCCATAGCCTTCCTCTTACATCAATACTAAATTTATTAACAATTCCTGGTAAAAATCCCATTAAGTTTTACTAAGGATTTTGTGTCTCTGGCTATACCAGAGATTACTATCTTAGAGAATCAAAACCACTTAACAGTAGTATAGAATATACTGTATCTGCTCCTTCTGCTCCAGTTTCCTAAATAGCATAAACATTTATGAAATAAAATCCATTCTAGAAAAATCAATTCCACTAACTCCTCCATTGACCTTTCTAAGCTTTCTAGATCCCATATTAAAATCCCCAAGTCAAAAAGTTTTGAAAACCTTACAGAGGCAATTAAAAAAGTATCTGTCTAGATTTTGTTAGGTAGAGTTAGGTGAGGTTAAAGTCTTCTAATGAGTCTTCCCATGGTCAGCTTTTCTCATTTGCAATCAAATGATACAGAGTCAAGAGTAGGAATTCTACTCTGGTGCATTCTCAGAAATTACTTAAAAGTTACTTAGAATCTAATTTTTATACCCAGAGAGCCAGAAAGAAGGAGTCAGACTCATTATTTACTTTTTTTCTCAAATCCTTTTCACCCTGAAAGGCCGATTTTGGTAAGTGAAGAAGATTTGATTCAAGGGGTGCAGGTTTGGGAGGTGGGGGGATCACTGCAAGCAGTGATCAATGAAGGCTAGTTATTCGGGCTTATTGAGTAAGTTGCATGAGAGATACTCTTCTCAGTGACCAAATCTTAGACAATAATAAGTGCTCTACTCTAAATGTGCTTTGAAAGCACTGAAGGAAAATCACAGATCTGCTATGATTAAAATGATATAATGATGTCATGTCGAATGCTTGAGTAGAAAAGGAATGAAGAGAAGTGAAAATATGTGATCTATTAGTGGAAGGTAATTGCAAGCTTTCCCCTCTTTGTTCCAGCCTTCTGTGTAGTTAAGGAGGTCACTGAACAATAATGTAAAAATCCCGTAATTTTTAATTGGTAATGATAAAATCAACAAACTATGTTGACAATAAATCTTAGTTTTAGTAAATGTTAACATATTTAGCAATTGCTTACAATACATATCTAAAGTATCTGTTACCAATTCATCGCTTACCATACAATAGCGGATTTAGTGACCTAAAAATGATTCCACCTAAATTTTCTTAGATATTATGAAATTACTATTAACATTTTCTCTAAAAATAGGGAGAGGGGAACGGTATATTCAGCCTTTCTTGTGGTCCATTGACCAAAAATGTTCTAATGCCTTACTAACTTCCTCTTTTAATTTCTTCCCACCACCCCATTTTCTAGCCTTACTCCTGCTTCTTAGCAAAAGTTATCCCAAGGCCTCTGTACTTCCTCTTCTCTCTGCGGGCACCATTCTACCCTCTTTCTTTTGACTATTATCTTCATTTCAGTTCGTACTTCAAATACGCCCAGGAAGTCTTTGGTATGTATAGCATCTAAAACAACTGTGTTCTCACCAGCCTGAGCAGACATTCCCCATCTCATCTCATTGTCATTTACTCTACAGAGAAAATACTTCACATTGAATACCTGTGTTTTCCTCAAACATGCATAAACATATTCCAAGAAAACAAATACCTTATATTTTACTCACTTTTCTTTGTGCCTACAATACCACCTAATAAAAGGTATCCTGTGATTTTTGTGGATGAATATTAAATTTAAGCTGGTATAAGAAGAACCTAATGTATATATGACATATTTGAGAATTAAAGAGTATTATCTGTAGCATGAACTTGAGACTAAAATGATAACAACTGTAAACTCTGATTGATAAAGTAATCTTATACAGGATATTAAGAATCCTCTTCTTGGAAATTTTCATTGCTTTTTGTCATTGAATGAGTCATTCTGTTTGAAATGAAAAATATGGTACCCATATGTTAATTTAAGAAAGACCATCTAAGGTCAGCACAAACACAGGAACACTTCAGAGGGGATAATATATCTAAGATTAGACCCTCTACTTGCAAGACATAACATTTGCAAAATATTTTAGGGAAGTCTGTGTTTCTGTTTGCACAGTCATATTTATGCTGTGATGGGAGAAAAATCCTACAGACCATCACTGGTTTAAGTCAAAGCACACGAATTTCAATCTTACTACATGAGCAGGACAGTCCTTGTGCATTGCTTTAGTAGAGTGAATATTCATCAAGGCACTATTTGATGATTCTAGATAGTGATAGGGAGACTTTACATCCATCTAGTATAATTCATTCCAAATGTTGGTATTGCCTTTGGGTTTCACCAGACTTCCCCCATACAATATGTTCCTTGAATTTCTTTGACATGCTGTAGTAATTAATAAAATTAAATATGATGTCTTATGCTATTTTTGTTCTCTTAAACCCTTAATTAGGGTTCATTTTTGTTTTGATTGTTTGGGGCTATTAGTGTAAACTTAAGACATTATATCTCATCTCTCTGGCAGAATTGTTACTATAGATATGATGCTTTCAGCCTTTTGTGCTAACCACAGTTCTCATTAGCAGAAGGTGACTGTTGCACCCCAAGTGCCTCATTTCTGCCCCCCTATCTCATATGAAAAATGTAAAGTTGTTTATTACAAAAATGGAAATTCTCTTCTCCAATGACTAAGAGTATTGGTAAGAAAGACTCAGCACATAAGCATATTTCTTGTTGCTCTCACATCAGAGATTAAATCTTTGGCTGTAATGAACTAGAGTTATGACTTCCATGATCTTTGAGTTCTCAAATAAAATGAAAAACACATTAGTTGTGGTGGTTCCTTGTACTTTTTTTTTCCCATTTCTGTGAGCCATAGCCAATTGTGATTACTCTGTTTACAATGACTAGAATAAAGACCCTCTCTTTTTCATTATTTAGGTTGGGTGATAAAGCAAGTAATTGTGTCTTTTGTAAAGATCACATTGGATCGAGAGGTGGATGGATGGAAGTAAAACTATTTGCCAAGAACCTTTTTTGTGGCCCTTTCTGTACCTCATCAGACTTGCAAACCATGAAATCCTCTAGCAAAACAGATGCCATTGAAAAGGCACATAGACAGAAAGAAAATAACTAGCCACAGAGAGATAGTTGCAAAACCTATTTCATAATGAACTTGATTTTAGAAGTTCTTTAAAAAGAGAGAGAGAGAGAGAGAGAGAGAGAGAGAGAGAGAGAGAGAGAGAAAGTAAAAGGTCTTCAGTAAGTAAGTAAGAATATTTCAGATTCCAGGAGGGATAAAAAATAATTCACTATATCCACAACACAAACAACCAGAATCTAAATCTTATTAGTTTTTTCATTTACTACAAAGCTTTTGGTTACAGATTTGTGTATGCAGTACACTTTGCAAGGGGCTTGCAGTTTTTCTCCTCAAAATATTACTTAGGCTGGTTTCAAAGACCCAAAAATGTTTTACCTTGTCCTTCACCTTGTCTAAATATGTGTCCTTTTTCTTACAATTCAAATAAGATTTTCTTGGTCATCTCTGTCCATAGAGTAGGCTGTTGTAATTAAACTCTTGTAACCCTTCAGACTTGCACATCCTGCTTAACTCTGAGCACATCTAGTAGTTTTTATGTGTATTTCAAAATAGAAAATAGTGTTGACTGAAGCAGATGGTCAGTGAGAATCTCTCACCAAGTATGGCCACACAACATATTGATGAATATGGAAAGTGTCCCGGTGGGACTCAGAGATAGATTTTTAAAGTCAGGCAAACTTAAATCTAAAACATGTCTCCTCCACTTATTAGTTAATGGAGTGAGTGTACCAGCTTCCTGTGGCTGCTGGAACAAGTCATCAGTGACTGAGTAACTGGAAACAGAAGTGACTTCTCCATTTTGGAGGCTAGATGTCTGAAATCAGGGTGTTGGCAGATCTACACTCTTCTCTAACCTTGCAGGGGACCTGCTCCTTCCATTTTCCTGCTTCTAAAGGTTGCTGACTTGCCTTGGCTTGTGGTCACATCTCTCTAGTCTTCATTCCGGTCACATTTCTCCTCTTCTATGTGTCTATTTCATATCTGCCCAACTTGAAATTCAAGTCTTTCTCTTTTTTAATATATTTTTTAATGTTTATTTACTTGTTTTCCCTTTTGTTGCCCTTGTTGTTTTTTTATTGTTGTAGTTATTTATTTGTATGTATTATGTATTTATTGTCTGTAGTTAGGACAGAGAGAAATGGAGAGAGGAGGGAAAGACAGAGGGGGGAGAGAAAGATAGACACCTGCAGACCTGATTCACAGCCTGTGAAGCGACTCCCCTGCAGGTGGGGAGCCGGGGACTTGAACCGAGATCCTTACTCTGGTCCTTGCGCTTTGCACCACACACACTTAACCCACTGTGCTACCACCTGACTCCCAAGTCTTTCTCTTGTAAAGTTACAGTTAATTGTGTTTATTCTGGATAATCTAGAATGATGTGAATATATCTCTTTAGGGTCCACCTTTACAGTGATCTGAACAAGATGAGGAAAATGATCTTGGCTATCGCATATGTCTTCCACGTAAAATATGTTTTACAGGGCTGCATTATTGGTAAAAGATGTTTCTCTGCATGGGTGTCCCATTGTTGTTGTGGTGTCTTTAGCCCCTGTAACATCTTATTTCTAGCACTGTCTCTTGGGTGTTTGTTAATATGTATAATCAATTATTATTATAGGCCAGCAGGTCCTCCCCCATCCTGCTTCTGCTACTCTGGTGTTAACCTACCTTCCCTGTTTTGTGTCAGTTCACGTCCACCAGTGTCCCTGTCCAGGCCAAATACCCTGTTTCTTGATATCCCCAAATCTCCCAGCAACATATTCCATATCTGGGGCTGCTTTCCACTCTTCTGAGATTGTTGACTCCAGGAGCTGCTGATATTCTGGCGCTGGCCGATGTTCTGCTGCCACCACTGTGGTGTGTCTGGTTAATCATGTTCTCCAGCACAATATCATATTCTTTGTGATCCTCCATGCGCACAAGCCACTTGATGTCATTGCCAAAAGAGCTTTATATCTTTATTTATCCTGTTTGAAATCAATTCCTCATTAATAGACAAGAGTCATATATATATATATATATATATATATATATATATATATATATATATATATATATATATGTCAGAACACAAATCAAAGTGACAGACCCATGAATTGCCCCACCTAGATGATAAATGGGATACTGTCATAAACCAAGTGAGTTAGTTTGAATCAGTGTTCTTTTAAGAGGTTCTTAAGTACCTTGTGTAAATAGACCGATAATCCCACAACTTTGCCAGACATGTATGAAGCCTGGTGATGGATAGAGCTCGGGTTCAAGCTTGATGGCTCCATTCGTCTTCCCCCTATGCCTCCTCTCCTTCCATGCTTCCTAAAATTTATACATCAGTAAAGGCACCTTGCCTAACACCTAGGAAATGGTAGGTGCTCAATAAATATGAAATTATTTGGGGGAATCAGTACAATAGCTCAGTTGGATAGTGTGCTGTTTTGCTGTGTTCATGACCCAAGTGCCAGTCTGCCCTCCACTGCATTGAAGGAAGCTTTGGTGCTGTGGTTTCTTCCCCCTTCCCCCATAGACATAGACATGTATGTATGTGTATAGTGCTTTTGTATACATTAAAACAGTTAATGACTACTTTGACCAGTGACTATGGATTTCTGTTACAAACAACAGAAAACAAACAAAAAAGGGAACAACCCTCACAAAATCATAGTACCTTTAATTGTGTTTCTTTTTTTTAATTTATTTTTTATTTAAGAAAGGATAAATTAACAAAACCATAGGGTAGAGGAGTACAACTCCACACAATTCCCACCACCCAATCTCCATATCCCATCCCCTCCCCTGATAGCTTTCCCATTCTCTATCCCTCTGGGAGCATGGACCCAGGGTCATTGTGGGTTGCAGAAGGTGGAAGGTCTGGCTTCTGTAATTGCTTCCCTGCTGAACATAGGCGTTGACTGGTCAATCCATACTCCCAGTCTGCCTCTCTCTTTCCCTAGTAGGGTGGGTCTCTGGGGAAGCAGAGCTCCAGGACACATTGGTGGGGTCTTCAATCCAGGGAAGCCTGGCTGGCATCCTGATGGCATCTAGAACCTGGTGGCTGAAAAGAGAGTTAACATACAAAGCCAAACAAATTGTTGAGTAATCATGGACCCAAAGGTTGGAATAGTGGAGAGGAAGTGTTGGGGGGTACTCACTGCAAACTCTAGTGTACTTCTGCTTTCAGGTATATATTTTGTACTAGTTTATGGATATGTGTGAACATATGCTCTCTCTCACAGAACCTGGTGTATATCTAGGTTTTGGGACTTTGTTAGAAAGTGATCCACCTGGGATGGAATTAGAGAATGCTATGAAAGGAAAGGTCTCAGCCGAGTAATGAAGCTGAAGGGTTGTCATTCCACACCTGAAGTCACTGGACACAGTCTGAGCTGAAGCATGTTGAGGTGGCCATCGTTGCGTTGATTAGGTTGCGACCTTTAGTTGTGTTTCTACTTATAACTTCTGCCATGATGAATTGTTACAGTATTAATAAGATCCTAAATAGACCTCTGGACTTCCCTATTTGTATAAGTAACTGTCCATATGGCCTGAAACACTCATACACCCTAGGCACTGGTTTGTAGTACTGCTATGTCTACTAGACTCTTTTACCAGCTGTGAAAAGGAAGTGGTCTTGAAATTTTGTGAATATTCCAGGAAAGAATCTTGCTGGTTCCACAATAATATTTACCTAGTGGTTTTCTCCCCCTGGGGGGGAGTAGGGGGGAGAGAGAAAAGCTTGCTTTTGGGACGTGCTTTTCAAATGCCATATTATTTATAATTTCAACTTTTTGTAGAGAAGGGATGAAGATAATAATTTTGGTCCTTGCTTTATGAGAACATGAAGACCTCAAAAATCACGACTTGATCACATGCATCCTTGCCCCCCCCCCCCCCCCCGCTGTAGAGTTGGGATCGTATTAGAAATGGTGTGCCGAGTTTCCAAGCACTTATTGTAATTTATGTCTCCTGGACCAGTAATCATCCCTTATCCCTGAAATCACTGTGGATTGACACACTCCAGGTTTGTTTGAGGCCAAGGGAACTCAAGTCATTGTGATGAAAACATCGTAGTATTTATGCTATTGCTTGGTAGAAAATGTATCCTAGACAAGGTGGTATGACAGAGGCCTTAAACCCAGTGAGTTCTTCTTACATGTGTGAAGACCAAAAAATGGCAGAAACCTGGAAAATACGCAGGAGGGAAAAATGCTCTGAAAATATTAGCCACGTAGTATATTTAGAAGTAGAGGAAGGGAAGAAAGAATAAAATTGGTTATTTAATTAGGATACATTTGAAAGAGTTGGGGGTCAGAGAAATGGCTCACTGGATGGCTCATGGACAACCCAAGTGTGAGCCTTGGCACCATACAGGAGGTGTCATGGAGCTGGCAGGAGCTCTGGCGCTGTGTTGTTTTTTTCCCCTCTCTTCTAATCAGACTGATAAATGTGGCTTGTGACTGGTGATGGTGCACATGTGCACGACCCTGGCTCTGCAATAAACATTCACTTGTAAGAATTGATCTGAATGTATGGGAATGGGGAGCATATTGCCTTCTTCACATGTATCACGTCACTTTTATCCAGCATGGACTATTGCTTGGGATTAGGACATTGCCCCTCCCCCTTTGTCTCAGGGTTATAGCGGAGGCTTGGTACCTACTCTATGAATCCACTGCTCCTGGCAGATATTTTTCCATTGTTGTTGCTGCTGCTGCTGTTGTTGTTGGATAAGAGAGAGAAATGGAGAGAGGAGGGGGAGGGGGGGTAGAGAAAAATAGACGCCTACAGATCTGCTTCACCACTTTCGATGTGACCCCCCCTGCAGGTGGGGAGCCGGGGACTGGAACTGGAATCCAGTGTGCTATTGCCAGGCCTCTTTTTTTCTTTATTAAATGATTTTTTTTTCCTCCTCCAGGGTTATTGCTGGGCTTGGTGCCTGCACCATGAATCCACTGCTCCTGGAGGCCATTTTTTCCCCCTTTTGTTGCCCTTGTTGTAGCTTCGTTGTGGTTATTATTATTGCCCTTGTTGACGCAATTCGTTGTTGGATAGGACAGAGAGAAATGCAGAGAGGAGGGGAAGACAGAGAAGGGGAGAGAAAGATAGATACCTGCAGACCTGCTTCACCACCTGTGAAGCGACTCCCCTGCAGGTGGGGAGCCGGGGGCTCGAACCAGGATTCTTACGCCGGTCCATGCGCTTAACCCACTGCACCACCGCCCGACACCCTATTAAATGATTTTTATTATCTTTATTATTGGATAGAAATTGAGGGGTAGGGGGAGATGAAAGAGGAAGAGAGAAACCTGCAGCACCATTTGCAAAGCTTTCTCCCTGCAGGTGAGGTCCAGGGGCTTGAATGTGGGTCTTTATGCACTGTAACATGTGCATTCAAACAGGTACACCACCATCCAGGCCCTTCTTCTTCTTCTTTTTTTTTTTTTTCTTTTCTTTTTCTCAAAGTATTCTCTGAGAAAATTAATAGTTTTTTGTCCTCACAGGTTTATGTACCTAACATCTCTAGTGATGTTTAAAAGGTGTGTTTGCGCAAAACACAAAGACCAAAGTAAAGATCCCGGCTCAAGCCCCTGGCTCCCCACCTGCAGGGGAGTCGCTTCACAGGTGGTGAAGCAGGTCTGCAGGTATCTGTCTTTCTCTCCCCTTCTCTGTCTTTCCCTCCTCTCTCCATTTCTCTCTGTCCTATCTAACATGGACGACATCAGTAACAACAATATTAACTACAACAACAATATATTAAAAAAAAAAAAACAAGGGCAACAAAATGGAAAATAAATTATATATATATATATATATTTTTTTTTTAAAGGTGTGTTTGCTAGGCTAAAACATGGCATATAGACAGGAGCAAACCCTTCCCCAGATGCCTTGTGACAAATTTTCTTTGTTTCTGTGAGTCTTCTATGGTGTTGGCAATCACGATACCAGCAGAGTTGTTTTCAATAAAACAAAAGACTGGAGATGCAGGTGGTAGCACAGCCTGTTAAGAGCACATGGTGTGAAGCATGAGGACTGGGTAAGGATCCCAGTTTGAGCCCCCAGCTCCCCACCTGCATGGGGGGGGGGTTGCTTCACAAGCAGTGAAGCAGGTCTGCAGATTTTTATCTTTCCCCTTTCTGCCATCCCCTCCTCTCTTGATTTCTCTCTGTCCTATCCAACAGCAACAGCAATAATGACAATAACAACAAAGGTAACATGGGCAACAAAAATGGCCTCCAGTTTCTTAGTGCAGGCACTGAGCCCCTGGAGGGAAAAAAAAAAAAAGACTATGTGAAGGTGCTTGGTACAGCTTAGACGCTTACCTTAACTCATTAAATAGCTGACCAGTGCTGTACTAGAAATAACTGCCTGCTTATTGGAAATCAGATAATCCAGCAAATTCACACTCCTTCCTAATTAAAATCATATAGATACTATGAGTATGTACAACTATGCCTACACATACAAACCTATGTGTATATATATACATGTATATGTTGCATATATACCTCTATATAGTCACATTAAAGTTTTTTATTATTAAAAAAATCAGGTGTAGCCTGCAGTGACTTTTATCACTGTAGTCTTCTCATGATAGCAAACAAGACTAGAGTTAAGAACATTAGTAGAAATGGAGACTGCTGTTGAGGGTCGGGCGGTGGCGCAGTGGGTTAAGCGCATGTGGCGCAAAGCGCAGGGACCGGCTTAAGTATCCCGGTTCGAGCCCCCGGCTCCCCACCTGCAGGGGAGTCGCTTCACAGGCGGTGAAACAGGTCTGCAGGTGTCTATCTTTCTCTCCCCTCTCTCTCTGTCTTCCCCTCCTCTCTCCATTTCTCTCTGTCCTATCCAAAAACAAAGCAACATCAACGATGGCAATAATAACCGCAACGAGGCTGCAACAACTAGGGCAACAAAAAGGGGGGAAAATGGCCTCCAGGAGCGGTGGATTCATGGTGCAGGCACCGAGCCCAGCAATAACCCTGGAGGAGAAAAAAAAAAGAAATGGAGACTGCTTTAACAAGTGCAACTCAACAGGGAATCAAAGTCACAGCGGACAGGTGGCATAGGCTCTGAGCCCTAATTAAGCTAAAAAGCAGGAAGTGGAAAAGTGAGTAGCATCAGATTCTTAACCTTAGATTAGGTGAATTAATGCAGAAAACTGAGGATGGAGACAAGTCAGCAAGGCTCCCTTTTTAGAAAAGTCTTGACAGATTTTTCTATGCAAAAAATGTGTCCTGAATTGTTGACCCAGTATGTGATAAGCAGCTGTGCTAGAGATCATAGAGATAAAGTGAATCAGGAAATACAGGAACTGGAATTGGCATAATTCACCAAAATAAAGGACTCTGGGGTGGGTGGAGGAGAGAATACAGGTCCAAAAAGGATGACAGAGGACCTAGGGGGGTTGTATTGTTATATGGAAAACTGGGAAATGTTATACATGTACAAACTATTGTATCTACTGTTGAATGTAAAACATTAATTCCCCAATAAAAATATTTGAGAAAAGAAATAAAGGCA
This sequence comes from Erinaceus europaeus, assembly GCF_950295315.1. NCBI lineage: Eukaryota > Metazoa > Chordata > Mammalia > Eulipotyphla > Erinaceidae > Erinaceus > Erinaceus europaeus. Next base: position 15,685,109 of record NC_080177.1, read on the forward strand.
GATAAGGAGAGAGATCCAGAGCATCACTAAAAAAAAAAAAAAGAAAGAAAGAAAGAAAGAAATATAGCAGGGGCTTGGGGATAGCTTTACCATGTGCATGGACTAGGGTTGGGGCCCAACATCACTACATGGGAGCACCATGCAGGAGGCAAGCTTCAGAAGCTACAGAGAAGGACTATGGTGTCCCTTCTCTCTGTGTCTCTCCATCTCTGTCTTTCATGATTTGTCTGGGAGAACAAGAGGAGTCTTATGAGAGCAGGGGATTCATGCAGGTATGAAGCCCCAGTGAAACCCTGGCAGGAAAAAAAAAAAAAAAGTAAAACATGTACTTGACTCTGATTGTGGATTCTGTCTTGAAATACCTTTCAATCTCCCCTGTATGCGTCCTAAGTTTTATAAATAGCATTCCATGGTCCTGAGTAGGACATTCCAAGCTGCCCCAATATCAGGACCCATCTTCCTCAGGTGTAGCATAGAGTATGTTATCCAGCCTCCCTTCAGAGGATCGAACATTCTCTACTGTTGTTGATCCATGTTGAAGGCAAGGTCCTATGGGGGCCCACAAAGGGGTCTATTTTGTTGTTCCTGATAGAGATGACCAATAACAAAGAAAACACTTTTATATACAGATAATGCTAATACAGGTCTTGATGAGAAAAACAAAAAACTAGTATAGCCACAGGCCCTTTAGAATATAACTAATATGTGCCTACTTCCTATCTACAAAACAGAGACACCCCCAACTCTTCATCTGCACTATTCCAGCCTTTAGGTTCAGGATTAGTCAACAATTTGTTTGGATTTACATGTTAACTCTCTTTTCAGCCACCAGGTTCCAAATGCTAGCATGATGCCAGCCAGACTTCCCTGGACAGACAACCCCACCAATGTGTCCTGGAGCTCCGGTTCCCTAGACCCTTTCCCCACTAAGGAAAGATAGAGGCAGGCTGGGAGTATGGATCAGCCTGTCAAGCCCATGTTCAGTGGGGAAGCAATTACAGAAGCCAGACCTTCCACCTTCTGCATCCCACAATGATCTTGGGTCCATAGTCCCAGAAGGTTAAAGAATAGGAAAGCTATCAGGGGAGGGGATGGGATACGGAGTTCTGGTGTGGGAATTGTTTACAGTTGTACCCCTCTTATCCTATGGTTTTGTCAGTGTTTCCTTTTTAGAAATAAAATAAAAAAATAAAATGAAATGAAAAAATACAGTGGTTTTCCACTAAGCAGAACCTGGACTGGAGTTGGTGTATTGCACCAAAAAAAAAAAAAAAAAAAAAAAAGCATTCCACAAATTTAGTCACCTACGTAGTACCTTCAGGACTTTTCCTATGTTTATATTTCAAACATAGATTACTTTAGGTTTCCTCTAACTTGACTTGCTCTAAAATTTACCACTGTTTGAGAAGTAAATAGCTTAGAGCTAGTGTATGTATGCAAATGTAAACTCTTAAGACTTGTGGCAATATAAGACATGTAAATATAATACAAACAAGTCTTATGAATTAGTTGTAAGCTTGTGTTCTGTCAAGATCTATGTTAATGAAAAGAGAGATGCAGGGGCTGGGCAGTGGCACACCTGCTAAAGTGCACACAGTATGAAGTGCAAGGGCTGGTGCAAGGATCAGATCAGGTTTGGTCCTCCTGGCTCCCCACCAGCAGTGGAGATGGTTGACAGGCAGCAAAATAGATCTGCAGGTGTCTTTTTCTCTCTCCCACTCTGTCTCCCCTTCCTCTCTTAATGTCTCTCTATCCTATCCAAAAAATGGAATATATATATATATATCCAATAAAATGGGATATATATATACCAGGAGTAGTGGATTTGTAGTGTTGGCATCAAGCCCCAGTGATAACGTTGGAGGAAAGACAGAGAGGCAGGGGTGGGAATATCGGAGTATCGGGGGGTGGGGGGGGGTCTGCAAAGCTTAGAGACACTTTCACTACCATTAAGACTTTTATCCTTGAATTGACAGAACTACTGAATAGCAAATAATGTCACTGTCTATGCTACCCTTGGTGTCCATTCCCTCACTTCATGTCTTCATTCCATTGATTGGGGTCTTTGGTACCTGCCATAACCTTATTGCACAATTTTTAAGGTCCTGTTTGAGACTTTCGGCCTGTCCATTAGTTTTGGGTTTTTTTTAATATTTATTCCCTTGTGTTGCCCTTGTTGTTTTATTGTTGTAGTTATTATTGTTGTTGTTATTGATGTCATCATTGTTGAATAGTACAGAGAGAAATGGAGAGAGGAGAGGAAGATAGAGAGGGGGAGAGAAAGATAGACACCTGCAGACCTGCTTCACTGCCCCGTGAAGCAACTCCCCTGAAGGTGGGGAGCCAGAGGCTCAAATCAGGATCCTTACGCTGGTCTTTGCACTTTGCGCCACCTGCGCTTAACCTGCTATGCTACCACCTGGATCCCTGTCCATTAGTTTCATGTGTAGAAATCTTTTGTTTGAAGATCTAAATCTGCTTAGAGAAGTTGAGATCATCAACCAAATTCAAATGTACTTTCTTTAGAAATGTGTAGGTGGCGGCTTTGCGGTAGTGCAAGCGCAGATGGCAGAAGGTCAAGGAACTGGTGTAAGGATCCTGGTTCAAGATTCTGGCTCCCCACCTGCAGAGATCTGCAGGTGTCTGTCTTTCTCTCCCCTTCTCTGGCTTCCTGTCCTTTCTTGATTTATCTCTGCCCTATCCAACAACAATGACAGCAATAACAATAATAACAACAACGATAAGCAAGGGCAACAAAAGGGAAAAATATTTAGGCAATATATTTTTACTGCCTCACAGAACTTACCAATCTCTTCTTGTTTATTTTTACCTATAGAATGCAGATTCCTGAGTCTCTTGGGCCCAGAGTAACATCCAGAAAACCCAAGGAAGTACAAGACTCCTAAAGGTAAGGCAGGCATTCTGTGCAGATTTGACTCTTATAAAATTCACCCTTGCTATCTGATTTCTTATTGGGATTAGACGTGTTATTCTTTGTGCCAGTGAAATCGCTGACTTAATACACTGCTTTGCCCTATGTGACACCCAAATTCAGATTCAAACCTGGCCCCCATTGCAATGGAGTAAGCCTTGATACTATTGTTCTCTCTCTCTCTCTCTCTCTCTCTCTCTCTCTCTCTCTGTCTCTCTCAAGATGAAAAAGAAGTTTTATTCTTCTTAGGAAAGTATTTAATCTAGAATTTTTTTTTATGTCACACTGGCTTCAGGCATGCTTAACTAAATGGTACAGTTGGGTTAGCTTTTCAGATTGGATATTTGATGTTAGTATAGATCAATATTCAAACCTCATTACAATTTCTAAAATCCTCCTTGCCAGTTAGGAAAACTCTAAAGGAGGATAAAATGAAATAGCAGAAGTACTGCTTCAAGCACAACACTTGAATAACAATATAAGTCACTTTGCTGTGTGTCATCACACAGTGACAATACTCTGTGAGTGGCAGCGGGGCAGTTAGGGCTCTAACTCTAAAACAGCACAGCAAAGTATTTTCTTCTGGTAACCAAATACCAGTACTGTGATGGGTGAGTCTGGTAGACAGTTAACAGAGCAGGATAAATCATGAGGTGTGGAGAGAGTGAATGCTCCTGATTTTGATGACAAGAGAAGTACCAAAAGAACACTGTTAATTGACAAGGACATTTTGCCTCGGGCATATTTGAGGAAACAGTATCCAGACAGTAAGTTCTTCTGTTCAAACAGTGGTGATGGCACCAGGTCACTGAGTGAATACTGCTGGAACTACAGGGTCCTGTAGACTCGGTCATACCCTGAAAGTTATGTGGGAATGATTGCTAATGTTTGACTTTAGTTTTGAGTCCAGACTCTACTATTTCCCTTTTTTTTTTAATTGATGGGGGGTTAATGCTTTACAGAGGAATCATTAGCATATGCTACAATTTCATTATGCAGTAAGACCTGTAGTTTCTTTCTCTCCCACTCCTCCCTCCCCTCTTTCCCCAGAGTCCTTTCCTTTGGTGCAGTACACCATGCCCAGTCCATGTCTCATTTTGTCCTCTCCTTTTCCAAAGCCCATTGTTTTGATGCAATATGCCATGTATAGGCTAGTATTTTCTTAATGCCTTCTCTCTGGAATAAAAAGAAAAAAAAAAAAAAAAGAGATGAGGCCTTCTGACTCAAGAATCCTCTTTCTCTTAAACTTTGTTGTTCTTATTTCTTAAATCAAGTACCAATGTATGCCTTGCTTCAAATCATGATTTATTCAATGCTCTTGTGTTATATTCAACCCTCATATCCTAAGCAATTTGATATAAAAACTGCTGCTCTGGTGAACAGGCTACTCCGTCATTTATTTCTCCTTTGTCTAAGAGGGCCTGTGACAAGGAAAAGGTTAATTCACATACAAAGTCTGGCTCACCATGAGGTGGCAGTAGAGAGCAGACTGGTTCATAGCACCGTTATAGGGGTTTTTTTTGTTTTTTTTTTATTTAAGAAAGGATTAATTAACAAAACCATAAGGTAGGAGGGATATAACTCCACACAATTCCCACCACCCAATCTCCATAACCCACCCCCTCCCCTGATAGCTTTCCCATTCTCTATCCCTCTGGGAGCATGGACCCAGGGTCATTGTGGGTTGCAGAAGGTAGAAGGTCTGGCTTCTGTAATTGCTTCCCCGCTGAACATGGGCATTGACTGGTCGGTCCATACTCCCAGTCTGCCTCTCTCTTTCCCTAGTAGGGTGGGTCTCTGGGGAAGCTGAGCTCCAGGACACATTGGTGGGATCTTCAATCCAGGGAAGCCTGGCCAGCATCCTGGAGGCTGGGCCTAGTGAGAGGAGTTTATTTTGCTCTTTATCTTTAATCTGAAGGAGCTCTTCTGAAGAGAGGGCTTGGCATAACAAAAAGAAAAGAGAAGTCCTATAGGAATTCTGAAGCTGACAACTCGGAGTGATACTTTTTGAAATGTAGCAATCTCAGGTAACCTGAGTTTTCTCTGCATTCTCTTCTTAATCCACAAACATTGAGGTTACTAATGGCAGTATTAGGATTAGAAATTACTTTTTCATCACTGTTAGCTGCTAATCCTTGCCAGTTACTAGAGCAGAGGAAATCTATTTTCAGACAAATAGGAAATATAATAAAAGACCATGCAATTCAGTCATTATCCGTTTTCTGTGTTAATATTGGATGCTTGGTAAAAATTTTGGGTTACAAGGGGCTATATATAGAACATCACTGTGATTGGCAGATTCATTAGGTAAACAGTCTGTGTACCACCAGGTCCCTCAGAGATCTCATCCATGTACATTCAGCGCTCACAGCTCTTTGGATTCCTACCCTTAAATAAATTGGAAATGCAAAACTGGAGAAGAAATACTGTATGCGTTCCAACTTCTCTTATCTCCAAGGACACTTTTAGTAAATACCCACCATGTAAAGCAGGTAAATGTGGAAGAAACAATGAGAATCTTTGAAATATTCCAGAAAACAGCCTCACAACTGTATAGATGGATGATGGATATATAGGGAATAGGTGGATACCTTGTTTTTTGTTTTTTAAAAAAAGGAGATTTAAAAAAAAGGAAATATCTGACCAATGACCATAGTAGTCAAATCCTAGCCTCCCTTAAAAAAGAAATTTAGGGGAGCGGGATTTGGGTGGTAGCACAGCGGGTTAAGTGCAGATGGTGCAAAGTGCAAGGACCTACCTAAGGATTCCAGTTCGAGCCCCAGCTCCCCACCTGTAGGGGAGTCGCTTCACAAACAAGCGGTGAAGCAGGTCTGCAGGTATCTGTCTTTCTCTCCTTCTGTCTGTCTTCCCCTCCTCTCTCCATTTTTCTCTGTCCTATCCAACAACAACAACAATAAAACAATAAGGGCAACAAAGGAATAAATAAAAATAAAGAATAAATAAAGTTTTTGTTTTGTTTTCTGAATAATAATGATTGAGGTCCTTGTTTTCTGGCCTGTGATGAAGATTAAATGGTATATGCATGTAGAGGAGTAGTGGACTAACTTTTTTCAAATTGATAAAGCTTGAAAATGATAATTGGGACTGAATTCTGCGCTTTTAGGGCAGTGACTACTAACATGGTTGGTTTTAGTTATATAGACATAGAGTGAAAACAAAACTGGTTCTCTGGAGGGAGACCTTAAGGACATGTTTGTCTGTGTTTTCTAAGATCTAGCCTTATTGTGTAAGTAGTTGAACTTAGTGCTCTGTTCTTTTTTATTTATTTATTTATTTTTAATTTTTATTGTTGTAGTCATTGTTGGATAGGACAGAGGGAAATGGAGAGAGTAGGAGAGAAAGATAAAAGCAGACCTGCTTCACCACCTGTGAAGTGACTCCTCTGCAGGTGGGAAGCCAGGGCCTCGAACCGGGATCCTTACGCCAGTCCTTGTGCTTTGCACCACCTGCGCTTAACCCTCTGCGCTACTTACTGCCCGACTCCCAGTGCTCTGTTCTGATGAGGATCATAACAGTTGTTTGGGGGAAAGTCGCAGGCCTCTTCTCAGGGGTCAGCCTAAAATGGCAAAACAAACAAACAAACAAACAAACAAACAGACCTTTATTTTTTCCCATCAGGGTTATATGTGGTGCTTGGTGCCCTCACAATGAATCGTGGGCTCCCAGGCATTTTTCATTCTTTCTTTTTTTTTTTTTCCCTTTCCTTTCCTTTCCTTTCCTTTCCTTTCCTTTCCTTTCCTTTCCTTTCCTTTCCTTTCCTTTCCTTTCCTTTCCTTTCCTTTCCTTTTCCTTATTTCTTTCTCTTTCTTTTTTAACATGATAGGACAGAGGTAAATTGAGAGGGCAGAGGGAGGCAGGGAGAGAAAGAGAAACATCTGCTCCCTTGCTTCGTTGCTTGTTGAAGCTTCCCCTCTGCATCTAGGGGCCAGGGGCTTGAATCTGGGTTCACTCAACTGAGTGAGCCACAACCAAGTGGACTCGACTGATTTTCTTTTTTTTTTTTCATCTTTCTTAATTTTTTTTATTATTTGTTTTTTATTTATTTTCCCTTTTGTTGCCCTTGTTGTTTTATTGTTGTAGTTATTATTGTTGTTGATCTCCTCATTGTTGGATAGGACAGAGAGAAATGGAGAGAGGAAGGGAAGATGGAGGAGGTGGGGAGAAAGACACCTGCAGACCTGCTTCACTGCTTGTAAAGCGACTCCCCTGCAGGTGGGGAGCTGGGGGCTTGAACCGGATCCTTACTCTGGTCCTTGAGTTTTGTGCCATGTGCGCTTAACCCACTGCACTACTGCCTGACCCCCAAGACTGATTTTCTTATTTATTTGTTTGTTTGTCTTATTCCCTTTTGTTGCCCTTGTTTTTTATTGTTGTAGTTATTAATGTTGTTGTTGTTGGATAGGACAGAGAGAAACAGAGAGAGGAAGGGAAGACAGAGAGGGGGAGAGAAAGATAGACACCTGCAGACCTGCTTCACTGCCTGTGAAGTGACTCATCTACAGGTGGGGAGCCGGGGGCTCGAATCAGGAACCTTTCTCCAGTCCTTGTGCTTTGCGCCATGTGCGCTTAACCTGCTGCGCTACTGCCTGACTCCCCCAAGACTGATTTTCTTTTTTTTTTTTTTTAATATTTATTTTATTTATTCCCTTTTGTTGCCCTTGTTGTTTTATTGTTGTAGTTATTATTGTTGTTGTCGTTGTTGAATAGGACAGAGAGAAACAGAGAGGAGGGGAAGACAGAGAGGAGGAGAGAAAGACAGACACCTGCAGACCTGCTTCACCGCCTGTGAAGCGACTCCCCTGCCGGTGGGGAGCCGGGGTTCGAACCGGGATCCTTATGCCGGTCATTGTGCTTTGCGCCACCTGCGCTTAACCCGCTGCGCTACAGCCCGACTCCCCCAAGACTGATTTTCTAAGGGTGTTGGCATCCATATTAGGAAAGGGTATAAAGGAGATTCTATAGTGTCTTGCCTCTCGGGTCCTGCCCCATTGACTACTATTCAGACAGTTTTGGCTACTGTCAAAACTCGCTCTGGAAACTGTTTGCTATGTGTGGAACTCAGGGTTAACCTTCATTAGGTCAAGTGAGTCAACAAGGTCTGAAATATCTATGGCTGGGCCAGTGAGGTCTCTGGTATAAAAGACATCAAGGCCAACCTTTTAAAAGATCTACATCGTAGGTAGAATCTGATGGCCTTATAGGAGTGCCCCAACACACGTTCATATAGACAGAGGGAAGGAATATCTCTGGCTGCTTTCTCCCCAAGTCCCAGACAGTTTGTATGTGAAACAGATCTGGTCCGCACATTTATACGGCTGCAAAAAATACTAATTTTAAATATTTAATGCAATAGAGAGTTGGGATTAATGTTTAAAAAAGAAATCTTCTTGTACAATGAAACTAATGAAATGCAGCTCTGAACAAATTTCAGAAACACATCTCCCAGGCTGCCTGGAGCCCCTTGGAAGGAGAAAGACTCTCTTTCCTTATCAGCAAGCTGTGGCAAAGCATGACTACACTGTTAGAAACTTGCCGTTTTCTTTATCTTTGACCCAGAAACTTTTCCTTTCCCCTGGGCCTCTGAAAATCTCTATTAGTTACCACTTTATGATGGTGGCTTTATATTCTCCCAATTCCAGCTCTTCAGTGAATCTGTGTGTTGGGGGGGTGGGCTGGGGGGAGGATTGGCAGGCTCATAGGGGTCTGCAAAGGCCGTTGCTTTCCCAGCTGGCCAGGAGTGCCGGAAGCCCAGGAAGACTATCCACAGGCTGTCTGGCCAGAGTAAAGCAGAGAGGAAGGGGGAGGCTTAATTCCTAGCTAGCTGGACTTTGGAAGGTGGCCGCCTTTCCCTTTGGCTCATGAAAGGGTATAGAAGGCCAAGAATGCTGGCTTAGTTCCCATCATCTTGTCGCCTTGTTTGTGGACTTGTGGAGTGAACTGAGTGGGAAGAAACCAGGGAACTCCCTGAGGCAGGCTTAACACTGAGTGAGGCCATGAGGAAGGCAGCTCCTTCCTATTCCCTCTGAGGTGGGAACCTCTTAGCCAGAAGACTCTGTTTTCACTTTGGAGAAGTGCAAGAAGGAGTAAGTGACCTAGTTAGTTGTAAAATCTTTACTATGTAGATTAAGGGTCTTATTGTTTTTCCAGGAAACTACCATATGCATTTGTGGTAAACACTTTTATTTCTAAGCTCCATTGACCTCATTGCAGGTATCAAGGGGTACATTTCATTAATTCTTAAACTTGTAAATATATCTTTGTGATAAATACTGTATGACTCTAAAACATCATCTTTAAAAAGTCCTGGAGCCCCGCTTCCCCAGAGACCCACCCTACTAGGGAAAGAGAAAGGCAGACTGGGAGTATGGATTGACCAGTTCACACCCATGTTCAGCTGGGAAGCAATTACAGAAGCCAGACCTTCCACCTTCTGTACCCCATAATGACCCTGGGTCCATACTCCCAGAGGGATAGAGAATGGGAAAGCTATCAGGAGAGGGGATGGGATATGGAGATCGGGTGGTGGGAATTGTGTGGAGTTGTACCCCTCCTACCCTATAGTTTTGTTTTTGTTAATGTCTCCTTTCTTAAATAAATAAATAGTTTTTAAAAGTCTGATTCTTTTCAAAGAGCCTTGGGTGACCTCAATGGAATGCTTATTTTCTGAGCATCACTTTATTAGGTATGACTTTATTAAAACCATTCAATAGCCATGAGATAAACTGCACACACAAAGACACTAAGTCTTAGTTGTTTTTGTTACTCCAATGTTTCATAAGTATGTCTTCAGTGTTTTAACGAAACAAAACCAAGAGGCAAAAAGCTATGTCTATTTAAGATATATAGTTTAATGAATTCTTATATACACATATATCCATAGCACCATCACCACAGTCAAGGAAAGAGACATACCCATCATCTTCAGAAGGTTCCTGGTGGCCTGGGGAAAAACATAGTGGTTATATAAATGACTTTCATGACTGAGGCTCCGGGGTCCCAGGCTCAATCCCTGCACCACCATCCAAGCTAGAATTGAACAGTGCTCAGGAAAAAGAGAAATATATTTATGTTTCTTCTTATTCCTTTATCTTTTTATTTCTTTATTGGGAGGATTAATGGTTTATAGGCAATAGTAAACATACAGTAGTTTGTACACACATAACATTTCTCAGTTTTCCACATAACACTCTAACCCCAGACCTAGTCCTTCTCCACCATCATGTTCCACCCCCACCCCTACCCCACAGAGTCCTTTACTTTGGTGGAATACACCAAATCCAGTTACCTTTTTATTCCTTTCTGATGGGAGAGTTTGCAGTAAGAATACATAAGATGGCAGACTCAGAGGTGGTATAGTAGTATAACTCTGGACTTTGGGATGTGTGAGATCCTGAGTCCAGTTGCTGGTATCACCTATGCCAGAGTATTGTTCTGACTGTGTCCATATGTCTAATGAAATAAAGAAAATTAATCTCCAGGGGAAAAAAAAGAACATTTAGTATGATATCTACCCTTTTAAAGTAGCTAAGTGGTCAGAATTGTACTTATTAACAACAGGCACCATTTTGTTCTTCAGGGGTCTAGATTGCCTTGTGTAACTATAACTTTGTACCGTAGAACTAGTTCCTGTTTCATTCTTTCTTCTCCTCCTTCTTCTTCTCTTCTCCTTCTCCTTCTCCTTCTCCTTCTCCTCCTCCTCCTCCTCCTCCTTCTTCTTCTCCTTCTTCTTCTCCTCCTCCTCCTCCTCCCCCCCTCTTCCTCCCCCTCCTCCTCCTCCTCCTCCTCCCTTTCTTCCGTAAGCTTGAGTACTTTAGGTCCCTCATCATTGGAATCATTCAATACCTGTCCTTCTATGATTGGCATATGTCACTTGAAAAATGTCTTCAGGTCCATGGCTGTTGCAAGTGATAGAATATCTTGCATTGATAGCACCCAATGACATCCCACTATTACACTCTGTATTTCCTCTGCCCATTTATAATACGGTATAGATCCTGTAGAACTTCTATTTTTAATTTCTTGGGACTCTCCATCTGCTGTTCCCAACAGTTGCACTATTTTTCATTCTTACTGACAAAGATTGTTAGTTCTTCAAAGTTTTTTCAACAGTTTTATTTTTTACTGACAGCCATTGTACCAAGTATGATAGGTATCATCCCATTGTATTTTTGATCTGCGATTTCCTGATCCATAGAGATGGTGAGAATATTTCCATGAACCTGTTGGCCATTGGTGTATCTTCCTTGGAGAAATGTCTATTCAAGTCCTTTGCTTCTTTCTTAACTGGGTCCTTTTTTTTTTTTTTTTTTTTTTTGCTTATGGGCATTTTTGATGTATTTTGAACATTAATTCTTTGTCAAAAATATAACTTGCAGTCATTTTCTCTTATTACATAGGTTGAATTTTCACTCTGTACATCTGTACTTAGTTTTTTTTACAATGAAGAATCTTTTCTTCTTTGATAAGTTTCCACTTGTCTGTTTCTGCTTTTGTTGCCTGTTCTTTTGGTGTCAAAACCAAAAATAATTGCCAAAATGAATATAATGACACTTTTCTCATGTTTTCTTCTGAGAGTGTTATAGTTCCAGCTCATAATAAGCTCTAGACGCATTTCAAGTTGACTACATTTGGTGTGTATAGGAATTTGATTTGATTTCATTCTTTTGTATGTGGTTACCTATTTTCTCCAACATAATTTGTTGAAGATACTATCTTTGCTCCGTTGTGTGATCTTACTATACTTGTTGTACAATTATTTCTGGACTCTTATGTTTTGTTCCATTTGTTTTTTTTATTCTGTCTTTATCATACTGTTTTAATCACTATGTTTTTGCATATGATTTTAAGTATCTATTTTTGTTCTTCCTCAAAACTGCTTTGGCTATTCTGGGTTTGTTGTTGTTCTACATAGATCTTAAAAGAGGTTTTATTTTATTTCCTGTAAAAATGCCACTAGACTTTTTATTAGAAGAACATTTAAACCTTATATTTCTTGATTGTCATAGATATTTAATAGAATGTTTATATTATGATAAAGATAATAATGCAGTTTGCATGTATAAGATTTCAGGTTCAAGCCTCAGTAGTGCACATGTCAGAATAGTGTTTTTTTTCACTCTATTTCATGAAATAAATCAACAAGCCTTTAAGAAATAAAAATATAGGGGATTCAAATAGTGATCCACCCAGTTGAGCAAACATGTTACAAAGCATAAGGACCAAGGTTAAAGCCCCTTCTCTCCATCTGCAGGAGGGAAGTTTCAGGAGAGTTGAAACAGGTCTGCAGGTGTCTTTATTTCTATCTATCCCCCCTTCTCCCTCAATTTCTCTTTTACCTATCTAGTACAAAAAAAAAAAGAAAGAAAGAAAAAGAAAAAAATGGCCACCACAAGCTGTGGATTTGTAGTGCTACCACGGAGCCCAGCGACAGCCCCAGTGGCAATAAAATGAAATAAAAATATAAGTTGTGAGGCTTCTGTGACAGTTTGTATAGACTATGGTTAGAATAAAGATAACTGTTGAATATATGCATCATGGGATACAGTGGGACTGGCAGAGATGGAGATGGAGATGGGGATGGTGACAATTATCTTAGAACTTGAAGGAAAAACCAGATAAAAGTGAAAAAAATAGAAAACTGTTTTACATAATTGGTTGTTGTTCCTACTGAAACCTAAGCACGCTAGGCCAGTTTATTTTTTTTTCCTACAGGTAGATAGTTGGGGGGTTGCGGGCATGGGCAAGGGTGGGATATCATAGCACTGAAACTTCATCCAGTGAAATATGAGTCTGGGCTTGAACCGAGGGTAAGGCAGAGAGGGAGAGAGAAAGATAGACACCTGCAGACCTGCTTCACCGCTTCTAAAGCTTCTAAAGCAACTTCCCTGCAGGTGGGGAGCCAGGGGCTTGAATCCAGATACTTAAGTCCGCCCTTGCGTGTTGCACCACCTGCACTTAACCCTCTGTGCTACCGCCTGACTCCCATTCAAACAAATTTCATGCAAGGATTTGTCAGTTCTTCCATGAAGTGAACTTGAACTAAATAAGTGAACTTATTTAGGATCAAATAAGGATGGACTTTGCCTTGCTAATTGGAAGGTTTTATTTAAAGAAAATAGTCTTTGCAACCTTAAAGTGTAATTCTTTACGTGAACAGAGGAGACAAATTTACTGCACTTATGTGTTTGAAGAATCTACAGGTTTTTTTTCAAGTTAAACTAGACACAAATTCTTAGAAGCAAATTAGAACTATATTATATTTCTTTTATCTTTTTCTGTGCCACAATATAACCACTTTCATACTCCTTACCTGTACGAACACAAAACATAAATATTGAAGTCAGTTTATTTTATGTGGTACCAAAGAGGAACCCAGGCTTTTCAATTTACATATTTGCAATTCTGAACAGACTACCAAGCCCACCCAATTTATACATAACTGGTGAGATGGAGGAGAAGTGAGGAAGATACACCAGAGCATTGCTCAACCATCCATGCAGACTCACTGGTCCTTACTGTTGGTGTTCTTGGTTTTCTCATGTGGTTCTCGTGATGGAACTCAGGATCTCATACATGGAAAGCATATGTTCAATGCCTGAGGTAACTTCTGGGCTTCTCCATCAAGTCATTTCTGAATGGAAAAGGGAGTAGGTAGCAGGGATACAGACAACCAAGACAGCCCCAAGAATGTTGTCCAGTTTGTTTCCCCACCTGGGGGTGGGGAAGCTGGAGTTGAGACAGAAAACTCACCACTCTCTTTTGTCCTTTTTTGATCCATTTTGTTGTTCATCTACACATTACACATTTCCTTTGTGATTTATTTTTCTTTACTTCTTATTTTATTTGATAGGGCAGAGAGAAATTTTGAGGGAAGAGGCAATAGAGGGAGAAAGAATGAGAGACAACTACAGCATGCTTCACCACTTGTAAAGCTTTCCCCCTGCAGGTGGAGACTAGAGGTTTGAACTCTGGTCCTTGCAGACTGTACTGTGTGTACTGAAGTAGGTGTACCACCACCTGGCCCCTATGTGATTTGTTTGTATTTCTTCACTTTCTCCTACTGGCTTGGAGATCTTGTTTCCATTCAAATATGTCAGGATCTGAAGAGATTTGTTGAGGAAATTTAGCCTACATTTGTCTTTATGCAGTCATCTTGGCCCTCCCTCCTTGATCTTGGTCAACATGCCTAGTTGAAGTACCTTAGTAGAGCTCTCTGACTCATCCATATTGTTTCCGTACCATGATTCTTTAATCATCAATATGACCTTTTCTTGCAACTCTGATACCTTACTGTTCCTTTCTTCCAATGCCAACAAACTACTGGATGAAAGAAAAATCCATAGTAAGTCCCTGGGAAGATGACCTCATCACTATGTCCTAGAACCCCACCTCTCTAGAGCCCGACTCAAGTTGGGAAAGGTAGAAACAGGCTGTGGGTGTGGATCAACCTGTCAATACCCATGTCCAGCAGAGAAGGAATTACAGAAGTCAGACCTCCCACCTTCAGCACCTCATAAAATTTTTGGACCATACTCTCAGAGGGATAAAGATTAAGGATGCTTCCAATGAAGGGAAGGGCATATGGAACTCTGGTGGTGGGAATTGCATGGAATTGTAGCCCTCTTATCCCACAATCTTCTCAATCATTATTAAATTACTAATTAAAAAATTCAATAGTAATAATTCATATGATCAACTACTGTCTATTAAGGGGGGATATGACAGTGTGCTAAGAAATTGGCTGGGTCACAATTCATAAAACAATGCCCATGGCAAGAATGGTGTTTCAGTGATTAGAACACATGCTTTGCAAACCAGGCCCATGACTTTTATCCCTGGGACTACATATGCTGGAGTGATGCTCTGTATCTCTGTCCCTCAATATATATATAGCTAAAGGGCTGGGGAGATATCTCAGTGTTAGATCAGAGGACTTGAGTGTCTGAGGCTCCTAGTCAATTCTTACTACCACCAAGTGCCAGAGATAAGAAGTGTCCTGGTCTCTCATATATTTTTCTCTGTCAAACACATATTTTTTTTTAATTTAAGAGGTGGAGAAGGAGATGTCTTAAGCTGGGTCAGTAAAATGAGTGCAAAGGCAAGCCTGCTGCTTCAGGAAGTCTTCTGTGCTCCAGACTCCTGCAGAGTACCTGCCTGGCTGCATCCCAGAATAGGCAGAACTGTCTCAGAGCTACCAGGGCTTCAGCACACAAATGCTGGACACAAGTGCTAGATACAACTACTAGATACCCTTTTTGTGAACTTGCTCAATTGCACAGCACAGAGAATAAGGCCTTGTTAGCAAACAGTTATCTGTCCCTGGAGAACTCCTGGGGAGGTGAATTCTAAGCCAAACTGAGGAGTGAATTTCAGTGAACTGTCTGTGGCATCCTGAGGCCAGGGTATTGAACCTCCTTGAGAGAACATCTTTCTCAAGCCTACACCCAGAAACAATCAGGCAGCCCCACCTACTCATCTCTGCAGCAGAGACTTGCAAATATAGGTACTTTGGGAAACTGGGGAAGCTTCATCAGACCAACATCCTTCCCAGTGGTAATAACAAAACCAGTTTGACACCTACCTACAACAAGACCTCTCACACTAGCACCACTACCATCATCAAGTGTGACGAGTACACATATGTATATTCCTATTTGCTTTTATTTTTTTCTTTCTCTGTTTTCTCTTTGGCAACTTTTTTTCTTTCTGTTGTTTTTTATATTTGGTGTTCATCTCTTTTGTGTGTGTACATGTTCTGTTAGTTAGCTAATTTCTCCTCTGTGTACTCCTTCTGTTGGCTACAGTTATGTTTTTATGTAACTGTTCCAGTTGTCTACTTATATGTATAATTTGAACACAGGAGGCCCACCTACCTTTACAATAGCCACCTGGACTCTATTTCTCATCTTACAGAGGCAGTGGTTTCACCATTAAAACACTAGCTCCACCCATTCCTTAGATATATTACAAGGTGACTAGCTTCAGGGGTCCTTGAATCAACAGACCAGAGGCCTCCTTACACCATACCTAAAAAAACAAAACAAAAAAAAACATAAGCCCCCAAGGGCTACTGCCCCTATAGAGAACCACATTGCCTCCATTCCTGACTTGATTCTGGAATTTTAGGTAGCCAACCACTGAACTACAGTCACTTAATGCAGAAATTGCAGTTACAACCAGTATCTACAGCCTAAAGTGATCAATGGTTATAGTGGAACCTCTTTGACTATTGAAACTGCATCACAGCTACTGCTTCTAAAAACAGAATCTAAAACCTGACCCAGACTTTAGTGGCAAACACCATATGACTGGCATGTTGTCAGAATAACTGACAGACAGGGGTATACTGTTCAGTTACATGAGAGTTACTTGCTTGGACTAACCCCTCCTCTCTAGAGGGATTCTAGTGTACCCAACGTCATCTCAAGGAAAGAAAAGCCTTATCATTTGGTGTTCCTATGTGATTCTTTCCTGGGACTAATTTGTATCTGTAGAAGAAACAGATGCCACACATCCTGCACTAATGTAATTACACTGTTGAGACCATCTGTGCAAACCATCATATATAAACACCCAGGTCACAGATTTCAAAGCAGACCTAAGTATAATGGTTATGCAAAAAACTAACTAAATAAATAAATAAATAACTTTTTCAACAATGAGCCAGGAAAGAAGCCTAGAAAAAATACCCAATAAGCCTGAAGCAAATAAAAATGCTTAAGATATCCAAACATTAAATGATGTGATAATCATAGGAGTGAAGAAAGACTTTGATGGAAATATTACCCAAAGCTGAAAAACAAAAGGTGGGGCTGTGAAAGAGAACATGAACTATATGAAGGTAATTAGAGAGCTAAAAGTTGAATTAGCTGAGTTAAAAACTGAACAAATTAGTACAGTAACTGACCATAATAACAAACTAAAGAAACTGAGGAATAAACCTGACAGAAATGAAAGCAGAATAACTGAGGCAGAAAAAAGGATTAGCAAGATCAAGGATGAATTAGAGATAACCAAGAAAGAAAGAGAGGGGGGCTGGGTAGTGGCACAGTGGTTTAAGCACACATGGCAGGAAGCACAAGGACCAGCATGAGGATCCTGGTTTGACCTCCCCATCTCCCCACCTGCAGTGGGGTCACTTCACTGGCAGTGAAGCAGGTCTTCAGGTGTCTCATCTTTCTCTCCCCTTTTCTGTCTTCCAATCCTCTCTCAATTTCTCTATATTCTATCTAAAAACAATGACAGCAATAACAACAACAATAAAGAACAAGGGCAACCCCTTCAAGATCCCACCATTTTTTTTTTTTTTTGGAGAATATGACAGAAGCCACTGAAGTTTATCTAGAACCAGAAAATATCTAGAATCACTAAAGCAAGCTCAAAAAAAAAAAAAAAAAAAAACAGTGAGACATGGATTGGCCTTTCAATGCCCATGTTCAGCTGGAAGCAATTACAGAAGCCAAACCTTCCACCTTCTGCACCCTATAATAACCCTGGGCCCATACTCCTAGAGGGATAAAGAACAGGAAAGCTGTCGGGGGGAGGGGATGGGATATGTAGTTCTGGTGGTGGGATATGTGTGGAGTTGTACCCCTTAGAAATAAATTTTTTAAAAGACCCCCCCAAAAAAAACAGAATAGAGAAGCTATCAAGGGAGGGCATTAGATATGGAGTTCTGGTGGTGGGAATTGTTTGGAATTGTACCCCTCTTATCCTATGGTCCTGTCCGTACTTCCATTTTATAAATAAAAAAGGAAAAAATAAAAATAAAAAATAATAAAAGCCAAAAAAAAAAAAAAGAACAGAACTGGATGCATCATATTACCAGATATCAAACTACATTATAGGACCATTGTAATAAAAACTGCCTAGTACTGAAACAGAAACAGACACAGTGATCAATGGAATAGAATTGAGAGCCCATAAATAAGTGCTGTATGAGCTGACACAGGAATCCATGAAATTGTCTATAAATTAAGTAATACGACCTACTAGTGTGTATAAGAGCCTGCAATGGGGAATACCTGGGTGCTAATGACACCACCTACTTGGGTTGACCTGGGTTGGCTATATAACTACTGCAGAGAGTCCACAGGCTCAACCCTAGCTAGCTTTCTCCAAGTATCATTGCTCTTCTACAGCAGGGAAACAGACCAACCAATTTGGAGTCTCCGGTTTTTACCACCAGATCACAGATTCCAGTCATTGTGTATTAACATCATCATTTTGAATTTGGAGGAGTGCATATTGCTATAATTACAAATAGATGTAGTCAATTAACTGTTTTAATAATCAAGAGAATTATGCATCCTGGAATTAGCCAAATAGCCAGAGAACTCAACATTTTGAGACAGAGCTTTGGTTTGAAGAGTAATGTAGTGAGGAACATGTGACTAATCATTCTCTTTTTTTCAGTAAATTATTTTAAACTTGGCATTGACTTTAGTAGTCAAGTTGCCTAGCAGACAATACTGGATAAACTCTTTTTGTACCAAGTGCTGTGATATAACCTAGTAAACTGTGACAGAGAGAATATTGATTGGCTTAGTCTCCTCTTGGTTCTGCTCTTCTATGTAAATGCTCAATCAGGTGCACATAAAAACTGAAATTATGACCTTCATTTTCTGTGCCTTGGAGAAGGAGCAAAAGTATTCCATCAATAAAATCTTGAATGGTTTTTCGATCCTCATAGTATCACCCAGCAATTCTCTCCTTGAGTTGAGATAATAGCAGCAATTAGGCAGCTTTTATTTCTCAACCCCTTTTAACTTTTGCTGTCTTATAAATGAGAACCCTGAATGTATATGTGGCTACTATGACAAGAATTCTGGCCATTGTCACAAACAGGCAAGAACAATTATCCGATTCATGAGTTATCTTTTATTTTTCACTTTACCCCCAAAGGTTAAATCTGATTGTGCTTAGTTTGCCTCTCATTCTATTTTGACTGCATATGAAAGCTTTGACGGACTTCTAGGGAGACTATGAAAAGAGGTTTGTGAAAAAAAAACAAACTTGCATTTATTAATGGTCACTAATGGCATGTAATTAAGGTAATTACAGGAAGGCAAACAGACAATTAACTTGTTGAAAGTGTCAAGGGAGGGCAATAATAGAGTTTAAAGTTCTTGTCTGGCTGCTATGTCTTTTAGTCCCACAAATATCATAAAGAAAGGGTGATGCTAACCAGAAGGTCTAGGCTAATATTAGACCTTTGGGAAGCAGTCATGAAGTCTGTAAGGGAAAAACAAAGGGTTTAGAGCAATTGATTGGGGTAGTATGAACTAGAGGGGAAAATGGAACCCAAACCAAGCTTTACAAATTATGGTGCCCTGTTAAGAGTTTTGATGAGGATTAACTACTGCTGATGGCAAAGAAAGCACGAAGAGATAGGTTTTCCTTCACCATCAAACTGTGTTTCAAAATGTGAACTGCATTCTTCCATCCTATTTTATTTTTTTTAAGTCACTTCATAGATATGTTGATTTTATTTTATAAAAGTTTATAAAGCTCTTTGGTTTAACTTTAGAACTCCCCCATGTGCTTTATCATACCTAATAAGAACCGATAATCAATTGATGAATAAGTCTCCACAACTTCCCATTCATTGTTTCCATCCTCAGTCTATTTTTCCTTAGTCAAAGGCAGGCCTGGTACTATGTACTAAGGAATCTAGCTCAGTTATTCAGATTGACCTTTTAGGAGTCCTTTTATGTAGTCACTGACACACGAGAACTCTGCTGAAAATGCTAGTAAATGTGAAAGTGTAAATTACCCTTGATATGCTACCTACTTGATACAGTTTTCTGGTAATGGGCAGGGAGAATCTAATTCCTATTCTGTCTATATGAAATAAGTTGAAGTTTGAAAGTAATGACTTGGGATCCAAAACTTGGGATTAATACATTGGAAGTCCATATTACTGACTGAATGATGGCAATAGTCTGCATATGGAACCTATTTCAATCAGACGTGTATGACTTAAAACAAGATCTTCATCTCCTTTCATTCCATATGTGAAAATACATATCTGCAAACGAATGCAGGTAATTTCCAATTCTGTTAAATCATATACTGCAGCATTTCTTAAATTCATTATTTTCTTGTTCTTCTTAATGGAATGCATGTTCTTTATTTCTCTTATAAAGTAATGCATTCCACACAGTTTCCTCAATTCATTTTCTCCATATCTCTAATATTTGGTGTAATTCACCCAGCTAATGAGTAAGTCTGATTATGTTACTGTTAACTCACAAACTTTCAGTGACTCTACATTACAAATTCTAATTATCTTATCTTGACAGAAATGATCATCTGCAAATTGAACTCAATTCATCTTTTGAAAGTGATCCTCTGTTACTGTCAGACACCCTGCATTGCAATTTATATAGTATTCTTACTATGTTCTGTATGTTCCTTGAGGTTTCTCAACTCCATTACCCAATACCCACTTTCACACTAATTTTTCCAACATTACAACTTTACCTTTATTTCAAGACTGACCTCACACATCACAAGTTTGTTAACTCTTCCCTAATCTCTTTCCTCACCTTGTGGACTTTTGAAATTTTAATCTGTATTTTTTCAACTTGTATTCATGCCTATACCCACCTCATCTCTACAACAGTACTGTCACAGGTTTGTGGAGATGAGCCTTGTTCTACTTCTTTTCATATCTTTATAGTCTAAGCATCGTGACTTAAACAAGCACACTTGCCTTAATCCTGCTATCTTCTTTTACCTCTTACAAAATGTTCTTAAACTTCCAAGATTGGGTTAACTGAACCTTTCTGTTTCTTCATTGTTGGGTGTTCATACTATTATCTAGGTTCTATAGCATTAAAATGAAATCATCTAATTATAGGGCTGCCTTCATTATTAGACTAAAGTTCTCTAGGAGTTATTTCATATTAAAGCCCTAGAGCCTTGATTTTAGCTGTATAGGTGCTCAGTCCATTTTGAATGACTCCTTGAAGACTCAAATCTATGAGGCTTTTCTGTTAAAGCTGGGAACAGTAGGTGAGGGTGGTTTAGATAAGATTAGGGAGCCCTTTTTGAGATGAGGAGCCACAAAACATTTCCAGTTTTCAGGTTCTAAAATTATATTCAGCCCGGGCTTTGCCATCTTGACCTCCACCGCCACCCCCATTTGCAGCTATAAAGTAGCTCTGTATTGAAGTGCATGGAGAGGATAAGTACCTTTGGAAGATTTGAAAAGAGTTTGGATGGATTCTAGAAAGTAGCAAATGTTTTAAACTCTTAAGCCCTTTTAGACACCTGAGCTCCAATTATTTGCAGTGGGCCAGTTCTCCCATGGTTGTTCTTCTGGCCTTGAACTGGCCTTGTCTGAGTGGCTCCAACAATTCAAGATTGATGGATACAGGCCTGTTTTAACTCATGACCAGTGCAGTTTCCAGACACCTGACCCTGAAGTCAAGCCACTGCCAACCCCCATGCTTCCAACTTGCAGACACATTGAACTTTGTTGCAGAATATGTCTGCAGTGCTCTGGACAGGAGTAGGAAGTAGTATGCTCAGTCTGTAATCACTGTGGACTATTTCCTTTGTACATGCTAAATTGAGACTGTAATGCTAGGATGCAAATTGGTTGTATGTTACATATAGTTCAGTCTGGCCAGTTTAAGGCATTTTCTCTATTTGTATACATAATTATGTTTTTTTTTTAAGCCCGAAACAACATTGACTAGGTGTACTAAGGAACAGCCTAGTATAGGTATGACCCATTGGGGTTTGATGATTACAGACAACGTTCTAAAAGTTATTTTTCCAAGAGATGAGAGAAGTATTTGAATGGAAAGAGAGGACAATGACTTCAGTTGCAGCAAGAACTAAGGGCATTGGACAGAATCAAGCAAAGCATGCATAGAAATCAGCCAGATCCTTTGCATAGAGAAAGGTTTTTTTTATGTTTTAAGATTCATTATTTATTCATTGGATAGAGGCAGATAGAAATTAGGAAAGAAAAAGGAGCTAGAGAGGAAAGAGAGATAACTACAGCACTGCATCACCACTTGTGAAGCTTCCCCCCTAGAGGTGGGGGCTAGGGGCTAAAATCTGGGTGCTTGTGCATGGTAACATGTGTGCTCAAGAGTCTGTATAGAGAAATTGGGGTTGAATCCTTGAGGAAAGGGGATAGTGACAGTAAGTGATCAGTCTAGACTCTAGAGTTATGTATGACTTTGCAAGATACAACAGGGAGGCTTTATAAATGGTTGTGTGAAAGGTATAGGAATATTATGATTTTTCTTTCTTTGTTCCTTTCTTTCTTTTTATAAAAAGGAAACATTGACAAAAACATAGGATAAGAAGGGTACAATTCCACACAATTCCCACCACCAGAACTCCATATCCCATCCCCTCTCCTGATACCTTTCCTATTCTTTAACCCTCTGGGAGCATGGACCCAAGGTCATTGTGGGATGCAGAAGGTGGAAGGTCTGGCTTCTGTAATTGCTTCCCTGCTGAACATGGGCGTTGGGTGGTCGGTCCATATTCCCAGCCTGTCTCTCTCTTTCCCTAGTAGAGTGGGGCTGTGGGGAAGAGGAGCTCCAGGACACATAGGTGGGTTGTCTGTTCAGGGAAGTCTGGTTGGCATCCTGCTAGCAACTGGAACCTGATGGCTGAAAAGAGAGTTAGCATACAAGGCCAAATAAATTGTTGATCAATCATGAACTTAAATAGTGCAGATGAAGAGTTTTGTAGATAGTTAGTAGGCATATTTTAGTTATATTCCAAAAGGTCTGTGGCTATACTAGTTTGTTTTTTATTTTCCCTGAGCCTGAAATCTGATATACAGGTGGATCCAAATTTTTGTCTTGGGAGATGATGTCAAAGCTGGAAAAGGAATAGGAAGCTGGTTTAGGGAAGAGAGTAGCTCCCTAATATGGGAAAGGGGTATAAGTATTGTTGACTGTAAACCCCATCTATTTGATTTGGTATGGGGCCCATATTCATCTTAGGAGCCTATGTGACCTCTGCATCCCTGTAGATCTGAGCTCACATTCTGTGGTCATGAGTAGGAACATTCCAAGCTTCCCGAATAGCAACCCATTTTCCTCAGGTGGAGCATAGACTATGTTGTCCACCCTCCCTTTGGAGGATGGAACATTATCTACCATTGTTGATCCAAGTTGAGGGCAAGGTCCTTTGGGGGGCCCACAAAGGGGTCTATTTTTTGTTCCTGATAGAGATGACCAGTAAAAAGGCAAGAGGGATTTATTTGAATTCTAAGCCCATCATGTCTGTTCGGGAATCTCAGGACTCTCTGAATAAGGGCCCCAGCTGATGGGGTGGCCTGATAGTGACTAAAGAATCATCATTAAAATATGCCAGTCTCTTTCCCTTATTCTACTTTTGCAGTACTTGCTTTGATAAGGTTAGCTTTGGAATGAGTGAGAGAACTGTAATAGGAAGTAGGTGAGGAGGGTAGGAAGTAGGTGAGGAGGAGTCTAAGTAGACACTATTTTATTAGGAACTTTATACTGACTCACTGCAGACTATTGTGTACTTTTGCTTTCAGATATATATTTTGCCCTAATTTATGGATACATGTGGACATATGCTCTATCTTATGGGACCTGGTCTATATCTAGGTTTTGGGACTTTATTAGGAAGTGAACCACCTGGAATGGAATTAGAGAATACTATGAAAGAAAAGGTCTCACCAGAGTAACGCATGTGAAGGGCTGACATTCCATGCCTGACGTCTCTGGATACAGTCTGAAGTGAAGCATGCTGAGGTGGTACTCATTGCAATGATTAGGTTGGGATCAGTGGATGCAATATCATTTGGTATAATTTGAGAGAAGCATGCAGGAAAGTGATCTCCACCCTAGAGGTTTTGGTGGTAGGAATGGTGTTTATATACACTCCTATTAATTTATAGTCATATAAATTACTATTTAATTAATATGAGAAAGGAAAAATTGATGTATGCCTCAAACTTTTTAAAGCACATACCAAGTCTTTTTAATACATAGGCTGAGCCTTTGATATGTTGACTCTCTCAAAAGCCTAGACCAGGGAAAACAGAAGCAACCAATAGCACAGCTATATATAAATCAACATAAATTATGGTGATGTTGTATATGATACAGCAAATCCTAACAAAGGGATTTTTTTCAAAGTTAACCCAATTGCCAAATAATGTGATTATAGCAATAACTATCTATTGTCTTCTTAACCCTAAGAGAGCAGGAACCTCCCACTTCATCAGTAAAGCCTATACACACACACACACACACACACACACACACACACACACATATATATATTTCCTTCTTTATCTAATAGGTCAGAGAGAAATTGAGAAAGAGGGGTAAATGGAGAGATAAAAAGAGACACCCGCAGTACTTCTTCACCACTCAATGTTTCCTGCAGTGCAGGTGGGGACCAGAGGCTTGACTCTGGATCCTTGTGCATGGTAATATGTGTTCTCAATTGGGTGTACTGTACCAACATGTAGCCCTAGTGTGAACTATTTTTAAGGAAGATTGTATCTTATTTCAGTTTTTATTAATGACTTCTTTCTAATTTACAGAATTATGAAACAACAGTGGTATAATTCCACACTGTTCGCAGCACCAAAGTTCTGTGTCCCCATTCCCTCCCTTAGAAACTGCAGTACTCCCAAGGTCACAGTACTCCTAAGATTGACTATTATTTCAGTAACTATTTCTATTTTATATATCTGCCCATATTTTTATGGTTCTCCTTTCCTTTCCTTTCTAAGTCACAACTATACATTTTCTTACTTCCAAATGTCTTTCATTTTAACCTCTTCTTTCTCTGGCTCTTGGGTTTGTTTTTTTTTTTTTAACTCCTCTAGGGTTATTGCTGGGCTCGGTGCCTGCACCATGAATCCACCGCTCCTGGAGGCCATTTTTCCCCCCTTTTGTTGCCCTTGTTGTAGCTTCGTTGTGATTATTATTATTGCCCTTGACGCAATTCGTTGTTGGATAGGACAGAGAGAAATGGAGAGAGGAGGGGAAGATAGAGAAGGGGAGAGAAAGACAGACACCTGCAGACCTGCTTCACCACCTGTGAAGCGACTCCCCTGCAGGTGGGGAGCCGGGGGCTCGAACCGGGATCCTTACGCCGGTCCCTGCGCTTTGCGCCACATGCGCTTAACCCACTGCGCCACTGCCCGACCGCTCTTGGGGTTTTTTGATGAATTTGGAGTTCAGAGTCCTCCAGTCATCTTTCCCTAACATTGTTCCCCCTCTAAGGAATGATTTTTTGGGTGTAGAAGATGGGTGTTTTGGCTTCTGTAATTGCTTCTCCACTGGCTATCGGCATCAGTAGGTCAGTTCATAACCCCCAGTATGTTTCTGTCTTTATCTAGGTGGGTAGATCTCTGGAGAGTTGAGGTTCCAGGACATATTGGTGAGGTTGTCTGCTTGAGAAGTCAGGATGGAATCATATAGCACCTGCAAATTTGTGGCTGAAAAGCAGCAGATAGAAAGCAAGACAAAACAATAAAAATTGAACAGTAAGCAGAAACCAAAACTTATGAAAAGATTCAAAGGGAAAGATGGAGTGGGGGGGGTGGGAGAGAGGAAAAACCGAGTAGTGATCAGCTCCGGCTTATGCTGGTGTTGGGAATTGAACCTGAGACCTGAGAGCCTCAGACATATAAGTCTTTTGTATAACTATTATACCGTCTTCCCAACCTTGTTTGAAAGTTGTTACGTTAAGTATTTTATAGAGGAAAGAGCTGGAAACTTGGACAATATCAAGACATTCTTTATCCGAAGTGTAGGAGGGCAGGAGCACTCCAAAGAGGGATGCCATGCCATCATTGCCAGTGTCCTGACATTCACTCACAGAATGCTTTCAAATGGTATCCAGAATCCTCAGCACAGCTCTCTAGGATATTGCTACTTTACAATTTCAGGGGGCCAGTTAGATAGTGCCTAAATACTATTTCTGCCTCATACTCAATTATATAGCCTATTCAAACATCTATCAGTTACAGTACCTGGAGGACATTTATTTTATTTTTAAGGCTTTTTAAAATATTTAATTTATTTGTTTCATATAGACAAAGAGAAATTGAGAGATTAAGGGCAGATAGAGAGGGAGAAAGGAGTGGGGGGTAGATAGCATAATGATTAAACAAACAGACTCTCATGCCTGAGGCTCTAAAGTCCTAGGAGTTTCTTTTGACTAACTTCAAATGCCCTACTTTGCATCTTTCTACTGGGATGCTAGGGCCCTTATTGAAAGTTCTTGAACTTTTATCAGCAGAAACTTAAAGTTCATACTTCCCATTGAACCTTTGCAGGGGGTTCTGTTCTTTGTTGAACTCACCACAATGCTGGCTGTCTGCTTTACATGTTAGCCTCGTAAATGACTTTGGTCTGTTTGGCCCTGCAACTCTTCTCACACAGGAGGGTTGTCTCCTCTGCTCATCCTTACTGGCACAATCAGCACTTTCTCTACATTTTGTAGCCTTCTAAGCATACTCTGGCAGCAGGACGGGTATTTTCAGTCTCTTTTTTGGCAGCAAGAGTAATCTTTTACCTGGCACCAAGCTGAAAACATTCCCCATTGGGAAGTACTTTGACACTGTCTCAGCAGCAGTGCTGAGGTACTTCCTGTGTAGCATCATTAACTATCCCTGCCTCATCAACTGCTCTTTGGGGACATTTCCTGTGTAACACATTGGAATTCCTGCCCCAGCAGTAGTGATGCAAGTGTACTTCTGTGGTACTTTAGGGACACTTCTATTTAACATCATCACAATCCTTTTACTAAGAGGAGTAGTGCAGAAATACTTTATGGGTTGAGAATAAGAAATTGTTGCAGTACCTATACTACAACTCAGGATCCTTATTTATTTCCAGTATTGTTGGAATTCTTCAGAAACATATGGAATAATACTGCCAGTTAGGTTATGAATCCTATTTTTTATTCCATTATCAAATCCACTCAAGCCATGCAGATCTGGTATGGAAATGATGGAATTCAATCATGTCTTAAGGACTCACAGTGAATTTAAAATAGCATTCAAGAGGCAAGCAAAATCTATACTTTGTATATCTTGAGTGTTACTCGTTATTTAACAAGAGTACATAGAATGGAGACTAAAACTTGTCATTGTTAATAGAGTAATCAATTCAAAAATGGTTTATAACAGTAAGCTATGGAGGTGGGGGGTAAACATATAATTCTTGAAAGGTTCAGCTTAATTTGAATGCTACACATTAAATCTTTCATTTGATTTTTTTAATATTTATATAGAAATAGTTTTATCATATGACACTGGACAAATATTGTTTACAATATTGTCATGGTTTATGTATACTCAACCCAAGAATATTGAACATTGAAATCTGAGTGACTGTGACCTTTATATAAGGTACATTTTTAGGTGACACAAATGTCGTATCTATATCACGACTTCATTTTGTGGTCAAAATATGAATCTCTGAGGTCTAGAGCAGGTGTGATAGACTAGTATTCCTAAGTCCACATTAAGGTAGTCAGTCACATTAAATTAAAACCAACCAGCACTTTTTGGGGCCATGTTCATATTCTTCAAGGGGTATAACTAACTTGATATCTTTTTCTTTTTTTTTTTTGAGGAATGAATACTTTGAAAGAAGGGATAAACACATTGTATCCACACATTAGATACATTATTTCAACCTCTCACTAAATAAAAGAGAAAAAATCTGATGGTCACAAAGCACAAACACAAAATAAAACATTTTTCACAATGAGTAAAATATTCTGGTTTGATCAAAACTATATCTGTACTAAGGAGAGACATGCATTATTGAACCCAAAGTTAGTTTTGTTTGATTCAATTAAGTTATAGTAACAACTCTCTGAAATGATATTGTAAAGTTGAGTTAGCTTGATTACCATTCAGAATGGAGACACAAGGGAATATCAACCAGGCTAGCCTGTAAATCTTTCAAGAGAGTGTCAGAATAGGCATAGAACCAAATTTTAGTGGCATCTCAAATCTGGTATGTACTGTGTTTTACACAACCAGGAGATGTGGCATTTTTCTCCGTTGTATACCCAACTCTCTGAGCTCTTACATCAGTCACAGTCAAAATGCTAGTAAAAGACAGTGTTGTCCAAAAAGAGCCAGTTTACAGGGCAAACAAAACTGTTTAGAGAAAGGCTACATTAGTTGACTATATTTGTATAGATAATGAACTGACATGCTAGCAACAAAAAAGTTATTTTGGATTAACTGAATTAGGGGCAGAAAAGTCAGATTGGGAGAGTAGCAATTAAGAGAAATAGCTCAAGTACTCATTAAAAGTCAAAGTCTACCAAAAGTCCAATGGATTAACTTAAGATTTAGTAAAACTGGATGTGAGGGGTTTGTTGTTGTTGTTGGTTTTTTGTTTTTCTGGTTTTTTTTTTTTTTTTTTTTTGGTTAAAACACAAAGGTAGCACTCAAGACAGAGTTACAAATAATAACAAATTTTGAAAAGACAGCTGCAGCCAGTGTTCCCTCTAACAGTGTTCATCCCTACACTGAGTGATTGTGCAATATGCAACTTGTGTCAAGAAAATAAACAGATGTGTACTGCGAGCAGGAACAGAAATGAAGGAACTCATGTAGATTTTATAAAGATTGCCCTTCTGATGTTGATTTTGCTGGTATTGTAAAAAAGGTCTCCTATTTGTGAAGTTGCCTCCTAATAAGGAAGATGAAGGTGCCAGTTTGTTCCTACAACTCAAAAAATTTTTGAACTTTTCCTAGCAGATCTGGGCCAACTCTGAAACACCCTCTCCCCTATTCAGGCCATGAGCTAGAGCTCAAGGTTGCCAGACAGCTGGATATGCATTACAATGAAGGAAACAGGCCTATCAGTGAATCACATCTGTTCTCTTGGCCTTGTCTGCTCCCTGCTGAAACCAGCTTGTGCACCAGGCTCAAGAAATCATGGAACACAATGCTATTTTAGTAAGGCAGATATTAGAATTTTCTCCATTTCTGAGTTTGCACATTTTCATAGATGGAAGAATTTAGGCTACAAGACGCAATATATAACACTGATCCTACATCTATGTTACCCCTGCCCACAAATGTATTTCCTGGCTTTAGAAGTCCTCAATGTGCACATTACCTCAATGCATCTGTCCATTCTCTCTGCATCTTTCACTAGAGCTATTTAAAGGTTTCCCAGCTAGATGTAGAACTTACTTGTGCTGGTAAGATAGTTCACTCAGATAGTGTAATGCTTTGCCATGTACACAAAGCAGGGTCAGGCCCTACCCCACCACACTGAAGGAAGCTTCAGGGATATGTTTCACTTTCTTCCTCTGCATCTCTGACTGAAAAACTAAAAATAGATAAATAGATGTAGAACTTTCATATTTTTTAGAATTTTGGTAGTGGGGGGTACCAAATGCTCAAAAAATGTCTGCTTAAGTTATTTATGGTAACATGTCTAGACCCCAAAATTAACCTAACATATCATACTAGAAGGTCGTGTGTGTGTGTGTGTGTGTGTGTGTGTGTGTGTTTTAAAGAATCACATGCAAGTGTTTTGCAGAAAATTGAGAAAATTTATACTTGTAGAAACAACTGTTTTTACTCTAAACTGTTAATCCCCCAACATAAAACGTTATATATAAATATTTGAGAGAATCCAGAATACATCTTGTCATATACTGATGTCAGGCCTCAAGTCCAGGACCTCATATATGTACAGAATGTGATCTGCTGTTAAACCATGTCAGCCTTTATTCTTTTTTTAATGTTTTAAACTTTTATTTATTTTATCTGCTAGAACAAAGAGAAATTGAGAGGTAGGGGGATAGAGAGGGAGAGAAAGAGAGAGAGACACCTGCAGCACAGCTTCATCACTCGTGAAGTTTCTGCTTTGCAGGTGGGTACTGGGGGCTTAAACCTGGGTCCTTGTACATGGTAATATATGCACTTCAGGTATACCACGACCTGGTATTTCTTCTTTTGGATGCTGAAAAATACACCATAGTGATGATTCAGGACATATTGTTTAATCCTCCCCTACACATGAATATCTAGTTTATTTGTATTTTTTAATTTCTGTTATCTCATTGAACATTGTTAAAATTGTTTCTTTGTACATATTCAAATGTCTCTCTAGTACAGTCTTCTAATATTGGTTATCAAATCTCAGTTCAGATTTCGAAGATGTTTAAATTAGAAAGTATATTATAGCACATCTTTTCTTGATATGTCACTTAATTCTATTTTAACATCATTCTTCATTTGAATTCTACTGAGTTTGTAAATTAAGGGGGATATTATCTACCTTTTCTTTCAGCCATACCACCACATTTCCAGCTTCTAGCTTCAGTCGTATTAATTGAAAAGTTGGTCTTTTTGTGACTGATCTGAGAGATCATTTCTATCAAATGTTAAATCTTGAATGTCTGATTTTTCTAGCCTTCTTATTCTGGTCTACATGCCTATTCCCGAAATAATCATCATGTCTTTACTTCTTATTTGTGTTTCAGCTATTTTTGTCATAAAAATGGCACGTAGTGCTTTTGTTAATGATTTAATGCATAAATAAATATCCAGAAGAAACATGAAAAAAAAACCCTTAATCTCAGTACTCCCTATCTCTCCACTGTGGTCCACAGTTGGTAGATATTACTCTGGTGTTCTTATATGTCGCCATATAGACAAGAAGTGAAATAAATATATCTAATGTTATTCATTTTGTTAATATACATGGATTCATGCAACCCATACACTTTTGAACTGCTTTTGTCACTGAACTCAGTGGGAAACATTCTCATATCAGTGCAAATATCAGCCCGACACTTAATGATTGCATAGGATTCTACAGCTTGTACAAACTAGGAGATATTTATTTATTCTTATTTTTCTGCTGATGTTCATCAGTTATATAATCAATACATTACAATATTTGTATTTATAGAGCAATGTTGAGATAATTTCTATCTGAAAGTCAAAGAAGAAAGCTTGATACTTGAGACAAAGATGGAATTCATTAGCTATAGAATGACAGCTTCCATAATAGAAACAACAATATGCAAGCAGCCTGATCATGGAAAAGAATGGCTAGAAAAAATCCTAAAGAAAACAATTTTCTGGCTAGTACATAGTGAAAGGAGCAGCAAAGAAGATGAGTATATAGGCTATTTTTAAAAATTCACATTTTACTCCCAAGTGGTAGAGAGTCATACAATTTTAAGCATGTAGGTTTTAAGTGGTGGAAAACCCAATGAAAGACATACATTACTATGCATGAAGACCCAGGTTTAAGGGCTTAGTCATTACTTGCAAAGAGAAACTCTTAAGAGTGGTGGAATATATATATATATATATATAATGGTTGTCAGGGGCAGTGGAGTCATTGTACAGGTACTGAGCCCTAACAATAACCCACATGGGGGAAATAAAACACTTACAGCGTTCTATAGTAGTTTAAACTGTGCTGTATACTCCTCCCCCAACAAAAGATATTTCTGTATCCTGGGATTGGGCAGTGGCACACACAGTTAAGTGTACACATCACCATGTTAAGAAGCTGGGTTTGAGCTGCCACTCCCTACCTGCAGAGGGAATGCTTCATGAACAGTGAAGCAGGTCTGCAGATGCCTGTCTTTCTCTCTATCTCCCCTCCCCTCTCAATTTATCTCTGTCCTGTCAAATAAAAATAGAAGAAGGGGGTCGTTAAAGTTCGGGGGCGCCAGTAGGCCCGGCTAGCTTCGCAGCGGTAGACAGAGACTCGAGGACACACGGCTGGGCAGAGAACGCAGTTTAATCTTTATTCACTAGCAGGCAAATCACCACACCATGTGCTTCTCCATCTTTCTCCTCCGGTGGCAGCGGCAAGAACTCTGAAAGTCCGTAGGGGCAGGGGGCGGGGAGAAGGGGGCCCACGAAACTAGCAGAGGCCAAACCATGGGGGGGGGGGGAGACCAATGTGAAGCATAGCAACAGGGGGGGCAATGTAGTGCCGGCACTGGGCCTCAGTGATATCCCTGGTGGAAAAAAAAAAATTCTATATCCTAACACTTAATTCCAATTACTGTGACCTTATTTTTAAAAATTAAACAAAAATTATAGATGTTATTAAATGAATGATTTCAAAATGATGTCATCCTGGATGACTTGGGTGGGTCCAATGTCAAATGTCTTTATAAGAAGAGAAAAATACAGAGAGCCATGGAGGGAAGCAAACACTGAATTTACGTTGCTGTACCTCAAGGAACTCCTGGAGCTACCACCTACTAGAGGAGACACGCAAGCATTCTTCTACAGTTTTAAACACAACTCTGCTGAATGCTTGATTTTAGACTTCCGGTGAAGTGAGTGGAGAGACTAAAGCCTGATGTGTTAGGGCCTCAAGTTTGTGGTGCCTTATGATAGGAAGCCTGGGAAACATGCATCATTTTCATTCTTCCATGTTTTATTCATTTACTTAGAGTTTCAACAATTATCAATTGAAAGTACTCACTACATATTAAAACAGTTCAAAGTCCTAGGAAAATAACAGTAAATAAACACAGAGATGTCTCTGCATTGGTTAAGGTCATATTCCTTCATTACACCTATCAGTGTGGGGCCTTAGGGAATTGCATTCTTTAATGCATCTCTTTTCGTCACTTTTATCAATTAACATGTTTGATTTTATTTTCAACTTCTTACCTCGAATTCTTATGCCATTGGCTCTGGCAAAGGCTGATAAAAATTCCTTTCACTTGTTAAATAATGGCTTACCTATTTTACCTGCTAGCTTTTCACAACTGTTCTCAGTAAGGTTTTTTTCTACCTCTTTTATATAATATCATATACTATTTTACTGATTTGAGTATTTCACCAGATTTTGAAGTCCTTGATAAAATTAATTGGTTTTCTTTCCATTTTTGTATCCACATGACAGAATGCATACACATAATGATTGCTCAAGATTTATTTCATTTATAAGATTTATACATAAAATAAATGTTTGATAAATTGGATTTTATTAACTTAAAATATACCAACTAAAAGTTTGAATTGAAAACATAATCTATGAAATGATGAGTTGTTTGTAAAATATATGGCTAGGTAACTTAGGATTCATACTCAAAATTTATAAAATCCTCCACTTGGTGGAGGATTTTATAAATAAAGAAAATAAAAGAAAACACAAATAAAGAAAACACAACATTACTCAGTTAAAATGAATTTGAAAAAGTCAGTTACCATGTCTCAAAATCTTACTTCTCTAAAGTCCTACCCAATGAGAGAAAGATAAAGACTGGGATATGGCTTGACTAACCAACGTCCATGTCCAGGGGAGAAGAAATTACAGAAGCAAGAATTCCTTCCTTTGTACTCAAAGAAGAATTTTGGTTTGTACTCCCAGAGAAAGAAGTATTGGGCAGAGATGACTAGAGCACCCTGGAAACCAATTCTATAGGGACCTGGAACTTTAGTGACCGGGAACTTTTTTTTCTTTGTCTCATACCTGAGAAGGAAGATAATTTGGAGGGCACATGAGGAAGTCAGGCCCTATTTCCCTTACCTGAGAGGCAGCAGAAAAAGAGACAATCACCCAGAAGTTATAATAGGTATATAACTGACTTAGAAAGTAAGTGAAGGCAGGACCTTCAAAAACAGGCATCAGCTTCTACATGAAGTCTGCCATCTATGCATGAATGGCTCACATGCTCCTCTGGCAAATGCCTTTTCATTTTCCTGATTAAAAGTTTAATTTCCATGTTCAGTGGGGAAGCAACTAGAGAAGCTGGACCTTCCACCTTCTGTACCCCATAGTGATCCTGGGTCCATACTCCCTGAGGGATAAAGAATAGGAAAGCTATCAAGGGAGGGGATGGGATCCAGAGTTCTGGTGGTGGAAATTGTGTGGAATTGTACCCCTCTTACCATGTGGTTTTGTTGGTGTTTCCATTTTATAAATAAAAAATTTTTTTAAAAAAGTTTAAACTATCTGGGGAAAAAATCCTATGATAAGAGTCTGGGGGAAAAACATCCTTAATAATGGAATAAAAATAATTAATTGGAGTTATATAAATAAAAAACAAAACAAAAATGTCAGGGGACATATTTACAATGGAGTACTATTCAGCAAATTAAAAAAATAGTATATTGTGTCCTTTGGGACCAAATGAATGGAAGTGATTGTGTTTAGTGAAGTAAATAAGAAAGTGAAGGAGAATTACCAGATGATTTCACTCATGTGTGGAGTATAGAGAATGGAAACATGAACTTGGGAAAATTATATATACAGTCAAACCATGTCAAAGAACTGAGGTATGGTGATAATTGGTTGGGGATGGCAGTGGCAATACAGACTTTGGTAGTAGGAATAGTGTAGAACTATCCCCTAGTGTCTTGTAATTTTGTAATTGACTATTAAATCACTGATAAAAACCTAAAATTAAATATTGGTTGTCATTTTTGAGATGAGATATACATTTAGCAATATACTGAATATCATTATTAATCAAAAATTATAATTTTAAATACAATTGTATACCCTTTAACTTACAAACATTTATGGCCAGGTTGTAGCACTTGGTAGAGTGCACATATTACTATGTGCAGGGACCTGGATTCAAACCTTCAGTCTTTACCAGCAGCAGGGGAAGCTTCACCAGTGGTGACACAGTACTGCAGGTCTCCTCTCTCTCTCTCTCTTTCTCTACTTCTTTATATAACCCTTCCCTCCTCTCAATTTGTCTGTCTCTATGAAAAAGAAGAAAAGAGATCATGAGCAGGAATGGGCCCTAGAAGTAACCCTGGTAGAAGGAGAGAGAGAGAGAGAGAGAGAGAGAGAGAGAGAGAGAGAGAGAGAGAAAGGGAGAAAGGAATTAATTCTGGGCCAGGTAGTTGGCCACCTGGTTGAGCACACATTTTACCATGCATAAGGACCCAGGTTCAAGCCCTAGTTCTTACCTGCAAGGGAGAAGTTTCATGCTTGGTGAGACAATGCTACAGGTATATCTCTTTTTCTCACTCTTGCTCCCCTCCCCATCTCAATTTCTCTCTGTCCAGCAATTAAATGAAAAAATGAATAAAATGCAAAAATCCTGATATTTAATAAAATGGGATACTTGAGAAAATTTGTTTCAGCAGACCTTTCCAAAATATTTTTTATATTTTTAGTTAATTATTTCTGATAGAGACAGAGGGAAATTAAGGGGGAGGGGGAGATAATGAGGGGGGAACAACTGCAGCACTGTTTCAACATGTATGAAGCTTCCTCTTCATAAGAGGGGTTAAGGACTTGAACCTGGATCCTTATACACAGTAATTAGTATGCTCTATAAGGTGTGCCACTGCCCAGCCCCTCTGCATTATTTCTTAAAATTGCTATTAGAAATTTAAGCTGAAGCAATCACTTTGAAAATTAACAGTATCTTTTAAAGCTAGATAGTTACATACCCTGTGAGTAGCAATTATATGGAAGGACATAAAAAATGCATGCATACATGTAAGAAGTACTGGAGATATTATAAAATAGTGTTTCTTCAAATGATCTCACTTATCAGTGTGACTTAATAATGTAGGGACAGGGAGGGAGAGCACAAAGTGAAACATGAGTTAGACATGGTGTATTGCACCAAAGCAACGGTCTTTGGGGAAAGGGGGAAAAAGGAGAGGTAGAAAACTTTAGGAAGCTGGTACATAATGAAATTGTAAGCATATGTCAGTGAATTTACTGTAAAGCATTAACCTCCTCAATAAAGAAATAAAATAGTGTCTTTTTTTATAAAATAAGAAAATGATCTTAATCCTCTTACCTGCCCACCGTCCTTCTCATATAATGTCATAACGAGAAACAAAAAATGCCTTTGGACAGGAGACTCTGACAAGAGCCTGGGTAAGTTGCTCTTGATAGATTCTCAGACTGGAAAATCATATTGCAATGTCGGCATATACATTGGTCTTACAGTTTACAGACAGTTGGATCACTCTTAGAAACATGATGTGGAATGATAAAAGTCAGTCCTAGGAGACTGCACTGTGCATGGTATCCTTTTTCACAAAGTTTAAAAATAAGCAAGGCTAAACAATACATTATTTTGCACACAAGTACATGTGACTTTAAAATATTGTTTTTAAAAATAAGAAAACTAAGGCCAAATTCAAGATACTGTTTATTTCTCGTAGGATACTAGAAATCATGAGAGTCCTTAGCATATTTAAGTGAATAGTAGTCTTGTATTTTGGGTTGGAGGTGAGTTTATGATATATTTAAGCAAAACAAGGTCTAAAAATGGACAAGCACAGACCAGTAATAGCTTGTAAATGAAAACTAGGATTGGTTTCATTAAAAATGTTCATTTAACTGTAAACCATTAATATTCCAATAAAATTTTTTAAAGAGTAAAGTTTTTTCAACTCATTTAGAATTGAATTTTTATGTTCTTTTTTTTTTAAAGTTCTTTATTGGGAATTAATGTTGTACATTCGACAGTAAATATAGTAGTTTGTACATGCATAACATTTCCCAGTTTGCCATATAAAAAAACAACCCCCACTAGGTCCTCTGTCATCCTTTTCAGGCAAATATTCTCCTCCCCACCCAACTCAGAGTCTTTTACTTTAGTGCAATGCACCAACTCCAGTTCAAGTTCTACTTGTCTTTTCTCTTCTGACCTTGTTTTTCAACTTCTGCCTGAGAGTGAGATCATCCCATATTCATCCTTCTGACTTATTTATATTCTGACTTAGTTCACTTAACATGATTTCTTTTTTTTTAGAGTTTCTTTTTTTTTTTAATTTAAGAAAGGATTAATTAACAAAACCATAGGGTAGGAGGGGTACAACTCCACACAATTCCCACCACCCAATCTCCATTTCCCACCCCCTCCCCTGATAGCTTTCCCATTCTCTATCCCTCTGGGAGCATGGACCCAGGGTCATTGTGGGTTGCAGAAGGTAGAAGGTCTGGCTTCTATAATTGCTTCCCCGCTGAACATGGGCGTTGACTGGTCGGTCCATACTCCCAGTCTGCCTCTCTCTTTCCCTAGTAGGGTGGGTCTCTGGGGAAGTGGAGCTCCAGGACATATTGGTGGGGTCTTCAGTCCAGGGAAGCCTGGCCAGCATCCTGATGGCATCTGGAACCTGGTGACTGAAAAGAGATTTAACATAAGAAGCCAAACAAATTGTTGAGCAATCATGGACCCAAAGCTTGGAATAGTGGAGAGGAAGTGTTAGGGGGGTACTCACTGCAAACTCTAGTGTACTTCTGCTTACAGGTATATATTTGGCAGTAGTTTATGGATACGTGTAAACATATGCTCTCTCTCTCACAGAAACTGGTGTATATCTAGGTTTTGGGACTTTGTTAGAAAGTGAACCACCTGAGATGAAATTAGAGTATACTATGAAAGGAAAGGTCTCACCCGAGTAATGAAGCTGAAAGGTTGTCATTCCACATGTGAAGTCTCTGGACACAGTCTGAAGTGAAGCATGTTAAGGTGGCAATCGATGCGTTGGTTAGGTTGTGATCGGCGGATGCAATATTATTTGATATGGATTGGGAGAGGCATACGGGAAAGTGGGCCCCATCCAGGGATTCCAGGACTGGGGGATGTAGGGGCTGTATAGTGGAGATGTGAGGTTCCTGCTGTTTTAGGGTTCAAAAAGACAATCAATAGTTAATGTTATCATCACATTATTTGGTAATTGGGTTAACTTTGAAAAGTCCTTTTGTTATGGTTTGCTGTACAGTACCCAGTATCTTGTATATAGCTGTGCTATTGGATGCTTCTGATCTACTTGGTCTAGGCTTTTGAGAGAGTCCGCATATCAAATACATAGCCTATATATTAAAAAGATTCAGTTTGTGTTTTGAAAAACTTTGAGACATACAATTGATTTTCCCCCTCTCATATTAATTAACTAGTGATTTATATGTCTACATTTTGCTAGGAGTGTACATAAACACCATTCCCACCACCAAAAGACTGTGACCCATCCCTCCCACCCACTCCCACCCCCCACTGGCCCAGGAAGCTGCATGTCTACCCCTCACTACAGGGTTTTTACTTTGGTGCCCTACTTACAATTTGGTCAGGTCCTGCTTTTAGTTTCCCTTTCAGGTCTTCTTAGTCAACTTCTGTTGATGAGTGGGATCATCCCATACTCATCTTTATCTTTCTGACTTAGCTCACTTGACATGATTTCTTCAAGCTCCATCCAAGATGGGCTGATAGCTGAGTAGTATTCCATTGTGTATATATACCACAACTTGCTCAGCCACTCATCTGCTGTTGGAAACCTGGGTTGCTTCCAGGTTTTGGCTATTACAAATTGTGCTGCTAAGCACATATATGTACACAGATCTTTTTGGATGGGTGTGTTGGGATCCTTAGGATATATCCCCAGGAGAGGAATTGCAGGATCATAGGGTAGGTCCATTTCTAGCCTTGTAAGAGTTCTCCAGACTGTTCTCCACAGAGGTTGGACCAATTTACATTCCCACCAGCAATGCAGGAGAGTTTCTTTGACCCCACAACCTCTCCAGCATTTGTTGCTATTACCTTTTCTGATGTATGACGTTCTCACAGGAGTGAAGTGGTATCTCGTTGTTATCTTTATTTGCATTTCTCTGACAATCAAAGATGTGGAGCACTTTTTTTATGTGTTTCTTAGCCTTTTGGATCTCTTGTGTGGTGAATATTTTTGTGCATGACCTCTCCTCATTTTTGGATGGGGTTATTTTCTTGTTGTTGAGTCTGGAAAGCTCTTAATATGTTTTAGTTATTAAACTCTTGTTGGATGTATAGCATGTAAAGAATTTCTCCCATTCTGTGAGGGGTCTCTTGGTTTGGATAGTGGTTTCTTTTGCCGTGCAGAAGCTTTTTAATTTGATATAGTCCCATAGGTTTATGCTTGCCTTAGTCTTCTTTGTAATTGGATTTGTTTCATTGAATATGTCTTTAAAATTTATTTGTAAGATTGTTCTGCCAATATTTTACTATAAGTATCTGATAGATTCTAGTCTAACATTCAAGTCCTTGATTCACTTGGAATTTACTTTTGTATTTGGTGAAATATAGTGGTTCACTTTCATACTTCTGCATGTTTCAACCCATTTTTTTCCAACACCATTTGTTGAAGAGACTCAGCTTTCCCCAGTTAATAGCCTGGGCACCTTTGTCAAAGATGAGCTGTCCATAGGTGTGGGGGCTTACTTCTGGGCTCTCAATTCTACTTCACTGCTCAGTGTGTCTATTTATGTTTCAGTACCAAGTAGTTTTGATGACAATGGCCCTATAATACAATTTGAGATCTGGGAGTGTGGTGCCTCCAATTCTGTTCTTTCTTCTTAAGATTGTTTTGGCAGTTCTAGGTCTTTTCTGGTTCCAGATAAATATTTGTAGTATTTGCTTTATTCTCCTTAAAAAATGTGGTTGGGGTCTTGATGGGAATATCATTAGATTTGTAGATGGCTCTGGGTAGTATATTCATTTTGATTATGTTAATTCTTCCAACCCATGAGCATGTAATATCTTATTCAATTCTTTGTGTCTTTTTCAGTTTCCTTGAGTAGTGACTCATATTTTCAGTATACAAGTCTTTCACTTCTCTGGTTAGAATATTCCTAGATATTTTATTGTTTTTGTTGCTATAGTAAAAGGAATTGATTTCTGGATTTCAAGTTCTTCTTCCAGGGCTTTTATCTTGGGAAGGTTTTTGATAATTGTTTGAATTTCATTAGCTGTGATGGGCCTGTTAATATTATCTAGTTCCTTTGTATTTAATTTTATAATTTCATAGGTATCTAGGTAATTGTCCATTTATTCCAGGTTCTCTAGCTTGGTGGCATATAGTTGTTCCTAGAAGCCTCACATGATATGTTGAATTTCTGCGTTGTCTGTTGTGAAATCCCTTCTTTCATTTAGTATCCGATTTATTTGGGTTCTTCCTTTTTTGTTTTGTGATTCTGGCTAAAGGTTTGTTGATTTTGTTCAGTCTTTCAAAGAATGAAAATTACTTTAGTTGATCTTTTGTATGGTTTTCTTATTTTCAATGTTATTATTTCTATCCTAACTTTGGTTATTTATGTCCTTCTTCTTGCTTTAGGCCCCCTTTGTTCTTCTTCTTCTAGGTCTTTAAGATGTGCAATCAGGTTGTTTATTTGTGCTTTTTCTTGTTTCCTAATGTGTACTTCTATGGCTATGAACTTCCCTCTCAGTACTGCCTTAGCTGTGTCCCAAATATTTTGATAGCTTGTGTCTTCATTTTCATTGTACTCTTGAGACATTTTGATTTATTTCTTTATTTCCTCTTTGACCCAGTACTTGTTAATTAGCCTACTGTTGAGCTTCCACATTTTGGGACTATTATTAATCTTTTGTTGATTGTTAAGTATTTGGTTAATTCCACTGTGGTCTGAGAAGATGCTTGGGATGATTTCAATGCTCTTGAATTTGCTGATCCTGTCTTTGTGGCCTAACAGATAGTCTGAGAATGACCCATATGGACTTGAGTAGAATGTGTATTCCAGTTTCTTGGGATGAATGACTCTGAAAATGTCCAGTAGTTCTAGTTTATCTGTTTCCTCATTTAGCTCCATCATATCTTTATTGATTTTCTGCCTGGATGATAGTTTGATATTGAGAGAATAGGTTGTTGAAGTCCCCTACTATGACTGTGTTGCTGTTAATGTATTGCTGTATCTCTTTCAGTAGATGTTTGATGTATTTAGATGGGTATTTCTCATTTCTCATGTATTTCTCATTGGGTGCATAGATGTTAATAATTGTTAAGTCCTCTTGATTGGTCCACTCTGCATTAAGTAGTGTCCATCCCTATTTTTTTTAATTTTATTTATTTTAAAGTCTATTGTGTCACATATGAGAATAACTGTTCCTGCCCTTTTTTGTGGGCCATTGACATGTATGATAATTTTTCATCATAACACTTTGAGTCTGTGTTTGTCTTGTTGAGTTAGGTGT
The DNA here is from genome assembly GCF_950295315.1 of Erinaceus europaeus. Classification (NCBI taxonomy): domain Eukaryota; kingdom Metazoa; phylum Chordata; class Mammalia; order Eulipotyphla; family Erinaceidae; genus Erinaceus; species Erinaceus europaeus. Next base: position 15,725,997 of record NC_080177.1, read on the forward strand.
GTTTCCTGTAGACAGCATATAGTTGGGTTGTGTTTTCTGATCCATCTTCCTACTCTGTGTCTTTTAATAGGTGAATTCTGGCCATTGACATTTATTGATATAAAATATTGAAGATATGTTAATGCCATTCTTGTAGATTATTAGAGTGTTCTGATATATGGCATATGCATGGTGGTCTGACTGTTTATAGGAGACCTTTCAGAACTTCTTTCAGGGCAGGCTTGGTGATAGTTGATTCCTTTAACTGTTGCTTATCTGAGAAGGTTTTGATGCCTCCATCTAGTCTGAATGACAGTCTAGCAGGATACAGTAGTCTTGTTTGAAAGCCTTTCTCATTGAGCACTGGATAGATATCTTGCCATTCTCTTCAGGCCTGTAGTGTTTGCGTGAAGAAGTCTACTACTAATCTTATGGGTTTTACTTTGTAGGTGACTCTGTTTTTCTCTTGCAGCCTTCAGGGTCCTTTCTTTATTCTTATTCCTTTCCATTCTAAATAGAATATGTCTTAGTGTCTTTAAGTCTGAGTTAATTCTGTTTGGGACCCTCTGGGCTTCTTGAATCTTTATGTCTTTTATGTTGTCTAGACCAGAGACGTTCTCAGCTATTATGGCCTGAAGAATGCTTTCTTCCCCTCCTTTTCTTTCTTCCTCTGGTAAGCCAATAATTTTTATATTATTTCTTTTGAAGTCATCCCATAGGTCTCTGTTGTTGTTTTCAGTATCTCTGAATCTCTTTTTGAGATCTCTTACTTCTTTTTTAGTTGTTTCTAATTCGTCCTTGAGCTTGCTAATTCTGTCTTAAGCCTCATTTATTCTATTCTCTATCTCCTCTACTGTTTTCTGGAGTTCATCTATTTTGTTACCCTGTTCTGATACTGTTTTAGCTTGTTCATCTAGTTGTGTTCTTAGCTCAGCTATTTCAGCTTTCAGCTCTCTAATAACCTTGAGATAATTAGTGTTTTCTTCCAGAGTCTCATTTGTTGTTTCTGCATTTCTGATGACAATTCATTCAAACCCTTCAATCACTCCTGTGATTATTTCCTTAACTAATGTTTGGATGTAGATTACATTATTTTTGTGCTTCAGCCTTTGGGGGGCTTTTAGCTCTTGGACTCTTGTCCTGGTTCATTTCTCCAATATTTCTTCTTGTTGGTTATAACCATTCTATATAGTATACTATGAGTTCCCTCTCTCAGTACTTTTCAAATTACTTATCACTCTTCCCTTTTTTTATTTTTATCTAAGTAAGGTACTGAAAGGGCTCACAGTTGTGGAAATTAACAGTTGTTTCAATATTTTATTAATCCCTGAGTTGGAGCACAGTGCCTTTTAAAGCCTCTTTTGTTCTTTTTCTTTCCTGTAGGGTATGGGAGCCTGAGGACTTTTATACTATAGGTAGGCTTCTTATCTTAATCCCTCACTCCTGACCAAGAGATAAAGCAGGGTGGGGGAGAGATAATACAATGGTTATTGAAATAGACTTTCACACCCAGAGGATCCAAAGCTCCAGGCCCAATTCAGCTTTTCTGCCAAGCTGGGCATCACTGCTGGGCCCTGTGAGTTTCTAAACAAGTCCCATTTATAGTCTGTAGGTTCTGAGGCACCTATTCACTATGTTCTCATCAGGAGAACAACATGGAAAGGCTCCTACCACACAGCCCCACCACTAGGCCACCAAGGTGTATATCTTCTCCTGAGTTTCCTAGTTAGTTCTCTGTCCCCCAGTGTCAGCACAGGGCCTTCCCCCTGCTGCTCCAGCCTCTGAGGGCAGTAGCAATAGAGACTCACAGTTGCATTTGGTGAGTCTTAGGGGAGTCATTTCCTCCCTTCAGCCACCTTTTTGTTGATAAAACAGACTGGAGTTGGTGCCTCAACTGGTAAGCTGCTGGACTGTTATCAGTCACTTAATTTCTCCCTAGGCTCTTCTCTGTCCATGAGCCATATGTATTTGCACTCATCAGTGATTTGGTGGGTTCCTGAAGTCATTCTAGTCCTGCCTTGTTGCGCTGCTAGATGATTTCCTTTGGTATTCCTACTTGACCAGGGAGAGAAGAGGAGCTGTATGTTCTTTTATATTGGCATGTCTACATATACACACGTAAACATTTGTGTATGTCTGTGTACACACACATATGTATTATCCCCATTTAAAAATGAGCTTAATCCTCAAGGACTGCAAATGTAGTTTGTCATCTTGTACATTAATTCTCTGAAGTTACATGGTAGTAGATTGCCCCTCCCTGGAACAAAAATGTAGTTAAAAAATATAAATAAATAAACACACTGGGTGAGTTAACTCATATCGTCACAAATGTGGACTCTACTTCTGTCTGTTGAAATTAGATATTATTGTTGTAAAAGAGTATCTCAAACACAGGTTTGCTTAATAGGCTACAGAATTTTTCCATTATAATTGAAGTATGAGTTGTGGAAATCAAAAAGAGCATACTTTTCTGATTAGTGTGTATGATGGCAGTAAAGACTGGTTATCTTATGGAAGAAAACACAAGAATGGCCTATGGAGACAGCATAAGTTATGCAAAGAGTTTCATGCCTGAAGCTCTGAGATCCAGAGTTCAATCCCCAGCACCACTTTAAGCCATAGCTGACCTCTGCTATGGTCTCTATGTACCTATATCTCTGTCTGTCATTTCTATAAATAAATAAAATATTTTAATTATATGTATAAAAAAGAAAGAAAACACCATGAAATATAAGAGTGTGAGAGGATTTCTAGTTAGAAACATTTAAATTGATCACTGTTACACAAAATTCCCAAGGGTGGAAAATAAAACCCACATCAAATTGAATAGCAGATAAATAAAAGCATGACTAAAATTAGGGAGAGGATGGGATACGGACTTCTGATGGTGGGAATTATGTGGAGTTGTACCCTTTTAATCCTATTTTTTTCAATGTTTCCTTTTTATAAGTAAAAAATTTTTTTAAATTAGAAGAGAAGAAAAAAGTACTGAGATTTTATTTACATAATACCCCATGGAGGCATGGTTTGAAATATAGAATTATCTCTCCAGTTCCTTGCAAAGAGAATAAAAATAAAAATGCAATTAATAGTGGGAACATTCTCTCTCCCTTCCAATTCATGAGAGAGGAAAGTACACAGTTTGGAGACAAATATATAAGTTGCTGCTTCTCGCAGCTCTTTGAAAATTCGATCTTTAGCCAGGACCTTAAACTCTGTGTATTTATTACATAGCTCTAATTGTATTTTTATGCCTTCCCAAGCAATATAGAGAGAGATTTTAAAAAAAACTACTTGAAAACATGAATGTGGCTTTGTTTCCTTCCAAACTCTGGAAATATTTACTTTAAGTGCATTTTAAAAACACACCCAGATTGGATACTGAGCAAGATACTCTGTGTCTACATGTTCTGTAGGGATCTTGTAAAGCCTGGGTACAAGGGGTTTAGTGGTGAAAACACGAGCACATATTTAGCTGGTTCTCCCTTGAGTGGAAGCTACAGAGTTCAATATAAATATTCAGAAGTAATGAGTCAGTGTTTAGCAAATATTTTTGATAGTTGTCTTTTTCCCAACTTTGCTCTAGATATTGCCAAGTAAGTCTTTTGAAGAGTCCTTGGGATATTACATTCTTTGGTATCATTTACCAAGATCCTCTGAGTAGTAGAAATGAGAACACAGAAACAGAAACTAAGAACTGATACACTTGCATCCAACCTTTAAGGCTGAGCTTGAAATGAAGCACAGTTGGATTTCAAATCAAAAAGGATTGGCTGCAGAACAGGAACTGAGTGGTTAGTATAAGAATCTACCACCACAATTAGATACAACAAACGTCCGCTGAAGTCCATTTCCAAGTAAGAGTCTCCCATCGCTCATGCTTGACATTCTGTAATGGGAGTGCAGGACAGAAGCATCAGCAGAAGGCAGCAGTGAACAATGGCTCATTCTTAGAGTCCAGTATTTGGAATAACTGTGCTTCCTGAAAACATACACCTCTGCTGGGGGAAAAAAAAAATGTACCCTGTGAAATTTTCCTTACCTTCAATCATTTCATATCATGGACTCTTTTTACCTATTTATTTATATTTTGGCCTCCAGGGTTATTTCTGGGGCTGTGTCTGCACTATTAATCCACAGCTTCTGGAAGTTATTTTTTTCCCTTTTGTTGCCCTTGTTGTTGTTATTATTATCATTGTTGTTGCTATTATTGTTGTTATTGCAGTCATTCTTGTTGGATAGGACAGAGAGAAATCGAGAGAGGAGAGGAAGATAGAGAGGGGGGAGAGAAAGACACCTGCAAACCTGCTTCACCACTTGTGAGGAGACCCCCCCCCCACCCTGCAGGTGGGGGCTCAAACCGGAATCTTTATACCGGTTCTTGTGCTTCGTGCCATGCATGCTTAACCTGCTGTGCTACCACCCGGGCCCCCATTTCATGGACTCTCTTTTAGCAGTTAAAAGACATGGAAGTTTCTATTTAGAATTAAAAAAAAAAATTGCATTAGCTCTATACTTTAGAGAACTGCAATATATCTTAAGCAGTTACTAATTCTGGGTATTGTAATCATTTTAACTATATTCTAGCATCAGAGACATTTGAGAGAGTCTCATTAAGTAAGGTAAAGTATAATTTACAGAAAATGCCGACATATGTATGGGAGTTCACAAGTATCGTATTATCTAATTTTTATGAGCATTTTTATATTAGCCAAGAATTCTCTTTGCTGCTTCATGGATATTATTACTTCACTTATTATTGACCAAATACCTAGATGCATATGCTATAGTTGCAATCTTACTGTAAAGGTGAGGAAACTGAACTTGGGAAACAGATATTCAGAAAGAGGTGGTAATTTATCTAAGGCAAATTAATTTTATGCGACACACTAAGATTGGGTCTCAGAACAGGCTCATTTATCAACACATCACTCTTCTACCTATCCTAGACTTGTGGTTTGAAAGTATTTTGGAGAACTTTGTACAAGTCATGGTCAGACTTGGAAATAAATGGAGACCAGTTTGCAAAATATCAACTCGAATAAAAACTGCAGTAGAAAAGTCGAGTCTAAAATTTAAGCAACATGAAGGCTCTAATAAGACAAAGAGAGTCAGTCAGAATGATCCTTCATTTATTTCTGTGACATAATATTCAAAGCCAGTTCCATTCCAAAAATCAAAGAAGCTGTTCATGGCAGAGTATACTGAGCACCCAAGTCCTGCTGGTTCAGGACTCTCCATGGTTGGCAAGGAATATTACCAGTTATTGCAGTGGCTTGATAGTCATCTTGCAGCTCCTTCTCTGCAATTTTCAGATGTCCATAAAACCATAAACAATAGGAATTAGAATAAATAGCATTTGTGCACTGTCAGTGGATATAACTTTCTCTGTTCTAGAGATGTAATAGTACAGTCTATTTTAAAATTGGATATAGTATATGAATTCCTTCAATCATGCAGGAAGTGAACATATATACCATAGAAATTATTGCTATATGTAAAACAGCTGATGAAGAGTCACAAAAGTTTTAAATTTACCAAGGACATATCTAAGCAGCACTAAAAGTGTATAAAAAGAGAAGATGAAGGGGGGAAAAGGCTTTGAAATTTTTTGGGTAAGTTTTATGCAACTAAGTTATAATTTATTGATGTATAACTAGAGGAATTTTTTTTTAATGTACAGGGCCAGTAAATAGCTGCTGACGATCCTGACAATATCTCTTATTATAAAATTTGGATTCTTTTCCTTTATTCTTATCCCCAAAGTACAATAAAATAATATGAATATTCAATGAATCATTCTGTACATTTTCAGGCCATTATTTTGATAACTAGCCTTTATTTTTGTCTTTAACGCTAAACATAATTGTTGGAAGAGTATTTCAGTTCCTTGTGGAACATTTGCTTTATGATTTTATAATCATGTTTGACAATTCCCACACTTTGATTACCATACCAGTATTTTAAGGAAAGAAAATACAGTGGACAGTGAGTAAAAATACTGAATTTTTAAAAGGTCAGCTCCATAAGGGACTAAGTTTCTGACATCTTAGCATTTTTATTTTAAAAATTGGCTTTAAGTGGAAACTAGAAAAACATTCCCTGTGCATGATTAAAATAAATCATGCTTAATAATAATAATCACCATTCTTACAAACTAATCATTCAGGAACATAATAGTTTCCCTTAATATAAGTTAAATTCTGAAAAAGGAGAGAAATGTAAAAGACAGAGAAAAAATTTTTTTTCTTCACTCCATTTCTCCCTTCTTTCCTTTCTCCTTACTCTGACTTCACTGCTTTGGACCAGCTATTTTAGGCTTAAAAAAGGGGGCAGAAAAGTACTCAGTGAAGACCCAGAGAAAGGCAAATTAGGCATTCTCCCAGGTTGGGAGGATGTCCCTCTTTAATTTCATATTACTTGATGAGTTCTATTTTTTCCTTAAAATCTTTCTTATGCCTGAGTGTAAATTACGGTGTGTATAGTTGAGCTAGTTTGTATTAACAGTTTGAGAACTCACTTTCTTGAGGATATAAAATGGTTGAGATCATTCCATCTGCTATTGCAGTGGAAGGATTCATTTTGGTCCTTATCCTTATAAATATCCAACTATCCCAGTGTCTTCCACTGCACACAAACATATCATTCAACTTTGTATAGCTTAAATAGTTATCCAGTGCTCTTAAAAGGTTAACCAGACTTAATGAGATTGTTAAGCTAATCAATATTTCTTTTATAAGCATATTGTTCAAATGGTTCCCTTGAAGAAAATTCTCTTTAAGGGCAATAAAAAGTGTTCTCTAGAAAATGGAGTATAATTAAAACACCAGGGACTCACCTCCATTTTCCTATTAAATTTCATTTTTAGATTTCTCATTACTAATGCTAATGTTTCCTAATGGAATGCTAGAGCTAATTTATTATACTTTCAGATTCAATATTTTCTCTAGCAGATCAAGACTAAGTAGTACAGTGATTTACCATGATTTCTGTGATTAGACCTACACCTTATTTTGTTGTCTCCAAAAAGTGCTGATCATGTCTAATCAGGGGGACCCAGCCACTGATTAACTTAAGAAAAGTAGATTTAAATTTTTTTATATTTATTTATTTATTCCCTTTTGTTGCCCTTGTTGCAATTGATGTTGTTATTGATATCATCATTGTTGGATAGGACAGAGAGAAATGGAGAGAGGAAGAGAAGACAGAGAGGGGGAGAGAAAGATAGACACCTGCAGACCTGCTTCACCACCTGTGAAGCGACTCCCCTGCAGGTGGGGAGCCAGAGGCTCGAACCGGGATCCTTTCACTGGTCATTACGCTTTGCGCCACCCGCGCTTAACCCGCTAAGCTACCACCTGACTCCCGTAGATTTTTTTTTAATGTTTGTTATTTGTATGTTTATAAAATAATTTTATTTCACTGATGATTCACCAATCTGTTTCTAACATTCTCAGTGGCCTTAAAACTTCACTTTTAGATCTGTTTGTCTATTTATGGATGAGAAAGAAAAAAAATAAGTCACAGTTTAGCTCTGACATATGTGGCACCTAGGACCAAATTAACCCATTTTCTTGGTGGCCAAATAGGAGATGACTTCTACATTTATTTATAAAACCTCAACTTGCATATTAAGTTCCACATCTTCTTTGGTCACTAGGATGCCAATATCAGAATTTGGTAGAGGGACATAAATACTCATATTTTAGCAGCCATAAATATATTTTTTTTAATTCTTCAAGATTATGCAGCTCACAGCAGTAGGGCTGGCTGGGTTCAAGACCAAGGTCCAGTAACAGAGATCTCTTTGCTATTTTGTTTTTTCCCCTGTTGTAGTCTTTGTGTCTAAGATTCTGTAGCCATCCCAGGCTCATTCAATCAAAACACCCCCTTGGTCCCTCTCCCAGTTCTCCTCATTTTCTACTACTTACTTGCACAGACAAATAATAGCAACCACAAGATGTATGGCATTTGTATCAAAATATGTTATTAATGAGCCATTTCATCAAGTTATACATTGTATATTTATTATTTGGATAAAATTGCTAATAGCATTGTTGTACTTTGTAGGTAAAAATCTTGCTTTCTAATCTGATGATTAGGTGTAGTATGGTTTTAGGACCGATTTAAGATAACTGTAGTACTTTTAGTACATTATTTAAGGCACATTATTTCTTGGAATTACATGTACTAGTACACTGGAGCTTTGGTTATATCCAAAATTTGCTTATCATCTCCCAGACAGAAACAAGGCTGTGTATATAAATATAGAGCTATCCCTTTAAGGTTTAAAATGGTAGTTATGAAGCTATCGCAGGTAAATCTTGTGTTTATAACCTGTTATATTTTCCCCATACGGTAACGGGATCACAGATGGTTAAATGAATGACTATCTCCATGGCCCAAGCCCCACCCCACCTTTTTTCCCCCCCAAACTTCAGTGAATGTATGTAGCACCACTGTTTCTACCCATGGAAGTTTTTGATACCTAGTTGCTTGAAGGCAGTTACTCACAATCTGGCTGCTAATTCACTAATGAGAAGCACCATCCCTCCTTCCCATAATTCCTTTGATACTATAATTCCTCTCCTGTCTGTCTAGTTTCTTGAGAAGTAACATCTATAACCAGTCATGGGGAAATGACCTATCTGATGGAAAGACCAGATTTTGACTGACTGTCAGTCATGCCGCCCTTGAAGAAGCTCTTTCAGTTTAATGGGTAACTAGTGGATCTCACAGAGCCTATGACACTTGCACACTGCACTTGGGATCTACCTGTAGATTTCCAGAACATATCCTCCAAATGCAATTGGGCAGCTAGATTCTAAGTGGGGAAATATAAAGATACCAATATCTGTGGACAGTTCCTAAACTGCATGTTTCCATGCCCAATAATTGTGACTACTGCATATATTTATTTCATTTTAATCATTATATAATCAGTATGTCTGAATGTATTCTGTGCTTATGTCAAACAAAAAGACTTAAAACATTTTATGTGAAGTAAAAGAAAAAAAACAAATATTGCTGTCATTGACTTCTCAGGTATTTTCAAATACCTGACTATGAAGGATAACTGCTCATTGAAGTGGTTTAGCAATTCTTAGAATTTCTTGGAGAATGTTAACAATTGCCAGTGCCCAGGCTTGACACACAGAGGTTCTTGTGTAATCAGTGCCAATAAGTCCAGAGGATTGGAATAGGCAGACCTTGCTTGTACCACATCTCTGTTTTTCTCCTACATCTTTTTCAAAGGTTTCATCATCTCGCCAAGCTATAATATCTCCACTTAACAGTCGGTTAATTTTTACACTCGGAACATTTGATCAACCTACATTTATAGATATGAGAGTCTTGAACCATTCCTAAAGCTTCCTTGTGACTTTACCTTGCAAAAGTCAACTTAGCACTCATGCCTCAGTTTTTGCATCTGTGAAACAGGCAAGTTCTGTTGTGTTCATAATTCTGGTTGCCTCAGGTTGTAGAATGTCTGGAAGTGGTAGAGGGAAGTGTTGGTCAGGGTATCCAAAATTAAGCAGTGGAGAGAATTAAAGTCACTTCTACAACCTGGACAAAGGGGGGGATCCCAACAACGACACCTTCTTTGTTTCCCCCTTATCAATTCAGACAGCTTCCTTAGCTCTTTACTTTGCCTTAGAAATCTGGTTTTAGATTCCACACTTGAAATGAAGCAGGAGCTTTTTAAGTGTTAGCTGGTAGATCACTGACTAGCTATTTTCACACGTGGAATTTCTCCTGTCCATCAAGTAGTTTGATTGTTTCTCACTTTCTTTCCTCAGGTATTTACTTCATTTCCCACTTTTTTTTTACAAAGAAAATGCAAATTATATATGAAAGAATTTACTAGCCAGGGGTGTGTTCTATACAAAAATTAGAATCAACATGGGAGAAAGTCTCCTACCTGAAACCAAAGTTAGGTTTGCTCTTCCCTCTTAACTATATAACATCATCCTACTGTATTACTTCACAAGTTCAGGTTTAAGTCTAAAACTTAGGTTCTAGTTCAGATAGTAGATTTGTATCTGTGCTTATTAACTAATACAAGATCAAGCTTCTTCCTTCATCTGGACAAGTCAGTAGAGGGTGCCTGTAAATTATTAGAAGCATTAACAGATGAGCTTCTTACTTAGGACAAGGAGCTTTATTTGAGCTCTTTATTAAATTATGTTATGATGCAGCAGAAGAAATTAATCACTGAAAGTAATTGACAAAGCAATTAGCCTGTTGTCCATAAAATCCAGTGTAGCACCACCTTCTGGCTGGAGGAGTTGTAATTTTGTAAATTTACTCTTACTATAAATTTTAGCTCTCTGGTTATTTCTCTAACAGCAACCAGACATCTGATGTGTAGACCTGTCTGTGATCATATTGCCTGCTTGGCCTTCAGTCATTCTGGTTCAGAAGGTAATTTTAACACTAGCTAACCAAAGGCAGACTGGAACAAAGGAACCATACCCCTAGATTTCCTCAGTATGTAGTATCCACAGTAACACCAGTCTTAGTACTTACCCTGAGACAGATTAAAATAATAGGTCTAGCAAATATGTGCTGTACATATATTTCAGTGCTGACTGTAAAAAGACATCACACTTATCATATTCAGTTCTGTTCCCAAAATATATTTTTTGACAGAAGACAAATTATATCATTGCACCACATGGTGATGGGACCCATCTCTCTATAGAGATTTGATTGAATATATGTCTTTGACCCATGTCATTGACCACAGAAAGGAGAGAACATAAATATATTTTGTGATTTAAAAGTATACTCCAGTGGACGTCTCTTGGAATTCAGCACACTCAGTTACAGGCCTGTGACAATATGTTCTTATACATGGCAAAAAAAAGAAAGAAAGAAAAGGAAAGAAAGAAAGAAAATGCTATCTTCCCTGAGCTAAAGTGAGAATAGGGAAAAGTTCATACAGAGTGAAAACACTAAAGGTCAGGCAGTAATTGGCAAAATCTGTGACCCAAACCATGTGAGTATGACAAGGGCTCAACACCTATCTTTGAAAGATGCTTTTCTTCTACCCCAATGAATGTAATATCTTGTGTAGCATTTTCTTCCAATGTGTTCAGACTATAAAAATGCCTACTGGCTCATGAGATGTCACTTGACACCACCTCCACCCACATGCTATCCCTGCATAGTGCTCTGCGTGAATCCTGTGACCCAAAATATTAGATGCAAAACAACTTGTGTCCCCATCATTTTAGGGGGAGAATATCTTCTTAAAATTATACTCCACTTTGATGGCATCATAAGAATTAAACTAAGTAAAAAATTAAAATTAATGTGGGGGTGGGGTAGAGGTCAAGTAGTGGTTCTCTCTGGTAGTGAACACACTTTACCAGCATAAGGCTCCAAGTTTTTGAATACCAGCACCCCATGGAAGCACCGTGATGCTGGCAGCAGTTCCGCTGATGGTAGAGTGACACTGTGGTGTCTTTCTTTCTTTGTTTCTCCCCCTTCCCCAAAAGTAATCCGAGTAGAAAAACATCCAACTATCAGTAGAGGGTGGGAATCTCACACACATGAGCCACAGGAACCATAAAAAAATTAAATTAAAAATTAAATGGAGAGAGGGTGGATTTCCTCTTTCTACTCACTCGGTATGGTTTTATTTCAATTCTGATGATTAGTTTGTAATTTTGTTTTGATGGGTGACAAATTATCAGCAAAATTGTATTTGTTTTTATAGTTATGATAATAGACTTCTATAATAGATCCCATACAGTTTTCTGCCCTTAATAAAATCCATTTTATTGACTGCCCACTGTCTGACACTTGCTTTGCTTTACACGTGCATTGTAGTACAAATTTTCCCAGCAACCTGCATTTTGGAACTCAAATTGTATGTGTGTTGGATATCTCGGGGGAACTGTTTTTATTGATATTTTGTGATGAATTCTGAGGTGAACTTTAATATCCCTCTACTGATACACTTTTTTTATGATAACTACGTTTTTTTTCCACATGTCACTTGTCTATACCTGAGTCACCATGCAGCATATTGATTCACCCTTTTATATATAAGTGATTATTAAACTCCAATGTCTACTTTATGACTAAATGAATATATGCTTTTGTTGCCTGTCACATTACCTGAGTTGTAGAATTTCCCCTGAGGTTGATATCATTAGGAAAAAGGAGATTTTAACCTGTATTTAGAAGAAACAAAACAAAACAAAACAAAACACACACACATACACACACACACACACACACACACACATAAACACACACACACATAGCTCCATAGCTCACACACAGAATGATTATGTGATTATAGGTAAGTACATTTATATGTGTACAGGCACACTGAATGTTAAGAAGTAAATCAAAAGAAGAAGAATGAACACTTGATAATTTCATTTATAGGTGGGGCCTACGAAACAAGGCAAAGGACAGTACAAGGTGAAAAATAAATAGATCACGTTCTACTGTAGCAGATTCAGCGGTCTCAGAAGTGCCTGTGAGGACGAATCTAGCATCCGATGGTGAAAGAGGATCATGGTTTGGTGGAGAGTTGAGGGGTATTGACATCTGTCTTGGAGAGAAATAGAACTGTACTCCTTGGAAAACAGATGTCCTGCAAATCGACAAGTTCTCAATAAAATGATAATGTTTTAATAAAAAATTATTTCCTTATCTGTAATGTGCAGCTATTAGTGCACTCGCCTTAGTTTCTGGTTAAGGAAAAATCACAACAGCAGCCACAATCACCGGGTGGGGAATAGGGGAAAGTGTTGGAGAAACCAAACATTTGAAGAGTCAGGATACCTGGGTCTAGTTCAAATCTTTCCAGCAGTAGCCCCTTGACTACGAACCAGTCATCCTCTCTCACTTGGTAAGCTTTCGTCTCTCTCCAAATGCCTTTTATATACACCCAAGCAGTGTCATAAAGAGCAACAGAGATGCAAATAGAACATTTCTCTGTCAATTGCAAATTCAGTGTAAGTATACTGAGTGAACAATATCATTGCCAGTGATGGGATGTCAACTCTAGTGGCTCATTATAGGAACCGCTACTCTGTAGGGATACTGTCCTTCCTATTCTATTTTGTGTATACCTATAAAAATAGTACAGAAATATCTCAAAAGTAAAAATTAGAATCATAAGAGACCCCTCAAACTTCTGGTCCAATCCCATTTGTTCCCTATACAAAGGAAAAGGCCTGATTCTGAAGCATATCTATGAGGGTCTATATTCTTGGGATACTTGTTGGCATCCTGCTATAGCCAAATAGAGACAGCTAGCTCTGAATTAAGTCAGACGTGTGCTACAACCTTCATACATTCGCTAAGCGTGTATAGTGAGTGGCAGTCCCTGAGCAAAGAGAAATTATTTTATCTTTACAGAAAGTCTGTGAATGCAGTTTCTTATCTCTGTTTTAAAGATATGGGAAACTTCAACTTGCCTGAGGACACAGAACTAATGAGTGACAGAACAAATTATATTACCTTTAGACTTTATCACACTGACAACCTCACACTTTCTATGACTGACAGACTTGCAGGGATCTGGTCTGATTCCATTCACATTGTTTCTCTTTTTTCTTTTTGGCAAAAGAAAGGTTATATATAACATATATATATATATATATATATATGTATATACAATAGCATGAGTTTTCTTTGCAGCTTATAATGTATAAAATGTGATAGAAATGTAAGATTTTAGCCCATTCTGCCTGGTTCAGATTACTTATTTGGCAGGGGAAGAGAGTAATGTCTAAATTGTATTGGAATTATAAGACTTCAGAGGTTTAACTAATTCAGTCACAAGTTCATATAGCAGATTTATATTTCCCCAGTATACTCTGAGACTGTTACATGTATAGAAAGACAATTAACTAAAACTGTAATAATAAAATTATGCAAATATAGGGCCATGTGGTGGAACACCTAATTAGGCACACACAGTAGAGTGCACAAGGACTAAGGTTCAAACCCCTGCTCCCCACATTCAACGGAAAGCTTCACGAGTGGTAAAGTGGGATTGCAGGTGTCTCTCTGTCTCTTTCCCTCTCTATCTCCCCCTCCCCTCTCAATTTTCCTTTGTCTCTATCAAATAATAAATAAATAAAAATATATTTTAAAAATTGCCTAAGACAAGCATCCCAAACAAACACAAAACAAAGGCAGGTAGTATCTTGTTAAATTGATCATCAGACCCAGCCATCTTAACTATAAGGATGAGAAACTGAAATGCAGCGAAGCTTTTTTTTTCCCCATAAAGCAATCTTTAGTGAACCACTAGCTTCAGTTCTATTCAAAATTGAACTGAGTTATCATTGCCAAGAACACAGATATGCATTCCATGCCATACTTATAACAGCTTTAACTAATTGAACGATGTGGTGTTGTTACAGCTCTGATTGGGCCACAAAATGAGGCTGAGAACTACACGGAGGGCAAGGGGTACCTTTTATTACAACAGCAGGTTCAGTGGGTTAGTTGCCTGAGTCTGAACCAACCCCAGGGTCCTCTCAGGCTACTTAGTGGTTTTGCAAAGGGGGTGTGGCATTTAGGATTCTTAGTGCATGGGGAGGACTGAACAGAAGAGAAATCATGGGAACAGTTGGGAACAGTCAGGGGCATGGAAAAGTGAATGTGGGGCTGTTCCCTCTCAGCCTATAGGAATTGGAGAGTGGAGGTCTGCCACAAACTGCAGGGGTTCCCCTTCCCCTTTCATGCCCATCTACTGGTTTTTCCACTTCACTACTAAGTGATAAAAGTGAGACCAAAGTCAATTAACATACCCAGCATCAACAACTTAAATGTTAGAGAGCCATATATGAAACTTTAAAGCATTTAACTTCCACCCCTGCTGTTCTCTATGAGGGAGGAAAAGTTACACCTTATTGCCCTCCTGCTGGACACTTAGGCCATACACTTTTGCTTAGGTCATGTCATTACATGGTCTCACAAGTTTAATATGAGGAATCAGTTATTGGATTTAAATCTGTAAACTCCTCCAGCCTTCAGTGACTCTGTGGGGATAGGTGAAGCTCACCAAGGAACCTGGATCCCTTTGTAGATGATGGCACACTGGAGTATAATTTGACTGGTAGAGAGCTACTAAGTCATGAGTATGAATTTCACTCTTCCTTGAGTGAAATGCCAATATCTTTTCTTGTGGTTGTGTGTGAACACACACAAACACACATACACACATACACATTAATCTATGTAAACACTCAGTGCCTAGAAAGTTTCACTTCTACTCTGAATAAGACTCTTTCCCATTCGCTTCTTCCCATACTAAGAGATGAATCCAACATTATTCCTAACTAGTGAAAGGGTTAGTGATTTAAGTGAAAAGCTTATATTTACTGCATTTTTACCTTTGTCCCACTCCCATATCCGAAACCAACAACAGGGCATTTTTCTTTGCATCGCAAGGCAGCCTTTGTTGTAGCAAGGACAGCTCCAGTCAGCAGTTGGTACAGAAACCTGAGCTTCCCAGGACAAACTGGTAGGAACCTTGAGGCTTGGTTTCCATAGCAAGTGCATTTGAACTTGGCAGCAGGGCACAGTGCCTTCCAGGTCAGTGGCTTTCCACCCAGGAACTGAAAGCAGTGCCCCACAGACAGTTTCAGCCACATGTGCTCTCTCACTGGAGTTTAAAAATGGAGGTTCTGTCCTCCATTTTTTAAAAAAATTTTTATTTATAAAAAGGAAACACTGACAAAAAAACATAGGATAAGAGGGGTACAACTCCACACAATTCCCACCACCAGAACTCTGTATCCCATCCCCTCCCCTGATAGATTTCCTGTTCTTTATCCCTCTGGGAGTATGGACCCAAGGTCATTATGGAGTGTAGAAGGTAGAAGGTCTGGCTTCTGTAATTGCTTCCCTGCTGAACATGGGCATTGACAGGTCAATCCATACTCCCAGCCTGTCTCTCTCTTTCCCTAGTGGTGCAGGGTTCTAGGGAAGTGGGGCTCCAGGACACATTGGTGGTGTCATCTGCCCAGGGAAGTCCGGATGCTGGCATCTGGAACCTGGTAGCTGAAAAAAGAGTTAACATATAAAGCCAAACGAAGTGTTGACTAATCATGAACCTAAAGGCTCATAAAGGCTCAAAGGGAATAGTTCAGATTGAGAGTTGTGGGGGGGGGGGGGTCTCTGTTTTGTAGATAGTTAGGAAGCCTATTTTAGTTATATTCCAAAGGGCCCATCTGTTCTCCTTTTTTTTTAATCTTCTCCACCCTTCCCTGCCATAATCTAGGGTCTCTGCCCCACCTTTCTTTGGAATGCTTCCAAATGTTTATCAGGCAGAACATCTGGCCAATTCCCTATGTTCGCACCACCACCTTTTTTGTGATGGGTCTCAAGTGACCCCATTGTCTGTCAAGAGGGAAACAGGATTCTTATCATGGTTGATGCTCCCTCTGGTAGAAATGTCAAGGATTTAGGGAGTCAAAAAAAATAATAAAATAAATAAGACATCTGTACTCTCCAGGGATGGAAGGCAATGGGAGATTGCAGACATCAGGCAGATCAGTGTCCCAACAGCAGCTCCATGTTTGATGACACTGATTAAAGAATATGATGTGGCTTTGGTATGTCACCAGGTAGGCACTTTACTCTGCCCTTGAAATGGAATGTATCTTCCTCCCCCACAACTGCCCTGGCACCCACACAAACAGGCAGAGGAATGCAATGCTGTGAGCATGTAAGTGGGTATTCTGGAACAAGCAGATTATCACAAATAGGGACTAAGCTAGTATACTCTGATTCCTCCAGCTTCCCTCCTTCACAGATGAGAGGACCCAGGAGACACTCCATATTGTTTTGTTTTGTGGAAGGAATTGGAAGAAGTGTGTGGGGGGGAGGGCTGTCTCTGTCAGCAAACTGTCTCATTCCTGACCTCTGTGTGGAGAAGACCCCAGGCTGTCACTTGGGTGAAAGGCAAAAATCCAGTGGTTTCATGTGGTGCTTTGTGGAAGTGAACATAGAATGGAAGTAAGAAGGGAAACTGAGTCTTGAAAAAGTGAAATTTATGGTTGGTTTCAAGTTGCTGAGGAGGAGAGGACCAGGAAGGGGAATAAAGTAGAAAGGAAGAGAGAACAGGGCACGAGAGGGCAGGGGAGGGTGGGGGAGGAGGCTGGGGAGGTCAGGGGAACAACCGTAAAGGTTCTCTGCCACCTGCTTCTCTGGTTGTTTCTGGACTGGGTGACTGCACTTCTGACAGGTCATCTGCATCTTCATTTTGGTCTTTTAAGTTAGGATAAGAATGTAAATATCAACCAAATACAGTAATGCTAGACAACACTGATGAGAGGGAAAACTTAGTCATGTTTACAGCACTGGACACTTTCAGAAAAACAAACTGAGCTAAACCTTCCTTCCATGGACACCAACATCATACAGAAAAGCCTGCAGAGATCACTGGGGATCAGAGATGGGAATATGTTAACCTGGACTGTTTTAATAAACAAGTCATAGAGTATTCATGTTGAATCTCATAAGTTTGATGATTGTCATTGGGTTATCTAAGGAATAGGAGATTACCTTTGTTCAAAGGTATCACTCCCTGTACAGACATATTGTCCTTGCTCACATGAAGGAAATGTGAAAACATGCAGAGAGTCAGGATACCTACCTTGAATATAGTTTCACAACAAAAACAAAATAAGGGGACAGTCAGTGGTGCACCTGGTTAAGTGCATGCATTACAATGCACAAGGAAGCAAGTTCAAGGCCCTGGTTCCCACCTGCAGGGGGAAAGCTTCACAAGTGATGAAGTAGTGCTGCAGGTGTCTCTGTCTCTTTTCCTCTCTATCTCTCCCTCACCTCTCAATTTCTCAGTGTTTCTATCCAATAATAAAAAAAATATTTAAAGTACAGTATAATAATACTTATTATTAAAATTATTATTAAAAGTACTATACATATAGATAAAGAGCAAAGGAAAATTAAGCATGTGTAGATGTTAATGATTGGATGACTTGAGGTGAAGATTCTATAGCTGTTCATCACCTATCAATCATCCTATTCTGGCAGCTCTTTTATAGACTTGAGGTGTGTAAAAATAAGACAGACCTTGTGTCGAATGGGGGAGAAGCACTAGAAAGGCTGAAGTGATGGTCAGGATGGAGGACTGGCATATAGGGCATGACTGACAGTCACCTGCAGTCTCCATGTACAGAGACACAGGGAGTTTGATCTGCTAAGGACAGTCAGAGGATCAGAGAAAGGAAGGAGTAACAGGCAAGCAGTGGGCCACTGATGAGGACATGAGGCATATGAGAAAGGGACCCAGCCCCCTTCTCCTTGTCCACTGGAACCTGCCTGCCTGAACCTAGCCCTGGGCTGCCTCAGCTCTGTGTTCTGTGATCTGAGCCCCAGGCTGGGACTTTCCCCTCTCTCAATATAAATATTTACACAGCCGCTAGTTTCATCCTTCTGCTTCACCACTTTGTAGCCTCAGAGGCTGTCATATCCTAGAGAGGCACCTTGAGGTTTGCTTTGTCTTTTCCTAAATCCACCAAGTAACTTGCCTTCATGTTAGATTTTAGAACCGTTTTGACACTGTGGCAGATCAGTGAAACCTCTGCTAAATTTAGACGTGTTGCTAATTAGGAATAGAGGACATGCTAAGCTTCAGGCTTAAATACAGAACTTGGCAGGAAACCAAAATATGGAATCAAGTCGTCATTTCAGACTGAGGAAAATCCAGACCCAGTTACCTTGGTGGCTAACCATGTATGTTGTCATTTTCATCTTGTAGCCTTTCTAAATGGTCTAGGCATCGACACACACACACACACACACACACACACACACACACACACACACACACACACACACACACACACACACACACACTTCTGCTCCACTATAGTCCTCTGCTCCACCAGCTGAGTTATGGAAGACTCCCTTCGCTGACACACACACAGGCATTCCTAATGCACATACACACCAGGTCATTATTGACTCTTCTGCTCATCCTCCACAATTCTCCGTGCTCCTTTTGTAAGCAGCCAATTCATGGAGCCCGGGAATAGTAGCCGAGTTCCAGAAAAAAAAAAACATGTCTATGTGGACTTTAGACTGGAAGCTATTATTGTATGGAGTGGCACATATAATCACATGCCCGACCCATTGAGAAGAGACATTGACCACATTCTTAGATCCATTTCTGCAAAAGTTACATTATTCCTGTTGCCATATTTATATCCCTTTCGATCCAGACAGCGACTGCAGCGACAATAGCTACACTCATCCTCTAATCCAGGCATAAAATAGGTCTTTCAAGTCTGGCTTTAGGCATCTACACAGCTGTATCAAATGCTACAGTGCTGCTAGTATTTAAAGAAAAAAAAAGGCGGGAGGGGGAGCAGCGCCTGAGATGTTTGTCACTCTAGGGTCTCTTTTAACCAAAATAACATGAAAAGGGTGTTGTTCTCTTTTTTTAGGGCCATGTGCATTTCCCCAGGGCACAAGGGGGTCCTTGGAGTTATCAGCCTCAGACCTATTTCCTCCCTTCTTCTGACCCCACTATATCTGACATGATGATATGATGATGAAAAAGTGAATAGGAAAATAGAATAGAAAGAAGAACAGAAAGAAGGGTCGCGGTTGTCACCTTTGTCTCATATTCTGTTGTGCCTGGGTGGCTGGTCTTCTGCACTCCTAAGTGGGATGTTCCTTATTTCCTTGGCTGAGACTAGATGCTGCCTGGACCTGACCCTGGCTTCTGGCCTCCACTGTACAATTGCCATTACAGTAAGGTTTCTAGGAGTTGGTGCCAGAGCAAGAAAAAGGGATTGCGTTGAAACACGCCTGCCCTCCAATGTTGTTCTCAAGTTTGCCTGCAGAGGAGTATTTATCATAAAGGAAGCAAACAGTAATAGCCCAGAACTGTCTGTTTGTTCAACTCCAACTTGAATGATACCAAAGATTAAATCTTGGTTTCCAATTGTTTCATGCCAAGGCTGTTATATTTAAGGTCCAAATATGTGCACCATATGTCATACTGTAGCTTGACAATTACCTCAACAGGCAGTGTCAGACAGATGGTAAACATTACTACCAGGCATACATACATTTAGAATTAGACATTTAAATAAATTCAAGCCTGTCTTAAGCTTATTAAAAGGATTTGGGTCTGTAAAGCCATTTTGGGCATCGGCATATGTTGAAGTGTCTTTGCCTTCTGAACAGATTCAGTTTGACTCAAGCAACCTTCCGGCTACAGATGGCAAGTGACATACATTCTCTTTGAGCCCCGTACCTGCAGTTAAGCCAATAATGGCAATTAAGCAGAATGTAGAGATTTAAACCTCCATTTTTAATATCACAACCATTTATTCCTTCCCACGAATGACAAGAAATACTCTGCAGGGAACATCACCAACCTCTCTTAAAAGCCCCAGACTTCAGAGAGAAAGATTAAAAAGCTACAAAAGTACCTGCCTCAGGACCAAGTCAGAATCTCTCTGGTTTAAACCTCAGGCTACAGCAAGCTTTTGACATGAATCTCACAAACTGCAAATAAAGGTTAGCATTCCATGGGAGAATTGAAAGAAGGCTTCAGATGAATGTGTTTTAAGAATCCTTCTCCCCCCATAACTATATAAAAGCCCTCTTTACACTCTTTTCTTCCTGGGGGTTTGGAGTCCTATTTGGCATAGCAAAAAGGTTCAGTGTGGTTTGTGACAGGAAACTCAATGAGGTTTGGGATGAGATCCTGGAGTTTTATTAAGCTGTGAATGTAGCCAAAGCCGAACTCTGAGAAGGTGGCCTATGGAGTGGTCTGAGCATTTTGAAGACCGTGGATGTCATCAACATATGCCGTTCATTGCCAGAATCATTCCTGCTTTGAACAGGATTTTGTTGTTGTTGTTGTTGTTGAACTTTTGAAAAGTGCCTTCTGTTAATGTACACAGTGCTTGGCAAATCATAGATGTTCAATAAATAAATTGGAAAGGAAGAGGGGAGGGAGGGAAGAAGGTACAAAGGACTAACGAAGACTTTGCTTTTCCCATATACGTATAGCCTCAGGATCATTACACAACTGAGAGTGTGGTGTCATGATTAAAAACACAGATATGAGGTCCAGGTGGTGGCAGCACAAGGAATTGAACACACACATTACAATGTGAAAGGACCCAGGTTCGAGCCCCTGGTCCCCACCTGCAGAGGGAAACTTCCCAAGTAGTGAAGCATTTCTTCAGGTGTCTCTCTCCCTCTCTCTGTCCCCCTTCCCTCTCAGTTTCTTTCTGTTTATATCCAGGATGTAAGTAAGTAGATCAATAAGTAAATAAATCACACAGATATGGTTATTTGTCTTTCTGAATTCAAATCTTGTCTCTGCCTCTTTTTAGCTGTGTGATCTTGTTACATGTCTTGGCTTCTTTATCTTTTTCTTTCTAACTGTAAAACAGAGCTAATCATCATCTCTTTTATGAGGAGTAGTTGAAAAATATGTTTCCTATATATGACATTATGTGGGTCGGCTATTATTATTTTTTGTTTTAGAGAAAGAACATTAACCAAATTTTCATTTTTAAAACAGAGCCTGGTTAGAAGGCTCTGGACCATTTGTTCACCCTAACATAACTCAGTAGAGCAAGTTTTTATTTTGGACAGCTCCTGACTTGAACTGAAAGAACCTGTGTATTTGGTAATTTAGTTATTGCTTGGGACTAAACCCAATTTCAGAGCCACAGTCTCCCATGAGTATGTGGAAAAACTATAATCTAGAATCTGGTGTGTGTGTGTGTGTGTGTGTGTGTGTGTGTGTGTGTGTTTTGATGGTAAAAGCAGAATCCCCAAACCCTATTCAGAGCCACAGTCTCCCTTGAGTTTGTGGAAAAACTATAATCTAAAATCTGGTGTGTGTGTGTGTGTGTGTGTGTGTGTGTGTGTGTGTGTGTTTTGATGATAAAAGCAGAATTCCCAAACTCTGGGCAATGACCAAATCAAGACCTTTCTCCCACTAATTCAGATAAACTTCAGAAACATATGGAGTGACTTCTAGAAATAACATGTGTCTCTGTTCTATTTTTTATTTTCCCTTAATGAAAAACATCTTGGTCTAGTGACTTATCAAACACCCTCCTCCATTTTTCATTGTTTCCTGTTGTGTAAGCCTCTGTATTTATAATCTGATCTGGCTAAGATGCTTCCTAAATGGTACAACAGTTCCTCTTGTCTACTGTCTAGTACGTAGTCCAGAGTTATACATTGAAGTTATAGTCCAGGCTACCCATTGAAGTCCTCCAAAATACAGTCCCTGGGTTTTGGTGACATCAGTCCCCATATGAGTATTTGTCATCCCCACAGAGAGTGATTCCCTTTCTCCATTTCTTTGTTAACATTGCTTACTTGATAGTGTCCTCACCCAACTTCTTTAAAAACTGAAAAAAAGTAGTTTCTGGATTATTTTTCATTATCCCTTTTACCCAGTGACAAGGTATCCTCCCTGAACTTGGCACTACTACTGAGAATACAGATGTTTATATTTCAATCAGATATTCTTACTTCTAGATAGTATAGAAACCTCTGCAAGTGGGTCCCAACAAGATGTCCACTTCAGATGATTCCTATCAATGTGAAAGTTTGAGGACTTTACTCTGTTGAATTATTTGAAATGAATTGCTCTCCTCTTTGATTGTAGAATTATATTCTTCTTATTTAATGTGTGAACATTATGGTGTCATGATCATTTGCTGATGTTTACTTCTTCTCGTTCTCTTGGTAATGATTAATACAGAGATTCTTTAATCCATTACTGCATCCCTCAGTCTGGTCAATAGTAGACTTTCAATTACCTATGAAACTAATTCTATCCAAAACATGTTCATTGAGTATTACATATGTGCCAACATTCCCTTCCCTAGATGCAAAAGCAGTGGAGCCTGGGCTTTCAGTCTCAAGGAATTTGAAACCTAATTGATATGTACTATTCGGTGATTAAGAGAACAATGGTCAGAAAATAGAGATGCATCTTGAGGTGAGGGATTACAGGCTGGTACTATGGAATCTGCTCACAGAGCTTGAGGTAAGTAAGCCAGGAGGGTAGAAGAAGGTAATGGGCCTAGAAGAATAAAAATGATTTCCTTGAATAAGGAAATTCATCTGTGAACCTCACACATCCTTCAGCGCCAACTTCCATATGGCACTTGGTTCTTAGAGGGCTGAACATGATCTAAAAATATTTTATTTTTATGACTCAGAGTAATGTGATATTAACACCTTGTTAGAATTAACCAAGTACACTATAGCCTAATTTGTGTGAAGAAAATCTTGGTGTGTATTAAGCATTCTCAGGTACCAACTTCTGAATGAATGTCAGTGTATAAAATTTCCTGTTACCTTAGATTTCAGAGGATGCTTATGAAGCCACCTTTTTACAGTTATACATGGCTGTTGTTTGAATATGTCTACTTTGCAGGTATGTGCTCATCTTTGTCCACAGATCTCAGATGAATGATTTGGGAATTTCTTTCCCACCCTCACATTTATTATTATTTTGGTCTGTATCTTTCTGCTGCCCACTGAGGCACTCTGAAAAAATATTTAAAAATAATAATAAAGGCGTTTCAACTTTCAGATTCACAGTCTGTATATATATTTTTTAATTTCTTAATTGGGGGATTGACTTTTTATAGTTGACAGTAAATACAGTAGTCTGTACATGCATAACATTTCTCAGTTTTCCACAAAACAATACAACCCCCACTCTGCCAGCCTGTTCCAGGACCTGAACTCCAGTCTGTAATTTTAATGGAGGGAAACACAAGAAGTCATCAACCTAAACTCACTAAACTTATAGTTAAAGGGTCAGATACCCAGAGGTATATTATTGTTTAACCAAGCTTGTATAGCTAGTTAGGTACCTGACTTCTGCTGGATCTCACATCACCTCTTTTTTCAGATCAACCTTCACCTCCCAACCACAAACATAGTAGGCTGACCTAAATCTTAACATCTTCTGTCTTCCTTCCCACACATATGATCCCCTATGCATCCCTCTGGAAACTTACATAGAAGTCATTATAAACAATAATGATTTGTGTTTAAAAAAAGAGTACCCCAGAAAATATACTGTACAAATATGTCTCCACTGTTATTTCACCATTGGATGAAGAAAGTTCTTTTTGTTTGTTTGTTTTGTTTTAAACCAGAGCACTGCTCAGCTCTGGCTTATGGTAGTGCAGAGGGTTGAACCTGGGACTTTGGAGCCTCAGGCCTGAGAGTCTCTTTGCATAATAACCATTATGCTATTTATCCCTGCCCAAGATAAACTTTTCTGTCATGTGACATAAAAAAATAATCAAATACTTAATAGATACATTTCTGAGTCACATTTTTAAGTAGGGTTGTTGGATATTTTAATTAATTTTCACGCTGGATTTCATGTTGGGCAGTCTAGATTTTATGGAGGGTGGGAGGAGAGTGTCAAAAGCCAGAATGCCTTTGGCATACTTTGGGCTTCATGTAAGTTGTGAGGAGTACTATAGTGATCATTTAGGATTAAACCACCTGTTGGACAAGCAGCCTGCCTGACTTCATGACTCGATCATGGGCCAGTTTTATTCTGAATGTCTGCTAAATTATTTTAACTTGACCAAGTGTTAGAGATTAAGCATAGTGCTTTTCATTTTTTTCCTTGAATCTGATACTGTTAGAGTCTAAGTAAAGTTTATCTAGATATGAATCAGCAACTCCAACCTAGCCTAAAGGCTGATGCTCTGTTAAATACCTATGCATATGCTGATAATGCTGACAAGTTCTGATCTTAGTATAAAGTACATTCCTGGGGGTAACAAATAGGGTTAAGCACACATAGTCCATAGTATGAAGCACAAGGACCTGTGCAAGGATCCCATTCAAGCCCCAGCTCAAATGCAGGGGGATCTGCTTCAGGATTGGTGAAGAGGTCTGCAGGTGTTTTCCTCTCCCGCTCTTGATCTCTCCCCTCTCAATTTCTCTCTGTCCTATTCAATAAAATGGAAACAATGGCCTCTTGGATCAGTGGATTCGTAGTGCTGACACCAAGCCCCAGCTCTAACTCTGGAGGCAAAAAAAAAAAAAAAAAAAAGCACATTCGCTTAGCTACACCCTGAAGATAATCTAGCACTGATTATATCCCACCACTAGGCCTATGCATCACATTTGTTGCATAGCACAACTTTAGAGAGTGTATCATTCACATTCTGAAAGAATCCACCTTTTGGACTCTACAATTGATGAGTAGGTAATCGGAATAGCAGCAAGAAATAGCTTGGTTGATTATTCTGTCTCTCTTGCAAATATGTATATGACAGAGCAATTATCTACTCTCAATATCCACACATAGTTAAACCATCAACAATAGGTGGGTCTAGGAAGCAATGAGTATGGAGAGTCAGGTGTCAAACACTGCAATTCTGACACATGGTGAAAGCACAGACATGGGGATCGTGAAACAAGCAGATAGACAGGCAACACTGAGAAACACTGGCAACTCCAAGGCTCAGGGGAAGGAATCGCATTCCTATAGAAACCCTATAGGGGAAGGTAGGAAATATTCCTTTTTTTTTTTTTTTTGCCTACAGGGTTATGGCTAGGGCTTAAGGCAATACTATGAATCCACTGCACCTGGTAGCCATTTATTCCACTCTTTTTATTGGATAGGAAACAGAGAAATTGATAGGGGAGAGGGAGATAGAGAGGGAGAGAGGAAGACAGACACCAGCAGCTCAGCTTCACAACTTGTGAACCGTAACAAGCAGTTGAGAAACTGGTGACTTGAACCAGGATCCTTGTGCAGATCCTTGCACTTAGTGTCATGTGTGCTTTCCAGTGTATCACTCTCTGCCCCCCCCCCGGCAGGAAATATTCCCAGAAAGCCTATAGTGTTATGAAGATTACCAAATTGGGTACCTGGACTCAGAGGAGCAAGGCAAGGATTATTTTGTCAGAAGTTGGGTGCAAGATGGGAAGCTGATTTCAAGAACAGGACGAAAGCTCATTTACAGCATTATACATCACTTGGCCCAATAGAGCTTGTAGCTACTGTGACAGGGGACTTTAAAGATAGAGTTGGTTAGAGGGAGTCGGGCATAGTTATAGGTGGGAAGAATCCATCCCCTGCTGTGGGCTGAGGCAGACTGTGGGAGCAGGAAGTAAAGCAGGTCTTGACAGATTTCTTTTCTATTGTCATTTTCCAGTCTTGCATAAATGCTATGACATTAACCCTAGGAGGTGGTACAGTCTCAGATATCAATAGCTTCTGGAAAAGTATAGATAAATTCATGGATGAGAGAATCAGAGTGGACTATTATTTGAAAATAAGGAAGTTTTAGCTGGGTATCAGTGAAAAGAAGCAGCTGCTTGCCTCCCATGGTGCCCTTGCCTGATGTGGAAAAACGGAAGAGTGGTACCCAAATTAAAGAGCAGTATCCCTACTACTAATAGTCTGCTAGTGTGTGTGTGTGTGTGTGTGTGTGTAGTTATACATATATAACCTGGATAATTTTTCATGAGATCTTATAGTACTCATATCTGTTTTTTTTAAATTAATTATCTGTGTAGTCAGGCGGTAGTGCAGTGGGTTAAGCGCATGTGGTGCAAAGCGCAAGGACCAGCATATGGATCCCGGTTTGAGCCCCTCAGCTCTCCATATGCAGAGGAGGTGCTTCACAGATGATGAAGCAGGTCTGCAGGTGTCTATCTTTCTCTCCCCCTCTCTATCTTCCCCTCTTTCCATTTCTGTCTGTCCTATCTAACAACAACAACATCAATAACAACAATAATAACTACTACAACAATGAAAAATAACAAGGGCAACAAAAAGGGAAAATAAATATAAAAATGAATTATCTTTATTTATTGAATAGAGGCATCCAGATATCGAGAGGGTAGGGGGTAGATAGAGAGGAAGAGAAAGAGAGACGCCTACAGCACTGCTTCAGTACTCAAAAAGCATTCCCCTTGCAGGTGGGGACCAGTATTTGAACTGGGGTCTTTGTGCACTATAACATGTGCACTTAACCAGGTGAGTCACCACTCCCAGGACTAATATCTATTACAGCATAATTTCTTTGTGGGATGTTAATCATTTTAAAGCCTGAGTAAACAGAAACAAACAGAATATCTATAACTTTATCTACTCTGGTCCTGGGGATCTATAGCTAGTTTCAGGTGTGAGTAAAACTGATCCAAATATGTATTCCTGGAAAACAGATAAGCCTAAAGTCCCATTAGCAAGGTGGCATGTAGAGAAAAGGCTAGTAAAAGGATAAATCTACAACAGAAGCTTGGCCAGATGGAGTGAGCAGGTTTCAGAAGCAGATCCAAGATAGATTCCCAAAGGCTATAAAGCAGGAGTGTGTGTGTGTGTGTGTGTGTGTGTGTGTGTGTGTGTGTGTGTGTGTGTGTGTGTGTGTGTGTGTGTGTATAGAAGCATCATGAACCAAACTCACTGAAAGTGAGCTGTGTAAGAGTCATAACTGTTCTTTGTAACTTCTACATTGTTTAGACCAGTAATTGCACATTATATTGCCTTCATTGTTGAATGAATATATGTTTTTGTTGTTACCTCAAATGGTTATTTGTTCTGTGGTTTCTTCAGTACACTATAGAGGGACCCCAAGTTGTTGATCTTGCAAATGATGATTCATTCTGAAGGATAAATATTTCTCATAGAAAGTGAGATTGTAGTAGATGGAAATGCATACCTGTTCATTCTCTGCCTTTGCCCACCCATAGTTGCACAGTGTTTCTGGTATCTTTGTAACTGAAATGTGATTCAGGAGATTTGGAAGGAGACACCAAACACTATCTGTAAGCACTACTTCCAGTCAAACCTAAGAGAACATTCCTTTCCTAAATGTCCTCTTCGTTATTATCTAAAGGAAGTAACCAAGAGACTCCCTGATGGAACTCCAGGAGAGGGGAGCCACAAAGCACTGCCTTTCTATCTATGTAGTCACTAGGAGATTCCAGTCTTACTGCTTTAAATATCTTTGGCCAGTTACTCCCACATTCAGATCTCCTGTCCAATTCCTTTTTCTGAGTTCCAGCCTCTCCCTTTTTAACCTTTCCAAATATATTATGTTCACACTGAACTCCTAACCTAGCTCCTTTTTAGCTTATGGGGCATGTTCTACTTGTCACATTCCTAGTTTCAAGTTGATGAACATCATTTCCCAGCTGCTCACATCAAACACTTTAGCATCACTTTGGTTCCTCTCTCTCACACACAGTTTCGAATTTGTCTGGTAATTATGCTAGCTCTTGCTTCAAAATAAGTCTAGGATCTGCCTGCTTCTACCAGTACTTCCTTCTTCTAAGTCCTCAACATAGCTTATCTATATTGCTACAGTAGACTTTTAATTCTCTTCCTTCCTTCTTTCCTCTTTCCCTATCACAGTTGATTTTTAACAATATCAAAATATTTTAATGGATTTCCACTTCATTCTGAGGAAAAGTCATTTGTAATTGTCAAAAATTTTGTTATTCAAACTATGGGCTAGTGACTGAGAATATCAGTAACAACTGGGAATTTGTCAGAGATGCAGAGTCTCAGGTCTGTATTACTCTTTGTTCTTACAAGATGCCAAGTGATTCAGATGCATTTTACAGTTTGAGAAGCACTGGTCTACATGACCCTCATGGCCTGGATATATATTGTTCTTTGGCCTCAAATTCATCTGCCACTCCTACCCAGTCACCTGCAGTAATCTCAGAAGAAGGATCCACATTGACTTATTGAGTTTTCTCAAATGTCGTGGGCATATTAATGGCTGTCTTCCTGACTATTCTCTTTGTTCTAATGCTCCTCCAGATGCCAGTATGACCAACTTTCTTTTTTTTTGTTATTATTACCACCAGGATTATTGCTGAGGCTCTGCATTACTACTCCCAGTGGACATTTTTTTTTCCATTTTATCTTCTATTTTATTTTATAGAACAGAGGTAAATTGAGAGAGAAGGGAGTGATAGAGAAAGATAGACCTGCTTTGCCACTCCTGAAGCACTGCTTCCCACACTGCAGAAGCTCTGGGTCCTTACACAATGACCAACTTTCTTCACCTTCTTCAAGCATTTGCTAAAAAAATTACATTCTTAAAGATGCCTACCCAGTCCAGCATATTCTGAAATGCCTAATCATCTCTATAGTAAAACCTTCAACCCATTTCTGTGTTGTATCCCATCCCCTTTCCCCCCTCATTAGTGCCTAATAACGGCTCTATAATTTACTTATTGTGTTTACTCTTAATCACTGTCTTCCACTGTCCCCTGCCATGAATCTTAGCACTATAAAAATGTTCACTGGAATTATATCAAGTACCTAAAATCATTTATGATTTAGTTTAGGTTCTTAATAAATATGTTTGGGGTTAGGCAGTGGTCATACTTGATTGTGCACATGTATTATAATATATGGAGCCCCAGATTGAATGAACTAAGTCTTCACCTGCAGGAGGAAAGCTTCACGAGCAGTGAAGCAGTCCTGCAGGTATTTCATTCTCTCCCTCTCTATCTTCCCCTTCCCTCTCAATTTCTATATAAATAAATAAAATATGGAAAAGAGCATGTCAAAAAGAAATACATGTTGATTAACTCAAGTGATATTTTTGTACTTGCTAATTTGGGGTTGGATATAAATTCCTGCATTGATTCTTCTATGAATATTGGAATTCTATCCCCCTCCTAGAGAGTTTAAGTGTAAAGGAATTCACAAGATACCCTCTGGGAAACACTGCAGTAGAGTTTGGAGAGTCTGTTTTTATTTTCCTCTGGAAGAATCTCTGATAATTAGAAATAAAGTTGACATTCCAATGGAACCAAGTCTGCAATAGGCTACTGGAATCATATGACCTCAGCTAGAGAAAGGCAAAAACCAGGAAAAGGGTGACTTTCTTCTCAGACTGGCTCCTATCCTTTTAAATATATCTTGACTCTGTGGGATAAACTTGTAACAGAAACAATAAACCATGTAGTTACCCTTCCAAAAGCCTCCTTTTCCTCACCATGCAGTCATTCTTCTAACCTTTCACAGCCAGAGATATAATTTGGGTGGATCTGAAAAGAAAAACAGAAATAGAGGGCAAGTTACTTTTGGAAGCCAAAAGAAAAAGCAACACAATACAAACTGTGCGGAACACGTTGGTTGGCTGAAAACATGGAGCCTTATGCCCATAAACTATTAGTTTAATTTAACCTTGAGCAGTGTGTGATTCATTGTTTGTATTGATTCTGTAGACTCTGACTTTAGGAATACCAAATTCACTTGATAGTGGGGTTACATTTTTATTGGTGTCCAGGTTACCTTGATGTAAAGGTTTCTCTTTGGGGCTAGGCAGTGGTCCACCAGGTTGAGCGCATCTGTTGGAATGCAGAAAGACCTGGTTCAAGCTCCCAGTCCCCACCTGCAGGGAGGAAGCTTCATGAGCAGGGAAGCAAGATTTTCTTTCTCCCTTTCTTTCCCTTCCCCGACTTCCCATTGATTTATCTGTCTCTGTCTAAGAAAATAAAATCAACTTAAAAATGTTTCTCTTTTAATTTTTTTATCTTTATTTGTTTATTGGCTAGAGACAGCCAGAAATTGACAGGGAAGGGATATATATATATATATATATATATATATATATATATAGAGAGAGAGAGAGAGAGAGAGAGAGAGAGAGGGAGAGAGAGAGAGAGAGAGAGACTTGCAGACCAGCTTCAGCACTTGTGAAGCTTTTACCCTGCAAGTGCTCAAACCTGGGCCCTTGCACATTGTACCATGTGCGCTCAACCAGGTGCACCACCACCTGGCCCCAAAAAGGTTTCTCTTAATCACACTGAATCACCCAGTACTTCAGTTTCACACTACAAGTAGCCAGGCCTTCAAAGTAACATGCCGGGGGTCGGGCGGTAGTGTAGCGGGTTAAGTGGACGTGGCACAAAGCACAAGGACCAGCATAAGGATCCCAGTTCGAGCCTCCAGCTCCCCACCTGCAGGGGAGTCGCTTCACAGGTGATGAAGCAGGTCTGCAGGTGTCTGTCTTTCTCTCCCCCTCTCTGTCTTCCCCTCCTCTCTCCATTTCTCTCTGTCCTATCCAACAGTGATGACAACAACAACAATAATAACTACAACAGTGAAGCAACAAGGGCAACAAAAAGGGAATAAATAAATAAATATTTTTTAAAAAACTAACTGACATTCCTACCATACGAAAGTGATCTTCTGGAATGAAGTGGTAGATATCATCTATTTGATCTCAGAAGATGTCAGCAGCCACACGGATATTAAAGTGGCAGAGTCAACTTAATTTCCAATGCCTTAGATATTCTAGTTTTAAGTTGAACCCTTGCTGTCATACTTCTTCTTCTTCTAGCGTTTGCCCTTCTTCCGTAGCCAGTCAACAGCATCAGGTTGAGCCTGATGTAAAGTTTCGAGACCTCCTTTGAATCTGGAGAGGTGGCAGTCGTTGACTATGTGGGTCATAGTCTGTCTGGAGCCGCAGGGGCAGTTCGGGTCGTCTCTGGCTCCCCAGCGATGGAACATAGCGGCGCACCGGCCATGGCCTGTTGGATAGCGATTGAGGAGGGCCCAATCATAACGTGCTAGGTCAGAGCCGGGTTGACGCTTGCAGGGGTCTGTGATGAGGTGTTTGTTCTTTACCTCAGCTGACTGCCAGCTCTGTTTCCAAGAGACTGGAACAGAGAAGTTCAGTGTAGGCGTAGGGGACCAGATTCTGTCATACTGAGTCGATTTTACAGAAGCTTGGTTTACTATTTCATCAATCAGGTGTTCTTCCTCAGAAGCGAATGAGAGCCACCCTTAACTGTTATTGGCTCGGCGCTCCTTACTCTCTATTCTTTTGTAGTCAGATAGTTCAGGGACCAGAGAGATGTGTTATAACACCTGGTGGGGACACTCACAATTAATTACACAACCTGGAGGTGAACCCCTGACTGAAGCTTAACCAACAGAAAGGGGGCCTGTTTCTCAAAAGAAATTAGTTAGCAGAGGACGTCATTACAGTCTTTAAGTATTGATGAGTAGTAGGACTAGCTCAGGCAATAATCACCAAGTGTGAAAATACTCTCTGAGGACCTGACCCAGAGTCTTGAGTCTCCAAGGTAACAAGAGTCCATGCTCAGAAGTCGCTGTTTTAAATAATTTATCCGTTCTTCTTCCTCTCCTTCTCCTTTATAAAAATAAATAATTACAAACAAAATAAAAGTGAAATAAATAAATACCCAGGCAAAATTAAAGCACGCTAGACTGGAGTAGTTTCCTTGAGAGGGGGGGTGGGGGGGAATCCAGCTATTAATTAATTAATTAATTTATTTATTTATTTATTTATTTTTAGCTTCTAGCTGCACTTCTAGGAAAAGCAATACCTTGGGCAGTACAGCTTTCAGGTCTTTAGCTTTAAAATGAATGAGGAATGAACAGTCATCTATTATCCTTAGATATTCAGAGGAAAGACTTCTTTTTTTTTTCCTTTCTTTCTTTTTTTAGGAGGCAGTTGTATAGCCCCTTAATTCGCTGGCTGCCTGATTTTTCCATTGTGATCACAATGCCAGTTATTGCTTACTACGAGTTTTCAAAGTGGGTGTGTTGGAAATTAGACCATAGATTCTTAGATTGGAAGGCAGATGTCTTCGAGGTCAGACAGCCCCACTCTGAAATCTGCCTACTTGAAGGATTCTGGCAAGACAGCTGACTGTTTTTTTATAGGAAAAACCTATTTGCTTTTGTTCATGCATTCACTACACACCTATATTGCAGTACAAGGGATGCAGTGAATTCTATTTCTAGCATTTCTTCTTCATTTTTAGAAGTACCACAAGAAATTGAGACTCTGAGCCAACAGAGCCTTGAAGAACTGAAAACAGAAGGCATTCTGCTGCTGCTGCTGCTGTTGTTGCTTATTTTGCTCCCTTTTCTTTCCATTCCATTCCACCTTCTTGCTCTATACTCATATTTTTCCTTAGAGAAATACTCCTCTCTTGACCTCTGAATGTCCTGTAACTGTGGTAGACCCTTTATGTGTGTTTACTTGTTTTTGTTTGTGTGTTTGTTTCAATGAAGAGTGACCTGCATGTAATGCTTCTGGATCCTTACCTCTTATCCCATATGCCCCAGTAGAATGACCTCTGCAGTTGGCAGATAATCAAAATACCTTTTTTTTTTCAGCACTGACAAGTTGGGGAGCTGTGTTTTTACAAGTTTCATCAGAAACATTATCAAATGTCTTGAAGCCACCTCTTCTATAGGCGCTTTGCTTTTCTCCTACAGAGCTTACCCTGAGCACTGTGAGCTTTCTAAGCTGGGCATTACTAACTTCGAACAGGAAGCAGACTACCCTGAGGGTAAGGACTATGGCTCCTTTCAGCACATTTTGTTCATCCTGTGTCCTGAAATTCATAGGAGCCCATTAAATGTTGATAATGTTAGTGAGGGGAGGAGAATCAGAGCTGCCAAGGATATAGTTTTTCATTTCCTTTCTAAATTACAATTAGGTGTGTGTGTGTGTGTGTGTGTGTGTGTGTGTGTGTGTGTGTGTGTGTGTGTGTGACTTAAAACATGAAGGGACTGGAGAGACAGGATAATTATTATACAAAAGACTCTAATGCCTGAGGCTCTCATGTCCCAAATTCTGTCCCCAGCACTACCATAAGTCAGATCTGTGTAGTGCTCTGATCACTATCTACCTCTCTCATTAAAATAAATAAATAAAATATATTTTTTAAAAACAACAGGGAGTAAGAACTAATTTTTTTTCCTGTTTGCTTATGCTCAGCATTCGGAGACCCTCTTTACTTATATATTCTTCCTTATGAGGACTGATCTTAGCTTCAAAATTCTTCTGACTTCTTCTGACCTGGTATGCATGCATCTCTTGGGGACATTCTGTGGGTGGTGGTGGGAAGTTTCTGCTGTTAGAGCAACCATGGCACTTGTGCTTTAAGCTTCTCTCTTCCTGCTCATGTCTGATTCACAGACCACAACAAATTATCTTGTATGTGTTTGGCTTTATTTTATTTATTTTAAAATTTTGTATCAGTGACTTAATACTAGCTTACAAGATCACAAGATTGTAAGGGAATAGTTCCACACCACATCCAGCACCACAGCTGTGTGCCTCCCCCTTCCTCCTTTCAAGGATAGCCACCATAGTTTTCACAATTGTCACATACTGACAATTGGCCTAATACTTTTTTTAAAAATAATTTATTTCTTTATTGGGGAATTAATGTTTTACATTCAACAGTAAATACAATAGTTTGTACATGCATAACATTCCCCAGATTCCTATTTAACAATACAACCCCCACTATGTCATTCATCATCTTTCATGGACCTGTATTCTCCCCGTGTACCCACCCACCCCAGAGTCTTTTACTTTGGTGTAATACTCCAATTTCATTTCAGGTTCGACTTGTGTTTTCTTTTCTAATCTTGTTTTTCAACTTCGGCCTGAGAGTGAGATCATCCCATATTCATCCTTCTGTTTCTGACTTATTTCACTCAACATGATTTTTTCAAGGTCCAGGATCCAAGATCGGCTGAAAACGGTGAAGTCACCATTTTTTACAGCTGAGTAGTATTCCATTGTGTATATATACCACAACTTGCTCAGCCACTCATCTGTTGTTGGACACCTGGGTTGCTTCCAGGTTTTGGTTATTACAAATTGTGCTGCCAAGAACATATGTGTACACAGATCTTTTTGGATGGATGTGTTGGGTTCCTTAGGATATATCCCCAGGAGGGGAATTGCAGGGTCATAAGGTAGGTCCATTTCTAGCCTTCTGAGAGTTCTCCAGACTGTTCTCCACAGAGGTTGGACCAATTGACATTCCCACCAGCAGTGCAGGAGGGTTCCTTTGACCCCACACCCTTTCCAGCATTTGCTGCTGTTACCTTTTCTGATGTATGACATTCTCACAGGAGTGAAGTGATATCTCATTGTTGTCTTGATTTGCATTTCTCTGACCATCAGAGACTTGGAGCATTTTTTCATGTGTTTCTCGGCCTTTTGGATCTCTTCTGTGGTGAATATTCTGTCCAAGTCCTCCCCCCATTTTTGGATGGGGTTATTTGTTGTCTTGTTGTTGAGTCTGGCAAGCTCTTTATATATGTTGGTTATTAAACTCTTATCTGATGTATGGCATGTAAAGATCTTCTCCCATTCTGTGAGAGGTCTCTTGGTTTGGGTAGTGGTTTCTTTTGCTGTGAAGAAGCTTTTTAATTTGATGTAGTCCCATAGGTTTATACTTGCCTTAGTCTTCCTTGTAATTGGATTCGTTTCATTGAAAATGTCTTTAAAATTTATGCGGAAAAAAGTTCTGCCAATATTTTCCTCTAAGTATCTGATAGTTTCTGGTCTAACATCCAAGTCCTTGATCCACTTGGAATTTACTTTTGTATTTGGTGAAATACAGTGATTCAGTTTCATTCTTCTGCATGTTTCAACCCATTGTTTCCAACACCATTTGTTGAAGAGACTCTGCTTTCCCGATGTGATAGTCTGGGCCCCTTTGTCAAAGATTAGATGTCAAGAACTAATTTTTAATAATAAGGAAAACAGGGAAGATTTATAGAGTCAGAGATAGTGAAGACACAAAGTAGGGACAGAGATGGTTAGAGAAAAGTGTTTCTGGATTCACCTGGGACTTTAAAGCCTCAGGCATGAGAGTCTTTGTTGCATAACCATTAAGCTGTCTACCCTCACCTGTCAAATTTATTTTCAAAAAACAATTACTAAGCCTGAGAAGTTCTTTGTCTCATCCCCCTCCCCCCTCAATGAACCCAAGAACTTAAAGTCAAGACAGGAATCAGAGAGTGTTAAGTGGTTGTTTATACAGATGCAATCAGTGAGTTAAGGGGAGACCCAGTAATCACTAGTTTGTAGAAACCAGATTTTCTGCAGTTTAAGACAAAACAAAACAAAAACCTTCTAAATGACAAAAACATCTTTCAAACTATGAGAGCAGACATGTCTTAATCAGTGATAAATGACCTTCTAAAGTGTCATTTATAAAAAATCAGACACACCGATTTGTCTCGCAGTCTCCAAGGGGACATAGCTTCTGTCTGGAGAATGGGCCAAGCCCCTTGCTTGTCTTTCACTGTAGTTGCTCCTTGGTTACAAGGGAAACAAATGATTTATATGGCTATAGTTCAGTGTGATGGTTCAGCCCTCTGCTGCCATCTATATCATATCAGTGCCTGCCCTCTTCCTTCTTCAAGAGAAGTGGCAAGTTGATTGATGCAAGGCCCATGCAATTCTTGACACTCTTTTTGAGAAATACAAGATGTCACAGTTATTATTATCACTAAATTCTTGGCTATATTTTCATGGTGTCTCATGCTAGCAAAGGCCTTATCTTTCTCAGGGGATTCTCAGCTGATGTTATTCCTTCCTCATGCAGTCTATCTTCCAAGTTCTTCCCTAAAGGAGATTGGGAAATGGGAGGAAAAGGTTGCACCTTAAGGAAAACCTTGAGGGCAATGTTGAAAAGAACCCCCACGTCTTCTTGGACTTGTCCATGAATAATTCTGTGTCTCCACAAAACCTAGGAAGTTTCTGCCAGGCAGGGTGGTAGAGAGACCAGAGGGTGATACAAACTAGTGTTTCTTTGTTATAAATCTATAGTTTAAAGCATACATCAAATAATAATATTCAGGGAAGTCCGGTTGGCATCATGGTAGCATCTGGAACCTGGTAGCTGAAAGAAGAGTTAACATATAAAGCCAAACAAATTGTTGACTAATCATGAACCTAAAGGCTGGAATAGTGCAGATGAAGATTTGGGGGTTTCTATTTTGTAGACCTATTTTAGTTATATTCCAAAGGGCCATGAGTATACTAGGGTTTTTTGTTGTTGTTACTATTTGTTTGTCTGTATGTTTGTTTGTTTTCTGAGCCTGACATCTGAAATGCAGGTGGGCCCAAGCTATTGTCTGGGGAGATGATGTCATGGCTGCAAAAAAGACCAGAAAGCTGGATCACGGAAGAGAGTAGCTCCCAAATATGGGAAAGGTGTATAAATATTGTTGATTGTAAGCCCCAATGATTTGATCTAATCTGGTGTCCATATTCAGCTTAGGAGCCTATGTATCCTCTGCAGTGAGTCAATTTATGCAGCAAGCAAGTAGAAAGACCTAAAATGATACCATAAAATTCCTAATGAAATAGTCTGCTTAGACTTAGATACCCTTCTCACCTACTCCCTATTTTACTTCCCTCAGTCACTCCAAAGCTAGCCTTATCCAAGTAAGGACTACAAAAGCTGAACAAGGGCAAGAGAGTGGCATACTTTAATGATGACTCTTTAGTCACTATCAGGCCACCCCATCAGCTGGGGCCCTAGTCAGGGAGTCCTGAAATTCCCAAACAGACATGATGGGCCCAGACCTCAAATAAATCCCTCTCTCCATTGCTATCATGGTCATCTCTATCAAGAACAACACAACAGACTCCTTTGTGGGCCCCCGTAGAATCTTGCCCTCAATGTGGATCAACAACAGTAGAGAATGTTCCGTTCTCTGAAGGGAGGCTGGACAACATACTCTATGTTCCGCCTGAGGAGGATGGGTTCTGAAATTGGGACAGCTTGGAATGTTCCTACTCATGACCACAGATCTCCAAAGTGATTTTTTATTAGATTTTTAAAGTATAGAAATCTATACAGGAAATATTTCCACACATGAACTTTAGGATCTTCTCAGAATTGGTCATGTAATGCATGTCTCTCCTTGTGCTATCTTCTAGAACTGTGAATGAGATGTCTATATTTTCTTTATTTTTTGTCTAATTTCACTACCGTTCTGTGAGCTCCATGTTAATAGGGACATCATCTATCTTATTCATACTCCAGCTCATGTGACAAGTCCAGAACCTCAATACAAATGTTGAACAGTGGAAAGTTAAATAGATTCCTATCCTTTCAAAAGTTCTGTGTATGTGTGTGTGAGGTTATTTCTTATTAATGTTATCAGTTGGTTTACAGTACCAATTAATTTGCAGAGGTATGATATCACATCTGTAGATGTAAAAATTAATTAAATCCACAACAAATTTCTAAAATCCTCTTATTATCAAAGGAGACCCATATATGAACTCCTTCTATCCCCTTCTCCTATCCCTCTGGTAACCAACATACTTTCTACCAAGTTACATTATTAGTTTCATTGCTTATTGTTTTTTGCCAGTTCATATGCTTTAGTTGTTTATAGTTCACATATGAATGAAACTATTTTGTGATTATCTTCTATTTCCTCATTTATTTTACTTAACATAATCACCTCAAGCTTTATCTATGTTGTATTGAAAAGACACATTTGCATA
Organism: Erinaceus europaeus; assembly: GCF_950295315.1. Classification (NCBI taxonomy): domain Eukaryota; kingdom Metazoa; phylum Chordata; class Mammalia; order Eulipotyphla; family Erinaceidae; genus Erinaceus; species Erinaceus europaeus. The sequence continues at coordinate 15,764,309 of NC_080177.1, forward strand.
TATTTAAATGACAGATTACTACTCCAATGATTTGAAAGTTTTATTTAGCATCAGTTTAAAATATTATAAGATCTTAGTAATAGTAGCTCAGAAGGTAGCACACTGCATAACACATTGGAATCTCTAGCATGTGTTCTTGAGTTTGGTCTCTGGTATTGCAAATGACAAAATAATGGTAGAATTTATGTTCTCTCTCTTATCAGTAAAGAAATGTATATTTAAAATATTTTAATAGTACAACTTTGCATACACATGTGTGCCTGTGTTATCAGTTATATGTCTTTTTTTTAAATTTTTTATTTAAGAAAGAATTAATGAACAAAAACATAAGGTAGGAGGGGTACAACTCCACACAATTCCCACCACCCAATCTCCATAACCCACCCCCTCCCATGATAGCTTTCCCATTCTCTAGCCCTCTGGGAGCATGGACCCAGGGTCGTTGAGGGTTGCAGAAGGTAGAAGGTCTGGCTTCTGTAATTGCTTCCCCGCTGAACATGGGCGTTGACTGGTCGGTCCATACTCCCAGTCTGCCTCTCTCTTTCCCTAGTAAGGTGTGTCTCTGGGAAGCTGAGCTCCAGGACACATTGGTGGGGTCTTCAATCCAGGGAAGCCTGGCCAGCATCCTGGTGGCATCTGGAACCTGGTGATTGAAAAGAGAGTTGACATAGGAAGCCAAACAATTTGTTGAGCAATCATGGATCCCAAGCTTGGAATAGTGGAGAGGAAGTGTTAGGGAGGTACTCACTGCAAACTCTAGTGTACTTCTGCTTTCAGGTATATATTTTGCAGTAGTTTATGGATACGTGTGCACATAAGCTTTCTCTCACAGAAACTGGTGTATATCTAGGTTATGGGACTTTGTTAGAAAGTGAACTACCTGAGATGAACTTAGAGTGTACTATAAAAGGAAAGGTCTCACCCGAGTAATGAAGCTGAAGGGTTGTCATTCCACAAGTGAAGTCTCTGGACACAGTCTGAGGTGAAGCATGTTGAGGTGGCAATCATTGCGTTGGTTAGGTTGTGATCGGCGGATGTAATATTATTTGGTTTGGATTGGGAGATGCATACGGGAAAGTGGGCCCTATCCAAGGGTTCCAGGACTGGGGGAAGTAGGGGCTCTATAGTGGAGATGTGAGGTTCCTGCTGTCTTAGGGTTCAAAAAGACAATCGATAGTTAATGTTATCATCACATTATTTATTAATTGGGTTAACTTTGAAAACTCCTTTTGTTATGGTTTGCTGTACAGTATCCAGTATCTTGTATATAGCTGTGCTATTGGATGCTTCTAATCTACTTGGTCTAGGTTTTTGAGAGAGTCCGCATATCAAATACATAGCCTATATATTAAAAGGATTCAGTTTGTGTTTTGAGAAACTTTGAGACATACAATTGATTTTCCCCCTCTCATATTAATTAACTACTGATTTATATGTCTACATTTTGCTAGGAGTGTACATAAACACCATTCCCACCACCAAAAGATTATGACCCATCCCTCCCACCCACTACCACCCCCCACTGGCCCAGGAAGCTGCATGTCTAACCCTCACCACTGGGTTTTTACTTTGGTGCCCTACTTACAATTTGATCAGGTCCTGATTTTAGTTTCCATTTCAGATCTTCTTAATCAACTTCTGTTGATGAGTGGGATCATCCCATGCTCATCTTTATCTTTCTGACTTAGTTCACTTAACATAATTCCTTCTAGCTCTGTCCAAGATGGGTCAGAGAAGGTGGGTTCATTGTTCTTTATAGCTGCATAGTATTCCATTGTGCATATATACCACAGCTTTCTCAGCCACTCATCTGTTTTTGGGCACCTGGGTTGCTTGCAGTTTTACCTATTATGAATTGTGCTGCTATGAACATAGGAGTACACACCTCTTTTTGGTTGGGTGTTATGGAGTCCTTGGGGTATAACCCCAGGAGAGGAATTACTGGATCATATGGAAGGTCCATGTCTAGCCTTCTGAGAGTTTTCCAGACTGCTCTCCACAGAGGCTGTACCAATTTACATTCCCACCAGCAATGTAAAAGGGTTCTTCTGTCCCCACAACCTTTCCAGCATTTGTTGCTGCTGTCCTTTTTGATGCATGCCATTCTTACAGGAGTGAGGTGGTATCTTAGTGTTGTCTTAATTTGCATTTCTCTGACAATCAGTGACCTAGAGCAGTTTTTCATATGTTTGTTAGCCTTTTGGATCTCCTCTGAGGTGAATGTTTTGTTCATATCCTCTGCCCATTTTTGGATGTGGTCATTTGCTTTTTTGGTGCTAAGTTTGCTAAGCTCTTTATATATTTTGGTGATTAGTTTCTTGTCTGATGTCTGGCATGTGAAGATCTTCTCCCATTCTGTGAGGGGTCTCTCTGTTTGTTTAATAGTTTCTTTGGATGTGCAGAAGCTTTTCAATTTGATGTAGTCCTATTGGTTTGTTTCTGCTTTAGTCTTCCTTGCAATTGGGTTTGTTTCATCAAAGATGTCCTTGAGGTGTATGTGGGAAAGTGTTTTACCAATGTTTTCCTCTAAGTATTTGATTGTTTCTGGTCTGACATCTAGGTCTTTGATCCATTTGGAGTTGATTTTTGTTTCTGGTGAGATAAAGTGGTTCAATTTCATTCTTCTGCATGTTTCAACCCAGTTTTCCCAGCACCATTTATTGAAGAGAGCCTCCTTTTTCCATTTAATCCTTTGGGCCCCCTTATCAAAGATTAGATGCCCATAGGTGTTGGGATTTACTTCTGGGCTTTCAATTCTGTTCCACTGGTCTGTGTGCCTATTTTTGTTCCAGTACCAGGCTGTTTTGATGATGATGGCTTTATAATATAGTTTAAGGTCTGGGAGTGTGATGCCTTCATTTCTGTTTCTTTTCCTTAAGATGGTTTTGGCAATTCTAGGTGTTTTCAGGTTCCAGATAAATGATTGTAGTGTTTGTTCTGTTCTCTTAAAGAAGCTTGGTGGAACTTTGATGGGTATTGCATTAAATTTGTATATGGCTCTGGGGAGAATATTCATTTTGATGATATTTATTCTTCCAATCCATGAGCATGGGATATCTTTCCATTTCTTGGTATCAGTTTCTATTTCCTTGAGTAGCGACTCATAGTTTTCAGTATACAAGTCTTTCACTTCTTTGGTCAACTTTATTCCTAGGTATTTGATTGATTTTGCTGAAACAGTAAATGGGAGTGATTTCTGGATGTCTTCTTCTTCAGATTTAGTGTTTGCATAAAGAAATGCCACTGATTTTTGTACATTGATTTTGTACCCTGATACCTTGCTATATTACCTAATAACTTCCAGTAATTTTCTACTGGATTCTTTAGGTCTTTCTGTGTATACTATCATATCATCTGCAAATAGTGAGAGCTTGACTTCTTCCCTTCCAATCTGTATTCCTTTGATTTCTTTCTCTTGCCTGATTACTATGGCAAGAACTTCCAATACTATGTTGAAGAGTAACGGTGATAGTGGACAGCCCTGTCTAGTCCCCGATCTGAGGGGGAATGCTTTCAGCTTCTGTCCATTGAGTATGATGTTGGCTGTAGGTTTGCTATATATAGACTCCACTATCTTGAGGAATTTCCCATCTATTCCCATTTTTTTGTAGAGTTTTGAGCATGAATGGGTGTTGGATTTTGTCAAAGGCTTTCTCTGCATCTATTGAGATAATCATGTGGTTTTTGGCTTTGCTTTTATTGATGTGGTGAATGACATTGATTGACTTATGGATGTTGAACCAGCCTTGAATTCCTGGGATGAATCCCACTTGGTCATGATGAACAATCTTTGATGTGTTGCTGTATCCGGTTGGCCAAGTTCTTGTTAAATATTTTGGCATCTATGTTCATCAGAGATATTGGTCCGTAGTTTTCCTTTTTTGTTCTGTCCCTATCAGCTTTTGGTATCAGAGTGATGTTGGCTTCATAAAAGGTGGAAGGGAGTATTCCTGTTTCTTCAGTCTTATGGAATAGCTTAAGTAGTATGGGTATTAACTGTTTCCTGAAAGTTTTGTAGAATTCGTTTGTGAAGCCATCTGGTCCAGGACTTTTTTTGTTGTTGTTGGGGAGATTCTTAATAATGGTTTCAATTTCTTTGTCTGTGATTGGTACATTTAGATTTTGTAGTTCTTCTTGGTTCAGTTTTGGAAGTGCATAGGTTTCTAGGAATTGTTCCATATCTTCCAGATTCTCTAGCTTGGTGAGAAGACTATTAATTCTATTAATTTGAGTCTTCTCTCTTTTTTTTTTTTGTTGAGTCTGGCTAGGGGTTTGTCAATTTTGTTTAATCTTTCAAAGAACCAACATTTGGCTTCATTGATCTTTTGTATGGTTCTTTTATTTTTGATGTTGTTTATTTCTGCTCTAACTTTAGTGATTGCTGTCCTTCTGGTTGCTTTAGGGTTCCTTTGTTCCTCTTCCTCTAAGTCCTTGAGGTGTGCAGTAAGGTCGTTCATTTGAACTTCTTCTTGGTGTTTAATATGTGATTGTATGGCTATAAGTTTCCCTCTCAGTACTGCTTTAGCTGTGTCCCAAATATTTTGATAGGTTGTGTCTTCATTTTCATTAGTTTCCAGGAACATTTGAATTTCATTTGAATTTGAATTTGAGTGAGTCTCTGACCCAGTGGTTCTTAAGGAGCATATTGTTTAGTTTCCAAATTCTGTGTCTTTTAATAATTTTCCGTTTGTTGTTAAATGTTAGTTTTACTCCACTGTGGTCTGAGAAGATACTTGGGATGATTTCAATGCTCTTGAATTTATTGATGCTGTCTTTGTGGCCTACATGTGGTCTATCCCTGAGTATGTGTAATGTGGATTTGAAAAGAAGGTGTATTCTAGTATTTTGGGGTGGAGGAGTCTGAAAATATCCAAGAGGTCTAGTCTGTCGATCTCTTCATTCAATTCTCTTGTATCTTTATTAGTTCTCTGCTTTGTTGATATGTCTAAGTGTGAGAGTGGGGTATTGAAGTCTCCCACTATTATTGTATTACTATTGATGTATTTTTGAAATTCTTTCAGTAGATGCTTAATGTATTTAGATGGTCCCTCGTTGGGTGCATAGATGTTAATAATTGTTAAGTCTTCTTGGCTGATTGATCCTCTAATCATTATGTAATGTCCTTGCCTATCTTTTATTACTTTATTTAATTTAAAATCTATCGTATCTGAGATGAGAATGGCTGTTCCTGCCCTTTTTTGTGGTCTGTTAGCCTGTATGATAGTTTTCCATCCTTTCACTTTAAGTCTGTGTTTATCTTGTTGTGACAGATGGGATTCTTGCAAGCAGCATATGGTTGGGTTATGTTTTCTGATCCATCCCCCCACCCTGTGCCTTTTGATGGGTGAGTTTAAGCCATTGACATTTATTGATATTATGGATTTAATGTATTGTAGTGCCATTGTTCAAAAAAAATTTTGTTTGCTCTGATATATTGCAAGTATTATAGTGATGTTCTTGTTTATAAGAGGTCTTTTAGTACCTCTTTCAGGGCCGGCTTGGAGATGGTTGCCTCCTCTAACTGTTGTTTATCTAAGAAGGTTTTGATCCCTCCATCTAGTTTGAATGAAAGTCTAGCAGGATATATTATCCTTGGTTGAAACCCTTTTTCATTCAGGGCTCGATAGATATATTGCCACTCCCTTCTGGCTTTTAGAGTTTGAGTGGAGAAGTCTGCAGATAATCTTATGGGTTTTCCCTTGTATGTGACTTTTTGTTTCTCTCTTGCAGCCTTTAGGATCCTTTCTTTATCCTTACTTCTTCTCATTGTGACTATGATGTGTCTTGGTGTCTTCAGGTCTGGGTTGATTCTGTTTGGTACTCTCTGGGCCTCTTGAACCTTGATATCCTTTCTGTTATTCAGGTCTGGGAATTTTCTTCTATTATTTCCTCTAGAATGTTTGCTTCCCCTTCCTCTCTTTCTTCCTCTGTCAGGCAAATTATACGAATGTTACTTCTTTTGAGATTATCCCATATGTCTCTGTTGTTGTTTTCAGTGTCTCTCAATCTCTTTTTAAGCTCTTCCACCTCTTTCTTTGTTTTCTCTAACTCATCCTCTGTCTGACTAATTCTGTTTTCTGCTTCTGTTAGTCTGCTTTCCATTGCCTCAGCTTCTTTCTTCATTACAGCTATTTCAGCTTTCAGTTCTCTAATTGCCTCAAGATAATCAGTATTTTCCTTGGGGGTCTCTACTGTTGTTTCCCTAATACTGCCATTCCTTTCCTCCAATGTTGTTTTCATTTCTGTGATTAATAAGTTTATTATTTCTTGCATACTTTTCTTATCTATGGTTACTTCTGGCTGATTTGTAGTTTCTTCTGGGCTCTTGTCTTCATTCATTGGAGTAGAAGTTTTATTTGTTTTTGATCTACCCATTTTTTTATTTATGTGTTTCTTTTTTTTTTATGCTCTGTTCCTCAGTTGTTGTGTCTTGAGTACAAGTAACACTGTACTAAATACCTTTATGACAATTGCACTCACCAACCTCCGGAATTACAGTAGCAACTGAAGTAAGTATTGAAGTAGTTTAATCGTTACCAGTTAGCCAAACAATTTCTCCAGTCCGTGAAAAAATAGTAACCAAATCCCAGTGAAGAAAGAGAAAAGAAAGAGAGGATAGCAAGAATAGACAGTTATGCAAATATACTATCCACTGTATATTCTAGGGGTAACAAGAGGGGAAAGGGAACTAGAGCAGAGATACACACATAGAGAGTCCACTCTTCGTCAGATTTCTTCCCCAAAGTAATTCACAAATTCAGAAAGGCAAAGAAGAAGGAAGAAGTGTATGACATGATTAAAAAAAAAAAGAAAAAGAAAAAAAGAGAGAGAGACAAGAGAGAGAAAAGGGAGAAGATAAGAAAAAGAGTTGTAATTAAAGAGCAGTGCAAGGAACTTCCCAAATGTGTATCAGTGAATTCAAAAAAGCACCCTGTTTGGTGGTATGGGGTATCCTGCTAGGAGCTGGTCCCCAGGGACTGCTTATGGTGGGGGGGGGGGAAGGAGGTATGCTTAAAAATTAAAAGGAAGAAAAAAGAATTTTTTCCCCTACTCTAATTCTTAACCCAAATTAAGTTATAGTCATCTCCTTGTCACTGCTATGACCCCTTATTGGCTGGCCTGCTAAAGGCAGAAAATCCTATTGTTTCCAGGGGAGTGTGTTCGGAGCTCAGCGGCTAGCAGCTTCTCAGTCCGCCATTCCGGGAAACCCCCCCTCCAGACTTTTTTAAAGGATTTCTCGAAAATGAAAACTAGCTCCAAGTCCTTTGATCCAATGAGAGCTATACTTAAGAAGTCTTTGGATCCGCCCTCAGAGTCGCGGTGGTCCCTGGAGACTCCCAAGAGAAAGCCCCCGAGCTACAGTGCTCCTTCCGGGTCCTCTGCCGGCCACCCATCAGCGCTCTGCAACTGGCGGAGGACCCGCCTTCCCGGGGGAGGACAATGCCCGGCCCACCCGCCTTGCCCGGAGCCACCTGGGAAGTCTGGAGCAGCCCGCCCACTAGTCCATGCCACCTTTACTCTAATTCTCATTGACTAGCCTGCTAAAGGCAGAAAATCCTACTGTTTCCAGAAGATGAGACCAGAGCACACACTGCTAGCAGCTTCTCAGTCTGCCATCTTCCCTCAGCCGTCCAGTTATATGTCTTATCCCCATCATACATACCTTCAAGTTCCAGTAACATAACACCAAGGAGCTCTCAGTAGCTTTTCCTCTGGAAGAAGAAGTTAAGGAGAGCTTTAGAAGCTGTGAGTGGTGGCTTCAACAGATGGTGATGGGGAAAAGCCTGATATTCATGATCATTTTCCATACTAGGGACCTCCTTTTAACTTAAGATCCTATCTCCAAATAAAGTCATTCCAGTAGTACTGGATAGGACTCATATATACAGGGTTTTTTTTTTGGGGGGGGGATTAATTATTTACAATACAGTTGTTGATACATGTGTAAAATTTCTCAATTTTCTACAAAACATTCTTACCCCCTACCTGCATCCTTCTCCACTATCATGCACCAGGGCCTGTATATCTCCCCCACCCCCAGAATCCTTTATTTGGGTGCAATATATCAAACCCAGTTCAAGCTCTGTTCTGTTTTCCCTTTCTGTTCTTTTTTTCTCAACATCTGTCCATGAGTGAGATCATCTCATATCATCCTTCTCTTTCTGACTTCTCTCACTTAACATGATTCTTTCGACTTCATCCAGCATGAGGTGACAAAGGTGAATTAATCATTCTTGATAGCTGAGTATTATTCCATTGCATATATATTAGTGGTCTTCCTTTTTTTTTTTTTTCCACAGTTAGAATGAGGGTATGAAGACACATCATTCAGGAGCCAAACAGGAAACAAGTAACTATGAAACTATATAATCCAGGGTAATTTAGTCACTGGACCTTTACAAATAGATTTTCAGTTACATTAACCTGGAATCAGGAATGGCATAAGGAATCTTGTAGGGAAGCCTTTGGTCTATGTGTGGTGGGGGAGGTAGTAACCACATCACACTCTCACCTCCCATTCCCTTATGGTGCCTTCATTGACTGACTCTTAATGAAAGCTAGAAAGCACAGGTGCTTTAGATTCCAGAAAGTTAGTGGTCCAAGGCACCAAGCAGGGACAGACGAGCAAAGAATAAATCCTGAAGGGACAATGGAAAATTCAGATAAATTTGCCAAAATTTCTGATAGGCACTTTTCTGGAAAACCTTTCATCAACAGAGTAAAGCCCCAGAATTTGGAATATTCCTTTCAGTACTCTCAAATTATTCTTGTAGTAAACAGGATGATAAAGTGTCATCTCTTTATCAAGCATGTAGAGTTAGCTTGGCACATGGCGGTGACAGAGCCCCTCTAGGGGCTCCCAGTCTTGTGGACCAAACTGAGCCTTGAGATGAAATGGGTGGTGATGTCAAAGAAAGCACATTCTTGATTTCTCCCATTGGATTTCCCAACAGAAACCAAGTTGAAGTGGGTTGGGGCTGGAGTCCAACAAAGTCAGTGAGAGAAAGGAGAAGTGTTGGGAAGAAAAGCAATACCTCAACTGAAGGAAGTGGTAGGTGCAAGGTCATAAAGTGTAAGAAACATGGACATTTTATAGGCTCTTAAAGAGACAGCCAAGCTTAAGATGGCTTGGTCATTCTCAACAGGGGCTATTTTTTTTTTTCCTCCTCCAGGGTTATTGCTGGGCTCGGTGCCTGCACCATGAATCCACCGCTCCTGGAGGCCATTTTTTCCCCTTTTGTTGCCCTTGTTGTAGCTTCATTGTGGCTATTATTATTGCCCTTGTTGACGCAATTTGTTGTTGGATAGGACAGAGAGAAATGGAGAGAAGAGGGGAAGACAGAGAAGGGGAGAGAAAGATAGACACCTGCAGACCTGCTTCACTGCCTGTGAAGCGACTCCCCTGCAGGTGGGGAGCCGGGGGCTCGAACCGGGATGCTTACGCCGGTCCCTGCGCTTTACACCACATGCGCTCAACCCACTGTGCCACCGCCCGACCCCCCAACAGGGGCTATTTATTCTGCAAGCCTGCCACCACCTCCTCCCACCCCTGCCCCCATTTGCTCTAAGAAGCAACATGTAGAAGATGTGATGGGCTCACTGTACACTTAGGAAAGACTTGATTTTCCTTCAGTAGCTCCACCAAAGACCTCCCAGACACCCCTTCACTCATGACTGTCATCTTGGCTAAGCGTTGAAAGAGCCAGCGTTTCTGCCTATTATTTTCAGATTGCTTCCTCCACAGGAAATTGTGTCAATTCATTTAGACATTTGTGGTTTCACTGTACTCCCTGAGCCATTACATCATGATGTGGTAGTTCTGAGCTCCAGTGGCACATTATCAGCGCCGACTATTTCTGGAAGCAAGGAGATAGCAAACAAAACTACTTCATTTGGCCCTTGAGCATGTTGAACAGCCTCAGCACAGGACAGCGGAATGCAAATAGGCCTTCCTCTTGACTTTTATCAAGGGAAGGCGGGAGACGACATGAGATAGATATAAATTATGTGTCCTACGTTGGCGTAGGATCTATCATAAAATCTATTGCTGCCGATATAAACGGGCTTCGGTGTATAATTTAGTGACCATTTTCTGCATTATGTCTCCTCGCTGACAAGATTGCTGCATGGTGAAATGTTGCTGCATGTAGATGGAACTGCTGCAAGATTTAAGCTATCTTCTTCCACCCTGCATTAACATGCTCAACCTAATCCTTGTCTCCCTGGGAGAGTGTGAATTGTGCAGGAGGATGAGCAGAAGGCATTTCATGCAGGTGGCTGGGGCCTGTGTTTCCACTTGCCTGCATAGCATTCTCCCTCCTGAGGCTGCTGATTGAAACTTATTCTGAGATTACCTTGGTAATAATTTGAGCCTTATCGGGGGGGGGAAAAAAAACAACAACAACAAATTAATGAGGTTTCTGCTGATAAAAGAAATATAAAGGGCTTACTTTTCTAAAGATGTCTGATACCATGGATAAATTGTAGACAAATAGAAAACTTGCTGTAGTTTATGCCTAATTATAAATGACTTAATACCAACTCAGGCCCAAAAGATTCAGGGGTGTGATCATTCTGGAACCTAATTAGTTAGAGGAAGACAGTACTATGGTATCAAGATTTTCATTAAGTCAAGCAAGCCTCCTTTCCACTCATGGTTAGCATTATTCAGATGGCAAAGCAGGAAACTGATCTCTCTGAGTAGATGAATTGGGTTCAGCCTGTTGAAACACACCACCAAGTAATTGCTTTTCTAGACTGGGTGAAAGTAGCGATTGTTAGGGCCTTTCCTGAGTCCAGGCTTCACAGAAAACCTTTTAGTTTGGGATGCTATTAACAGAGTACCATAGACCAAACAGGCATCCACTGGAGCTCTCTCCAGGACTTTTCAAATACTCTGCCACCTGATGACCTTCTCAGTGGAACGATCTACATACTTGTGCTCCCACCCTGGCTTGACCTAAAGCTTTGAAGCACCGGAATATTAATCATAACTCCAAAGGTCTAGATCTAATTCGGGTGAAATCATTTAGTTATCCCCTGGGAAGTGTGGTCAACATTCAGCAGTACTTGTTAGAATGAGGTGAGTGTATACAGACCCAACTACAAGGAAGATTAAAACAAAAATAAACCAGTGGGACTACATCAAATTGAAAAGCTTCTGCACAGCAAAAGGAGCCATCACCCAAAGAAAGAGACCCACTACAGAATGGGAGAAGATCTTTACATGCCATACATCAAACAAAAGATAACTAAAATATATAAAGGGGGTACATTTTAAACTCATTTGTAGGGGGTTAGGCATAGGGACATATGTTAACCTATATTCCTATTACCATATTAAATTAATGAATTGATTTTAAAAAGAATGCAGTGAGTGTTTAATCAATGGGAAATATTCTATGGCAGTAGGCAATGGGAAACAAATTTTCCGGACCTTCCAGAATTGTTCTTTGTTTGATGGAACTTAGGTTTTCATTTTGGTGATGTATTTAGCACCTGGATAGAACTAGTGATTGAAATCTCCTTCATTTATTCACTGTCTCAGGACTTTGCTCAACAACTGGATCCTGATCAGAATTTCCCCCACCAGAGGAAAGGGAATTTTGCCAAATACTTCAAAGTGCTCTCAGGCTGAATGGGTGAAAACTGGGCCTGAACCATAACAAGTGTGCTGTTCTAATATAAAAAGTCAGCAACAGATAAAATAATCCATGCCAAAGAGATAATGTTCTAATTTTTGAACTGGCAGTGACAGATTAATTGCATAAATTTGCTGTGAGGAAATTTTGAAAATAATAAATGTTTTCTTTATATTCTACAAGTGTTTGAAAAATCTTGGATACCTATTTTGGAGATATATATATATTTCTCATACCACAAGTAGGTTGTTCTGGATTTTGGTATAGGTACAGTTTCAAAGGAGTATAAGAAAACTAACCTCTCAGAGATATTATATGAAAGTAATTGATGAAAGGTGTTCTTGTATATGTTTGCTTTTGTAGCTAGGCTTACTTTCCTAGAGAAAAAAATAGTATCTGATTGTGTTCACAACACAAAGCAAGGAGGCCAACTTTGTATGCTAATTTTATAAAACTCATAGCCTTCCTGTATTGCCCCACCCTATTCATTCCCTCTAAGGCATTATAATTACTTATATAGGGCAATAAAGAAGCAAAGTACCAAATGTCTATATTTTTCCCCTAATATCCTTCCTGAAGAAAGGGTGAGGGAGAGAAATGTTGGAAAATTCATCTAAATTTTTTTTTCACTAAAATTTCTTTAAAAGAGCCCACAGTTGAAACTGCTAACAGCTGTTTTTTCACACTCTATAACCCCCAGCAGGCAGGAAGATCCCCTGCAGATTTCAAGATATTGCATGTCAGCATAGTAAAGCACAATCCTTTGTATTTTCTAAGACCAGCTTTCCAGCATTACTTCAACAAGGAAAGTTCCTGTGTTATGTGAGTAGCTGTTTCCTAGCTGACAAAGGGTAGTATCATTTCATTGCCAGTTAGAGTCTAAATGGGAGCAGTGCTACTGAAACTCCTTCTGCTTGACTGCCCCCAGAACAAAGCCAAGGAAATTATAAGGCACCTGGCTGATGTGATCCCGAGTCTCTGTTTTAAACTTTAATAGGGACATTGCATTCACTTTCAACTGAGGACAATGTTTTAGCGCTTCCCAAACTCATTCACTATATAGGTGATCAGAGATCTAGCCATTTCTTATGTGGTTTTAATTTTATTTTTATTTCTTCCATAACTGAAAAAGAATTTCCCAAGGGGAAAAGCCCTTGTATGTAGATCATTCTCATCCTTCAATGTCTCTTCATAATAAGTTGTTCGGCAATAGCACAGCTATATACAAGATACTGGGTACTGTACAGCAAACCATAACAAAGGGACTTTTCAAAGTTAACCCAATTAACAAATAATGTGTGGGTAATATTAACTATTGATTGTCTTTTTGAACCCTAAGACAGCAGGAACCTCACATCTTCACTATAGAGCCCCTACTTCCCCCAGTCCTGGCACCCTTGGATAGGGCTCACTTTCCCGTATGCTTCTCCCAATCCATACCAAATAATATTGCATCCGCCGATCACAACCTAACCAAAGCAACGATTGCCATCTCAACATGCTTCACCTCAGAGTGTATCCAGAGACTTCACGTGTGGAATGACAACCCTTCAGCTTCATTACTCGGGTGAGACCTTTCCTTTTATAGTACACTCTAATTTCATCTCAGGTAGTTCACTTTCTAACAAAGTCCCATAACCTAGACATACACCAGTTTCTGTGAGAGAGAGCGTATGTGCACACGTATCCATAAACTACTGCAAAATATATACCTGAAAGCAGGATTACACTAGAGTTTGCAGTGAGTACCTCCCCAACACTTCCTCTCCACTATTCCAATCTTGGGATCCATGTTTGCTCAACAAATTGATTGGCTTCGTATGTTAACTCTCTTTTCAATCACCAGGTTCCAGATGCCACCAGGATGCTGGCTAGGCTTCCCTGGATTGAGGACCCCACCAATGTGTCCTGGAGCTCAGCTTCCCCAGAGACACACCTGACTAGGGAAAGAGAGAGGCAGACTGGGAGTATGGACCGACCAGTCAACACCCATGTTCAGCAGGGAAGCAATTACAGAAGCCAGACCTTCTACCTTCTGCAACCCTCAACGACCCTGGGTCCATGCTCCCAGAGGGCTAGAGAATGGGAAGGCTATCATGGGAGAGGGTGGGTTATGGGGATTGGGTGGTGGGAATTGTGTGGAGTTGTACCCCTCCTACCTTATGCCTTTGTTCACTAATCCTTTCTTAAATTAAAAATTTAAAAAAAAAAAAAAATAAGTTGTTCGGTCTTCCTAAACATACAATCTTCAGACTCTAGTGAAAGATGTTTAACTTGGACTTGGAAAATTGACATGACTGGCTATGGGACATGTAATTTGCGTCTTAGTGTTAACATTTCCCAGCAAGTACTCATACTCAAGTCCTTGTACATTGTAACGTGTGTTCCACCACATGAACCACCATGCATACTCGTAGTATAAGTTTGTTAAATCATTGTAAATATCTGTAACAGTTACAATTTACAAGTGATGTTGTTCAGATACAGCTTTCCAGAACGTAAATGTTAGGTGAAACCATTGCCTCTTTAGGGAATGTACAGATAAAATGAAAATGATTTCACTGAATAGTGGTGATGGTCAGTGCTGGACACAAGCAAGTAGAGTCATAGATGATTGGTTTCAAAGGAATGTGACTTCCTTGGGAAGACAACGTCAACTATGTGTCCTGGAACCCTACCTCTTCAGAACCCTGCCCCTTTAGGAAAATACAGAAACAAGCTGGGAATATGGATTGATCTGCCAATGTCAATGTCCAGAAGAGGAGCAATTACAGAAAGCAGACCTTCCACCTTCTGCACCCCAAAATGATCCCAGGTCCATACTCCCAGAGGGATAAGGAAAACAAACAAACAAAAGAAATCTCTTCAACTTCAGTTTCTTCACCTATCAGACTGACCTTATAATGAAGTCAGTGCATCTGATGGTAAGATTGGATGGAATAATTCAAGTTAGTACATTAGCTAGTGACAGTAAAGCATCTGATAATGGCACAAATCCTTCATATCATTTCTTTACTGTGTACATTTACATTATAAAAATAAATTTAAATAAAAAATTAACTATGTCAATCTCTAATTTGCCTTTATATTAGCAAAACAAAATCTTAACTGAAATAGAAATAGGTAAAAAATGTGTGCTGTTCATATGTATATGAAGTATTTCTCACTAACTTAGATTCTGATAAAGCTGTGTATTATCAATATGTTATAAATACACAGGTAACAAGTAGACGCTTTTAAATAATATATGCAAAATATTTTACTGGCATTAATATAGTGGTGTTATATGCAGAACAACAACAACAACAAAAACTTAAGATTCAACCTGGACGTGGTCATAATAACCTCATTTCTGCTACTTGCCTCAGTAAGCACAGTTAAATTATATTTGTTTTTGAAATGGCTGCATACACTGGATTTTATGACACAGTCTTGACTGAAATGATCAGCTATTAGGAAAGAGCTACACATCTTTTGAGTGCTATTTAACTAGTAATTTCTATCACATTGACCTACCTGAAGCTCTGAGATGCTATGACACTAATTTGGGACTCATACCTTTATCTAATGTCGAGGTGAGTCCATTTTGGGTCTCTCAGTTCAAATTCTTAAGAGGAAACATTTAATGATGACTGGCTAGTGGACTTAATTTTCCTAGGTCTTTTGTTCACTCCTAGCCTAGTCAGCAGTGCCTAGAAGAGATTCTAAGGAGAGAGCACTTTGGGGCTGTTATCTGTGGCATATTTCACAAGAAGGGGGAAGTTGAATATGCTGCAAAAAATGTCTAAATGTCTTAATTTCACTGAAAACTTTGGTTAAGGAGATCATCTCAAATCTCAGTTCTTCTGGATAAGAGAAGCCATTTTATCTACATTTCAGTGTAACCACATTTTAGTTTCCATGTTATAAAGTCAAGTGTACTATCATTTAGCACAGTGGAATTTCAATTTGATAATCCCATAAAAATTGCTTCATGATATTGATAATGAAAGTACTAAGCCTGAATAAGAATCAGTTCCTCATATATGTCTTATTCACAAGTAGGAAAAAAGTCCTCAGATGTTATTGGTATTTTATAATGGTAATAGTAAAACTGAGAAACCTTTACTATTTAAAATGTTGTCCTTGAAATAATGTTTTATCTCCCCTTCTAACCTAATAGATTTGAAAATGATAAGACATTATAATAATCACTTGGCTGAAATGTTGCAAAAAATGAACTTGAATCTAGTTCAAAAAGTATAAGTTTAACAAGATCAGAAAAGAAAACACAAGTAGAACCTGAACTGGAATTGACATGTTGCACCAAAGTAAAAGAGTCTGGGGGGAGTCCGGCGGTGGCACAGTGGGTTAAGCGCACATGGTGCAAAGCGCAGGGACCGGCATAAGTATCCCGGTTCGAGCCCCCGGCTCCCCACCTGCAGGGGAGTCGCTTCACGGGCGGTGAAGCAGGTCTGAAGGTGTCTATCTTTCTCTCCCCTCTCTCTCTGTCTTCCCCTCCTGTCTCCATTTCTCTTTGTCCTATCCAACAACAAAGCAATGTCAACAATGGCAATAATAACCGCAACGAGGCTGCAACAACTAGGGCAACAAAAAGGGGGAAAAATGGCCTCCAGGAGCAGTGGATTCATGGTGCAGGCACTGAGCCCAGCAATAACCCTGGAGGAAAAAAAGAGTCTGGGGTGGGTGGGTTGAGGGAGGAGAGAATACAGGTCCAAAAGGATGACAGAGCACCTAGTGGGGGTTGTATTGTTATATGGAAAACTGAGAAATGGTCTGCATGTACAAACTATTGTATTTACTGTTTAATGTAAAATAGTAAGTCCCCAATAAAGAAATTACAAATTAAAACAGAAGTATAGGTTTAAGCTAATAATCTTAATAAAACAGAATATCAAGTTAGGGGAGACAGCCTTTACACTCTTCTGAAAACTATCGAAGTCATTTAAATTCTCTCAAGTCATTTAAATTCTCTCAAGCATTATTGTAAAATAATCAATTGACTAAAACATATCCTGAAAGCGTATCATGGAGATTATTAAATGGCTGTGGTTATTTTGTCTTTTGAGATATCAGTGAGTGCATAATAGTCTGGAGAAAGTTTTCACTTGGCCATTTTCTTTAAAGTTCAGAATTAAGTCTGTAGGTTTATTTTCTGCAGGATGCGTGGGAAGTGCAGAAAGTAAAGACACTGGGAAGTGACAGTTCACTGAGCTAAGATAGGCTACAAAGGGTGGTGGTTTGCCTGAGGGAGTGAGGGCTATTACCACTACCAAAGCTGCACCCCTTGACTTTGCCCACACTAGATCATTATATTCTATTTGTAGGAGGACAGGAGGTCAATTGGAAAAAGGATGCACAGAGAGAAGTCGTTTGGGTTCTTAAAGGAAAGGGGATGGATGTTTACTGATTCTGACATTGAAACTGAAAGTAGGCTGTCACATAGGCCAGTGCTACTCAGACTGAGTGTACTAGAATTACCCTAATGGGATAAGAGATGCAGAATTCAAAATGGCAGAACCCTGTCAGGTTTGAGGGTACTGTAACAGCTTTTAAAAGTTTTTTTTTTTTTTTAAGAAAATGTTACTGAAATTTTCATTTTAACCTAGGTGCAGATAATATATGGATTTGAATTAAATAACCACATGTGAACTCAATCTGATTCATTGTAGCACACATCATGCAATACCTCTTACCTGGAAAGGGAGTAGGGAAAAAGAGGAATGGAGAGATACACACCATCTGTAGGTTATCACTAGGGAAATGCATATAAAGACAGAAACAGGCTTTGTGGTGGCACATCTGGTTGAGTGCACATGTTACAATGCGCAAGGTTCGAGACCTCTGTCCCCACCTGCAGGGGGAAAGCTTTGTGTGTGGTGAAACAGGGTTGCAGGTATCTCTCTGTCTCTTTCCCTTCCAGTCTCCCCCTTCCTCTTGATTTCTGGCTGTCTCTATTTAATAAATAAATACAGATAATAAAAAATTTTTAAAAAGATCTTTAAAAAAAGACAGAGACTACTCCCTATATAATCTAATGATAACATTTTCATTTCAAAAGAAACAAGAAATTGATAATGTCAGTATAATTCTACTAGTCATATGGCAATAATATGTTGATTGTCAAAAAACAAATGCTCACAAAACCTAGTTGTTTGAATTGGTTGAAGGATATATGTAACAGTGCTGAGTATTTAATATTTGAAGAAGGGCTCCTGTGGGAAGGTTAGTTTTTCACCCAGCATGAATTTCTGCACCATCTCTTTCTCTTCACCCCACCCTCTTACCTGAGTACACACCGATTCCTTTTTCATTATTGTTTCTACCATAATACCACCTTTCCCGTATCTTTCCCTGCTATACCAGTAAAAAAATAAAAAAATAAAATCCATTGGGCATTTGAATATTTCAGATGCACCACTTTGTTCTATATGTGGACTTTAACTCATGCATCCTAAGTGTGAATGAAGCTGCTTATAATGTAGTGCTCAGGGAATGAGAAAGTAAACTTAATTTGATAAGAAATAGAACAGCTATGGAGAAATCATGAACAGCATAGGATTTGTGATCAGATAAATAAGAGGTATTAGAGGAAAATCTGACAGGAGGTCAGTGAGGTTAAAGGGAATAATATTTCAGAAAATTAAGAGTCTGAGAAAACTGCTTTGAGGCTGAGAGCCAATGCCTATGTTATACATGCTTTGTACCAGGTGGTAGTCTAAGTGCTTCTTTTTTTTATTTTTATTTTATTTATTTATTTATTTTATATTTTTTTATTTAAGAAAGGATTAATTAACAAAACCATAGGGTAGGAGGGATACAACTCCACAAAATTCCCACCATCCTATCTCCATATCTCACCCCCTCCCCTGATAGCTTTCCCATTCTCTATCCCTCTGGGAGCATGGACCCAGGGTCATTGTGGGTTGCAGAAGGTAAAAGGTCTGGCTTCTGTAATTGCTTCCTCGCTGAACATGGGCGTTGACTGGTCGGTCCATACTCCCAGTCTTCCTCTCTCTTTCCCTAGTAGGGTGGGTCTCTGGGGAAACGGAGCTCCAGGACACATTGGTGGGGTCTTCAGTCCAGGGAAGCCTGGCCGGCATCCTGATGACATCTGGAACCTGGTGACTGAAAAGAGAGTTAACATACGAAGCCAAACAAATTGTTGAGCAGTCATGGACCCAAAGCTTGGAATAGTGGAGAGGAACTGTTAGGGGGGTACTCACTGCAAACTCTAGTGTACTTCTAGTGCTTCTAATATGCTACTCACTAACTTCTTCATTATATGCAGTAGGTATTAGTGTTAATCTTTTGTACCAAGGAGAAAGCACAGTCAGAGAGAAGTCAAGTGATGTGGGTAAGGCCACTGACTAGGATAAAGCAGAAATGGGACATGAACTAAGTCAGCTTTTTTTCAAAGTCCACACTATTAGTCTCTATACTAATATCGCCATACTTATCTCTCAAAAAACGTAGATGTTTCTTGATTCTGAGAAACTATTTCATTAGCATTTCATTTGTTCTTTATTAGGGGGTTAATGGGTCACAGTAAAGTTGTTGACACCTAGGTATAAATGTATCATCTACCTGCAAAAACATGAGTGATAGTTACCTTAGGGGAAAAAAAAACAGTAAGTCACATAAATTTTACCTTAAAGTAAGTTAAGATAATTCTATAAATCACTATAATACAAAGAAGAATATGACATAAATATAGAAAAGCAAATTCTTGAATGTTAAGGGAATTTTCAACAGTAATCTACTGATTTTCAGTTAGGAGGAGGATATGTCTTGCAGGTGGAAAGGCAGGGGTTCTAAAGGAAATCTTCATGAAGGCAATGTTTACAAGATTTAGATGTGTGAGCATTGGGTGAATTTTCAAGTTGGGAAGTAGTGTTAGAAATTATGAGTCAGATACAGAAGATACTGGGGTAGTTTATTAGACTGTGCTGACTTCATGAGGTGTTGTGGGAAGATAAGCAGTGAAATTGGATTAGGTTTAAGTGTGAAAGTCCAGAATGCCTTATGATAATATACAGATATTATTTGGTTGAGAATGATGAAAAAAATCAACTATGCTTCAGGAAGATTAATCCATTATTTAGAATGCCACGGTTATTGAAATCTAATATTGGTGGTAGATAAAACCATTCATTTCTGTTCAGATCAGTGGAACAACCATTTATCAAGAACTCGAGAGTTGTTGTTTAGTGGCAGGCTAAGTTTGTAGAGAAATAAATATCATTCTCAATTCAAATATTATGCTGTGAATATGTACAAAGTTCTGCAAAGACCAAGAGCAAAAGGTTATCAGCTATAACTGAGGCATAGTGAGGGGTTGGTGGGCTTAACTGATAACAGAACCCCTCTCTTTTATCTAGTTAAATCTTTTAAAATTATTTTTCCCCTTTTGTTGCCCTTGTTATTTAATGTTGTTGTGGTTATTATCATTGTTGTTGTTATTGATGTCACTGTTGTTGGATAGGACAGAAAGAAATGAAGAGAGGAGGGGAAGAAAGATAGACACCTGCAGACCTGCTTCACTGATTGTGAAGCAACCCCCCCTGCAGGTTGGGAGCCGGGGCTTGAACCGGGATCCTTATGCCAGTCCTTTTGCTTCACGCTACTAGGGCTTAACCCTCTGCACTACCACCTGACCCCTTAAAATTATTATTTTTTATTTGATGGGGCAGTGAGAAATTGAAAAGTGGATGTGAAGTAGAGAGGGAGAGAGAACAAGAGATACCTGCAACTCTACTTCACTGCTCATGAAGCTCCCAAGCTCCCCTCCTCCCCCCAAAAAATGGGGCTAAGAAATTTGAACTCAGTTCTTTGTGCTTGGTAGCATATGCACACAACCAGGTGCACCGTGAACTCTTAATTATAGTTGTCAGATCAAATGATTTTTCCATCACTGCGATACCATTGGGGAGATTCATGAAGTGTGCACAAGTTAATGATTTCCATGTCTTCCCATAGAAAGTTTATTTCATCATTCGTCTTCGGATAAGTATTGATTATGGAAATTTAGAAAGAAAAATATAGTTAAGAACAAGACACACAGCAAGGTATTCAGCTCCATTCTAAGTGGCCAATCAGTGTGCATGTAAGTCACTAAAAATAAGTCCCAACAGTTTCCATATTACTCTATAAAGCAAGCAGACATGGGGAAACTTGATAAGATGGAAAACCAAGAAAGTTGCCCAACTTGGTCAATCTGTATTTGACTTTTTAGAGAATATTTAATCATGCATAAGCACTGGGTGCTTAAAAATGTTGCTTTAAAGAATACTTCTATTTGTAAATAATAATCTATCAGCTGTTTTCAGACAAGAATTCAGCTCTGGCATTTAACAATTTTAGGCAATCAAATCTGGAACCTCTAGCATATAAATCCTGTGTGTTGTGTCTGCAATTTTCTATCCTTTAGATGTAAATAAAGGACCCTTTAGGATTATTTTTATTGTATCACTAGATAATTTGTCTAGAAAGAGCGTGAACAGAATCCAAATATTATGTGTTTAAGAGTTATCAAAATATGTTGGATAGCAGTTAATAAAAGCACTCCTTCAAGAAAACATCTTTCTGATGCTGCTATACATTTATAGAGATGGAAGTCAGAAAACACCAAGGAGATATAAGAACCTCCATCTTAGAAGAGCAGAGGCAGTGGTTCTCAACAGGGAGAGCTTGCTGCCATGGTCCCTAGAGTTTAGAAAAATCATACTTTAGAATCACAATAAAATTAATTTTACATCTTGGAGAGGGAGAAGAAATGCATGTGCTTGTGTTCATAATATGTGTAACATAGAGCAAAATCTGATAAATATATCATGGTTACTAGAGAGGAGTTCTTGGTCAGGAAAAGACCGCAAACAAAAGGCCAAAGTAGAAGGTAGTTCCTAGCCCCGTCTGAGAAGGAGTAGGGCTGCTTAAATTAGACAGTTTAGACTGGATGCGACAAGGTATTAGAGAGCCACTATGTTATTTTGTGGAGGGGGGGTCTTGGGGGAGTTGGTGGTTTATAATAAATTTGGTTGTTGGTATATGTGTAAATTTTTTCAGTTTTCTGCAAAAAAAATCTCAACCTCAGGCTAGATCCTCCTCTAGGTCCTGGTTCAAGATGATAGAGGAGGATAAGTTGTTACAGGAGAGAAAGACTTGCTTGGTTTTTATTTATGGGATTGTAAACAGATATTTTGAGTGAATTGGAGAGGTGAAATGAATTGGAGAGGTAATGAATTAGAGAGGTGAAAGCCCCAAAATGTGGAAGACTAGATCAATGATTCTGTCATGAATGCTGGGCTGAAGATTCTATTGAGAGCAGAGAATGTAATTTGCTGTGTTTGTGTGTGTGCATGTGTGTGTGCATGTGCATGTGTGTCCAGGGTTAACTACAGTTTATCCAGATTGAAAATATGGAGCTACAATTTAACTGGGAAGTCAGATCTTGACTCATCAGAACCCTAGAAATGGACCTATCCTATGACCAGGCAACTCCTCTCTGGGAAATTATCTAAAGAAAAGAAAAACATCTATCTGGGAGTCAGGTGGTAGCACAGCAGATTAAGCACAGGTTGTGCAAAGCATAGGGACCGACATAAGGTTCCTGGTTTGAGCCCCTAGCTCCCCACCTGCAGGGGAGTCACATGCAGTGAAGTGGTTCTTCAGGTGTCTTTCTCTCCTCCTCTCTCCATTTCTATGTTCTATCAAACAATGACTACAACAATAAAAAAAAAAAAAAAAAAAAAAGACATCGATCTGATGTGACCTATACATCCAAACTGGATAGCAACCCTGGTGCCCAACAGCAAATGAGTGGCCAAGAAAGCTGTGATCTATATGAAATACTCTGCAGCTGTTAAAAATAATGAGGGCATCTCCCTTGTCACAATGCAGGTGAATGAGATAAACCAGAAAGAAGAGAAAAGGTGGAAATTAAGAAATAAGGACAATACGGAGAATACATAAGGTGAAATGTGGACTGGGTATAGTATATTTACTCATCAAAGAAAGGGACTCTGGGGAGAAAGAGGAAGGGATAAGATAGGCACTGGGATCTTGCACATGATGGTGGAAAAGGACAATGGGAGAGAGAGTGAGTTGCAGACACCCATCATTGGGGAGAAGAGAGGTTGTACCTTTGTGTCAACCACTGTACTATAGACCATTTATAACCCTAATAAAGTGAAAAACAAAGTTAATTATATGCCTGTGTTAATGAAATATGAGACTAGGTATGCTCTTTAATTTTTTAATATTTATTTATGTATTCCCTTTCGTTGCCCTTTTTGTTTTATTGTTCTTGTAGTTATTATTGTTGTTGTTGATGTCGTTGTTGTTGGATAGGACAGAGAGAAATGGAGAGAGGAGGGCAAGACAGAGAGGGGGAGCGAAAGAAGAGTCGCCTGTGAAGCGACTTCCCTGCAGGATAGGGAGCCGGGGGCTTGAACCGGGATCCTTATGTTGGCCCTTGCACTTTGTGCCACATGCGCTTAACCCGCTGTGCTACTGCCTGACTCCCAGGTATGCTCTTTAATGAGGTGGCTCAGGAAGAAGCCAAGATGATGACCAAAACTTGGGGACAATCATAGAATTGGGGCCCAGGTAGGGAGACTGTAGAGGATAAGTTATAACAACTTGATAGAACTATTTCTATTTTGATTGCCTACAGTCCCCAAAACAGTCAAGTTCAGGTATCTACTCCTTTCTGTTCCTACTCAGACTCCTCCTGGTTCTGATTTTGCTACACATTTTATCTGTGTTCTGACCCCTGCCCTTTTAGGAATCTTAGTTTGTTATTATGAGCATATTCTGTGCCTTTTATTAAAGCTGGTGCTCAGTGATCTGGGTAAACCATGTAATTCTCTGGAAATCTTGATGCTAAACTTCTTTGTGAGCAGTTTTGTTACCTGTACTTTCTGTGATGCTTCTTATATGTCTTTTGCTTTTCCCTTCCTTTCTTCTATCTTTTTCTCCACCTCTGCACATTTTCAGCCTGTCCAGAGCCTTCTTCTCTGTATGTCAGTCTTCTAACCCTCATTCAGTTGCTATAGTAGATCAAATTAAATTTATCAATGACCTACTGTTTAGAACAGTTATGGTTTATATTTTTATCAAATCGTATATATCAATTATCCTTGCGACTGATATAATTTTTAAATTAGTACAGTTGAATAACCTGGCTTCCAGTTTTCCCTCAGCTATGTGAGGTAGTGAATACATCTGTTTTATTGATTCCTATTACATCTACCAATAAGTATTTCCCAAATCAAAGGTTGAAGAACTTGAGAGTTGTCGCAATGAGGTTCAAAGTTTTTCTCATCTCTCATCCACTATCTAGTTCCCAGAAGACCTAACAGCACATAGACAAGATGAAGTCTAAAAACAAACCCCTGCCTCGTGCACAAACAGATTTTATAAATTGTTGAGTTAAAATACAAACCAACTACAAGTAGACAGCTGGGATAATATCAACTTTAGAAAATCAAATTTGAGTCAGCTAGTAATACCAAAGGAGACCACCTGGGACAAGACAGGACTAGAATGACTTCAGGTACCCATCAGGTCACCAGTAAGTGCAAACACGTGTGGCTTGTGGACAGAGAGGAGCCTAGGGAGAGATTAAGTGGCTGGTAGCAGTCCGGCAGTTTACCAGTTGAGGCACCACCTCCAGTCTGTTTCACCAACAAAAAGGCAGCTGAAGGGAGGAGAGGACTCCCCTAAGACTCACCAAATGCAACTGTGAGTCTCCATTGCTGCTGCCCTCAGAATCTGGAGCAGCGGCAGGGAAACCCTGTGCTGACACCAGGGGACAGAGAACTAACAAGAAAACTCAGAAGAAGATCTAGACCTCCTTGGCCTAGCAGTGGGGCTGTGACAGTCTCTTTGCATAACCACTGGATTATCTCTGCCCTACCCTGCTTTACCTCTTGGTCAGGAGTCAGTGATTATGCTAAAAAGCTTACTTATAGTTTAAAAGCCCTCAGGCTCCCATAGCCTATAGGGAAGAAGAAGAACAACAAAGGAGGCTTTTAAGCCACTGTGCTCCAATTCAGGGATTAACATACTATTGAAACAACTGTCAGTTTCCACAACTGTGAACCTTTTAATTACCTTTCTTAGACACAAGTCAATCCAGGCAAGAGTGATCAGTACTTTGAAAAGTACTGAGAGAGGGACCTCATAACATACTATATATCAATAGCTTAACAAAGGTATTTTGTAGCACAAAGCCAGATCCACTGGGGAGGAGGGGTGATATTTGTCATAAGATAGAAGTCAATGTGATTGTTTAAAATATCAAGGAATAGATTTAGGTCAAACAAACTTTGTGTTCTAATGAAGAATTTCAAACTCAATAACAAATAACCACTTCAGAACCCTGCAGCTGTCATCACATTATTTGCTGTCAGCCACTGGTATATGGGAAAATGTTAGCAAAAGATAGGATTTAGAAAACTTGGCTATTTGAAGGGAAGGAAAGCATAGTCACACCTTTAACAACCAAGCAGCAAGTGTAAACCCTGAGGAAGAAAAGGCCTAGTTTCCCTGGTATCACCTTGATCTCATGAGATAAAATTCAGAAAAAGGACCTTAAGCTAAGAATCTTGAAAAACCCTATCATTAAAAAAAAGAAGAAGAAGAATGAAAGAAAGAAAAGAAAAAGTCTGAGCTATTACTCAAGCTTTTGGGATACTGAAAAAACATCCTGATTTGCTGAATTTTATGCTCTAGCCAGATCATTTAGAACATAAAAATTTTATTTCAGTCTTTCCTATATTGTGATATGCTTGTCATCACCTGGTACTGCCACAGGAATTTCTACTGGCATCTGCTTACAACTGTGTCACTAGTTACCACATACCCTGGTGACAATTAAAACATTGTAAATTAATTCTCAAAAGGAATGGGCTCACATAGCCATTAGATTGATCATGTTAAGAATAATGTAACTTTAAATGTCTCTGAAACAAAGGCTGTTTACCATGTAGCCATGAGCTCATTTTTTCTGTCAAGGAAATAAATATATTAACTGGAGCAACTAAATGACAGGAACCTCTTTGCTATGTGCACTTAACTTTTGAAAACAGGCATACCTGCAGAGAAGTAAAGTCAGAAGAACAGTGGACAGAAGACATTGGTTTGTGCTGGCTGTTCCAGGAGATGATGGATTTGACCTTTCATAATGGTTTTCATCATAGTCCTCCTCATCATCATCTTCAAGTTGCATTTCACTATTTGTCAGCACCTGTCTTCTGTTCTGTAAAAGGCAATGCCATCAACCACCTTCATTTCATGATGTGTAGCACATGAGAAGAGACTTTGAAGAGACTGCAGACTCTACTCTTGTAGGAGACAAGTAGAGACATGATCTAAAAGTTTTTATATTTAGCTCTGTAATGGGCTTTTTCTCTTTTTGCTTACATTTGAATATGGATGCGTCTGGTGCTCTGGGAATTCACAACACTTCAAACCATATAATGAAGCCACACTGTGAACACTTAATTAATTTAGAGTAGGTGCTAATTCTTAATAAGAACTTTAAAACATGGTTTATTCTGAATAAACCATAATTCAGAGAATCCACCCACATAGAAACTTAGATTTGCCCGTAGCTCAGAAAGAGCCATGTTAAATAGGATCTGAATAAAAGATCAAGAAATATTCTGTCCATATTTCTATGGTGAGTACCCTCTGAAATGTGAGATAATATTTAAAAACTAGAAAGGCATCCTTTATACCAACAGACAAGTTATTAAGTTCTTCCATGAATTGCTATTGAAAGTAAGCATTCATTCTGTTCACTCACTCATTTTCTTCAATCTACTGATACTTTCAACATATTCAGAAAATGGTGAAGTTTGGTAGTTACTGGCAATGCAGGTAGGCTGCACCACACCAGCAGACAGTAGACACCAGTTTAGATAACTGGACTTGGGAGGCTGATACTTCACTTAGTCATCTATACAAGTCATCTATACATCTCTTTTGAATACAAGAATGAAAAGACAAGGGCTGAGTGGTCCTTGGAAGTGGTTTAAATCCAACACAGTCAGTCCTTATAATGAGGAAATTCATACTATGCCTAGGAAGATATGTCAGGAGTTAATCCAGCTCCCCATGCTCCACCCTACATTTCCTGATACTATAGCCTTTAGATAAAAAGAAAGGGGGAGATGTTGGAAAATTGTGAGCATGTGGTTGAGCTTGGCAGGGCTTGACTTGAAGGGACATCCATCCTCTCCCTGCCCCCCAAAGCACCCTACATTCCATGCTACTAATGGCCCTTCCTTTTATTATTTACATGTCAATCTCCTGCCTTGTCTTACAAATGACTAAAGGTCTCCTTTCTAAGTCCCGTCAGGGTATTGCTAATTCCCTCCAGTTGAATCCCTAGAAACGGTATCCCTAGAAAGGGTTCCTAGGGAGGTTCTACCTTTCCAGCCCCTCCCATTTTTCTCCACCCCTCTCCTAACTATATATGGGTTGTGAAGCCACTTCTGGGGCAGGCTTGGCTCTTCTGGATCCCAGGGGAGGGGAAAGGAGGGTCATGCAGGAGGAGTAGGACACTGGCCATTGCGGTTTTTGGCTCCACATGTTTTTAACCAGGTGCCTAGATTCTGGACTCTGGGGCACCCACATGAATAAAGATTTGTATTGCTACTGCCACAAGCTTGGTTCCTGGGTTATCTCTCCCTCCCATGATGTTAGCCCGACAAGATCCAGGAGAAGGACACATTGGGTTGTCTTGGAAAACTTAAATAAGGCTCAAAAAGATGGTCACAGTGAATGGGAAGGTTAAGTGGAGCATCTCAGCCAGAAGTGAAGTGCATATTCCAAAAAGGGGGAGAAACTTATAAAAACAATATGAGTAAGTGTCAGTGTTCATGGACAACTGATTCATTATTGATGGAGAAGAAAAGTGATGGAATAGAGTAAGGTAGAATTAGCAGGTAGTAAAGACTCAAGCGCTAATTACAAGATAATATAATGAAGATACATGGAGCCATAAAAGAGATTTAGTGGGAGACCCGGGTGGTAGCACAGTGGGTTAAGCATGCATGGCATGAAGCACAGACAGGCATAAGGATCCAGGTTTGAGCCCCCAGATCCCCACCTGCAGGGAGGTGTCTTCACAAGCAGTGAAGCAGGTCTGCAGGTGTCTGTCTTTCTCTCCCCTTCTCTGTCACCCCTCTCTCTCAGTTTCTCTCTGTCCTATCCAACAACAATGACAACAATAACATGGCAACAAAATGGGAAAAATGGCCTCCAGGGGCAGTGGATTCTTAGTGCAGGCACTGAGCCCAAACAATAACCCTGGAGAAAAAAAAAAAAAAAGGAGAGATTTAGTGGTGTGATCAAATTTGTGGTATACATTATGCAAGGGTGTTGTGTATTAAAAAGTATAAATCCTTCCCTCTGGGAGTTTTCTGAATTTTGAACATGATAATCATATATGTGCAACATGGTAAAGAAACCTCAAATAAAATAGGCTGGCATATCTGGTTCAGAAAGAACTGGACTGGAGATAGGCTGGAGATTTTCTAGAAATATATTTTATGTGGGAAGGCAGGCAGTGGTGCACCAGGTTAAGCACATACATTACAGTGTTTAAGGACCCAAGTTCAAGCCCTTGGTCCTCACATGTAAGGGGAAAACGTCATATGTGGTGAAGCAGGGCTGCAGGTGGTGTTTCTCTCTCTCTCTCTCTCTATATATATATATATAGATAGATATAGATATAGATATAGATATAGATATAGATATAGATATAGATATAGATATAGATATAGATATAGATATAGATATAGATATAGATATAGATATAGATATAGATAGATATAGATATAGATATAGATATAGATATAGATATAGATATAGATATAGATATAGATATAGATATAGATATAGATATATCTTTTCCCTCAATTTCTGTCTGTCTCTATTCAATAATAAGTAAATATATTTTAAAAAAGAAATATATTTTAGTTCTACTACACTGGAAAAATAACAGCAAGGTAATCTTACTTCCATAACTTCTAGAACATTTCCTCTAGAGACCATATGAATATAAACAGTCATCCAGAGAATTTAAGAGGTAAGAATCCCTCTAGTAAAGAATTCTCATTCCAGAACCATCTAGATTGTTATTCTGGGATTCCAAAACTGTTTGCTTTTTGACTCAGCAAAAATAATAATAATAATAATAATAGTTAAAAAAATATTTTTCCTAATAACGCTTTCTTTGGAACTCAGAAGAAATGGTGTCAGAAATATCAGAAAGAAAAAAGGTAAAGAAAAGAAGGGAACTGTGGGTGCATTATTTCTGCAGCTCTGACTTTTCTTCAGAGATAGCCATGGTCTCTCCCTGCCTTTGCAAAACATCATTTCAAAAAGAGAATCCTATATGTACAGATGATGTGGGGGAGGAGCCCAGCTGTGCTTTTCATATATGCACCTCACTTACTTCAAGGGTGTTTTTGTTTTATTTTACAGCTGCAAACTGTTAGCAATCCAAAAAGAGCTGCCAAGAGTACAATCAGACGAATTAGCTTAGGGCTGGTTTTCATGGCATATTCAGAGTTGTTCTAAATAAGTTCCCTGTGCAGTTGCTGAATACCCCGAGTGATCAGAGCTGTTTCCCAAACAGAGTCGGAATGGTTATTTCCCCATTTGCAGCTGCTTATTTGATTTTTAAAAAGACCCTTTGAAACATTTTCACATTCCCTTAAAAATAACTATTATATGTGCATATATATACAGAGTGAGGTGCTTTTGTCACAAGAAAAATGAAAGCATTGACAGTCAGTGAAATCCTCATGAAGACCTCTCACAGGACTGTCCTGCAGATGCCCCTCAGCTTATGGGGATGTTTTAATAATCAGCCAATCATATATTCTTGTTGATATTATGTCCTATTTCCATGGCTCCTTCACTATAATATTCAAGAAATCTCTAAGACAAAATAACCTAGTGGTTCGTCAGGAATATTTTTGATGAGAAACCGATTAGTTTGAAAGCTAGTATCATAAACTATCTTGCATGTATAATTTTTGGCGAATATGTTTGGCTTCCAAGGTCAACACCATTAGAGTCTCTTTTCTGCTATTGGTGCTACCTTATAGCAGACCATAGCAGTGCATCTGATTCTACACAAATAATTCTTGAACTCTTGCCTCTGTGAAGTTTCTTGTTCTGCCTGGTGATCTTCCACAATTGGTCACAATTGTGTGTTTACAACACAATTTAACATGCAATCTTTTATGGCTTAACATATTAACAAGCTAAAAGTATGCAAACAGCTGTTCTTCTTGCTTGTCACTCTAAAAATGTATGATACTGTTTTCCTTAAAATACTCCTGCTCTTTCTCTAAGATGTATGTTTCTTGTCAACAATCTTTATTGTTGTCTATAATCAGTACTTGATAGAGTAGATCTGTAGAATGTAAGCAGTAGAGTGGCTGGTGGAAAACAAGCTCGGTTAAATTGGATGCTTCCCTTAACAATTATTTGATTCTGTGTGTCCTTCCATGTCAATGGTGCTTAGAAGAGAATCCTCAACTCAGGTACCATCCCTGAAAGTGATTTAGGGGTCATGTATTGCTGTTAGTTCTCTGTTTAGACATTAGTGGGCTCAGTGAACCTCTGAGGGCAGGGACAGTGTGGTAGAATGTCAGTACAGAACTTTCTCATACCCCTGCATCACCAATACTTTCAGTGTCTAACACAAAATATTATTATCTTTATTTATTTATTGGATAGAGACAATCAGACATTGAGGAAGGGGGAGATAGAGAAGGAGAGAGACAGAGACACCTGCAGCCCTGCTTCACCACTCATGTAGCTCCCCCCGTGCAGGTAGGGACTGGGGGGCTTGAACCCAGGTCCTTGCATATTGTAACATGTGCACTCAACTGGGTATGCCACCACCTTGCCCCAACACACAGATTTTCAGTTAAAATAGGTTTGATATAAAATGATCATTCAAGACTAAGTATGATTTGTTGTGCTATAGAAGACTCCAGGACAGGAGTCAAAGGGCAAGTATTTTGACTTCAATTTGTCATGTCACCCTAGAGAACTTATTCAGTCTTTTTCTTTTACCATTGGAAGACTTGGACTAAGTAATTCCTAGTGTTTCCAGTGAAATGACTATTGGAGGGTTTTTACAGTCCTTTGTTTCTATAATAATATGTAATCTACTGTGATTGATCCCTCAAATATGCATACACAAGACCCTAAAAATCCCATCTACAAACCCTAGCACCATATTATACCAGAGCTGAGCAAAGCTATGGTTTTACCCATCACAATAAATATAAAATAAAATGGGTTTGGGGTACATTCACAGTACCAGATTGGGTAGAGGGAAGTTTCTTCTCAACAAGTAAGAATTAAACTACAATTCTGTATGAGAGATCAAAAAATGAAGAACTCTGTAGACCAGAAGGTGTGAATTAACCAAGTTAAAAATACCAGTTGATAAACTTGTCTGAAACTATTTAGATGGCTACCACTGATCAAAGGTTCCTCTACACATCTCTAATACAGTAATGATAAAAATTAAGATAATGAAGGGCTGGGTGGTGAGGAATCTGGTTAAACACATGTGTTACCATGCACACGGATCCCAGTTTAAGCCTCTGATTTCACCTGCAAGAAAAAAGCTTCACCAGTGGTGAAGTAATGCTATAAGTGTCTCTTTTTCCCCCTCTCTGTTCCCCTTCCTTTCTCTATCCCTTACTCTCTATCCAATAAAATAAAAATACATAAAATACAAGGATTAACATAATATATACATATATTGTTTTGCATCCAGGGTGATCACTGGAGTTCCATGCCTACGTGATTCCTCTGTGTCCTGTAGATTCTTTCTATTCTTTAGATGGTGAGATCCACAGATAGAAGGTGAGAACTCTACCCCGCCATCCACGAAGCTTTCTTTTGCATGGTTGTTCCCTGTAGTGACTGGATGCTAAACCCAGCTCTTCACATCTGGTAAACCGCAGGTCACTCTGGCAGATGACCTGCCTCACCACTCTCCACCCATAATACCTTCTTAATTACAAGTAATTTGAATTTAAAATAGCATTGTATTTAGTTAGAACTCTCCAATGTCTGATTAAAGTATTAGACTTACCTGTGTAAGAATAGTTAACCAATATGAAACAGCATTCCATATAGTTTTTGGTATATTCCAGTTATCAAAGCTGTACAGGAACAACACAACAGACCCCTGAGTGGGCCCCCATAAGACCTTGCCCTCAACTTGAATCAACAATAGTAGAGAATGTTCCATCCTCAGAAGGGAGGCTGGACAACATACTCTGCTACACCTGAAAGATGGGTCAATATTGGGGCAGCTTGGAATGTTCCTACTCATGACCACAGAATGTGAGCTCAGATCTACAGGGATGCAGAGGTCACATAGGCTCCTAAGCTGAATATGGGCCCCAGACCAAATCAAATAGATGGGGTTTACAGTCAAGAATATGTATACCCCTTTCCCATATTAGGGAGCTACTCTCTTCCCTGATCCAGCTTTCTGGTCCTTTTTCCAGCCATGATATCATCTCCACAGACAATAACTTGGATCCACCTATATATCAGATTTCAGGCTCATGGGAAAAAAAAGAAAAAGAAAGAAAAAAAATAGTATAGCCACAGGCCCTTTGGAATATAATTAAAATATGCCTACTAGCTATCTACAAAATGGAGCCCCCCCCACAACTCATTATCTGCACTGTTCCAGCCTTTAGGTTCATGATTGTTCAACAGTTTGTTTGGCTTTGTATGTTAACTCTCTTTTCAACCACCAGTTTCCAGATGCTAGCATGATGCCGACCAGACTTCCCCAGACAGACAATCCCACCAATGTGTCTTAGAGCTCTACTTCCCCAGAGCCCCACCCCACTAGGGAAAGAGAGAGACAAGCTGGGAGTATGGATTGACCTGTCAATGCCCATGTTCAGTGGGGAAGCAATTACAGAAGCCAGACCTTCCTCCTTCTGCAACCCACAATGACCTTGGGTCCATACTCCCAGAGGGTTAAAGAATAGGAAAGCTATCAGGGGAGGGTTTGGGATACAGAGTTCTGGTGGTGGGAATTGTGCGAAGTTGTACCCCTCTTATCCTATGGTTTAGTCAATGTTTCCTTTATATATATATATAAAAAAAAATGACAAAGGATATATACACTTCCTATACAAAGCAGATCAGTAAGGCTCAAAACATCCCTATGATAACACTGGCAAAGTCCAGTGGATAAGTCCCAGAATTGTAGAATTGTGAAGGTCAATAAACAAAAATATAAATTGAATCTCACCTGTATGTATTACAATGAAAAGTCCATACTTATTTTGCTAATAAAAATTATAATGACTAAAAATAATAGTAATATTTGATCTAGACTTTTACGGAGACAAGTGATAGTGTATCAGAACACTGTTGTTCATTGACCTCTAAAGTCAAATAGTTCAGACTGGTAATTGTTTTCCAGGAAATCTGGGGAAACAAAGTGCTTGAATCTTGTTGAATGGAATCAGGAATATGACTTTCAGAATATGGAAGAGTCTGGAAATACAGAGCAGGAGAGGGTGCTCCCATATGTGACTTTGGAAAAACAGACAAGAAATTTAGACGGACTAGAAGGTTCAGAGAGGGCTATGTACAGGCAATCAGAGTCACATATTTTGTCTTCAGAACCCCAATCAACCATCGATTTAGTGACGTGGGTGAGTGTGCCAATAGATAATTAGACAGGTGCTTTTAAAAGAAACGGAGGGGTCAGGAAATCATTCAGTGGCTACAGCCTACAATTTTCTATATGTGAATCTCTGACTTCCATCTCCAGCCTCACGTCCCCATGAACAGCGCCAAGAAAATTCCATAGATAATGGAGTGGTGCTTTAATGTCTCTCTATCTCTGTGTCTCTAAATAGAATTCTAAATACTAGCCAAGTTTGGCTATATCATGTATGTGTTATGTCCTTGGTTCATCACACAACTAGGGCCACATTGACAATAACAAGAACAACAAAAAACAAGACAACTGGGTCAGCAGAATTGTTCACTTGGATAGCGCACCTAATTTGCCATGCTTACAGCTGAAGTTTAAGCCTCACCCCCCACCACCACCACACCTGGAGGAAGGGTGGAATGGCATCTTTTCTTGTTATCTATTATCTGTCAATCAGTCAATCAATGAATGAAGAAAAAGTCATCCAGGACTAGTAAAGCACTGTAGACAACAACAATAACAAAAAAGTACAACTCTATGGAAACATCTAAAGGTGTCAAGCTGCCATACTGGGGAGTTGCTGGATTTGAAGTAGTGTCTTTGCAAGAAGGCAAGAGGTGGGGGATGGGGAGGTGAACTCAAGTTGGGGTTTTCACTTCCAAATTACTTCAGAACTGTGAGGGGACGCCAGTGACCCTTCAGTTTGCTCCCTTCAGTTTGCTTCAATGGAAAATTGATTCACACTTTGGGGGAGAAATGTAAAACCAATTGAATTGCAAATTAAGGTAAAGTAAGCTGCGAAGTGAGTACTGGTGGACACATTGATTTACATTCTAGCTACCAATACCTATTCTGGATTGAGTGGTCAATACTTAAGGTTGTGGATGGCCTGTTCTGAAAAACATATTCCTCTGGCTATAATATCTATTAGATTCAAGTTTACCTCATGCTACATCAACCCTACCTCAGGGCACCAGCAAAACATCACAGTTTCTTGATGTTAATGCCTATTAGCTCAGAATATCAATATATGTTTCTGATTTGTCAGCTTCTGAATTGAATTATGTAGTTTTCTTTTACTTTAAATCGTCACAAATTACTCTAAATTACTTTACTCCAAATTTAGTTTCTAAGATTAAAGTAAATGTGATCAATTTTAATATATATTCATAGTATCCCTCCTATATTTTATTATTAAAGATAAAAGACTTTCAGAAGACAGATACTGTAAAGGGTCCCAAGCAGAACATCTGAGGATATCCTGCTTTGTTTTAGTTGAGATACTTTCTGTCCTTAGCTTGTGACATCACCTTGACCTGGTTCTTCTCCCTCATCTTTTTATTCTTCTCCCTGTGTGGCAATATTTTTGAGTCACATGAAAGGCCTTTTCACTATGGAAGCAGGCAACAGAAAACTGCATAAAACTCAAGGTAGAAAAGTAAGGATAAAAAGAAAGAAAGAAAGAAAGAAAGAAAAGAAAGAAAGAAAGGAAGGAAGGAAGGAAGGAAAAGAAAAGAAAGAGAAAGGGAGAGAGAAAGAAAGGAAGGAAGGAAGGAAGGAAGGAAGGAAGGAAGGAAGGAAGGAAGGAAGGAAAGTAGGGCTGGGGAGATAGTATACTGGTGCTGCAAAAGACTTTCATGACTGAGGCTCTGAAGTCTGACTCACAAACCAGAGATGAGCAGTGCTTTGGTATCTTAACTAGCTAGCTAGCTATCTTTCTCTCTCTGTTTCCCTCTCATTAAAATATAATAAATATTTTTTTAAAAAAAAAGCTAAAACATATAAGGATGTGTGGTTAAATACTACCTGATTTCATAGTCACACACATGGGATAAATAAATATTTAACTTTCTTTAAGACATAGAACTAGAAAGTTGTATGGAATCGGAATTCTAATTTAAATTCATCTGACTTCAAAGTTGAATTTATTTTCAGTGTACTGTCTTACCTTCCTAACTAATGGAATCTAGCCAATAAAGCTATATTGAATAGATACAAGTAGTATTTGTAAGTGCATTACATCTCTCAGTACTTGGCAATAGGATTCTCTCTGAGTGCAGAAAATGGTTTCAGGTTATGGTCAATCTTTGACTTAGAAGTTCCAGTGTGGATGACATAGAAAATGAAGCCAGGGAATACAGAGGCAATTTCTTCCTATATCCTGCCAAACCTTTACATTCAGAACACAAAACCAGTACCTTGTGATTTTAAAAGGGAAACTTGTCATGGTCAGCTGTGCATTTGGTGTGCACCTCAGTGAACATGACTGACTATACAAACTCAGTCACATTTGAATTGCCCTTGAACATAATCAAATGTAGCTCAGATACAGGGGACATCTGTGCCCCAAAGGCACAGTTGTAGCCTCTGTGCAAAGCTAATTGGTATCCACTCTGTGACACCAGACCTGTCACACCATGTTCCAGACCACTTCTGTCTAGAACTTGTGCATGTAGTGTCAGGCATTCTAGCTAACCAAAATAGCTTTTACCAAACTTAGTTTGCTGTGGGGAGAGTCAATAGTGGGGTCATTTCTTATAAAAATACATACATACAAATCCCTCTGACTTTCTGTGGACTTGTAAAATGATACTATTTTTACTTGTAAATAAAATATGCGTATATAAGAACTCACAGAGAGGATTATTATCATTTTAGGGGATCCTGATATGCATAAGGTCAAGACAGCCTTAAAGTACAGGGCAAGATATTAAAATCATACTGTCCACATCACTCAGTTAATAAGCCATCATGTTACAAACATGTCTTGCTGCCCTCCCAGAAACATTAGCAACACCACTATTACCACTTGTTTTAGGAAAATCATTGCAGACCTAGACCTAAATTAATATATTGCAATTTGTAAGTCATACATATCATATATATTTACAGAAACCTCAAAAAGAACTATTGCATACTAAAATGCCTTGTTTTCCAAATTTATTAACTGATTTTTATATCTGAGGCTAGAAATTTTATGCATTTCTTATTGTTGTTATCCAAAAACTCAGATTTCCCTTTCTTAGTCCTGTGCTGTATTTTTTTTTAACTTTCAAATTTTAGTAAGTCCCCATAAAATGGAAGAAAAATGTGTTCATCCATCTTTATTCTTCTTTAATAGAGATTTGTTTCAATCACGTTGCTATCTGCACCTGAAAATAGCAGGGTCATCAAATCTTAGTTTGAAGCTCAAAAATGTTCAAGGAGTGAAAAAGAAATCTTAGAAAGCAAGCCCCTTTGGCCTAAGGTCTCTAATAACCTCTATAAAATGCATTTTTGAAATGTTATTAATATCCATCTCCTCCCAACTTGAAAGCAGTCAAAATGAAGTCAGTTTCAGCTCTCTGTGGCTTTCACCTACATTTGCCAGATAAAGAAGAAAACTCCCGCTTTCTCAGCTATA
Organism: Erinaceus europaeus; assembly: GCF_950295315.1. NCBI lineage: Eukaryota > Metazoa > Chordata > Mammalia > Eulipotyphla > Erinaceidae > Erinaceus > Erinaceus europaeus. The sequence goes on from NC_080177.1 coordinate 15,801,096, forward strand.
TTTGTGCTAACTTTAGAGATAGAGAAGATTCTGGAATTTCCCACCTCTGAGGTGAAAACTTGTTCTCCCCAAAAAAACATATATTATGTGCTGACATATTCTTCCCCATGGCTCACTGTTATCCTTGTGTCCTTTTGTTCGCCACGAGCTCTTTGAGGAAAATGAAGTGCCGATGACAGACCAGTGTGCTCTGCCTACCACAGCTGATGGGGACTGGTGTGGGAATGAAGAGCTTTTCAGACTTTCCTAATTTAGTCACTGGGAATCCCCAGTGCTGGTCTAAGTGCTAAAAAGATCAAATGGTTGGAAACACAGAAGTGGGTCTGCTCTGTCTCTGACGCCAAGAACACTTCCAAAGCAGGCTTTAGCAGGTAGCGTGCAAAGGCAGCTGCTGCTCAGCTGAGGGGACTGACTGCTGGTTGCTACATGTTTTTATTATCTTAAAATCCTCACACCTGCCAGAAACACCTCCCCTTGGAACAAGTTCAGTTCTTTCTTGGCCCTCTCCCTTCTGGAAACAGACACAGATATGGGGAAGTATACCAAGTATAGGCGAGGGAATTTGCACATGTTCAAATATATGGAAGGAGTCATTGCCCTTTCAGTGTAGCTTTCAGAGAACTCTCCTGAGCCACACCAGTTGTTCTTTGGATATTCTTCAAACCATCATGCACTATCATAGGCAGGACCCTGTGCCCCCCACTCATAATGCTTGGCAGACTAACATATCCACTCAATATAAACACATTCAGATCACTCAGACATGTCTGTGCACCTGCATCTGTAAAACTATATATATATATATATGAATCCAGAATTATCCAACCCTTGGTCTGAAAAATATACATATACACTTAGCACATATGTAGCACAGGGTATTTTCCAGCCCTTATAGTGCCAAGTGGGGGCTTTGTTTCTTAAAAGCAGCTGGACAGGAGAGTCTGCAGTTGGCTCTGGGCACGGAGATCGAGGGCTTCTCTAGGGTTCCCTGATAAAGGAAACTGTGGCAGCTGTGTGCATGAAGAAGGTCTCCCCATCTTGCTAACAACAAGGTCATGGTCTTGGTACCTGGGAGGTCCTTTTTTTTTTCCTATGTCCAGTCTACTTATTTCCTTTGAGACCATGATCAGGGCATGGCATCCCTTTTCTATATAAAAGTGCAAAAATAAGGGAGTCAGCGGTAGCGCAGCGGGTTAATTGCACGTGGCGCGATGTGCAAGGACCAGCGTAAGGATCCCGGTTCAGCATAAGCCCTGGGGAGTCGCTTCCCAAGTGGTGAAGCAGGTCTTCCTTCCTCTCTCCATTTCTCGCTGTCCTATCCAACAATAATAACCACAACAATAGAACAAGGGCAACAAAAGGGAACAAATAAATATATTTTTTAAAAACAGTGCAGAAATATTGACAAAAAAAAAAAAAAAAAAAAAACAAGTTCAGGGCTGGAGAGGTGGCCAGGGTTACAGTATTGGACTTTTACGCATGAGAAACTGAGTTTGATTCTAGTACTGCGTACGCTGGAACATTTCTCGTGCTATCAGTTTCTCCTTCTCTCTTTCCATATCTCTTTCTCTTTACTTCCCTTTCTCTTATAAAAAAATAAGTAAGTCTTTTGGACTGGGAGATAGTGCAATAGGTTTATACAACAGAGTTTCATGCCTAATGCTTCGAAGTCCCAAATCCAGTTCCAGTAACTGCCATAAGCCAGAGGTAGGAGGCACTGTGATTTTAAAATAAATAAATTTAGTGGCCTTGGAGTTGGCGTCGTGGCTAGAATTTTGGGCTTAATATCATGAAGCCTTAAATTTGATCCCCAGCATAATGTGTGTCAGAGAAATGCTCTGACATACGTGTTCTTTCTCTCTCTATCTCTTTCTCTCCCCCACCTCACATACATATATACACATACATAAATAAGTATTTGAAATTAGTTCATTATTTATAGAAACATAAATTTCCAGCAAGTTTTTCACGGTGGGTTTTATGCACAAGGAAATAAATTCATTTGTGCGATACCAAGCAGCATAAACCAAAGTTGGTTTATTTTAGAGTTATGAAAACAAAGATAATGATTAGAAAGGTGAATAATACTGACTCATCTTACCCTCTTCCTCTTCACTCCAGATCTCTCAGAGAATAAGTGAAGGCTCTCGATGTGTGAAAAGTGGGTCTTTCTTCCCAGTCAACATGGGCAAGTGCCATTCACCCTAGAGTCACACTCTTTTCATTAAAGTGCTGACACTTGCCTAAAGACACCCAGGAGAAGTGGCAAAGGGCACTGAAACCTGCATCTCCCTCTTGGTGCTCCCTTCTGTTCCCCTGAAGGGATCTGTGGGCATCTTAGCTTTCATTAGAAAAGACATGGTACTACCCACATGGCCGCCTTTTGAGAGAAGAGGCACCATTTTGTTATGGTACTTTGCCCCCTTTCAAGAGATTTTACCTTTTTATTATATCATGGGTTAACCTAAGTTGAAAGAGAGTATGCAAAAGTGGTTGAAAAAACAAATTTCTGAGTTAGAGTTTTCTTTCCTTCCAACTTTTGAAGCTTTAACCCAAGTAAAGAGAAGCCAGGCAACTTTTTGAGTATTTTTTTTTCTAAATAATAATAGTTTGAAGTTTGAAAAAAATTAAAATATTTCTCTAACATCCAAAGGAATATCAAAGAGGCAGAATTAATAAGGATGATGGATAAAAGAGGATAATACCCAGATCTGTTGTTCATCCTCACTTCCATTAAATAAGTATCTCAGTGCTATCTGTTTGCATATATCTTCAGTTATTTTTGTATTTAGATCTTGATTGATAGCTTTTGACAGGAAGCAATATGGGTTCCCTAATGTAAGAATCAAACCATAGGAAATGACTCTGGAAGCACTCTCATGAGAACCTCTGTGACTGTATTCATCTCTACTGACGGGATTAATGAAAGTGGCTTTTGTCCATCCATCCACTCACATGGGAACCAGTTATAGTATCATATTCATCAAAGGTTAGTTCTTTGTTTGCATGTTTGTTTTCTTTTGCAAGGTTAAGTTACCCTCAAAGCTCATTTGCAAGAATTATTCTAAAAGGTATGGGGTGATGTGTTATTATCTCATTCACTCTCCCTTGACTGGAAAGCTGATGTTTATAAACCCCAAGGCACTCACACCTGTGATTGCTATTCCAAGTAGATTATTTCCCAAAAAGGGAACATAGATACAGGAAAAATGTAAAAGTAAATATGTCACTTTGACCCAAATCATCATATATGAAAGATCAAAGCTATGATTTTTATGAGAGCTAGGACAATTCAAGATAGCTATCAGCTTTGTTTCTCTCCCCTCCATTCCTACGGAGGTTTTCACCTTTTGATTGCATTGATTCAAACTCATGTCTGTCTTGGGCTCCTGAGTGACCTGTGTGAAATGAGTTGCTGACTTGGATTCTCTCACAATTAGCTGTCTACAACTCATGATCTGTATTGGTGGAAACTCCATAGAGGTTAGTCATTGTTTGTCTAGTAAGGAGGATACTTACCTCATACCCTGTATGTATGCTATTTTGAAGCTCAAGGTCCTGTTCTAGCCAAGATCCATGAGCAGGCATTGTATATTCGGCTAAGGGGTAGATTGAAGGGTTAGTGGAAAAAATGAACTAAATACACACTTGTTTTCACTGTGACATTCAGAAATAGCTAGACCACAGTGGACTAGTAGTAATACACTAAGTCTGGTTCTTTGTTTTGTTCTTTGTTCTGGTATCTTGCCATGAATATATAATAATACAACTTGCACAGGGGCTGGTAGTTTAGGATTCAAGTGATAGATCTTGGTGGCATGAAGAGGCAAGAATGAAGTGAGAAAGTGTGGCAACTGAAACCCACATACTACATTTGATTTTCCTTTGTATCCTAGCATTTCCTACATAAGGGCAAATATTTGTTGTCTTTCATCACCTCTCAGACCTTTGCATAGCTAACATTTAGGGTTGTGTGTGTTTGCATTTGAAAGTTGTTATATTAACACCCACTATAGCTATAGAAACAAAAGGACTTCAGCCAAGGCCAGAGATTCAGAAACAGTGTAAATGCTTTAGAATTATACATATAGAGATCTCTTTCTCTCCTCTCCTCTCCTCTTTTCTCCTCTCCTCTGCTCTCCTCTCCTCTCCTGGATCAACTAGGAATACCAAAGGAGACCACCTGGGACCGAAACAAGACAGGAATCAAACGACTTCAGGAAACTACCAAATCACTGGTGAGTGCAAACATGTGTGGCTGGTGACAGAGAGAAGCCTAGGGAGAGAATAAGTGGCTGGTAACAGTTAGGCAGTTCATCACTTGAGACACCACCTCCAGTCTGTTTAACAAGGGGACAGCTGAAGGGAGGAGAGGACTCTCCAGAGACTCACCAAGTGCAACTTTGAGTCTCCATTGCTACTGCCCTCAGAATCTGGAGCAGGCCAGGGAGGGACACCAGGGGACAGAGATCTAACCAGGAAACTCAGGAGAAGACCTATACCTTGATGGCATAGCTGTGGGGCTGTGACAGTCTCTTTGCATAACCACTGGATTATCTCTGCCACACCCTGCCTTATCTCTAGTCTAGACAGCATCAAAGACATAAAGTTTCAAGAAGCCCAGAGGGTCCCAAACAGAATTAACCCAGACTTAAAGACACCAAGACACATCATATTTAGAATGGAAAAGAATAAGGATAAAGAAAACATCCTGAAGGCTGCAAGAGAAAAACAGTCACCTACAAAGGAAAACCCATAAGATTAGCAGCAGACTTCTGGGGAATGTTATACATGTACAAACTATTGTATTTACTGTTGAATGTAAAACATTAATTCCCCAATAAAGAAATTAAAAAAATAATTATACATATAGTATTATTGAAATGCACACAAATATAGATGGATTTATGTATTGCTAGAATTCATACAAGTTGACAAAATATTTTGCACAACAATTTGACCTTAAGTATTGAGAACTATTGAAGTAAAAAAGTACATACTTTGGGAGGCGGGCGGTGGCACAGTGGATTAAGCGCACATGGCACAAAGCGCATGGATGGGCATCAGGATCCCGGTTTAAGCCCTCGGCTCCCCACCTGCAGGGAGTTCGCTTCACAGTTGGTGAAGGCAGGTCTGTAGATGTCTGTCTTTCTCTCCCCATTTCTGTCTTCCTTTCCTCTCTTGATTTCTTTCTGTCCTACCCAACAACAAAGACAGCAATAACAAAAACAATAATAATAACAACAAAGATAAACAAGGGGAAAAATTAAAATAAATTTTTTAAAAAGCTTCTTAAAAAGTACATTTTTAAAAAAATTTTTAATCTTTATTTATTTATTGGATAGAGACAGCAAGCCATCTAGAAGGAAGGGGGTTATAGAGAGGGAGAGACAGAGAGACACCTGCAGCCCTGCTTCACCACTCGCATAGCTTTTCCCATGCAGGTAGGGACTGGAGGCTCGAACCGGGTCCTTGCTCATTGCAACACGTGCACTCAACCAAGTGCGCCACCGCCCAGCCTCCTAAAATTACATATTTTAACCTGCTAATCACATTTTAAGATTCTAGTCCAATGAAATAAAATGAATGGAAAGAAAACAGATAAGCTCAAAACTGTCCACCACAATACCAGGTTCTTCTTCTTCTAGCGTTTGCCCTTCTTCCGTAGCCAGTCAACAGCGTCAGGTTGAGCCTGATGTAAAGTTTCGAGACCACCTTTGAATCTGGAGAGGTGGCAGTCGTTGACTATGTGGGTCATAGTCTGTCTGGAGCCGTAGGGGCAGTTCGGGTCGTCTCTGGCTCCCCAGCGATGGAACATAGCAGTGCACCGGCCATGGCCTGTTCGATAGCGATTGAGGAGGGCCCAATCATAATGTGCTAGGTCAGAGCCAGGTTAACGCTTGCAGGGGTCTGTGATGAGGTGTTTGTTCTTTACCTCAGCTGACTGCCAACTCTGTTTCCAAGAGACTGGAACAGAGAAGTTCAGTGTAGGCGTAGGGGACCAGATTGGGTGACGAGTCGTCAAGCGTTGGACAGGGTGGGCGAAGATATCCACGTATATTGGCAGGTCCGGTCGAGCGTAGACGTGGGAAATGAACTTAGATGATGCCGCATCCCGACGAATATCTGGTGGGGCGATGTTGCTAAGAACTGGCAGCCATGGGACCGGGGTGGAATGGATGGTTCCAGAAATTATCCTCATGGATGAATATAATTTGGAATCCGCCAAGTGGACATGGGGGCTATGGAACCATACTGGGGCACATTATTCTGCAGTGGAATAGCATAATGCCAGAGATGATGATCGTAGTGTGGAAGCGCTTGCGCCTCATGAGTAGCTGGCCAGTCTTGCAATGATGTTATTCCTCGCGCCCACCTTTGCTGCAGTTTTTATGAGATGTTCGTGAAATGACAGAGTGCGATCAAGAGTAACGCCAAGATAGACAGGCTGGGCTTCATGCCGCATTCTCGTATAGCCAGGCTGCACATTAAGCTCACATGAGGCCAAGGCATGGTGTAGATGGAAAACAGATGATACCATTTATGCAGTGCTAGGGATTAGTCGCCATTTTTTACAGTAATCAGATATCAGAGACATGTCTTTCGTGAGTGTTTCCTCGAGGATGTCGAACTTGGATGCCTGAGTTGCACAGCAGATGTCATCGGCGTAGATGAACTTCCTTGAAGAAGTTTCTGGGAGGTCATTGATGTAAATATTAAATAGCATAGGAGCCAGAACAGAGCCCTGGGGGAGGCCACTTGAGACAAGTCTCCATCTGCTAGACTTGTCACCCAGATGCACCCGGAATCTTCTGTTTTGGAGAAGAAACAATATAGTGTTGGCCACCCATGGAGGCAGGCATCTTGAGATCTTGACTAGGAGACCACGTTGCCAGACCATGTCATAGGCTGCTGTGAGATCAACAAAGACAGCACCCGTCTTTAAATTCTTTTGGAATCCATTTTCATTGTAAGTTGAGAGGGCCAGGGCTTGTTCGCAGGTAGATCTTCCTGGGTGGAAATCAGCTTGGGCGGGTGATAGGAATTTCTCTGTAAGAGGAGAAATACGTGACAGAAGCAGCCTCTCAAGGAGTTTGTAACACACGGAGAGGAGAGAAATTGGTCTATAGCTGGCGGCCAGTGTTGGGTCTTTCTTTGGTTTCAAAACTGCTATAATCTTTGCACGACGCCAAACTTTGGGCATTGACTCAGATTCCAAGATGTGGGACAGGAATGAAGCAAGCCACTTCTTTGCCGCGGGACCCAGGTTAAGAATGAGTTCTGGGGTGATGTTATCATAGCCAGCAGCTGTTCCCGGTTTAACCCTCTTCAAAGCGTCTTCCAGTTCAGACAGTGTAAAGGGAGAGAGTTTTGGAGATGGACAAGATAACCAGAAGTGGGATGACCACTCATGGGAAATTTCTCTTTTCCAGACTGGGTCGATCTTAGCACGTCCAACTTGAGTTAGGTGACTGGCAACTGAGTTTGGAGATACGGGAGGATGGGAGATGGGAGGGGGTTGGCTACCGGCACCCAGTCTGTGAAGAAGCTTCCAGGCCTTCCTACTTGAGTGGGTGAAGTTCAGACTTTCCGTGAGTTGTTGCCAGCGGGCTTGGCGTGCTGCATCCAGGGAGGCAATGAGATGGTCAGCCACATCTGGGTCGCCCGACTCATCATACTGCTTTAATAGTTGCTCGCATTCAGCATCAAGACAAGGCGTATAGTTAGCACGTCTCCCACGAGGAATGGCTTGGGAAGCTGCTTTGAAGATGGCTTGGCGGAAGCGCCTGTAGGAATCTTCAGAGGGGATAGAGTTAATTGGAATTGCTGGAATAGATTTGTTGGTAAGATCACTGAACAGACGCCAGTTTGCTTTCCGAAAGTTCCATCTTAGATTCTCCAAGCACAGAATCAGTGGGAGCTGGAGACCAATGTGGATGATAGCTGGGCAGTGATGACTGTGCGGGAAGATCTTGAGAACTTGTCTCGTAGCGGGAAAGGCTTGGCCGTTGACTGTGCTAATCCAGCACAGGTCTGGTGACGAGTCTTTATTCCATCTAGCACTGTGAAAAGAGCCTGGCTGTTTGGGATCGTATAATAGGGAGAGGTCATTCGCTGAAGCCCAGTCGGCTAAGATAGAGCCGTCAGCACAAGTGGAGGAATATCCCCAGTCTTGGTGATGACTATTAAAGTCACCAACGTAAACGGCTGGGTGATTCGGGCTAGGCAGGACCTCATTATCCCATGAGGCACTGGGAGGCTTATATACATTGACGAGCTGAATAGTTCCAATAGTAATGGAGTCGTAGAAGGTCGAAGAGGCCTTGTGGTAAATGTCTGCAAGACACGATTTGGTGTAGATGGCTCGGCCATGTTTAGGATGGAGATTATAGCATATTAAATAGAATCCACTGATGGTGAATCGAGCAGCTTCATCGACTGCTATATGTGTTTCTTGCAGGCAGATAACATCTGCCTGATGCTGTATCGCCAGTTGACCAATAAGAATGCGTTTGGCAAAGGACAGCCCCTCAACATTAAGTTGGAGGACTCGAAGAGCAGGACCAACAGCTTGAAAGCTGTCAGGAGCTGCTTGTTGCTGGCTTTGAAAGTGACTGGGATCCATGTGGATCAATACCAGGTACAGTAATGAAATACTAGGAACTAGCCATGTGCCTAATAATAGAAGAATAGTAAAAGGAATCATGGTGCAGTCATTCAAAAGAATTTTTTGCAGTTAAAATGTTGGTCCTAAAGACTGAGCAACAATATTTAAAATGCAAAGCACTCTGGGAAAGTGTTATTGTATATACACTGTAGTTCCACTTGCGTGAAATGTGTACATGTGCAGAGAGCAAAAATAAAATAGCTGTGCAAGAAACCGAAGAGTAGGTGAGTTCTTTTTTCTAGCTTATGTGGCTCAGAATGCATTTTTAACAGTATTAAGGAGGTGGGGGGGGCAAGCTTGAGCTTATGCTTATCATCAGGAAAATTGCAAAAATAAATAGCTGAGAGGGCATCAAGAATGGTATCTGTGTTTACACTTGGGCACAAGCACATAATTGAGGCTTCTTGGGAGTAATGGCGTTTTGCATCTTCATTTCCATCTTGTGGTTGTTTAGGAAATAAAGAATTTGAGCATGCAAGGTATAGCAAGGGAGACATTTCATGAGTGCTACATTTAAGAAAAATTATAAAGAGGAGAGAGGTTTGATTTTATTTTACCATGGCAACTTGTTTCAATTTTATGCCCTTAGTTATAGAGCTGATCTTTCAAAAGTTGCAGGTGAAATTACTTAAAAATTTGTCACACTTCAAGTGACAGTTTTGGAACTCCTGAGAACATAAATATTTTTACTTAGTCACATAATTGCTTCTACCAGTTAATTTAACTATGTGGTTAAAATTGATGATAAAACTGTTTTCTAAAGTGATGAGATCCCAGTGGGGTTGCACAAACACATTTTGCCCACACCCACGCCTATCGCTATGTCCTTTTAGCTCCAATATTACAGCCCTGCTAATAGGTCACACTGCTTGCCTGAAAAAGACATGTTACAGCTCCTGATATATTGTACCAGTGAATTATCAGACTTGAAAGAGAGAACACCGCAGGGTAGAGATAAAAAGACTTGAAATCATGGTAGAAATGGAGTTGGTGTGCATAGGGAATCTTCTCTGTATTATTCCTATTTTGAAAAGAGATGTTTGGTGGCTGGGTGATGTGCCTGGTTAAGCATACATGTTACAGTGTGCAAGGACCCGGGTTCAAACCCTTGGTCCCCACTTGCAGCGGGAAAGCTGTTTTGTCTTAATGCCCAAGAAAGCAGCTTTATATTTTCACTTTTACACACACACACACACACACACACACACACACACACACATCTCCTGACGCTCATATTTAGCGAGACATGTTGTGAAATCAAACCCAAATGACACCAAGATAATAAATGTTGGCATAGCATGAAGGGTGTCCAGACCCTTAGGTCCTCCTGTGGCTGTTGCTGCTGTAGGGAGCATCTTTGATAGTCTCAGATAAAGGTTTTGTTTTGCTCATGTAGCTTCTGTGTGTTTTCTCTAATAAGCCCTCAGTGGGGAATTGCTGAAGCAAGGAGGTCTGTGTTCTCAAGGGGATTATGCTGATCCTAGGATGAAACCATGCTCAACAGGGCTCAATCCTGGATAAATGATTTATAATTATATGTGAGACAAGAGTTGAGCTGCACATTATTTTTGCTCTGATTAAAAATGTCTCTGCATCTTATAAGAATGCATGGTATTCTAGACAAGCACTAAAGCTACCAGGCAGGTCCATTTGTAGTGCTGCATTTCCATGTATGTTCAGAGACTGGGTGGGGATAGCACCCTTTTGCTTAAAAGAAGTGGAAAGGTATTTTCTAAGGATGTCTTGGAATCTTTTTCCAAGGGTAATTTTGAGCTGATGAATGTTAGAATTCTGAAGAATTCTCTAAGTGATGGGCATGTTTTGTATTCAGAACCCAAATTTATCCTTTGCAACAATTCTCTAAGGTTGTTCATGCCCAACTAACTACCTATGCCATTACCAAACTGACCTGCAGTCTTGTTTCATCCTTTCATGACTTCTTTCTGTTGCTTGTTCCTCAAGCCCTCACCCCTAAAAAGCCTGTTCATTGAACTAATATTTGAATTTGATCTAATCAACCAAAGGCACATAACATCTTACAACACCAACTCTTCTATGTGACACATTAACATCTAAACAACTATCCCATATTTAAACGTAAAATAGTAAAATAACTTATGTGGACTAAGGGGTTTGAACTGATAAAGGTACAATGATAGACTTTGTTTAGAAGTGTGATTATTATTTAAACTTTTAAAAATAATTTTATTTGAGGGCCAGGCAGTAGCACAGTGGGTTCAGCGCACATGGCGTAAAATACCAGGATCAATGTAAGGGTCCCGGTTTGAGCCCCTGGCTCCCCACCTGTGTGTGGGGGGTCGCTTCATGGGCATTGAAGCAGGTCTGTGGTGTCTATCTTTCTCTCTTCCTCTTTGTCTTCTCTTCTACTCTCGATATTTCTCTCTCCTATCCAGCAATAACAACAGCAATGGCAAAAATAAAAATAACAACAATAAGAACAAAAATGGGAAAAATAACCTATTGGAGTAGTTGATTTGTAGTTCAGGCACTGAGCCCTAGCAATAACCCTGGAGGAAAATAATAATAATAATAATTTCATTTAAATGAGAGAGAGAGAAAGAAAAACTAGAGTACTGCTAAACTCTGGCATACGGTAGGGCTAGAGATTGAGACTGAACCTTGGAGTCTTTCTGCATAACCATTATGCTGTATCTGAAGCCCAATGATACACCCTTTAGTTTGTGGGGGGTGAGGACAATACCTAAGTGTGTTTGGTTCACCGATTTAAATCACCTGAGTGCTTGTTACAGTGAAGATGTGTGTCGGGGGGGTGGGGTGGGAGGCTCCTTCTCATATTTATTAAATCAGAAAGTCTGATAGACCAGACTATTTGCCATTCTATCAAATTTCCAAATTTGCTCCTCATGTACACACGTTGAAAACCATCAGTTTAAGCCTGTGGTGATATTGGTTATTATCAAATTATGTCTCGAAACTTTACATCAGGCTCAACCTGACGCTATTGACTGGCTACGGAAGAAGGGCAAATGCTAGAAGAAGAAGAATCAAATCATGTGATGCAACAAATGGTGACTACAGTTTGGGGTCAAAACCTGTTAAGGAAGTTAAAAAAATGCAGAAATGTAGGTGCTTCCATGATCATCAGGCTCAGTTATTCCAAAGTGAATCACAGAGCCATGCTTATGAGACTCAGAATCACAACCAAGACCCAGGCTTCCGGTGATAGTAGCCAGAAAGAGTTACTCACTGGAGGAGAAAATGGTGCAGCCATGCGAGAGAGCTTGTCTTAGGGTAGATCTCCCTAGCATTGATCATGGCCCTCTTGGCCTCTGCATATTCATTTTCTGAGATGAACCTTCTTGATATCAGTAATAACAATTCTGGGTAATAAACTTTACTTTATCATAGCAAGATGAAAGACCTCAGTAGAACCCACCACCTGCAGAAACAGAAATGTCATGTTTTTGCTTCCTGATAGCTTTCTCACCTAACTTAACAAGTTTTGCGTTGAATTGGTAGCCATTGTTATAGCTCTTGAAAGTATTTATTATACCAACACCACCACATTAGCTCTAATAGGAATCCAAGGGGAGAAAAAGTATACTGTAATCCCACCCCTCCAGCAAACTATTACTCCTAGCTTTGTACTACTGCCAAATGACTTTCTGTTTGCACCCATAATTTTTCTTAGTCATAGTCATAGAGTGACTAAAATATGATAATCTGAATTTTCTACCTACCTTTATAACTGTGTGTGATGAGTGGATAAAGATGATCATATGGAACAGTCCAGAAAATGCATTTTGGTGAAAATAGTTGCTTATCAAAAATCTTGAATTTGATTGTATTATCCACACGTCACATGGGAGGAACTGAGCCTGACATTGTATAGAACAAAGCTTTCTTGACCTTTGTCCTGTGTCTGTTGTTGTCAATTGGCAATACTATGTAAGGGCACACCATAGATGACGCCCTGGAGAGTTGTTGAGGCCTACAGGACTAAATGAGAAAAATTATACCAAGTTCCTTTTTTTGATTGCTTTTCCCCACCATGGAGTCCCTTCTCCAAAAAGTAGAGCCCAGGGGTATCATCCCATTCTAGGACTGTGTACTTCTTTCCCTGAGATGAAGACAAAAGAGTATGATAACTAAGAGTGATGTCTTTGAGGTGCCCAAAGCCAACATCAAGCTGAAATACATGAAGCCAAGGTGTCAGTGCAAAGGCAACCAGGTGTTCAAAACCTGTTTTGGCCCTTGGACATGTCTGCTAATCTCTCTGAGTCTTGCCTGCCTCATCTGAAATTCATACAACAATAAAAATGTCTGACTTCAAAAATTAGTCATAATGAGGCAATATAGGGCATCCGGCATATAACAGACCTTCAACAAATGAAAACAGTTCTCTCTAGTTATGGGCTTCTCATAGGCTAGAGGAGGACTCAGCCCAGGAGTGCAGGGAAGCAGAATGGATTGAGGAAAAAGAACATGAGCAAAATTCAACGGGGGCTTACTTATTATAAGATGTAAATATGACTTGTTTTGAAAGGACAAGAGAGGGCCAGACGGTGGCACACCCAATTGAACATACATGTTATATGAGCAAGGACCCGGATTTTCAACCCCACAAGCAGAGAGAAAGCTTTCTAAGTGGTGAAGCAGTGCTGAAGGCGTCTCTCTGCCTCTTTCCCTGTCTTCCTCTTCCTTCTCAGTTTCTCTGTTTCCATATAATAGGTAACTAAAATAAAACATAGAAATTTACACATTTAAAAAATACGAAGGAAATGTGTTGTCTATGGGGATGTCTGTTACACTGCATTAGTGCCTTTTTCTGATGTGCCCTCGCCTCTTTCTACTCAAAGGAGAGATGGGGTAACTATGATTTTAGTTTTTCTTTTAATTTGAGGTTAACCTGATTTTAAATACCAGCAAACTGACAAATACAGTGCTCTGCCTTTGTGTCAGAACAAGATATATAGATAAGCTTTTTGCTTGAATGGGATGCCTTGGTTACTGCCTTCATTAAGTACAGCTAGAATATGGCCTGCATTAGATTGCTAATGCTTGGCCACCTGCCAAGTGCAGTGAAATCAGCCTGAATTCTAATCTTTGTAATAGATGGACCGAGGACTTACTATTGCCCTCATCAAGCAGAACTGATATTGTCATTAAGGTTTAGTAGGTGCACACTCATAGAGAGGGGGCTCTGTTTGCTCTCTGTTTTGTTTAGGGAAATCATATCAGCTTTACATATTCCTGTTAGTTTTGAATTTACTTCCTTGTTAAGGGCCAGTCAATATATTGGGGTCTATTAACATTTTTTTTCATTGAAAAGGAAGCCTTGATTTCTTAGAGCTAGTGACTCTGCTGTTAGGAATGAGCCTGTTAATTTGTTACCTGACAGTGAGTTGCAAGGTCAGCTGTGTTGTTGGTAGTGATACTAATTGAATATAAATACATTCACATGAAGACAGAAGCTAAAGGAACTTGACTCATGATGAAACGAAATGTTGTTTAGTATATGTACAAAGCCAGATTCACTCTATATCCTTGAAAGGAAAATGGACAAAAGCTTGTGAGTAAATCTTATAAGTCACCCAGAGTCCTCTGCTACTAATTTACAGGATGTAGTCACCTCAGCTCACCAGACCTCCGTGATCCTATCTGAAAAGAAAACATCTATTTATTTTATCATGTATAAGCTTTTCTCCAGCACTGACTGCTTCCAGACTGTCAGGAAACATTCTGTATATTCACCTAATATACTTTACAAACAGGACAGTTTTCAATCCTAGATTGAACCTCATTCATTCATTTTGCACAGTGCAAAAAATATCAAGCCAATTGTGTCTGAGACCATAACTACCAGTGAGGTTACAGAGAGAAATCTTTGCCTAAAGCTAATGCTCATTAAAAAAAGACATGTGCATAAAAATAGGATGAAAACTATAAAGTGACAAATATGGGAGCCATGCATAGCACATAGGGTTAAGCGCACATGGCGCAAAGCACAAGGACTTGAGTAAAGATGCTGGTTCGAGCCCCTGGCTCCCCACCTGCAGGGGGCTTGCTTCACAGACAGTGAAGCAGGTCTGCAGGTGTCTTTCTCTCTCCCTCTCTGTCTTCCCCTCCTCTATTGAGTTTTCTCTGTCCTATCCAACAACAACAGCAGCAGAAATAACAGCAACCAGGGCAACAACAACAACAAAAAGGGAAGGGGAATGACCTCCAGGAGCAGTGGATTCAAAATTCAGGAAGGGCATCAGGAGAGAGATTTTTATATCTGTTTTGATCAGTCAGCAGTTTTGGAATGTTTGAACTTGAACCATGTTAAGAGGTGTGTAAAAATTCTTTTCTATTCATAATTTTAACATTCCTGAAAGTAGAGGACATGAACACCAGCCAAGCAAACATTCCCTTGCTCATATTCATTTCAACCCAATAACTTTAAATTGTTCACTAGTTACATCTAAAATTTCAGTAAGATCTATGAGACATGCAAAATAATGATAGCTTTCTTCTGCCTTTGATAAATTTGATCTCCTTGGGTGCACTGGAAATATTACTTTGGAGAAGAATATATGATAAAATGTGTGTAATTACCAGAAATCATGGCAACAGATTTGAGCTAAAGAGTTCAAAGATAAGTCAGAGTGGGTTGAACTAATTAAGAATAACTTTATAAACTAGGGTGATATTAAGTAATCTTGGAGCAGAAACTGATTTTAAAAGGGTGCGGTACACATTCCAAAAAGTGTAGGTAGATGAGAAAATCCATGTGTGCTTGGATTAACTTGTAATTTATTGAGAAAAAGTGGTTAGAAATAAAGGTCCTACCCATTTTATTTGAATTAGACACCTCCAGAACTTGTATAAAATATCTACCAAACTTTTTATTTCTTTATTTTTTATTTTTTATTTAAGAAAGGATTAATTAACAAAACCATAGGGTAGGAGGGGTACAACTCCACACAATTTCCACCACCCAATCTCCATATCCCACCCCCTCCCCTGATAGCTTTCCCATTCTCTATCCCACTGGGAGCATGGACCCAGGATCATTTCGGGTTGCAGAAAGTAGAAGGTCTGGCTTCTGTAATTGCTTCCCCGCTGAACATGGGCGTTGACTGGTCGGTCCATACTCCCAGTCTGCCTCTCTCTTTCCCTAGTAGGGTGGGTCTCTGGGGAAGCTGAGCTCCAGGACACATTGGTGGGGTCTTCAATCCAGGGAAGCCTGGCCAGCATCCTGATGGCATCTGGAACCTGGTGATTGAAAAGAGAGTTAACATACGAAGCCAAACAAATTGCTGAGCAATCATGGACCCAAAGCTTGGAATAGTGGAGAGGAAGTGTTAGGGGGATACTCACTGCAAACTCTAGTGTACTTCTGCTTACAGGTATATATTTTGCAGTAGTTTATGGATACGTGTGAACATATGCTCTCTCTCACAGAAACTGGTGTATATCTAGGTTTTGGGACTTTGTTAGAAAGTGAACCACCTGAGATGGAATTAGAGTATACTATGAAAGGAAAGGTCTCACCCAAGTAATGAAGCTGAAGGGTTGTCATTCCACACGTGAAGTCTCTGGACACAGTCTGAAGTGAAGCATGTTGAAGTGGCAATCGTTGCATTGGTTAGGTTGTGATCGGCAGATGCAATATTATTTGATATGGATTGGGAGAGGCATACGGGAAAGTGGGCCCTATCCAAGGGTTCCAGGACTGGGGGAAGTAGGGGCTCTATAGTGGAGATGTGAGGTTCCTGCTGTCTTAGGGTTCCAAAAGACAATCGATAGTTAATGTTATCATCACATTATTTGGTAATTGGTGTTGGTATGCATGAGACCCCTTCTGTTTCATTTGGTTTAAATCCCCCCTGCTTAACACTATTCTATTTACATAACCACTGTTAACAAGTTCCACCCTCCCTCCAGGGCACTGTGGTTCAGTGATAGGATTCTCGCCTGCTCTGCCCCTTCTTTGTCACACTCTGATTTTCACCAGTCACTTTTCTCTCCACCCTCTCTATGTCACATCCTGTTTCCACCCTACTTGACAAGTATATATAAAGACAGCATTGTGAGTTTTAGAGTACTTTACCTTGAGTTTAGCTTAGCTCGTCTTAGATTGTGCTGCGTCCTGCATGAATAAAGAGATACTGCCTACAGCTCAACTATGAGTCCCTGGTCGTCTGTTACCTGCCCGTGAAGCTATCCCGGTGAAAACAACCTAACCCATCGAAAACGACATATGGCGCCACAACGTGGGACTAGACCTGCGCAACTCCCAGATAAGTGAAGACTTTGCCTACCTATGCACTATGGTCTTCTCTTTTACTTACGAAGAGGTTTGCCAAAGCCTCTACTGTTTCATTATAAGACAGTTTCTCTGTCTCTGGAACATTTTACTCTGGGCCACACTTCGGTTCCCTCACCGGGAACTTTGGTTTCTTATGACCAGGATCATAGAGCTTGGGAGATGCACGGAGATTTCTCCTTGGACTTTCTGGATTCCCTCTCCCATGTTTTCTGAGGAAAAGGACTACATTTTGCTCCGGGCCACAATTTGGTTCTTTATGACCGTAATCATAGACCTTGGGATATGCATGGGGATTTCCACTGGGACTTTCTGGACTTCTTCTCGAATGTTCCCCATGGAGAAGGACTACTCTAATTTGAAGAGCATTCTCCAGTACCCTGGCAGTTCCCAAGTATGGAGACACGTGGTTAGTTCTACTCTCCTGATTGGATTCTTTCTTCGATGGGAAGACACTTTTAAAAATGGGTGCCTGAAGCAATCCAGCAGGAACAGTCCGAAGCACCCTAAATGGAATTTCGAGGAGCTTTTTGAACTAGGTCGCCCTCCAGGGATTCTTAATCCTACATGGTGAGATCTTGATAATCTGGTTCAAGTTGCGTTTCATAAGAGAATGATTTGAATGACTGAATTTTTGTTTGACATTGACTTAAAAAAAAAATGCTGGACGCAGCCATGATTTCTAGAGACATCCAGAAACAATGCAAAAAGTTGTTTTTTCCCTCCTTTGATTTCTCTTTTACGTCTTGACATGAATCTGAAACATTTAATCCTGAAAACTGTATGAGTTATGGGTGGGGCAGATAGTGCAATGATTATGTTAATTATTCTCATGCCTGAGGCTTTTAACCGTGGTTCTTCTGTTTACCTTTCCACATTTTATTGAGTTTAAACTGTTTAAACAACCTTAAAATCATACTAGAAAGGACTTCCAATTATAATGGAGTTATCAATTATAGTAAACTTCTAATCTGCTACAAGTTTTGTTTGACAAGTAAGTGAATTTCAGCTGTCAAAGTCTTCACATGAAAAAGCATCTACTCAAATAGAATTCCTGGAAATCCATTTGGATCCTGTTCTCTGACATCACCCCCGGAAACCAATGATGAGACCTGGCACGACCTGAAGAAACAGATTCACAGATTCCAAAGATCACTCTCTACAGAAAAGCAGAATTCAGGTGGCCGACATTCCCCATCGAGACAGACGTACAGCATTTCATCCTCTGACATTTTCTTCTGTGGTCAGCTACTTTGGACTGACACCTCCATCGGACTTACTGGTACACGCTGCTGTGTTTCTCAAAGACTAACTTCAGCCTATTGCCTTGAGACTTTATAGACCATGTTCCCTCGCCTGCAGGCTCTGTCCCAGAGGCAGAAAACTCCCCCTCCTTATTAGGTTATGCCCACAGAGGCATGAAGCGCCCCAAGAGGCAAGAGATGCCCACAGAGGCAGGAAACGCCCTTTGAGGCAAGAGATGCCCCCAGAGGCATGAAGCGTTCCCAGAGGCAAGAAATGCCCTTTCGCCTGCTAGGCCTTGCCCTTTGAGGCAAGAAAAGCTCCCCTTGGCATCACACTGGTTATTGCTGTTCGCCTATTTTGTTTTCCATGTCTTATGCCAATTCTTTTGAAAATGCCTGTACGATATACGTTTCTGTTCACCCCACAATGGCCATTAGTTAAAAAGAAAGGGGGAATTGTTGGTATGCATGAGACCCCTTCTGTTTCATTTGGTTTAAATCCCCCCTGCTTAACACTATTCTATTTACATAACCACTGTTAACAAGTTCCACCCTCCCTCCAGGGCACTGTGGTTCAGTGATAGGATTCTCGCCTGCTCTGCCCCTTCTTTGTCACACTCTGATTTTCACCAGTCACTTTTCTCTCCACCCTCTCTATGTCACATCCTGTTTCCACCCTACTTGACAAGTATATATAAAGACAGCATTGTGAGTTTTAGAGTACTTTACCTTGAGTTTAGCTTAGCTCGTCTTAGATTGTGCTGCGTCCTGCATGAATAAAGAGATACTGCCTACAGCTCAACTATGAGTCCCTGGTCGTCTGTTACCTGCCCGTGAAGCTATCCCGGTGAAAACAACCTAACCCATCGAAAACGACAAATTGGGTTAACTTTGAAAAGTCCTTTTGTTAGGGTTTGCTGTACAGTACCCAGTATCTTGTATATAGCTGTGCTATTGGATGCTTCTGATCTACTTGGTCTAGGCTTTTGAGAGAGTCCGCATATCAAATACACAGCCTATATATTAAAAAGATTCAGTTTGTGTTTTGAAAAACTTTGAGACATATAATTGATTTTTCCCCTCTCATATTAATTAACTAGTGATTTATATGTCTACATTTTGCTAGGAGTGTACATAAACACCATTCCCACCACCAAAAGACTGTGACCCATCCCTCCCACCCACTCCCACCCCCCACTGGCCCAGGAAGCTGCATGTCTTCCCTTCACCACAGGGTTTTTACTTTGCTGCCCTACTTACAATTTGATCAGGTCCTGCTTTTAGTTTCCCATTCAGGTCTTCTTAGTCAACTTCTGTTGATGAGTGGGATCATCCCCTACTCATCTTTATCTTTCTGACTTAGCTCACTTAACATAATTCCTTCTAGCTCTGTCCAAGATGGGTCAGAGAAGGTGGGTTCATTGTTCTTCATAGCTGCATAGTATTCCATTGTGCATATATACCACAGCTTTCTCAGCCACTCATCTGTTGTTGGGCACCTGGGTTGCTTCCAGGTTTTAGCTATTATGAATTGTGCTGCTATGAACACACCTCTTTTTGGTTGGGTGTTATGGAATCCTTGGGGTATAACCCGAGGAGAGGAATTACTGCATCATATGGAAGGTCCATGTCTAGCCTTCTGAGAGTTTTCCAGACTGCTCTCCACAGAGGCTGTACCAATTTACATTCCCACCAGCAATGTAAAAGGGTTCCTCTGTCCCCACAACCTCTCCAGCATTTGTTGCTTCTGTCCTATTTGATGCATGCCATTCTTACAGGAGTGAGGTGGTATCTTAGTGTTGTCTTAATTTGCATTTCTCTGACAATCAGTGACCTAGAGCAGTTTTTCATATGTTTGTTAGCCTTTTGGATCTCCTCTGTAGTGAATGTTTTGTTCATATCCTCTGCCCATTTTTGGATGTGGTCATTTGCTTTTTTGGTGCTAACTTTGCTGAGCTCTTTATATATTTTGGTGATTAGTTTCTTGTCTGATGTCTGGCATGTGAAGATCTTCTCCCATTCTGTGAGGGGTCTCTCTGTTTGTTTAATAGTTTCTTTGGATGTGCAGAAGCTTTTCAATTTGATGTAGTCCCATTGGTTTGTTTCTGCTTTAGTCTTCCTTGCAATTGGGTTTGATTCATCAAAGATGTCCTTGAGGTGTAGGTGGGAAAGTGTTTCAGCAATGTTTTCCTCTAAGTATTTGATTGTTTCTGGTCTGACATCTAGGTCTTTGATCCATTTGGAGTTGATTTTTGTTTCTGGTGAGATAAAATGGTTCAATTTCATTCTTCTCCATGTTACAACCCAGTTTTCCCAGCACCATTTATTGAAGAGAGCCTCCTTTTTCCATTTAATCCTTTGGGCCCCCTTATCAAAGATTAGATGTCCATAGGTGTGGGGATTTATTTCTGGGCTTTCAATTCTGTTCCACTGGTCTGTGTGCCTATTTTTGTTCCAGTACCAGGCTGTTTTGATGATGATGGCTTTATAATATAGTTTAAGGTCTGGGAGTGTGATGCCTCCATTTCTGTTTCTTTTCCTCAAGATGGTTTTTGGCAATTCTAGGTGTTTTCAGGTTCCAGATAAATGATTGTAATGTTTATTCTATTCTTTTAAAGAAGCTTGGTGGAACTTTGATGGGTATTGCATTAAATTTGTATATGGCTCTGGGGAGAATATTCATTTTGATGATATTTATTCTTCCAATCCATGAACATGGGATGTCTTTCCATTTCTTGGTATCAGTTTCTATTTCCTTGAGTAGCATACAAGTTTTCAGTATACAAGTCTTTCATTTCTTTGGTCAACTTTATTCCTAGGTATTTGATTGATTTTGCTGAAACAGTAAATGGGAGTTATTTCTGAATGTCTTCTTCAGATTTAGTGTTTGCATAAAGAAATGCCACTGATTTATGTACATTGATTTTGTACCCTGATACCTTGCTATATTGCCTAATAGCTTCCAGTAATTTTCTACTGGATTCTTTAGGTTTTTCTATGTATACTATCATATCATCTGCAAATAGTGAGAGCTTGACTTCTTCCCTTCCAATCTGTATTCCTTTGATTTCTTTCTCTTGCCTGATTGCTATGGCAAGAACTTCCAATACTATGTTGAAGAGTAACGGTGACAGTGGACAGCCCTGTCTAGTCCCCGATCTGAGGGGGAATGCTTTCAGCTTCTGTCCATTGAGTATGATGTTGCCTGTAGGTTTGCTATATATAGACTCCACTATCTTGAGGAATTTCCCATCTATTCCCATTTTTTGTAGAGTTTTGAGCATGAATGGGTGTTGGATTTTGTCAAAGGCTTTCTCTGCAACTATTGAGATAATCATGTGGTTTTTGGCTTTGCTTTTATTGATGTGGTGAATGACATTGATTGACTTACGGATATTGAACCAGCCTTCCATTCCTGGGATGAATCCCACTTGGTCATGATGAACAATCTTTTTGATATGTTGCTGTATCCGGTTGGCCAAGATCTTGTTAAATATTTTGGCATCTATGTTCATCAGCGATATTGGTCTGTAGTTTTCCTTTTTTGTTCTGTCCCTATCAGCTTTTGGTATCAGGGTGATGTTGGCTTCATAGAAGGTGGAAGGGAGTATTCCTGTTTCTTCAATCTTATGGAAAAGCTTAAGAAGTATGGGTACTAACTGTTTCCTGAAAGTTTTGTAGAATTCGTTTGTGAAGCCATCTGGTCCAGGACTTTTTTTTTTTTGTTGTTGGGGAGATTCTTAATAACGGTTTCAATTTCTTTGTCTGTGATTGGTACATTTAGATTTTGTAGTTCTTCTTGGTTCAGTTTTGGAAAGGCATATGCTTCTAGGAATTGTTCCATTTCTTCCAGATTCTCTAGCTTGGTGGCGTATAGTTCTTTATAGAAGTTTTGCAGGATTCTCTGGATTTCTGTGGTGTCAGTTGTGATATCTCCTGCATCGTTTACAATTCTATTAATTTGAGTCTTCTCTCTCTTTTTTTTTTTTGTTGAGTCTGGCTAGGGGTATGTCAATTTTGTTTAATCTTTCAAAGAACCAACATTTGGCTTCATTGATCTTTTGTATGGTTCTTTTATTTTTGATGTTGTTTATTTCTGCTCTAACTTTAGTGATTTCTGTCCTTCTGGTTGCTTTAGGGTTCCTTTGTTCCTCTTCCTCTAAGTCCTTGAGGTGTGCAGTAAGGTCGTTCATTTGAGCTTCTTCTTGGTGTTTAATATGTGATTGTGTGGCTATAAGTTTCTCTCTCAGTACTGCTTTAGCTGTGTCCCAAATATTTTGATAGGTTGTGTCTTCATTTTCATTTGTTTCCAGGAACATTTGAATTTCCTGCTTGAGTGAGTCTCTGACCCAGTGGTTCTTAATGAGTATGTTGTTTAGTTTCCAAATTCTGTGACTTTTAATAATTTTCTGTTTGTTGTTAAATGTTAGTTTTACTCCACTGTGGTCTGAGAAGATACGTGGGATGATTTCAATGCGCTTGAATTTATTGATGCTGTCTGTGGCCTAAAATGCGGTCTTTCCTTTAGTATGTGTTATGTGAATTTGAAAAGAAGGTGTATTCCAGTTTTTTTGAGGTGAAGGATTCTGAAAATGTCCAAGAGGTCTAGTCTGTCAGTCTCTTCATTCAATTCTCTTGTATTGGTTCTCTGCTTTGTTGATCTAAGTGTGAGAGTGGGGTATTGAAGTCTCCCACTATTATTGTATTACTATTGATGTATTTTTGAAATTCTTTCAGTAGGTGCTTAATGTATTTAGATGGTCCCTCATTGGATGCATAGATGTTAATAATTGTTAAGTCTTCTTGGCTGATTGATCCTCTAATCATTATGTAATGTCCTTGCCTATCTTTTATTGCTTTATTTAATTTAAAATCTATCATGTCTGAGATGAGAATGGCTGTTCCTGCCCTTTTTTGTGGTCCGTTAGCCTGTATGATAGTTTTCCATCCTTTCACTTTAAGTCTTGTTGTGACTTAAAACTTGTGTAAGTTTATCTTGTTGTGACAGATGGGATTCTTGCAAGCAGCATATGGTTGGGTTATGTTTTCTGATCCATCCCCCCACCCTGTGCCTTTTGATGGGTGAGTTTAAGCCATTTACGTTTATTTATATTATGGATTTAATGTATTGTAGTGCCATTATTCAAAAAAAATTTTTTTTGCTCTGAGATATTGCAAGTATTACAGTGACGTTCTTGTTTATAAGAGGTCTTTCAGAACCTCTTTCAGGGCTGGCTTGGTGATGGTTGCCTCCTTTAACTGTTGTTTATCTAAGAAGGTTTTGATCCCTCCATCCAGTTTGAATGAAAGTCTAGCAGGATATATTATCCTTGGTTGAAACCCTTTTTCATTCAGGGCTCGAGAGATATCTTGCCATTCCCTTCTGGCTTTTAGAGTTTGAGTGGAGAAGTCTGCAGATAATCTTATGGGTTTTTCCTTGTATGTGACTTTTTGTTTCTCTCTTGCAGCCTTTAGGATCTTTTCTTTATTCTTACTTCTTCTCATTGTGACTCTGATGTGTCTTGGTGTCTTCAGGTCTGGGTTGATTCTGTTTGGTACTCTCTGGGCCTCTTGAATCTTGATGTCCTTTCTGTTATTCAGGTCTGGGAATTTCTTCTATTATTTCCTCTAGAATGTTTGCTTCCCCTTCCTCTCTTTCTTCCTTTGGCAGGCCAATTATACGAATGTTACTTCTTTTGAGATCATCCCATATGTCTCTGTTGTTGTTTTCAGTGTCTCTCAATCTCTTTTTAAGCTCTTCCACCTCTTTCTTTGTTTTCTCTAACTCATCCTCTGTCTGACTAATTCTGTTTTCTGCTTCTGTTAGTCTGCTTTCCCTTGCCTCAGCTTCTTTCTTCATTACAGCTATTTCAGCTTTCAGTTCTCTAATTGCCTCAAGATAATCAGTATTTTCCTTGGGGGTCTCAACTGTTGTTTCCCTAATACTGCCATTCCTTTCCTCCAATGTTGTTTTCATTTCTGTGATTAATAAATTTATTATTTCTTGCATACTTTTCTTATCTATGGTTACTTCTGGCTGATTTGTAGTTTCTTCTGGGCTCTTGTCTTCATTCACTGGAGTAGCAGTTTTATTTGTTTTTGATCTACCCATTTTTTTGATTTATGTGTTTCTTTTTTTTTATGCTGTTGTTCCTCAGTTGTTGTGTCTTGAGTACAAGTAACACTGTACTAAATACCTTTTTGACAATTGCACTCACCAACCTCAGGAATTACAGTAGCAACTGAAGCAAGTATTGAAGCAGTTTAATCATTACCAGTTAGCCAAACAATTTCTCTAGTCCATGAAAGAATAGTAACCAAATCCCAGTGAATAAGAAAGAGGAAAGAAAGAAGGGATAGCAAGAATAGACAGTTATGCAAATCTAATATCCACTGTATATTCTAGGGGTAACAAGAGGGAAAAGGGAACTAGAGCAGAGATATACACATAGAGAGTCCACTCTGAGTCATATTTCTTCCCCTAAATAATTCACAAATTCAGAAAGGCAAAGAAGAAGGAAGGAAGAAGTGTATGACAAGATAAAAAAAAAGAAAAAGAAACAAGAGATGAGAGAGAAAAGGGAAAAGAAAAGAAAAAGAGCTGTAATTAAACAGCAGTGAAAGGAATGATTTTTTATTTCTTTATTTTTAATTTAATTTAATTTAATTTTTTTGATTAGGTCGGAGGGGTGGGGAGGGTAGAGGAGGTAGGATTAAGGAGACAAGTTCCTCCCACAATAGATGCCCACTACCCTAGCACTGAAATATATGCTAAGAGTTAATTCTGATCAACCTAAAGGGGGGGAAGATATATGCCTTTATATAATATTAATAGTAAAATAGAGCAGGGTAAAAAAAATAAAATAAAAACCCTGTCTCATATTACCTGAAACCTTGTGATCAGAGGCAGCTGATTGTTAAGAATGAGAAAAAAAAAAAAAAAACCTCAGGACTAGACAAGGATAGCTGAAATAGACAGTTATGCAAATCTACTATCCACTGTATATTCTAGGGGTGGCTAAAGGAGGAAGGGAAGTTGAGCAGAGACACTCGCAGTGAGAGTCCACACTGAGTCAGAATTCTTCCCCCAAATAATTCCCAAATGTGTATCAGTAAATTCAAAAAAGCACACTGTTTGGTGGTGTGGGGGCTGGGGGCTGTGGCTTTGGAAGCTGTAGGATTAAGAAAGAAAGGATGACAAGAATGAGAAAAAGAAAAAAAAAGAAAGAGAGAGGGGAAAAAAGAAAAAGATAAGAAAAAGAACAGTCATAAAAGAGCAGTGAAAGGAAAGGTTTTTTTTTTTAATTTATTTATTTTTAATTATTGAATTAGCTATGCAGGGTGAGGTGGGGGGGTTGGCTACTTAGAAAGAAAAACGGCCAGAGGTTTCAGAATGGTATAGACTTAGAATGAATGATACTCCCTGGTGGGACAGGAATTTGGTAAAGAAAGAAGCTCCTAGCAGGGGAGCCTGCTAGAAGCTGGTCCCCAGGGACTGGTTATGAGGGGGGGAGGGAAGGGGGAGGAGGTATGCTTAAAAATTAAAAGGAAAAAAAAATTTCCCCTTTTTTCCTACTCTTAATTCTTAACCCAAATTTAGTTATAGTTACCTCCTTGGTGTTACCGCTAGGACCCCTTATTGACTGGCCTACTAAAGGCAGAAAATCCTACCGTTTCCAGGAGATGTGGTCAGAGCTCAAGCCACTAGCAGCTTCTCAGTCCACCATCTTCCGGGAACCCCCCTCTACCAAATTTTTACAACAAAAAACATCCAAGAAAGCATCATTGTAGGACATGGCAAAGAGTGTGCAATACTGAGAAAAGAAAATCAAAAGACATGACTGGTTAAAACCTCCCAACAAATTAGAGCATCTCTTCAAGGTTGACAGAATGGGCATGTAAAGAAATTCCTTTCCAATAAGCCCGAATCAAAAATAGGGGGGGAAATATCAGCACAAAATTCAGCTCTGTGAAAATTAACCAAAGGCATACATCAAGTTAAGAAGCATTTATTCTGAAAGTAACTGAGCTCCAGTTAAGTCCAATATAAATCTGTAGGTTGTTTGTTTGTTTGCTTGCCTGTGGCTTCTTTCATTTCTCTTCTGACTTTTTTAGTTCCTAAAAACCAACAATCTTGTTACCCCTGGTGAAGAACAATCATTATTGGAGCAGTAGCAGTTAAGGTGGTCAGCTGGATAGAAAACTAATAGGGAGGCTCAGGGTCTCCACTGACTTGAAATTGCAGTTGAAATTGGATTGTTATATCGGAAAAGCCAAAGCAACAATTCTAGAAGGTGAGGTTGACACACAGGATTGATAAACATTCCACATATCCCAAATTCACAGGACATTACAGATATACAGGAAAGACAGTTATAGGCTCAAATCATTATACATCAGTGGCCAACGAAGCAAACAGACATTCTCAGCAGCAAAGCTAAAGAGGGAACTTGGAAGGCAGCAGCAACAGGACAAACTTTAGAAGTTACCTGAAAATCTTAGGCCAAGCAGTCACACACCTGGTTAAGCACACATAGTACGAAGCCAAAGACCCATCCAAGGATCCTGTTTGAGACCCCTGGCTCCCCACCTGCAGGGGAGTCACTTTAGGAGCTGTGAAGCAGGTATCTCTCTTCCTCTCTATCTTCCCCTCTCCTCTCAGTTTCTTTCTGTCCTATCAAAAAAAAAAAAAAAAGAGGAAAAAAATGGCCTCAAAGAGCAGTAAGGATTCATAGTATAGGCACCAAGTTTCTGGGGGCAAAAAAAAAAAAAAAAAAAGTAGGGGGAGTTACTTGAAACAGGACTTGGCTTCCCTGGTAGCTAAGAAGCTGGCTTAAAAATACAAGCAAAAAGATTAAAACACAGGGTAGGGGCAACATCATCTGTGACTTGCAGGATTTCCCTTGGGAATTTATTAAATTCTAATTTAGCCCATGTGTTTTATTAAGCAAGCAACTGAATAAAATAATAATATAAACAAATACTACCAGGGGATAAAAGTTAGAATCCAAAGTTGTTTTATGTTCATCTAAAATGCATTCAACAAACAATTTCAAAATAGGTAAAATAAATAAATAAATAAAACAATGCATTGTGACTAGTGTTCAGTGGGCTAATACAGTGGATGTGACTTATCCCTGGCTATCCACAATTATTAGGTGTTACAAACAGATTTAAAAACAGCTTTTATTAGTAAATTCTGTTAACTGAATACATCTCTCTTCTTAAGATTAAGTTAACATTGGTTTGCAAGATGGAATTTTATGTATGTCAAGACTTCATGTATGACTTCATGTAAAGACTCACCACTCCACCAGAGATATTCCAGTACTGTTACACCAGACACCTCTCTCTAGATCCATTCTTCTTTTTCTACGACCTCAAATAGTCAATGTAGTTTTCACAGATCTTAAGCCATTTTTTTTTATCTCTTTACTGGGGGTTTAATAACTTACAGTTGACAGTAAAATACAATGATTTGTATATGCTTAACATTCCCCAGTTTTCTACATAACAATTCAACTCCCACTAGGTCCTTCTCTACTGTTATGTTCCAGGACCTGAACCCTCCCGTCCACCCACTCCAGAGTCTTTTACTTTGGTGCAATACACCAACTCCAGTCCAAATTCTGCTTAGTGTTTTCCCATCTGATCTTGTTTTTCAATTTCTGTCTATGAGTGAGATCTTCCCATATTTATCCTTCTGTTTCTGACTTATCTCACTTAACATGATTCCTTCAAGCTCTACCCAAGATGGGGTGAAGAAGGTAATTCATGATTTTTAATAGGTAAGTAGTATTTCATTGTGTTTATAGCCCACAAATTACTCAGGGTTGTATTATTATCATTTGCAAGTTGGCTTGTTTTATTTACCAATGTCTTCCACAAAGCCATGAAGCCATCTAGTAATTGTTTATTAGTTCTTTATCCTATTTGATTAGTATCATTACCTTGAATTTCATCGATTTTTGTCTCAAAAGATACATCACCGTCTTTTAATGGCCCAATAGTATTCTACTGAATATATCCCCAGCATCCTCTTTACCCAGTCACTTAACAATGAGCATTTAGTTTGTAAAGGAACTGAACCTTAAACAACAAACTCATGATAGCCGTGACAAAACAAATAGAAAAATCTCAGTAATAAGATAGAAATCATAAAAGCGGATCAAGGGGCCAGGTGGTAGCACATGCAGTAAAATACACACATTATAATGCTCAAGGACCTGGGTTTTAGACCCTGGATCCCACCTTCATGGGGAAGCTTCACCAGCTGTGAAGCAGGTCTGCAGGTATCTCTCTTTCTCCATGTCTGTCTTACCCTTCAATTTCTCTCTGTCTCTATTAAAAATAATAAAGAAGGAAAAAAAAGGTGGAGGGGAGAATAGTCACCAGGTGTAGTGGTTTTATTGTGTAGGCATTTACCTGTAGTGATAATCCTGGTGATAAATAAAAAACTAAATAAATATACAAGCCCATCAAAAGGAAATTATAGGTTAGCTAAACAGTGTCCCTGCCTTCAGTGTTGGAAGTTTCAGTGCTATGCTGTAGTTCCCTTTCTCCTTCTGTCTTTGCCCTTTTCTGTCTGAAAAAAAGTGGTCAGAAACAGTGATACCACTGTAGTGAGAAAATATGTGTGTGTGTATATGTACATTTTAAAATCTATATATACACAATTATGCATATAGTAAAAGGTATATAGAATAAAAGTTAACCATAGGGTTGAAAACTATATATCTTTACTGAAACAAAAGTTTTCACTAGAAGACTTGATAGCAGCTTTGGAAAAAGACAAAAGGGTCAAATTTGAAGATAAATCAATAAATCAATAGAAATTATCCAGCCCGAAGAACAGAGAGAAAAAAATTGAAGAAAAATGAGTTAAGACCTGAGAGACCTATGGAACAACATCAAGCATGCCATGGTACATGTGATTGATATTTCAGAGGAGAGGAAATGATGGAAGGAGCATGCTATGGACTGGACCATGTTTTCTAAATAAATGATGCAGTTCTAACTCCCAGTACTGGCGAATGTGACTTATTGGACTAGGGAATTTGAAGATGAACAGGTTCAGATAAATTCATTAGTGTAGGCCCTATTTCAGTATGACTGGTGACATTATTAAAAAAGGGGGATAGTTAAGCATAGAGAAAGACATGAAAGGAAGAAAGAATACTACTATAGGAAATATTCAGCAGAGAAGCGATTACAGAAGTCAGACCTTCCACCTTCTCCTCATAAAGATCTTTGGTCTGGGAGTCGGGCAGAAGCACAGGTGGTACAAAGTGCAAGGACTGGCATAAGGATCCAGGTTCAAGCCCCCAGCTCCTCACCTGCAGGGGTGTCGCCTTCACAGGCAGTGAAGCAGGTCTGCAGGTGTCTGTCTTTCCCCCTCTCTGTCTTCCCCTCCTCTCTCCATTTCTCTCTGTCCTATACAACAATGACGACAACAATAAAACAACAAGGGCAACAAAAGGGAATAAATAATTATTTAAAAAAAAAATCTTTGGTCCATACTCTCAGAGGAATAAAGAATAGGGAAGCTTCCAATGGAGGGGATGGGATACAGAATTCTGGTGGTAGGAATTATATGGAATTGTACTCCTCTTATCCTACGATATTATCAGTCATTATTTAATTATTAATAAAATAAAATAAAAGCAAAGAAAATGCCAAAGAGAAACAGGAGTCAATGCATTAGAATATAATTACAGCATACTTCAGTATACTTTGAAAACTATTTATTGTGTTGAGCCTATGCTATTTAATAGTTGAAATTCAGGGCTGGGAGACCATAATGGTTATGCTAATGGCTTTTATGTCTGAGCTTCCAGGTTCAACCCCCAATACCACCATAAGCCACAGCTGATCAGTACTTTGGTCTCTCTTTCTCTATATCTTTCATTAAACATAATACATACATACATACATACATACATGCATACATACATTCACAGGAAAAAAGTGCCCTAGGCTACCAGAAGGTGGGTGAGAAGTCTGAAACAGTTAATCCTTTATATCCCTAAGACAGTGCTAACCTTACTGACACCTTGGAGTCTCCAGAACTAAGAAGACAATATGTCTCTATTGTCTAAGTCATTGTGTTTATGGCTTGTTCCTATGGAAGCTCAGGAAACTAATACAAAACCAAAATATTGTTTGAAGATAAGATTTAAATGTTCCCAAATTTAATAAAAAGTTATTATGTTACATGTCTGAGAAATTCAGTGAATCTCATTGAGAAAAATCTAAGGAGTTCTAACTCAGGATAGATACAATTATAGCCTCTTATAGTCAAAGGAAAGAGAGAAAGTTGTAAAGGCAGTAAGAGAAAAATGACTCATCATAGAAGGGAGAATGATTAGCAGCTGACTTATCATCCAATATAGTTGAGTCCAGAAGTCTGTGAAGTGACACCTGAAACTGAAATTAAATATATCTGTTTAGCCATATGTCGTATCTCCCAGAAACAACTCTTCAAATTTTAAAGTGAAGTAAAGTGATTTATAGTTAGACAAAGACTAAAAGAATGTGTTGCTGAGGGAGGGGGTTGGTAGTGCACCCAGTTAAGCACACAGTACTAAACACAAATACCAGGTTTGAGCCTACTCCCCACCTGCAGCGGGATGCTTCAATAGCTGTTAAGTAGTTCTTCAGTGTCTATCTTTCTCTTTCCCTCCCTATCTACCCCTCCTCTCTCATCTCTCAATTTCTCTTTGTCCTATCAAATGAAAAAATATATATATTCCTGTGGTCCAGGAGGTGGCCAGTGGATAAAACACTGACTCAAGCATGAGATCCTGAGTTCAATCCCTGGAAGCACATGTACCAGATTGATGTCTGATTCTTTCTCTCTTCCTATCTTTCTCATGAATAAATAAAAATACTTTAAAAAAAGTATTTCTGAAAGACATAACTTACAATATGTACAGAGTGAAATCAAACTGGAAGAAAATGAACGAGAGTAGCAAAACTCCAAAGATCTAAAGAGTACAGGAAATAATAATTGTGGGAAAATACCAGCTCTCTAATGATTGTATTTTAGATTTTATTAATATATTTAAAGTAGGTAAAAACTACATAAGAAATCTTTAAAACTATCTCTGGGTACTGGACATAAAAAGCATACATTACCATAAATAAGAACCGGGTTCAAATCCCTGAACCCACCTGAATATATAGCATATAGATTTTATATGCATGGCAAAGATAGCACAAAAAAAGGCAGAGACTTATTGGGACAGTGTATCTTTTGTCATAAGTATTTTCCTTTAATATATTGTTAATCACATACCAAAAGTATAAATATGAACACAATCATTAAGTTAATAGAACAAGATATAACACAGAAGAACAAAAGGGACAATAAGAAATAGGAAATAAGGGAGTCGGGCGGTGGCGCAGTGGGTTAAGCGCACGTGGCGCAAAGCGCAGGGACCAGCGTAAGGATCCCGGTTCGAGCCCCCGGCTCCCCACCTGCAGGGTAGTCGCTTCACGGGCGGTGAAGCAGGTCTGCAGGTGTCTGTCTTTCTCTCCCCCTCTCTCTCTGTCTTCCCCTCCTCTCTCCATTTCTCTCTGTCCTATCCAACAACAAAGCAACGTCAACAATGGCAATAATAACCGCAACGGGGCTGCAACAACTAGGGCAACAAAAAGGGGAAAAAATGGCCTCCAGGAGCGGTGGATTCATGGTGCAGGCACTGAGCCCAGCAATAACCCTGGAGGAGAAAAAGAAAAAAAGAAAAAGAAATAGAAATAGAAAATAAATAATCTCTATAGTTCTCATAAGTTTTAAAGACAAAGTATAAGTAAAATCCTATGTCATAGTCACACTGAATAGATTAAATATTCAAAAGAAATATAACTTTTTTTACTTGATAGAGACAGGCAGATATTGAGAGGGAAGGGTGAGATTGAGAGAGAGAGACAGAGAGACACCTGCAGCACTGCTTCACCACTTGCAAAGCTTTTCCCCTGCAGGTGGGGACCAGGAACTTGGACTTTGGTCCTTGTGCATTATAACATATGCACTTAATCAGGTGTGCCACCACCTGGCCCCCAAAGAAGTATATATAACTATACACAAGAAACATGTGTTAGATACAAACACAAATAATTTGAAAGTTATAGACACAAATA
Source organism: Erinaceus europaeus (assembly GCF_950295315.1). Classification (NCBI taxonomy): domain Eukaryota; kingdom Metazoa; phylum Chordata; class Mammalia; order Eulipotyphla; family Erinaceidae; genus Erinaceus; species Erinaceus europaeus. The sequence continues at coordinate 15,833,446 of NC_080177.1, forward strand.
GGTTGAAAGAAAAGAATTAAAAAACTATGCAAATCGTTATCATAACAGAACTAGAGTGTTTATGTTAATAATAGCTAAACTCTAAGACAAAAGATATTATTAATGTGAAAGAAGGATATGAATAATTTATAATTCCATAACAAAAATAATTGAATTATGCAGATTATAAAACAATTAAAAGTATGACTAAGTTAAATTTGTACCTGAAATGTAGATTTAGTTACCATACAAAAAATAAATTAATATTCAATGTTGTATTAGTAAATGAATGGATAAAAATAGCATGATCTCAGTATCATTTTTCCCAGATTAATTTATAGATACAATATGATTTTTTTTAGTTTATATTTATAAAATGGAAACACTGACAAGACCATAGGATAAGAGGGGTACAATTCCACACAGTTCCCACCACTAGAACTCCATATCCCATCCCCTCCCCTGATAGCTTCTCTATTCTTTCACCCTCTGGGAGGAGTATGGACCCAGGGTCATTATGGGGTTCAGAAGGTGGAAGGTCTGGCTTCTGTAACTGCTTCCCTGCTGGACATGGGCGTTGATCCATACTCCCTCCCAGCCTGTCTTCTCTGTTAGTGGGGCAGGGATCTGAGGAGGTGGGGCTCCAGGACACATTGGTGGGGTCGTCTGCCCTGGGAAGTCTGGTTGTCATCATGTTAGCATCTGGAACCTGGTGGATGAAAAAGAGTTAAGATACAAAGCAGAGAAAATTATTGACTAACCATGAACCTAAAAGCAATAATAATGCGGAGGGAGATTTCGGGTCTCCATTTTGGAAAAAGCTAGTAGGTCTATTTTAGCTACATTTCAAGGGGCCCATGACCCAACTAGTTTTTGCCTGTGCCTGACATCTAATATGAAGGTGACCTAAGCTATTGTCTGGAGGGATGGTGTCACAGTTGGAAAAAGGACCAGAAAGTTGGATCAAGGAAGTGAGTAATTCCCAAATATGGGAAAAGTATATAATAGATATTGTTAGCTATAAACCCCATTGATCTGATCTGGGGCCCATAGTCATCACAGAAGCCTATGTAACCTCTGTATCCCTGTAGGTCTGAGCTCACATTCCGTGGTCATGGCTAGGAACATTACAGGCAGTGCCAATTTCAGGACCCATCATCCTAATAGGCAGAGTATGCCATCCAACCTTCCTTTGGAGAATGAACCATTCCCTACCATTGTTGATTCACATTGAGGGCCCGGTCCAATAGGGACAGACAGAGGGGTCCATTATGTTATTCCTGATGGATATGACCCATGATAGTGGTGAGAGGGATCTGTTAGAGGTATAGGCCCATCATGTCTGTGTGGAAATCCCAGGACTCCCTGACTAGGGCCCCCAGGTGATGGGGTGGCCTGGTAGGGACTAAAGAGTCATCATTAAAGTATGCCAGTCTCTTGCTCCTATTCGGCTTTTGTAGTCCTTACTTTGTCTGACAAGATTAACTTTGGAGTGATTGAGGGCCATGCAATAGGAGGTAGGTGAGGAGGGTATCTAGGTCTAAGTAGAAACTATTTCTTTAGGTACTTTATGGCGTCTTTTTAGGTCTTTCTTTTTACTTGCTACATTTGTTGAAAACTACTGTGCAGTTTTGCTTTAAGGCATATGTTTTTCCCCAAGACCTGGATATATGTACTTATGAGCCATCTCATGGACCCTGGCCTATATCTAAGTTTTGAGGTTTGTTAAGAAATGTACCAACTGAAATGAATTTAAGGAGTCCTATGAGCTAGAAAAGGTCTCACCAGAGTAATGAAACTGATGGATTCACATTCCACGCTTGACATCTCTGGATGTAATCCAAAGTGAAACATGCCGAGGTGGTACTGGTTGCATTGATTAGGTTGGGATCAGCAGGTGCAGTATTGGGAGAAGCATGCAGAAAAGTGAGCCTAGCTCTAGAAGTTTCAGGACTAGGAGAAACATGGGCTGTATAGAGAAAGGAGCGGGTTCTTGTCTTAGGGTTTAAGAAAACAATAGATAGTTACACCTATAACCAAATTATTTCGCAATTGGCTTAACTTTGAAAATCCCATTGTTAGAATTTGCTGTAGCATACAAGATCTCACCATAATTTATGTCCTTCTATGCTATTTACTTTTATCTGTATCTTAATAAGGAACACCACCAGTTCCTTTTGTTCTCCCTGGCCTAAACTTTTAGGAGATTTAATACTTCAAAGAGCAAGTCATTATTAGTAATGTATTACCAATTTCTCTCCTAAAGATATACCCTAAGGACTCTATAACACCTAATCAAAAAGATATATGTACACCCATGTTCATAGCAGCATAGTTTGTCATAACGAAAACTGGAAGTAAGCCTGGTGCCCAACAACAGATGAATGGCTGAGAAAATGGTATATATACACAATGAAATACTATGCAGCCATTAAGAACAATGAACCCACCTTCTCTGACACATCCTGGAGAGAGCTAGAAGGAATTATGTTAAGTGAGCTAAATCATAAAGATAAAGATAAGAATGGGATGATCCCACTCATCAACAGAAGTTGAGAAAGAATAACAGAAAGGGGAACTCAAAGAAGAGTCTGACTGAATTTGTAGTAGGACACCAAAGTAGAAATCTCTGGGTGGATGATAAGACGTTCAGCTTTGCTGGGGCTGGGGGGGTGGGACACAAATTTCTGGTGGTGGGAATGGTGTTAATATACACTCCTGTTAACTTACGGTCTCACAAATGACTATTCAGTTTATAAGAAAGGGGAAAAATGGATTGAATGTCTCAAACTTTTTGTTTCGTAGACTGTAGCTCTAAGCACTTAAGACTTTAAATTAGTAATTGGGTTGAATTTTAACAGTGGGCTCAAATTGTAGATACAATATGATTTCTATCAAAATCCCAGAAGTCCATTTTTCCAAGAATATTTGTTAATTTTATTCTAAAATCCATAAAGAAAATTTTGATAAATTGTCTTCATTCAGATAAATTAACGTGTTTTAAAGAAACCTTTAGCAAAATGAAAGCCAAATAGACAATGAAAAAAATATTTGGAAATTATATAATGGACAGGAGTTATGAGAAAACAAAAAAACATATACATATGACCAATGACCTATTAAAAGGTGATAAGTTTTTTTTACTCATTCAAGGAAATGCAAGTTAGTCACAGTGAGTTGTACCATGTGGCTATATTCATATGTCAAGAAAATCTTACCGGGAGCCACAATATAAACCATCTATTGACTCAGAAAGATTCTCAGATTCTAAAAGTTTTTTTTTAAGTTTTTAAAAATGTTTTATGTTTATTTATTCCCTTTTGTTGTCCTTGTTGCTTTATTGTTGTAGTTATTATTGATGTCGTTGTTGTTGAATAGGACAGAGAGAAATGGAAAGAAGAGGGGAAGGCAGAGATGGGGAGAGAAAGATACCTGCAGACCTGCTTCACCACCTGTGAAGCGACTCCCCTGCAGGTGGGGAGCTGGGGGCACGAATCAGGATCCTTATGCCAGTCCTTGTGCTTTGCGCCACCTGCACTTAACCTGCTGCACTACCGCCCAACTCCCACTCAGTTTCTATCAAGTTGCTGAGGAGATACCAGAAAAGATGAAACTTGCTTTAAGATAGTTCTTGTCCCAAGAAGCTTTTCTTAACTGTGAACTACCATGGAGGCTTATTCCAGGATGATTATTCAATATCTGTACTGAAATGTATCATCTATACAGAAATGTTGAGAAGAGTTTGAAGACAGTCTTGTGCTATGCCTTAGAATGGTCTACCTCCTTACAGGTTCTACACTCTTTCAAAGATAGGACAGATGAGTTGTCCTGGACAAGATCATGGTCATTCGATGTGGGACTGCTCTTACTGAAGTAGAGATGTTCAGTCAAATATATCAGAAAACCATGGGCAAAATGATGACAAAGAATCTGAGTGGAAATTACCAGAAGCTTTTTGTGGACCAGTACAAGAGAGTCTTTTTAAAAAAATAATAAATGAAACAATTCACATCTTATTTTTTTAAGATGTGTGCTTATTCTTTAAGATGTGTGCCTTCTCTTTCTCTTCCTCTTAAGGGCATATGAGAGCAGGAACTAAACCATACCTCCCACCCCACCCCCTGCAACAGTAAGTTATAGTACCATAATTGGCATGTAGACAATTCATAGTCAATATTTAGGGAATTACCGACTGCCATATTTTTATAAATTTATTTAATCACAAAGATCCACGAAGTTAGCACTTTTCCCAATGATAAATTTCGATTCCATGTCCTGTAGCAATAGGTAAGGAACCATCCACATAACTTCCTTCACCCTCTCTGCCAAAAGCAAGAGTTGGCAAGTAGAAGCTTCTTTTGTGAGTATAATCTGTTATTAACATCTTTTTTGTCATAACTCCTTTGGAAGGTTCTGAACAGTATCATAATTATAAGCTCAAAGATACTGAGTTTACCCTCTGTTGTCTCCAAATCATCTTAGACTTGGTACTCATTTGTAAACTCTGGAGTCCATTCACTCATTCATTTAGAGGTTTTTAGTCTCTATGTTATGTACATAGTGTTGTGCAAGAAGTTCTGGAAAATATTCAGCCTGTGCACAGGAGTTTGACTACCATTTTGAGAGAAGGCACCCTCTCTCTCTCTCAAGGCAGGAATGAGAAGAGAGGGTGGTGTTAAAGACTTTGTTTTCAAATTCTACTTCAGATACAGGACTGTGGGAACTTGGGCAATTACTCAGATTTTGAATCTCTGTCCCTTCACTTGTGATATGATAAAAATACAGGACATTGATGTAAATCCCCGCCCTCTTATCTCTAATTTTCAATTCCAAAAATCTCTCAGAACAGATCCTTTTTTTAAAAAAAAAAAAAATTTGATGCCAAAGCCTGACCTGATCTGAACTTGGCTGGCTGCAAAACCTTACTTGATCTGATGTGAGGTTATTTATAGTCTTCATTTAATCCCACTTAATGAGAATATTCATGCTTTGGGCTGAAGAAATACAAATGTGTTTGATTACAGGATGCTACCACAGATGCTGTTGGGAATGTTTTGTAATTTATGATACACGCACTGTATCTGCTTCCTAAAATATGAACAAATTCTGAATACTAGAGATTTGTACCTACAGGTTTTAGATAAGCAAGTAAGGATCTGTTCATGATTCTTTGGGGTCTTACTGGGGGAGGGAATTAAATGAGATAAAATGCATAATGCTTTTTTGTATTATTTATTTATTTTAATAAAAGAGACACAGAGAAAAAAAAAATATATATATATATAGCGAGAGAGAGAGAGAGAAACCAGAGTACTGTTCAGGTCCAGTTTATGGTGGTTCTGGGATTGAACCTGGGACCTTACATCCTCTGGCTTGAAAGTCATTTGCCTAGACATGCCTCATCAGCATACAGAAATTCATAATGTTTTGTGTGTAGCTCATTCGCTTGCTTTTTCCTACCTTTGTCATGGTAAAATTCCAGAAAATGTCACTGGAAATGTGAAGTATACTTCACCCCGCGAAGAACAAGTCAGGAAACTTCATCTCTTTGTTGCCTTCTACTTCCTTCTGAAACCCTCCTCACTTTTGGCTTTTCTCTCTTGGCTATCAACCTTGTCACAATACGCATTATTTTTTTTTTTCTTTTGTTAGTTCTTAACTGGATAATGGAAATGGAAATGTATTTAGATTATATCACTTTCTAGTATTTGTTACATAATGAAAAAGTAGTTTATTATACCTGGCCTTCAGGCCTTCAATGTCACTTTTTAGTGTGTGACCTTGGGTTGTCACACAATTCTGAGGAGTCTGGGTTACATCATCATCAAAACTGAAATAATGTCTGACATCTGACAAAGGCAGATGACCGCCTGCCTGAGGTGATCTATTGAAGTCATTCCCAGCACTAGCATCTATGAATACTGGGTCCACAAATGAGACAGGGCTGTCCCATAGCCTTCAGATGGCAACAGTTGAAACTCTGCCTGCTTTGCTAAACTTCCAATGTGCTCAGCTCGAACTAAAATGACTAAAACTTTCTTTCTTCCTGGAAGTGATGAATGGAAAGGGTTTAAAAGGCAGATGACGGGGCTGATGAAGTGACAGTGAGGATGGGTGTACCAATTATGCTGAGCATGTCTCAGATCCACTTTAGATGTTATTGAGCAGAAAACTGTGTGTACATCCAGGGTTAAGAGCCCAAGGTAAGCTCTAACATATCCATTGACAAGAGGTGTATCCATTGGTGCTTTCTGAATTGAAAGACAACCCCAGAAACATTCCCATGATAGACATTTAACTCCAAAGCACCTGGCTCAAATCTGGAGTAGGTGTGAGCAAGCTACTTAACCTCCCCCAACCTGAGTTCCCACATCTGGAAAGCAGTGTGTGTAACTACCATGAGAAATGAAAGTACAAGGAGCTAATAATGATAATAAGCTAATAGTGGAAAGTGCTTCAGACAGTGCCCGTCTTCTGGCCATGACTGGATTTAATAAAGGCTCATGGTTTTGTCCTGGAAAAAATCTGAATCCTTATAGAAAACAAAAGGTGTTCTTTTGTTTGTGTAAATAAGATGGTGTGTCAAAGGAAGGAAAAGGAATAGGCTTCCCCTTTTGCTCTTTTGGGCCAGATGTGAAAATATCAGCTTTCTTTTATGCTCTAGGACGAGCTGGCTTTTATTTTTGGAAACTGAAACTTTTGCTATTTGTAATCATTCTGCCATTAACATTATAGTGGCTTTGGAGTGACATGGAAAATTATTGCTAAAGGAAAAACAGCCAGATTTAAAGTCTCTAAGCAGGTGATATTTCGAGGAGAAAACTCATGTTGATGATAATCAGATTTTTAAAAAAATATTCCACTTGACTGAAAATGAGAAAATGCTAATTAAAACAACATGACATTACTTAACCTCCATTAGATTTAAAACATTTAAGAACAAACTAATTTCACTTTCCGGGTAGAACATAGGTAGGGATGTAACTCAGACACCAAAGTGGCAGTAGCTAATAATAAAACTCTTTGTACTCATATCCCATAAACAGTTTTCTCCAGAGAAAGTATGTTAGTTATGGCCTTGTTCATCTTTGTAGCAATGTTTGTCACTACATGCAGTCAAAAACCACCCAAATTCCTGAAGAAGGATAAATGCATATGGTGTGATCTAACTGTACAGTACCAGTATACAGCAGTAAGAGTGATTTAATATTGACAGACTGTGTAATTTTGATATGGAATATGAGATAAGTAAGTTATGCTTTACAGGACAATCTTGTGTACCATTTAGAAGTAAAGATAAGCCCATATTACATTAATTATACTTGTTTTTTATGAGAGGAAAGATGAAATGGGGGGTGCAAACTGGGGTTATTCTCTACTTGTTATCTGTTTCTCTAACAATTCAGCTCAAGTAAATATGATAAAATAGAAATACTCACTTTAGTTGATGAGAAAATTAAAGTCTGTTGTATTTCCTCAAGTACTTTTTTTTTCCATTTTGTTTTATTTTCCTACTTAAAAAAATATCACTAAAAGTCAGCACCAACCTTGCTGTAGTGAGTTAGGACTATGTATTTCATCAATTTTTTGGCTATTGTATAAAATGAGATAATATCTACAACAATGTTTTTTTTAATTGAAAAGCAATGTGCTCTTCTCCTTATTGATGATACTACTGTCACTGTCATCAATACTTTAATAATGGTGATAGAGGACAGGAGCTTTCCACTGTATTCTGAGGAACTGTAGAGATTGTCCTGGAACCCATGTCTCTGATACCTCTTAGTCTCTGGGGAATCAGAGACAGCACCCCAGACATTATGTCCCCTTTCAATATGAGCAACTTTAATTTTCTTCTGTTTTCACTCTAGACTTTCAAATAAGATTTTCTTGAAAGAAAAAGCAGGAAGCTCTAAAAATGACTGACTGCATTTTGAGCTATTTCAAGAAGGTGTAGCCAATGTAATAATTTCAATCATAATAGAAAAGATTCTCCCTCTGCATATTCATTCCACCTGACTGATGAAAAATCCAATTATTTGTTATTACTGGCTCTCTTTCTACCCTTTCCTCTATCCTGTGGGGTCATGCTAGGGTGCATGTGGCCATTGCCCATATGCACCATATCAGACTGAGCTGATGTGAGTCCTGAAGTGCTCCTGTGAGGCTTGCAGTGACATGGAGATGGAACAGTTCCAGCAGCTACAGAGCAGATGGTCAGTACCAGCCAGCCACCTAAGGAGACCACACTACAACTCCTCTCAGATGACCAGACACTATTCTAGGGCACCTTTGGGTTTCAGACAGAGATCCTTAATATTGGTTGACCTCCAAAATGACCCTTTCTAACCCTGGGGCTTCAAGACTAACATATATATATATATATATATATATATATATATATATATATATATATATATATATATATAATCACTACACAGCACAACTCTGGCTTATGATGGTGCTGGGTATTAAATCTGGGACCTCAGAGCCTCAGGCATGAAAGTTTTTTGCATAACTATTATGCTATCTCCCTAGCCTACTCCTACTTTTGCAGGAGCCCAATCCTGACCACTTTCTTCAAGTGGAAGGAAATACAAGGAGAGACACACGGACACACAGACACACACACACACACACACACACACACACACTTGACCTTACCAAATTGTACTACTTATAGTGAACTCTGTAATGATGTACTTATTCTAAACCCCACAATTACCTTGGGCACAGTACAAGTTATGTGAATTTCTGTATTTTTGTTTGTTTGTTTCACTTAAATGCATGTAGTATATAGCATCACAATTAATGAAATCTCATTTTGGTTTTCCTTTATCTTTTAAATATGCCATAGGCTGAAAAATAAGAGAAAATAATTTTCTTTTTGACTTCTGAAATTTCCCTAAAGGTCTTTTGGTCATAAAAAAAAAGTCCTGGGGCTTTAATTCCCTTACTGCCTCCCTTCTCAGTTCCTCCCTCCTTGGTCAGTCCCAGCCCCTTTGCTGTGGCTGAAGCCCTGGCCTCTTCTGCTCAGTAACATACTCCTCTTACAACCAAAGGCACATTCCATCCAGCACTGAGTCCAGAAGGCTGTCCCTTGATACAAGACAAATTGAGGTACTTTGCAGCCTTTCCCAGACTATGCCTTCCCAAGTGATTAAGTTGCAGCCAAAAGGCATAGCATGGCCTGACCTGGTGCTTTAGCTGCTCAGAAGAGGCCAGAGGATTCTCAGAGATGGAGTGACTTGGTGCCTTGAGGGAGACTCAATATGTTTCACTCCTCTGAAAAGAGTCGCCAAGGTGCAGACACTTTTGTGTGCTGCCACAATATACATCTAGGGCTGGAGAGTTTTAAACTCTGTGATCAGGCCCAAGAGCTGACATAAATTTTAAACCATGTACAATCCAAAATGGAACAGAATAGGAACTTCAGCGGAATTCCACCTGGTCCTGCTCCCTCCCTCCACAACTTTGCCTGTCCACAAACAGTGCCTCAATCTTTAACTTACACATTCTCCATGTTTTCAATTGACTGGTTCATAAGTTCATTTCATGTTGAAAATTACTTTTCTGTCTACTTATTGAAAGCATTTTAAGGCCAATATTAAGAACAGAGCTATATATCCTCTCTAGCCCGAATAGAATATATATATCCCTGAGTCCAATTTGGAAGAAAGTATTTGAAAACAAAACAGAGGATATTTTCAGAGGCTAATGTTCCTGGAATTTATACATGTGGTCGCCACAGCCACTGGTCTTGAGAGTGCCAATTAAAGATCCTCTGCTGTCTGATTAGAGAATTCCTGGATTCAGAGCAGTGCATTAAGTCAAGGGGTTGTCCTTTGAATTTAGATTAATAAACTTAATTAACCACTTACAATCGCAGAATGATTTTAAAACATCCCCAAATCATCATTAGTGCTCCATCTGGGTAGAAAGCTAAATAACTGATGTTAAGAAATATTTTGTGATTGGCATGATTTTCTGAAAAAGCAACATAAAAAAATTCTGTTAAATAGTTTTACTTAACAGCTGTGGTTTAGGCATATTTAGCATTCCACAAACCTCATTGGATAATATTTTCAGAGACCACAAATACTAACGTTTTATCATATTGTTGGTAAGAAATAGGAAATTGCCAAAGTGTTGGTTAAATTATGAAAACATAGAATTTGAAAGCAGACATCTGAGACTATACACATTGATTAGTGTGTAAATAGTGTGTACATCTCTTAGTTCATCCTTACCTTTGTTACTAAACCAAAACAACAACAACAATAGCAACAACAAAAGATTTGCTCTTCTGTTCTTCTAGCAAAAAGCCCTTGAAAACAAAACCTATTATTTTCTGGTTAGAATTGAGTTTGCTATCTGCTATTTAGTTCTAAGTATTATAGGAATAAAAGCCAAATTACACATTGTCACTGGTTTAGAACAACACCACTTTTGACTCTAGATAAGGATAAAAACTTTGAGCTTAAGAATTGCCTTCTAGGGAGTCGGGCTGTAGCGCAGCGGGTTAAGCGCAGGTGGCGCAAAGCACAAGGACCAGCATAAGGATCCCGGTTCGAACCCCGGCTCCCCACCTGCAGGGGAGTCGCTTCACAGGCGGTGAAGCAGGTCTGCAGGTGTCTATCTTTCTCTCCACCTCTCTGTCTTCCCCTCCTCTCTCCATTTCTCTCTGTCCTATCCAACAACAACAACAACAATAATAACTACAACAATAAAACAACAAGGGCAACAAAAGGGAATAAATAAATAAAATAAATATTTAAAAAAAAAAAGAATTGCCTTCTTGATCGTAAGGCAGCATATGTATCTGAAACTAATGGCCATTGTGTAAAGACAGTCATCTCAGGATTAGATGTCATTTCTACAGCACAAACATATCCAATCTATTCTTTAAAATGTGTTTATGATAGTGGTGGGTTGCCTGTCACTAAATGATAGTGATAGTTTCCCCTGAGAAACGGCAGCATTGAGGTGTCTTCTTCTCCTCCGCCTCCTCCTCCTCCTCCTCTTCCTCCTCCTCTTCCTCCTCCTCCTCTTACCTTCTCCTCCTCCTCCTCTTACTCCTGCTTCTTCTTTTCTTTTTTGCCTCCAGAGAGGTAAAATTGAGAGGTGAGGGAAAGATAGACACCTGCAAACCTGCTTCACTATTGTAGAGTGACACCCCTGCAGGTGGGGAACCAGGGGCTCAAACCAGGTTCCTTGTTTTGGTCCTTGTGCTTGGTACTATGTGCACTCAACCTGGTGTGATACCGCCTGGCCTCTATTTAGGGGTTTTCTACTTTTCCTTTTCTTTGCTCTTTCCTTCTTTCTCTGTCTTTCTCTTTCTGTCTTTCTCTCTTTGTCTCTCTCTCTAGCCATCATTGGAGCTTCACTTTTCTGTGAAGCTATTGTGACGTTTTGACTCAGAAAGAGACAGAGATAGATGGAAATTGGTGAAGACACTATACCATTGAAGCTTCCTCTAATGTAATGAGGGCCTATCTCCAATATGGATTTCAAGGCTATTTTTATAATTTTTAAAGCTGTTTTTATTACTTTAAAGAATGATTTAATTTTATGAGATAAAGGGACTCTAGACCTCCAATCAACTCAGTTTGTGATGGTGCTAGGGGTCTAGGGCCTCAAGAAGGCAGATCCTGTGCTCTACAAATTATCCCCTTGGCCGTTCAAGCACTTAACTCTCATCTACTTGTGGAAATAAGTTGTATGCTGCCCCCATGTCACTTTTTAAACTGATCATTGTAATATAACATATATCTAGAACAGTGCACTGATCTTTTGTACTTTTATGATTGTGTTTACTTAGTTGCTGTTTTGAAATAAAATCTTCATAAAATTTACAATGATAACATTTTCTGTATTGAGTCCAGAAGCCATGGTGGACCCAGGCTCTCCCTTTAAGGGCTCACCTCTGCCCTATAATATAATGTAAGTATTGTAGGTACTTGCTTCCATATTAACTGAGATCAAATTTCAGAAAGAGGCACTGTTCTAGTGACTCATTAAGACTCAAGTTACCAACATTCATTCTTGTAGATTAGCAAACACACAAGCATATACAGACAGCTGTGTCTTCTAGTACAGGAAAGTCACAAATACACAGTATATACTCTTGCTTTTCTAGGAAGTCTTAACATATTCATAGCCTTGCACTCATCATTATTATTAATAAGAAAACATTTACTCAAGTGAATATGTTGAAATATATATATATGTGTTTGTGTATGAATAATATTAGTATATATATATTTACTTTGTTTTGTTTCTCAACCTAAGTCAGACTATGTCTCATATTTTGAGAGAAATGGTCACATAAGAAATTGTCTTTAAAGTGCAAGGGCTGGCATAAGGATCCTGGTTTGAGCCCCTACCTGCAGGGGAGTTGCTTCACAGGCAGTGAAGCAGGTCTGCAGGTGTCTGTCTTTCTCTCCCCCTCTCTGTCTTCCCCTTCTCTCTCCATTTCTCTCTGTCCTATCTAACAATGACATGAATAGCAACAACAATAATAATTACAACAACAATAAAAAACAACAAGGGCAACAAAAGGGAAAATACATAAATAAATATTAAAAAAAGAAATTGTCTTTATGGAATAACACTAAAGGTAAGTCAAACCAGTATGTTAGAAAAAGTATTTGATATTAATATTTAACAACTCTTGACACTGGAAGAAATCTTGTTTTGAAAGTAAAAATCATCGAATCAGTGATGTTCTACATGCCCAACTATTTGATATGCATTTTGTGTGATAAGGAGATACTAGTATAATATTTAAGGCACTTTAAATTCAGAGGGAAAAAAACAACCAGCAGAAAATAATGGGGTCAAAGTTGAATTTTTCTTAGTGAAATTGAACAAAGAACCATCTAAATGTTTTAATGTAATGAAATATCAACAATCCGGGTATTTAAAACAATACAAAATTAAAGAGTGGACATTAATCAGACTTTGAACAAAAAACAAAATTTTATACTGAAAAACAAAGGTAGGAAAATTAGAGGAAACTAAAAACAATTTTTTGTTAAAAAGCCCAAGATTTTAGTCACAAAGTATATACTAGACTAATTACTTAACCTTCCAGTACATGACATTTTAAGGTGACACACTGAATTAAATACTGCTACCATTGATGCAAGTGACCTTTATATCAGTCTGCCCAGTCCTATCATGTTAAAAACACTTGTGACAGTAACCCATCTTTGCCTTTCCCACAGCCCTCATCCAGACCATGATCTGGGGTCTCACAGAGATAGCTATGGTGCATATTCACTCATCTTCCTGTATAACCTTTCTCATAGCCCAGTCTCTGGAAACACTAGACTAGGAAGACATGGGCCATCAAGACATCTATGCCGGGAGTCGAGCGGTAGAGTAGCAGGTTAAGCGCAAGGACCAGCATAAGGATCCTGGTTCGAGCCCCCAGCTCCCCACCTTCAGGGTTGGGGGTTCGCTTCACAGGCAGTGAAGCAGGTTTGCAGGTGTCTATCTTTCTCTCCTCCTCTCTTCCACCCCCTCCTCTCTCCATTTCTCTTCATCCTATCCAATAGTAACATCATCAATGACAACAATAATAATAACCACAACAATGATAAAACAAGGGCAACAAAAGGAAAAAAAAGTAGCCTCCGGGAGCAGTGGATTTGTGGCGCAGGCACCGAGCCCCAGCAATAAACCTGGAGGCCAAAAACAAAAGAGAAAAAAAATACTAAGTATAATAAAAAAAATAAATAAATAAGACATCTATGCCAAGGCCTGTCTCCACTGGGTGATCCTTTTCATAAGATCTTCATTTGCTTCAAAGTACACCCTTCTTACAAGGCTATTATCATTTCAAAGATCATCTACTGAGGTTGCTAGACCCAACTGAAGAAATTGATCTCTGGCATTAAGGGAGATGAGTTTAAATTCTGATTCTACCTATGACATGTTTATTGGTGCTACAGAAATCATTTGGCTTTTGCCATTGAAAGAGATGGGTATATCCTGTGGAGAGCAGTCTGGAGAACTCTCAAGAGGCTAAAAGTGGACATACCCAATGATCCTGCAATTCTTCTCCAGGGGATATATCTTAAGGAACCAAACACAACCATCCAAAAATATTTGTGTATACCTGTGTTCATAGCAGCACAATTTGTAATAGCCAAAACCTGGAAGCAACCCAGGTGTCCAAAAACAGATGAGTGGCTGAGTAAATGTGGTCTATATACATAATGGAATAATACTATTCAGCTATTAAAAATGATGAATTCACCTTCTTTACCCCATCTTGGATTGAGCTTGAAGAGATCATGTTAAGTGAAATGAACTGGAAAGAAAAAGGATGAATGTGGGTTGATCTCACTCATAGACAGAAGTTGAAACACAAGATCAGAAGGGAGAACATTAAGCAGAATTTGGACTGGAGTTGGTGTATTGCACCAGTGTAAAAGACTATGGGGTAGCAAAGTAGGTTCACCCCCCCCCAAAAAAAAAGAGTTGGGTATAATAATAGCACTTACACTGCTAGTATTTTGTGAACTGGTGATACGGTACACATGGTGAAATGTCAAATATATATATATACATGTATATCAATAATATATCAATAATTATTGGGTAAGAATTAAGCTCTACTGATACTGATCTCATTCTCAAGGTTCTGGTGGCCCTATTTCCCCATAATGCTGAGAATGGTCAGTATTCTGAGTGGTATTATGGTCTCTCTCTCTCTCTCTCTACCTCTCCCTGTCTATCATCAAATAAATTAATATTAAAGAATAGAGGTGTTGATATTGATAGAGTATTGATAGAGATATTGATAGGTTTGCTTAATTTTATTTGGTTCTGAATGTACTGATCTACTCTGGGAATGACTGGTCAGCTTTAGTATTGTCTAAGTCCTGGTTCAAATTTTAAAATGCAAAGAACACTTAACCTCCTGACAATAAAATATAACTTTCAAAATCCAATGCCAGAATACTTATTGAAGGAGAAGACTTCCAAATGGTGTTTGCAAAGCTGTATCTATGAAGTGAAACCAGATCTGGCGATCAGATCACAGGGCTAATGGAAACAAGGGCACTGAGGAGACAATTGTCATTTTGTTCATTGAAACAAATTAATCATATCAATTATGTAGCAATCTATTCTGCTATTTTATTCTTTTGAGGGTACTGCAACAAGATCAGAGTATTCATAGCTTCCTCCCAATACAGTTTTCCTTAAATTGGCATTATTATTGAGTTATTAAGCAGGATGGGAGTAAAATAAGGTCAGTAATAGGGTCAAGACTTCAACCCTGATGTTTACACAAAGCAGAGGTGTGAGACAGGCTAAAAGGACCCTGGCTAGAAGCAGGGGAAGGAGCAAGTGAACAGAGACTGACTAGTACAAGATGCAGATGCACTCACATTGAAGGCTTGAGACAGCATCAAGCGAGTCTCTATTGGAAATCCATAAGCAACAACGTGGCATCGCACCTTTGTAGACACAGAAGCTGAATGAGGTACATGCAGATTAGAAGTCAGCAGAAGGTAACCTGTCATGAAGACTTTATTTTATGCAAATGAATATGTAAAGTCTTCTCTGCCTGGTAGTGTTTTCACTCTCATTCAGTAAGTATTCCTGGTCGAGAAAAGTCTAGATTTAGTCAGAGGAAACGTGCCTTTTTTTTTGCCTCCAAAGTTATCAGGTTATCATTGCAGTTCAGGGCCTGTACTACAAATCCACTGTTCATGGCAGCCATTTTTTTCCATTGTTGTTACTCATTGTTGTTGCTATTGTCATTGTTGTTGTTGGATAGGACAGAAAGAAATTGAGAGAGGAGGAGAAGACAGGGGGGATAGAAAGATAGACACCTGCAGCCCTGCTTCACTACTTGTGAAGCGACCCCCTTGCAGGTGGGGAGCCAGGGGCTCAAACCAGGATCCTTGCACTGGCCCTTGCACATTGCAGTATGTGCACTTAACCTGCTGTGCTACCTCCTGACCCCCTGTTTTTCTCTTTTTATATTGCAGTGGAGAGCAATGAAGTCAGGACTTTAAGTGCATTTAATAGCACTGAGCAGCCCTGAGTTCATTGCCCTGACCTGATTATCTATTCTATAACCCTAGAGAAGGAGAGTGTGAGAGGAAAGAAGGAGATACATGAAAAGATAAGCCAAGTGCCACCCTACCATCCTGGAGTTCCATTGGCAGTGCCTATGGTGCATCCATGTGATGTTAGGGATTAAGCCCAAATCTGAACATTTTCATCACAAAATGTTCATGTAAAAGTGATCTAGAGTGGGCCGGGATAGCAGCACATCTGTTGAGAGCACAAGTTACATCGTGCAAGGACCTGGGTTCAAGTTCCCACATATGGGGGGGGATCAGGAGTGCTGGAGTAGTGCTGTAGGTGTCGCTCTCTTTCCCTCAAAAATCTCCCCTTCCTCTCTCAAGTTCTGTTTGTCCTATCAAATAAATTAATAAATAATTTAAAAGAAAATACTTGAAAAGTGATCCATAGTGATCATTTGAAATATTTGGGACAGGCCAGCAAGGTATCTTAGCAGGGTAGCTCACTTTCCCTGACATACATGTGAACTTGGTTTGAACCTGGCCCCCACAACACCAAAGGGAAGCTTCAGTGCTGTGGCCTGCCTCTCTCTCTCTCTCTCATCTATCTATCTATCTATCTATCTATCTATCTATCTATCTATCTATATAGCTTTCTCTCTCCTTCTCTCTCTTTCTGCCTCTCTCAAAGTTAATTAAGAATAGTGAAGTCCTAATGATAACAACAACTAAACAGCATTTGGTCATTTTTAAAAAATCTTTAGGAACAAATTTTCTACCTCACTTCTTTTTATTTCAACTGCAATGAATTTGTTTTAACGCTCAGAAACTGGTTGGGACAATACCCTTTAAAAAATTTAGAACATTGGAGATATAGGAGTGAAATAAAGAGAAGTAAGAAAAAAAAAAGAAGAAGAAAGAAAAAACAACTTCTTACAACTATTACCCAAATGCAGCTGAGCTCAGCTTCCTTCTCATCACAGGAAGTGATGCCACAGGATAAAAATCTGCAGAGAGAAGCTGGTACAGAACCAGGAGTCTAGGCAAGTCTTCAGATGTTGTTTCTGATTAAAGAAATAATAAATAAGTAAGTAAGTAAACAAATAAATAAAATAGTAATACAGGATTGGGACAAATTGGTCCAGTTAGTCGCCATCTTCAGTGAATTGATCTCAGAACCTGAACTTGCTGGCTTCTGCATGGCTCCAGGTAGGACAGCTCTTACTTGAGCCTCACTTGTCACTATGCTCAGAGCAAGGCAACTAGACTGCACTGAGTCACTGTGTTCCCAAGCCAGTGACCACTGGGGAGTTTATTCTGCTGGCAAATCTAGGATTGAATTAGAGGACTATTAAGGCCTCTTATAGCCCTGTGATTCTAAAGGCTTCTTTTATTCCAGCACTTACTCCCTAGACCTGAGCAGTAGCAGAATACATTCAGACAGGGCTTTCTCTGGCTGGATGAAAAGAACTAATCCTCTTTCATTCTTTCCATGGCCAGGCTATGTCATCAAAGCCTTTTTGGCAATGCTTATCAAGTCAGGACAAAAAGAGCCCCATGAGTTTATCAGATCCCAGCACTTAGTGCTTTTGTTTCTGAGCTCTCACTGCCTGTGATCATAGTTTATGTGCATGTATGTTTGTGTACTTATAGAAATATGCCTCGCTGTTTATGTACACACATGAAATGCTTGCTCTTACCCACAGAAGAAACCTGCTGTCAGCAAAACCATTACTTGTGTTTCTGTTTATGCTTCTATTCCCTAAGCTAGGATTTTTGTTTGAGTAAGATTCTGTGCCTTAATTATAAACGTTAGTAAGTGGAAAATGTTTGCATCTCGCAAATATCTATTCTGTTTCACAATCTTTATAGCAGAAAGTCAGGCTCATGAAATATAATATTTACTTGCATAATTTGATCTCCTTTTCCCATGCTATTTTCTCCTCAACAGCAAGGGCAAGGAAAGTTATACAAGCATATGGGTTCATTGCAGCAATCATCATTAATCTTTGCTCTCCTCTCCTTGTTTACTGTGAGATAGAGCTAAAGTATATCTGGACTTTCTCACATTTTTCTACAGCAGTGCCTCACTCCCATTTCGGGGTGGGGGGGGGGAATAACTTTCAGCAAAAGATGGCAGGCACAAGGCTGTCTACAGGAGTGATTCTGGGGCAAAGGACAGATAATTTGTAAATGATAAAAAACTGGTAGTGATGGTTCAGATGTTGTTTAAGCTCCAGCATTAAGTTTCTCTGATTCACTGGGAGAAACAGTAGGTTGCTGGAGAATTAGTTCCCTCCCTCTTGGGATTGAAGGTGCCCCCGGAAACAGTCTTCCATCTCACAAGCCAGAGAGTGTGAGGCATGCAGGGAAAGAGAAAGAGAGAGGGGACTGGACAGTGATTGAGGAATGATGGCTAAAATTAGTCTTTGCTTCCCCTCTCTTACTGTTAGCAGCCAGTCTGCTTCTCTGGCTGGCTTCTCTGGAAGTCAAAAATTTAACCTTTTCCCTGCCTTGGCAAGGATAAAGAATGTTCTGTCCGTGCTTGTCAGTGAGTTGGAGTTTTTAGAATGTGAAAGGCAAGATTTGCAAAAAATTATCCTATTGATTTTTCTTCTTATAATGGGTACAGTGAAGAAAATGCATCTGTCAGTACATGCAAGTGGTATGTTCACCTTAAATCCATAGATGATAGATAAGCTACATTTTTGAAACTCCTACAGATGGTAGAAGTGTTTTTAGCACCAAGTATGAACTATAGTATTGTTTTCCTCAAAATTGCTCTCCAAGGTATCCAATGTTCTTATCTCTGATCTGCAAGAAAGAAGGTGAACTCAGAGTTAGCTTTCTCATTGTCTTAGTCTACATGGGCTGATAGGACAAAACACTGAAACCACCACAGTTGGGACGACTTATAACCAGTAGAAACTCCTGGTGCCAGAGTCTGAGGGACCTCTGTCAGGTCACAAGGTCACATGTATCCTCATATGTGGAAGGAATATCTATCTCTTGACTCCCTCTTATAAGAATACAAATCCATGCGCCCAATAGAGAGTATATGTTACCATGCACAAAGACTCAAGCTCAATCCCTTGTCCCTAACTATGGGTTGGTATTGAGGGCAGGGGAGCATTCATAAGTGATGAAATAGTGCTGTATGTTTCTCTCCCCCAAAATAAAATTTTCAAAAAGAATGCAAATCCAATTTACAAAGGCTTCTCCTTGGTGATATTATCACCGCCCCAAAACCCTATTTACTAATATTATCACCTTTAAAGATTAATGTCTCAAATTGTATATTTTGACAAGAAACAGACATTTATATCATCACAGCTGTGATTTTCACACTATTAAGTGATAGGGGTGGGATTCCAAACTCTAGATCATGTACCCTTAAATACTTGGAAAAGTATCTCAGTTAAGGAGATAAGGGTTATTTTGTAGACTGGAGGTGGAGAGTGATAGGTACAATTATATTGCATGGAGAAAGTACTCAGTTAATATATCTTAGTTAGCTGAAGTCCACCCCATTCATACTATAAAGCAAATCACTATTTTCCTTCAGAATACTTCTGTCCAGAAGTGTGTATGTGTTGGGCAGGTGTATACGTGTTCACTAAAATCTAAAAATTTGAGTTACAATGAATGTACATGATTTATGTAGTATGAAGAGTCAACATGTATTAAAGGCATGGGCCTTGGGGTCTTACCTCCTTTTATTTGAAGTCTATAATATGGATAGTGTTCCAGATGTCATCATTTTTAAATAGCTCCTGCCTTTGATAACTGTCAGTCTAGTTCATTGAGGACTAGCCTGATGTTATGAAGCACTTATATTTCCTGTCCCAAGACAGGAAGGCAGGTCCCAGTCCTTTGCTTTGTGAAATCACATGTATCAGTTTGCCTGTATTCAGTAAAAATGCTCAAGGCATTCATTTTGCTTGGTAAGTGGCATGTGACTGCTGTACATAGTAATTACATGTTCCTGAAGACTACTTGGTAATTTGCACTTAATAAGACCAAAAATAATTACCCTGTACTCCAATCTAGAAAACATAAATAATTGTAAATATATGGTACTCACCATGTAATTACTTTGCCACTCCACTAGACTCTCCATAAGATTGAGCAGTTCCTGAGAGAGTAAAGAAAGAATCATAGTAACATTTCCCCTATTTTGCCTGATACACTCAAGCAATTCAGTCCTGATATTTGCATTGCTAGGCACATTTTCTTAGGTTCAGAATTTAAATCCCAGAAAATTTAGGATATCATTCCTTGGTTCTTTGGGGGCTTTCTTATTTGACCTTTTATTTAGTATTACCAGACAATTTCAGGGAAATTCAAACAATTTCCATATCCTCTAGGGATATGACATAACCCACCTGTCTGGGATGACCTTTCAAATCTATTTCTAATTCTGTTCTCTGACTTAGTGGAAGAAAGATTAAATTCTGTGTCTGAGACACACTTAAGGGGAGGAAGGACAGGAGCTGGCCAGCTGACCAGTTAAACTTGAGACTTCTTTCATTCCTGCTAGAATAAGCTCTTGGATCCTTTCCACATAACATAGGACTTTGAGTTCTGTTTCTGCAACTTACTCCCTAATAAGAAGTAAATCCCATACAATTGGGGCTCACTGTGACTTAGAAAATTATCATTAGAGTTCATTTCTGGCTTATGATGGTGCTAGGAATTAAAACTGGGACCACAGTCCCTCAGGAATGACAGTCATTTACATAGCCATTATATTATCTTTCTTGCTTTTGTTGTTGTTTGCTTGTTTGTTTTTGTTTTGTTAATACCACCACAGTTATCCAGGGTTCTCAGTGCCCACTGAGAACCCACTGCTCCCTGTGCCCATTTTTTCCCCTTCTTTCTTTGTTTTTTCTTTTCATTTTACTCGATAGGACAGAAAGAAATTGTGAGAGGAAGGTAGGGAGGATAGAGAGGATAGAGGAAGAGGGACACTATAACATTACTTCACCACTCCTGTAGCTTCCCCCTTGCAGGTGAAGACTGAGGACTTGAAGCTTTTCATTTATTAAGCAAATACTGGCCAAAGCCTACAGTGTGCTAGACAGTTGAACTCTTGAGAACAAGGCAGGGGAGACAGCATAATGGTGATGTAAAAGCTATTCATGCCTGAGGCTCTGAGTTTCAATCCCAAGCAATTAGTGCCCTGGTAGGTCTGTCTGTCTGCCTGTGTATGTCTCATTAAAAGAAATACATTTTAAAAGAAACAAATTCTCCAAGAGAAGAGAGAGACTGAGAATATATGAGAAAGAAAAAAAGTTTCCTGACTTAGGGGAGCATAAAAATTCTAGTCAGTGGAGCAAAAGACAAATACTATCAAATCTCCAATAATTCTTGTTTTGAAAATGTGAATTTATTCCAAAGCAATTGATCTATTACGGAGCAATTGGAGCACAATGCAGATTTTGTGTTGTTTATGCATGAGTTTATCTCTGAGACACACCGGAACATGGAAAACCATAGCAGCTGAACTGAGCCACATGCACAGTGTGTGTTCCAACAAAGAGCAACCCTCTTTCTACCAACTATCTGGATTCTGTGTGTGCTGTGAGCCACGTCCAGGGTTAAAGCTGTCTGTTCAGTTTCACACAACCCTCCCTCCTCTCTTCAAGATAATTTGTATCTTGCAAACTCTGTTGGTTTTGTTTTATACAGAGGTGTAGATGAATGTTGTAGCCTACACTTGCAGATAGAGACATAGAGAAAGGGACTGGAGCGGGGGAGATAACATAATGATGGTTATGCTAACAGATTCTCATGTCCAAGGCTTCAGAGTCCCAGGTCCAATCCTCCGTGTACCACCATAAACCAGAGCTGAGCAGTGCTCTGGTAAGAAAAAAAAAAAAAAAAAGGACTGAATACTTGGCACTGTTGTTGCCAGGTTCAGATCAAGACCATGCACACAGCAAGGCATACACTCTACCTGGGAAGCTACATCTCCAATATACAGTGCTCTTTTAGGGCTACAAGTCCATATGCTGAATCATAATGGTGGTAGTTGCAAGCAAGCAAACTATTAAATAAAATAATCTCATAAGTAGTGACTGCTTTGATAAAACTCAAGTCAGGGATTGCGGTTGAGCATAGCTGCTGAAATCTCTCAGAAGCTGACCTCTGAACTCACACTTGAATAACAAGAAGGAGACAACCATGCAAAAATTTGAGGGTAGTTAGAAAAAAAATTAAAAAATAAATAGTGATATTATCCCTAATATTCATCAGTATTAATTTTCTGTTAGCAGTGAGTTTTGAAATATAAAAACTATATGTAAAATATACACTGAAAATAATGCAAAAATTTGCTCAAAGGTTTTATGTTGGTAATGAAAAAATTAACACTGGGAGCAAAGACATGCCCATTGGACAGGGTGTGTGTGTGTGTGTGTGTGTGTGTGTGTGTGTGTGTGTGTGTGTGTGTGTGTGTGTGTGTGTGGAGTTATTTGCAGGAGGGGACATGTGCAAAGGTCCTAAAGCAGGAATTAGCTTTTAGTGTTAGAGAAACAAAAAGAATAAGAGTGAGAACAAAAAAGGGGGCAGTAACTGGGCCCCATATCACACAGATGCAGTCAAACAGCCAGTAATTGGATTTTTCAGTGTTATAATTGTTGGGCTTTTCACTACTGATAGAAGAACCCACTTAGTTTACAGATAAGCATGGGGTGTGGAAAATGAACACTTATGTAAAGTCACATCGCCAGCCAGGATCTCGAAGTCTCATATCTTTTTGCATGGGAATGGACAAACATATGCAACAATTGCTAAATGAGTCCTTCATTTGAACTCAGAAGAAGCAGATATTAACTGGGATGTTTTCCCAGATTGTCCAAAAACAGATTCTGGATCCACTAATTGGTTCCTCACGCAGGATAATATTGGCAAGACTTCCAGTTTAACCAGGCTATATCCAGTGTCCTGTTTCATTGCACTGGAGAAAGCAAAATAGACCAGACGTAATGTCAACTAAGCTATCGGAGATGTTAGAAAGATATGTTAGACAGCCAGCTTTGCTCAGAACAACTGCCAAAGTCTAGATCTGTGCACGTGAAATGGTGCTTGTAAGAAATCTAATGATGCACTGAGTGGAAGTGGAGACCATCCCCTATGTTCTCCTGTTTTCCTGACATCTGACACAAAGCATGAAGAATTGTGACAGTGGATTACAAGGCCCACCAATGAGTCAGTGAAAGAAATTATAAGATGTCTCTTTTTAGATGGATCGACACTTGCTGTTTTGCTTCTTCTTTTTTCTTTTCTTTCTTTCTTCCTTTTTTTTTTTAAATAAAAATCAGTCAAAAGACAAAAGAATAAATTGAACCAGATATCAAACTTAAATGCCTTGGCCAGAAGTAGCCTATTTGGGACTTTGCTCTTCGCTGAGCACAAAAGTAGCCACCTGTAGGATGCAGTGTGTGCCTTAAGCCCTTGGAGGCTGGAGCAAGTAGTCCCATATGTACACACTTCTTCTCGGTCCTAATCTCATCTGCCATCCAGTCTTCCATCTCCCAGTATTTCCACTTCTCTTTCAAAGCCTGTTTTCTTCTAGAAGCAGGAGGAAGAGGACAGAGAATCATGAGAGATGAGGCAGGTCTGTGATTCTAATGCTGAAACTTCCTAGTCATCTTCCTAGTCTTGTCCCACACCTTCAGTCTGACAAAATACCATTCATCTTTCTTTCCCTTTCTTTCTTTCTTTCTTTCTTTCTTTCTTTCTTTCTTTCTTTCTTTCTTTCTCTCTCTCTCTCTCTCTCTTCCTTCCTTCCTTCCTTCCTTCCTTCTTTCTTTTCTTTCTTCTATCCTTCCTTTCTTCTGTTCTCTCTTACTTTCTTCTTTCTTTTTTAGCTGCCACTTTACTAGGCTGGCTCTCTGTTCTCTCACCCTTTATCCATGGAGGCTAGAGTCCTTTTTAGAGGCCACACACTACTATAACTTTACCCTTTCCAATATCATCTTACATAAAAAAAAAAACCTTGCAATCGCACACACTGACAAAGTCAGCATTGGTGCTCATGAACTAACTCAGCACGTGTTTACTAGTGTCTGATATTATTTGAGGATGGTTATGTGGGCTAAAAGGTCATCTGGGAGCATCACAGACACACATCCAGCTTTTCAACCCCTCTTCTTCCAGTCTACACCCCTTTATGAAATTGGTTAAAATATCAAATTCCAGAATCCACTCCAAATCTAAAGAGCCATTTCCAGGAACAGAGGCTTGGAATCTGTGTTTATTCAGGATTTTTATATCCATTAATGTTCCCAAGGATTTTTATATCCATTAATGTTTAAGAACTGCTGTTCCAAGGGACTATGAAAATAGTTTGTGTTGTATAGTTCCGAGAGTTTATAGCTGAAAAACTCTTCCTTCTCCTTATACTTGGGACCCATCACCTGTTGGACACACCCTCCTACAAAGTTTTCTTTGGGGGACTTTGCCCTCTGGATATCTCTTTAAGATCAAATTGTCTGGACTGGGTGGTGGCATACCTGATTCAGCCCACACATTATACTGCACAAAAACCCAGGTTCAAGCCCCCAGTCCCTACCTATAGGGGGAAAGCTCCCTGACTGGTGAAGCCTCACTGTGGGTGTCTCTCTTTTCCTCTCTCGCCCCTCCCCCTTTCAATTTCTCTCTGTCCTATCAAACAAATAAAATAATAAATGTTTTTTATTTTTATTGGGGGGATTAATGGTTTACAGTCAACAGTAAATACAGAGAGGGGCAGGCAGTGGCACACCCAGTTAAGCATACATAGTAGTAAGCACAAGGACATGTGCCAAGACTCGGGTTTGAGCCACCAGCTTCCACCTGCAGGGGGGACACTTCCTAAGTGGTGAAACATGTCTGCAAGTTTCTCTCTGTCTGTCTCCCTCTCTATCTCCCCCTCCCCCTCAATGTCTCTCTGTCCTGTCCAATAAAAATGAAAATGACCACCAAAAACAGTGGATTCTTCTTTTATTTTGCTTCCAGGGTTATTGCTGGGACTCAGTGCCTGCACCACGAATCCTATGCTCCTGGAGGCCATTTCCTTCTCTTTGATTGCCCTTCTCATTTTATCACTGTTGTGGCTACTACTATTGATGTTATTGATAGAATAGAGAAATATCGAGAGAGGCGGAGAAAAAGATAAACACTTGCAGACCTGCCTCACTGCAGGTGAAGCAACCCTCCTGCAGGTGAGGAGCCCGGCGGGGGGGGGGGGGCTTGAACTGGAGCCTTAAGCTGGTCCTTGCACTTCGCACCATGTACACTTAACTCTGTGCTCTACCAATGGACCCCAAAACAGTGGATTCTTATTGCTAGCACCAAGCCCTAGTGATATCCCTGGAGGCAAAAAATAAAATAATAATAATAATCAATACTGTTGGTACATGTGTAAAATTTCTCAGTTTTCTGAAAAACACTCTAAATGCTACCACCCCCCCTTTCACTATCTTGTCCCAGGACTTGAATACCTCCACCCTCCCAGAATCCTTTACTTTGGTGCAATACACCAAACCCAGTCCATACATATTCTGTTTGTGTTTCCCCTTCTGTTCTTATTTCTCAACTTCTATCTGTGAGTGAGATAATCTCAGATCCATCCTTCTCTTTCTGGCTTATCTCACTTCACAGGATTCCTTCAGGGTCCATCCCAGATGAGGTGAAGAAGGTGAATTCATCATTTTTCATAAATGAGTAGTATTCCATTGTTTGCAATTTTTTAATGAAAGATCTAATTCTCCTTGTCATACCTTTGTGAAGCACAATGTCTAGATAACTATCCCTGCTTATACCCAAGGACTCCATAGCTCTACTGTTGGTCATAATCAACACAGAGCGGAGTCCAAAGAATTGGGCATTGTTTGTTTGTTTGTTTGTTTGTTTATAAAAAGGAAGCATTGACAAAGCCATAGAATAAGAGGGGTACAACTCCACACCATCCCTACCACCAGAACTCTGTATCCCATCCCCTCCCCTGATAGTTTTCCCATTCTTTAACCTTCTGGGAGTATGGACCCAAGGTCATTGTGGGGTGCAGATGATGGAAAGTCTGGCTTCTGTAATTGCTTCCCTGCTGAACATGGGTGTTGACAGGTCTACCCAAACTCCCAACTTGCCTCTCTCTTTTCCTAGTTGTTCAGGGCTCTGAGGAAGCAAGCTCCAGGACACACTGGTGGGGTTGTCTGTCCAGGGAATTCTGGTCAGCATTTTGCTAGCATCTGGAACCTGAGTAATGAGGCTGAAGGGTTGACATTCCATGCCAGATGTCTCTGGACACAGTCTGAAGTGAAGCATGCTGAGGTGGTACTTGTTGTGTTGACTAGGTTGGGATTGGCGTATGCAATATCATTTGGTATGAATTGAGAGAAGCATGCAGGAAAGCGAGTCCCACCCTAGAGGTTCCGGGACTGGGGGAAATACAGGCTCTATAGAGGAAGCGGGAGGTTCCTGCTGTCTTAGGGTTTAAGAAGACAGTAGATAGTTATTGCTGTAATCTCATTGTTTGGCAATTGGGTTAACTTTGAAATATCCCTTTGTTAGGATTTGCTGAATCATACAAAACATCACCATAATTTATGTCCTTTTACATTATTTGTATATAGCTGTGCCAATGGTTGCTTCTGTTCTCCCTGGCCTTAAGCTTTTTAGAGAGTCAACATATCAAAGATTCAGCCTATGTATTAAAAAGACTCAATCTGTGCTTTAGAAAGTTTGAGACATTCCACCAATTTTTCCCCTCTCTTATTAATTAAATAGTGATTTATATGACTACAAGTTAATAGAAGTGTACATAAGCACCATTCCCACCACCAAAAGACTGTTTCCCATCCCACCCACCCCCCAACCCATGAAGCTGAACATCCACCTTCATCCTCAACCCAGGGTTGTTACTTTGGTGCCCTATTCCAAATTTAGTCAAATCCTGCTTTTCTTCTGTTCTTCTTTCTCAACTTCTGTTTGTGAGTGGGATAATCCCATACTCATCTTTATCTTTCTGACTTAGCTCACTTAACATAATTCCTTCTAGCTCCATCCAACAATGGGTTCATTGTCCTTAATAGCTGCATAGTATTCCGTTGTGTAAATATACCATAGCTTTCTCAGCCACTCATCTATTGTTGGGCACCTGGGTTGCTTCCAGGTTTTAGCTATCACGAATTATGCTGCTATGCACATAGGTGTACACATATGTTTTTGGTTGGCTATTATGGAGTCCTTGCGGTATATCCCTAGGACAGGTATTACTGGGTTATGGAAGGTCCATGTATAGTTTTGTGAGAGTTCTCCAGACTGCTTTCCACAGAGGATGGACCAATTCACATTCCCACCAACAGTGCAGAAGGGCTCTTCTGTCAGAATTGCACACTAGTAACCCAAGATATGTTCCCAAAACTAGTAGGCCTGTCTTCTGGGAAAGGTAAAGCTAGCCAGCTGTAACAGCAAGAAAGGTTGTATGGCTTGACCTGCCAATGCCCATGCCCATCCAAGAAGCAGTGACAGAAGCCAAACCTTCCATCTTCTGCATCCCATGATCCCGGGTCTATGCTCCCAGAGGGATAAAGAATAAGAAAGCTTTCAATGGAGGGGATGGGATACTGAATTCTGGTCGTGCAAATTGTGTGGAATTGTACCCCTCTTATCCTGTGGTCTTCTCAATATTATTATTTGATAAATAAATTGTAGAAAGAAAGATGAAAAGAAAAGATATCTAGATGGGAAGGGAAAGAGGGTACTTGAGGAAGTGGGGGACTCTCCAGAGGAGGAGGAGGAGGATCTGGAAAGGGTAGCTATTCACAGCATTGCCTGCAGCTTGATGTGCTCCAGTTGGTTTCTCTCAGGACACAGAAGGAGCAGATACAACCTCCCTGTCTTTCGTCTTCCCTGCAAACTGCTTTGGCTCTTAGCCACACACGTGTGCGCTGAAGCCCCCTGTGCTGGTCTGTAACCTTCCTGAGGGCAGGGCACAGTCCACATGTGATTCTCTTTTGCCACAGCCAGCTGCCTAACTGCACTTGCATGTGGAATGTACTGAATAAATATTTGTCAAAAGAGAAATGAGCATAACCAGGCAATGGAAATTTACGGAGGTCAGAGCCTGGCTGTGCCTGATTCATCCAGCCCCTGGCGAAGCATCCCATGCAAATAGCCATTTAATACTCCTTTTTGATGATCATGAGTGTGATAATAAAACCCTGCTAGGGGGATGACAGAGGGTGAGGCTCTTTATTGTTGGTGTCTTTTGTTACCAGCTGCCTCAAATCTTTTTTTAGAAGTAGGAAGGGTATAAATAATAAATGAGTGAGTAGATAGAGAGCTTTAAACCTCTAGGGCAGAGCCAGACTTTTCAGTTCCTTCCAAATCCCCTACCCCCACCGCCCCAGGCAAAAGAGCCTTCTAAGGATGGCAGGGAAAGAGAAGTTTTTTTCATTCATTCATTCATAGATTCATTCAACAAATGCATTTTGAAAAACAGACATGCTTCTATAAACCAATCACCTTGCTCCAGGGTTTCTTAAATAAAGTAACTTAAGTAACTTCTTGAGGTTTCTTTCAAAGACTGAGATTCTGGATTCCGCTGAAAAGTGTGTGTGTGTGTGTGTGTGTGTGTTTTGATGAAAAATGGTATCAATAAGACAGTGAGTGTATGCACACCAGTGAGTCTCCACCGTAGCTCTGTCTGTCTTAGTTTACTGGCACCTAGTCAGATGGCTTTAATGCTTTGTTTGGCATCTAGTTATGTCAAGTCATATCTCCTCTTAACACCCAAATGAGACCGGATGTGACCTCACATAATGCAATAGACATGTCACCTTGTAGCAAACCTTGAGCCGAAGTCCTACATGATGTTTAAATGCAGTAGACTAAGAATCATTTATGATCGGATTTATTTTTCCAAAAGCATTTTGCTTCTGGTGGTAGCTAAATTATACCCAATGATTAAAACAGGCAATCAATGTCTGCTGTCGGAGGTGTCTTAACTTGCTATGTTTGTACTTTTGGTAAATATCATAACATTTTTTTAATCGGTAAATCAGATTTGTCAGATCTGATTCATTTAAGTGGCTCACACACCCAAAATTCTCTCTGACAGCCCCAATGTGGGAGCCTGTCCTTATCTTGAAAGGTAATATTGCCTGGGGCTCATTGCTAGCTTAATAGCAGCAGGAACACTGCCGGAAGAAATAACAGACAGGCAAACCACCTCTCCTGTAACAGGTTTCTGCAAGTGTTCAACACCTCCACCAAGCCTCATGTTTTCACAGAAATTGGGAAGGTACTGACCAATGTAGAGGAGAGGTCAGAAATGTATTGTTTCCATCAACAACACCATTGAGAACAGTATCAAAAAATTAGCCAGCAAGTACTATGTACTATTGCACCATGTAAAGCAATTACTATAAAGGAATTATCCTGTCCAATCCTTATAGAGGCCTTGTCAGGTAAGATACTATTTGATATGTGCAGAAGCTGAAGTTGAGAAAAGTTTAAGGCTCTGGATCTCTCCAACTCCAGCTGGAGCAACACTTTCCAGGCTCACAATCTCTGTGCTTGGTATTATCAAGAAGGAAGAATAGGACCAAGAGAGACCATTTATCCAGGATTATATCACCCACTCATGACTCCTATGGTTCTCCCAAATCCTGAAATGACCACTTCAGTTTATCCATTACGTTACTATTTCTCAACCTTTTCAAATGAGTATCACAGAGGCTGGGCAGTTGCACACCCAGTTGAGTGCACACACTAACATGTGTGAGGACCCCCATTTGAGCCCAGGTCCCCATCTGCAGGAGGTATGCTTCAGAAGAATTGAAGCAGGTCTGCAGGTGCCTGTCATTCTCCTTTCCTTTCTATCTCCCCTGCCCTCTCAGTTTCTCCTTGTCTTCAAATAAAACAGAAAAAAAATGGCCACCAGGAGTGGTGGATTTCTAGTGCTGGCACTGAACCCCAACAATAATCCCAGTGGTAATTTAAAAAATGTTTAAGTAAGAAATAAAATAAGTGGGGCCGGGTGATGGTGCACCTGGCTGAGTGCATGTATTACAATGCGCAAGGACCTGGGTTCAAGCTCCTAGTCCCCACCTGCAGGTAGAAAGCTTTACGAGTGGTGAAGCAGGGCTGCAGGTGTCTCTCTGTCTCTCTCTCCCTCTCTCTCTCTCTCTGTCACTCCTCTCCCTTTTGATTTCTGGCTGTCTTTAACCAATAAATAAAGAGAATAATACATTAAAAAATTAAAAAGAAATAAAATAAGTATCAGTTTCTTCAGAGTAAAAAGAAAAATGGACACTTTGCTATAAAAAATGGCAAAAGGTTCTTGTTAGAGTTAATCATGTAGGGTACTTATTATTGCTTCTTCAGTTATGCTTATGAATTTTTAATTGATTGGTGGTTTGGGAGGTGGTGCAGTGGATAAGGCACTGGACTCCAAGCAGGAGGTCCCAAGTTCCATCCGTAGCAGCACATGTGCCAGAGTGATATCTGATTCTCTCTCTCTTCATCTCTTACCCATTAATAAATAAAATATTTTAAAACTTAATTGAATGTACATACAGTGCTTTCTAGGCATATGAACTCAGGGGTGTCTTGCAAGAGATGGAGTCCATTGTCATGTGAGACCTAAGACCCTGATTTAGAAAACACAGCAAGAATTTGGGATGGGGGAATTCCAGGAACTGAGAATTCAAAGTTCTTGGCTTGTGTCTTCTTCCTTATCTCAGTGGGTTAACAAGGCAGTTAACCTTACTGAGCCTTCACTTATTTGTCTTTCCATGGGAATAACATTTTGCCCACCTCCTGGCTTAGTAAGGAAGACCAACCATGAACATCTTTGTCAAAGTGCTTTGTTCACTGTGAGTCGTACACAGCTGCAGCTAAATACAAAGTGGTCATATCACCCAGGTGTTCTGATGTGCAGTCATTGTATACACATGATTCTACTTTGGAAAGGTAAGACCACTTTTAAACCCACAACAGTCTCAATTGGAGTTGTGTGAGCAACGCCTCCCAAATGCTCAAGCAGCTGGAATATAGTAGCTGTGCTTTGCTGAACTAAATGCATTTTCTTCCATAAAACAGTTCTACAGAACAGATACATTCAGAACCCACCTCCACCCCCCGAAAAAAAAAAAACCTGTAGCCGCCAATTTGTAAAGAAAACTTGGTTTCACTACTTGTTTTGTGTGAGAATTGTATTTAAATGCAGGGCAAGGTTGTCAAAATGAAATTTGACTCTTTTTTTTTTTTTGTACCTGCCTCTGTTTGTGTTCCTTTGCTTTTCCCCAGGACACTTCCAGTGGGTCTGGAAGACTGCCAGAGGGTAGGTGGAGTGGGAGCCTCCAGGGGTCTAAGCTGGAAGCAGGAAGGCTCAGCAGAAGCTAATGGCAGTACTGGAGT
Source organism: Erinaceus europaeus (assembly GCF_950295315.1). Taxonomy (NCBI): domain Eukaryota; kingdom Metazoa; phylum Chordata; class Mammalia; order Eulipotyphla; family Erinaceidae; genus Erinaceus; species Erinaceus europaeus. The sequence continues at coordinate 15,864,885 of NC_080177.1, forward strand.
CACAGACTGGATGAAGAGGCTCTGGTGTTCCTGGGTGGGTCCATGGCAGGAGCCCCTGCCTGTAGTTGGAGGAGCCTCAGGGCACATGCTGGGAGCAGAGATGGAAGCAGACAGGATGGTGGGAATAGAGGAGGGTGCTGGGACCCAAAGCTCCCTCTGTCCTACCTCTCTCTACCCTCCATCTCACTCTGTTCTGTTTCCAAGTAGACTCATCTCATTGTCTTCTTTACTTCCATTCAACTCTTGGGCATCTATCCAGAGCATGTGAAAACACTACTTCAATGAGGTGTATGCACCCCTACGTGCATAGTCGCCTTACTCACAGTAGCCAAAGAGTAGACTCAGCCTAAATGTCCATGGACAGATAACTGGATAAAGAAGTCATGGAATAAACTTGATGAAGTAGTATTCTGCAATTAAAAAAAAAAAAAAGATGATATCGTTTCCTTCTGGGCAAAATGCAAAGTAAGGAGATGAAAGGCAGCTACTGGATAACTCATATATGGAATATAGGGAGTTGAAACATACATAAGTTTGCACAAGACCAGAAGTAGCCAAGCTGTCTCTAAGACTTGGTGAAAACCATGGCAGTAATTGTTGGGAGGGTGGGAGAACAGAATGTTGGTGGTGGGTGTGGTGCCATGTGGGATTATACCTCTATAACTTGATAACCTTGCAAGCCATTATTAAATTACTAAGGGAGCTGGGCGGTAGCGCAGCGGGTTAAGTGCATGTGGTGCAGAAGGACTGGCATAAGGATCCCAGTTTGAGCCCCCGGCTCCCCACCTGCAGGGGGGTCGCTTCACAAGTGGTGACGCAGGTCTGCAGGTGTCTATCTTTCTCTCCCCATCTCTGTTTTCCCTTCTCTCCATTTCTCTCTGTCCTATCCAACACGACTACAATAGTAAAATAATAAGGGCAACAAAAGGGAATAAATAAATGAATATAAAAAAATTTTTTAAAAAAGTGTTACTAAAAAATTGCTAATAAAAATATAAAGATAAATAAAGTGATATTCACACTCTAAGAATAGCAGTCATGCCATTGGCGAAATAGCTCAGTTGGGAGAGTGTTAGACTGAATAGCAGTCATGGACCAGCAATATAGCTCACCCAGGAAGGCTCCTGCTTTGTCCTGCTTGACCCAGGTGCAGGAAGCTTCAGTGCTCTGGTGTCTTCTCCTCTTTCCCCTTCTCTCTCTCTTCCTATCTTGGAAAGTCTAACTATGGCTGGCTAAGCTCCTGAAACAACAATAAAAACATTAAAAATGTTTTTATTGTTATTAGCAATTGTGTAGGGAAAGAAAACGGGCAACTTAAAAACAAAGTATTAGTGATTTAATAATGCTTAACAAGATTGTAAGATAACAGGGGTACAATCCTATACAATTCCCACTACTAGAGTTTCATATCTCATCCCCTCCATTGGAATCTTCCCTATTTATCCCTCTGGGAGTATGGAGCAAAATTTTTTATGGGGTGCAGAAGGTGGAAGGTCTGGTTTCTGAATAGCTTCTCTGCAGGCCATGGGCATTGGCAGGTAGATCCATACCACCAGCCAACAACAGGCAACTTGATACTATTTTAAAATAACAATAATAATAATATATTTTAAAGCAAGGGGCCTATTTATTTACAATTTTTATATTTATTTATTTATTCCATTTTCCCTCTCCCTCTCCTCCCTTTCCCTCTCCCTCTCCCCCTCCCTCTCCCTCTCCCTCTTCCCCTCCCTCTCTCTCCCTCTCCCCCTCCCTCCCTCTCCCTCCCTCTCCTTGTCCTTCTCCCTCCCCCACTCTCTCCATCTCCCTCCCTCTCCCTCTCCTTCTCCCTCTCCCTCCCCCACTCCCTCCCTCTCCCTCTCCCCCTCCCTCCCTCTCCCTCCCTCTCCCTCTCCTTCTCCCTCTCCCTCCCCCACTCTCTCCATCTCCCTCCCTCTCCCTCCCTCTCCCTCCCTCTCCCTCTCCTTCTCCTTCTCCCTCTCCCTCCCCCCTCCCTCCCTCTCCCTCCCTCTCCCTCTCCTTCTCCCTCTCCCTCCCCAACTCCCTCCCTCTCCCTCTCCCCCTCCCTCCCTCTCCCTCCCTCTCCCTCTCCTTCTCCTTCTCCTTCTCCCTCTCCCTCCCCCACTCTCTCCATCTCCCTCCTCTCCCTCCCCCATTCCCTCCCTCTCTCTCTCCCCCTCCCTCTCCCTCTCCCCTCCCTCCTCCTCTCCTTCCCTCTCCCTCTCCCTCTCCCTCCCTCTCCCTCTCCTTCTCCCTCTCCCCCTCCCTCTCCCCCTCCCCCTCCCCCTCCCTCTCTCTCCCTCTCCCCCTCCCTATCCCTCTCCCTCCCTCTCCTTCTCCCTCTCCCTCCCCCACTCCCTCCCTCACACTCTCCCCCTCCCTCCCTCTCCCTCCCTCTCCCTCTCCCTCTCCCTCCCCCACTCCCTCCCTCTCCCCCTCCCTCTCCCCCTCCCCCTCCCCTCCCTCTCTCTCCCTCTCCCCCTCCCTATCCCTCTCCCTCCCTCTCCTTCTCCCTCTCCCTCCCCCACTCCCTCCCTCACACTCTCCCCCTCCCTCCCTCTCCCTCCCTCTCCCTCTCCCTCTCCCTCCCCCACTCCTCCCTCTCCCTATCCCCCTCCCTCCCCCTCCCTCTCCCTCTCCCCTGCCCCTCCCTCTCCCTCTCCCTCCCCCACTCCCTCCCTCTCCCCCTCCCTCTCCCTCTCCTTCTCCCTCTCCCTCCCCCACTCCCTCCCTCTCCCCCTCCCTCTCCCTCCTCCTCTCCCTCCCCCACTCCCTCTCCCTCTCCTTCTCCCTCTCCCTCCTCCACTCCCTCCCTCTCCCCCTCCCTCTCCCTCTCCTCCCTCTCCCTCCCCCACTCCCTCCCTCTCCCCCTCCCTCTCCTTCTCCTTCTCCCTCTCCCTCCTCCACTCCCTCCCTCTCCCCCTCCCTCTCCCTCCCCCACTCCCTCCCTCTCCCTCTCCCCCTCCCTCTCTCTCCCTCCCTCTCCCTCTCCTTCTCCCTCTCCCTCCCCCACTCCCTCCCTCTCCCTCTCCCCCCTCCCTCCCTCTCCCTCCCTCTCCCTCTCCTTCTCCCTCTCCCTCCCCCACTCTCTCCATCTCCCTCCCTCTCCCTCCCTCTCCCTCCCTCTCCCGCTCCCTCTCCCTCTCCCCCTCCCTCCCCCTCCCTCTGCCCTCCCCCTCCCTCTCCCTCCCCCCACTCCTCCCTCTCCCCCTCCCTCTCCTTCTCCTTCTCCCTCTCCCTCCTCCACTCCCTCCCTCTCCCCCTCCCTCTCCCTCTCCTTCTCCCTCTCCCTCCTCCACTCCCTCCCTCTCCCCCCTCCCTCTCCCTCTCCTCCCTCTCCCTCCCCCACTCCCTCCCTCTCCTTCTCCTTCTCCCTCTCCCTCCTCCACTCCCTCCCTCTCCCCCTCCCTCTCCCTCTCCCCCTCCCTCTCCCTCCTCCTCTCCCCTCCCTCTCCCTCCTCCTCTCCCCCTCCCTCTCCCTCCTCCTCTCCCCCTCCCTCTCCCTCCTCCTCTCCCCCTCCCTCCCCCTCCCTCTCCCTCTCCCTCCTCCTCTCCCCCTCCCTCTCCCTCCTCCTCTCCCCCTCCCTCTCCCTCCTCCTCTCCCCCTCCCTCTCCCTCCCTCTCCCTCCCTCTCCCTCTCCCCCTCCCTCCTCCTCTCCCTCTCCCTCCCTCTCCCCCTCCCTCCTCCTCTCCCTCTCCCTCCCTCTCCCCCTCCCTCCTCCTCTCCCTCTCCCTCCCCCTCCCTCTCCCTCCTTCTCCCTCCCTCTTCCTCTCTCTCCCTCTCTCCCTCTCCCTCCCCCCCCCTCTCTTTCTCTCGAAAAATAAAGACAATCTCTAATTAAAAAAAAAAAAAAGAAAGAAAGAAACTTGCACTTCAGTCTGTAACAAGATCTCTAACTTTCAAATTACCTCTTTAGCAATATGTCCCTTTTATTCCAGTTGTTCCTACTCGGTTGTTCCTATGATATTTGAAGTTTTGTTGCACCTTTTGTCCCTGGGGTGGTGTTGGGGGTAGGCATCTAGGATGTGAACACTGAAAGGTGTAGGCTGGTATTTCCTGAACATACCTCCTTTTCAGAGATGAGTGGTGATCTCCAGAAAGGCTGACTTTTGAGAAGGGGCAGAATGGTAGCTTCTTCTATTTTCCCTCTCCATTGTTCAAAGAGCAGTTTACTCCCTTCTCTAACTTTGAACCTAATCCTTCATTTTACTCTTTTTTGGCTGTCCACTTCTGAGTCCTCTCTCTCTTAGAAGCCTTGCTCCTCCAAGAACTGCACATATCTGAAACCACTGATCAGGCAGAGAGCCTCCCTTGCAGGCATTTGCAAGAGCAGTATGAAGGCCAACATCTGTATGCTGTCTGGAAGTCAGCGCATGTGTTGTGGCTCTGTCTGTGAAAGAGCCACGGCCCTGGAAAAATCCGGAGTGGAAGTAGAGTCTTAGAGCGCAGTTACAACTGGGCATGACCAGTGTTTCCTCAAGGATGGAGTTATCATCTCCTAGTAATAAGCAGAGGGTCAAAGGCGGGTTGGGGAAAGGGGGGAGGTATTTGTAGGACATAAATTAAAAATTATGATTTGTCACACACGGAGGGATGTTGAGAATTACTTAGACCATCTTGTGGGGGAATAAATCCTAGCATCCTTTGGGTAAAAGACATGCATATGTTTGTTCCGCATTCTAGGATGCACAGAACTGGCCTCCAACACAAGGAAATGTCTGATCCTAAATGTCAACAGTGTTGATATTAGGAAATAATTCTACCCTTACCATGTCTGTTATTCCAAATGGCTCTCCACTATCAGTGGTGAAATGATGGTGGGTGAGAATAAGCTACACTAGTCAAAGGAGGGGCCCTCTGAGAAGGAGGCATCTTTTAGGGCATGCGAGTGGCTTGACTGTGGAGACCATCACACCCACACAGAGGGTGGTGGCCGGAAAGGATAGGTGGGTGGGAAGCCTTCTCATGATCTCTACCCTGTGCCGAGCACTTGAGTTGCTTCCTTCCCTGTCAGGGCTTCTATCTTTATCAAGGACAGTTGCTGCCTTTCTTGCCCCTCTGAGCCCAGTACTCAAGGTATTTGTTCTCTAAGGAAATCCCCCTCCTTGTCTCTCTCTCTCTTTTTAAATTTCTTTTATCATATTTATTTATTTATCAGATAGAGACTGTCAGAAATCAAGGGGCAAGGGAAAGATAGAGAAGAAGAGAAACAGAGAAATACCTGCAGCACTGCTTCACCACTCACAGAGTTTTCCTCCTGCAGGTGGGGACCAGGGGCTCGAATCTGGGTCGCGGAGCATCGTAATATATGTGCTCACCCAGGTGCACCACCACCCAGCCCCCTTCCTTTTCTCTGTAATGATCAAAGGTAAATATGTCTTCCCAGCTGCACTGCATGGAGGAAGAAGGGCTGCCTGGAGCTCTGACAGATCCTTGGCCCTGCTCATTCAGAGCCTAAACGTTTCCCTTAGCTCTGTGGAACGGAACGGTATGTGCTCCCTCTTGCAGTGAGTTGTCTGCTCAACAACTGTCAATTTGTAGGTTCCTTAGTTGTGTTTTTGTACTTCCACTCTCAATCCAGCTCTGTTTGTCCTCTTCAAGAAGTACTCTATGTTTCTGTCTTACTGATGATATCCTTCATTCTTTCTTCAGGGATCTGATGAACTTAGTCTTACTTTCAAGTGTTTCTGCTCATTTCTGTTAGGAGACGAGTTTGGGCAGGGGGCGGGGGAGAAGCTAGTTGTATTGTCTGAGTCACCCTTCTGGAAGCATAGTGGTGTACATTGATTTTACAGAGGAATGTACTCGTGACCTTATCTGTAGGGTTTGTTGGCAGAAGCCAGGATGTAGTACATTGAAGCTGTTAGTGTGAAGAAGGGTCAAACTGGCTATTCATGACTTTGGAACAAACCATCTTAGACCTTAGTGGCTTAAAAACCACCGTTTTGTATCATCTTTCACAATTTTGTTGGTTGATTGGGTTCAGATGGGTGGTTCTAGCAATAGATTGGGGTCTGTAAAGCAATGAACTGTAGCCCTTGGAAAAATTCAACAAGGTCTCAATCGCCAGTAATTTGGAATGTAGCTTTATTGAGAACAAGGTTATTATTATTATTTTTTTTTCTCCAGGGTTATCTCTGGCTCAGTACCTACACTATGAATCTACTCCTCTCCTGGAAGCCATTTTTTCCATTTAATTGGATAGAACAGAGAGAAATTGAGAGAGGTGAGGCAGATAAAGAGGGAGAAAGAGAGACACCTGCAGACCTGCTTTACCACTTGTAAAGCATCCCCTTTGCAGGTGGGGAGTGGGGGGGCTTAAACCTGGATTCTTGTGTGTATCCTTGCACTTAGTACTTTGTACACTTAACAGATTTACCACTGCCTGTCCCTGAGAAATAGAACCTTTATAGTTGTAATTAGTTAAGATGAGAGTATCCTGAAGTGAAATGGGGTTATAAATCCTGTAATATTTGTGTCCTTATAAGAAAAAGCAAAAAGCATAAGGAGAATGCTGTGTGATGACAGAGGCAGAGGTTTGCGAAATGCAGCTGCAAGTCAAGGGAAGTCATGGGCTGATGGCCATGACTAGGAAAAGGAATGTAGGAGCTGGTCTTCCCAAACTCTCAGAGGGATCCTGACTCTTCTGGCAACTTCCTCTCAGGCATCTAGCCTCTAGAATTGTGAGGGGATATATTTCTACTTTTCTAATCCACCCAGCTGGGGTACTTTGTACAGAAACTAGAAAGACTCATTTATACAGTTGCAGTAAGATCTTGGGGCTGGGGCTGGAATCAGCTGGAGGTTCTACTAGGTTGACTTTCAAAATGGCTTCTTCAGTCATGAGGTAGGTGCCTCACCTGGGGTGATAGGAACTTTGAGCAGCTGGCTGGAACTTTTTCTGTCTACACATCACACATCCTGACACTGAGTAGAGTGATTTCAGCTTAGGTGATGTTTTACATGAAGACTAACTTCTCTGAGAGAGATTGCAGGATATCCAGGTATAAAGTATAGGGTTCTTTGGACTAAGTATCAAAAGTTACACAATAGTACTTTCTCTATTAGTTTTACCAACAGGTGAGTCAAAAAAAATCTATCCTAGCTTTAATGAGAGGTGGTTAAAAAAGCACGACTACCAGGTGGAGTGGTTTGTAGAGAATGAGGGTTGGTAGCTCTTCTTTGAGGAAGTTTGATTTCTAAAGAGTGAAATAGTTGTTAGAAATTTTTCATTTGATTTTGACTTTTAGTAATAATGGGAAAGATGTACTGGAAGTTGAAAATGTAGAAGAGAAGAATTCAGAGGTTAGGATCTGGAAGGTCTATTAGAAGGGTCAGTTTTAATCTGTAAGAGAAATCTCTCTTGTTTGTCATCAGGGTTGTCATCACTGGGACTCTGTGCCTGTATGATTCTGCTACCACTCCCAGACTCTTTTATTTTCTCTTATAGAGGCTGAATGACAAAGAGGCAAAGAGACACAGAAGGAAAGATGTTATTGCACCATGTTACTGCTCATGAAGCTTTCCCTATGTTAGTACTCTCATGTGGTATCTGGCAACTCGAGCCTGAGTTCTCACTCATAGTAAAGTAGATGCTCTAATGAGGGAGCCATCTCTTGGTCCCAGCACCTCTGAAACAAATAAATGAATGAAGAGTGGAATGTGGGGACAGCTATCCAAGTCCTAAGATGTTAAGAATTTCTATGTATCTGTTAGTGTCTTTGTGCCTGGTTTGAAGCAAGATTATCTGCTGACACTGGTTAGAATAGCAGTGGAGGGGAGTCGGGTGGTAGTGCAGTGGGTTAAGCGCACATGGCGCAAAGCGCAAGGACTAGAGTAAGGATCCCAGTTCAGGCCCCCGGCTCCCCACCTGCAGGGGAGTCGCTTCACAGGCGGTGAAACAGGTCTGCAGGTGTCTATCTTCCTCCCCCCCTGTCTGTCTTCCTCATCTCTCTCTATTTCTCTCTGTCCTCTCCAACAAGGATGATATCAATAACAACAACAATAAAACAACAGGGCAACACAAGGGAATAAATAAATATAAATTTTAAAAAAGAATAGCAGTGGAGAGAAGACTTGGAGACAGTGGTATTTTAAGGGCTTCTAATGAAGAATGAGAATGAATGCTAACTATAGTAGACCCCCCCAGGTACCTGTTTGTGTAAAATGGAAAGCTTGGGGGGGGGGCTAAAAGTGAAAACAAGGAGGTGTAGGTAATTTACTGCTGCCCTGCTGTCTGAATTTTCCAGCCATAACCTATGTCCCTTGAACTAAATATTATTTCAAAAACCAATGTAATGGATACCAGGAAAATATAATCACTGTTTCAGTAAGTACATTTAAATAATAATTACTTTCATAACTGGTAGATAATAAAAGAAAAGGGAATGGAGGGAAAAAGTTGTGGAAAAGTTCAAATATCTCACCCAAAGATTCTTAGAAGACATATTACTCTGTCATTATGAGCCATTTCTTTCCATCCCCTTTCATCCAACTGTGCTTGACTGGAAAAACAGGTACTAAGAAAGGATCTTTTTTTTTTTTGTAGATTCATATAGTGATTTATATCTCATTACAAAATTTTAGCCATGGTTGGGCTATTTTTCTATGATGACTTCCTGGATGTGGGTGAGAGGCAAATCCATTTTCTTCAGTGTTAATTTCAGCTCTAAGTGTGGCAATTTTTGTCAGTCTTCATGGAGTGAGTTTCTGTGATTAGTCATTTAACTGTATGGTAATTTCAAGCTAAGCAGTGTGTTTAGAACACACCCTTTGCTTGGGAGACCGAGATTATTGTCAAATTTTATCCTGTGAAAATTACATACATAAAAATTTGCATCTTGAAGGGCCCTTTAGGAAAATCATGAGAAGATTGTGAATGTTTACTTGTATTATATAGTTGTTCTATAGCTGACAAGTTATCCGTTACATCCAACAACTCATCCAATCATTATTCATCATACACGCACACACACACACACACACACATATATTGGCTGTGTTCATTATGAAAGATAATAATATTAGCAATCACATTGTTTGTCTTACCAGATTAGTGGCAAAGTACCATCATAAGCATATATCCCAGAATAAATCCACTTATGACATAAACAAAGCTAGATTTTGGCACAGGGCAGATGATAGAATGATTGGCTTACCTAGATACCTCTTTCAGAGGGATACAACAGTACCTCCCATCTCTGAAAAAACCCCTTGATTCTCGCTTGGTCTGGAATTTGAGAAGCATTCATGATTCACTGCACTGTGATTAATCAAGAAAATATCTGTACTCTCAGTACAAATTGGGAGTTATAGAAGAAATTCTGAAAATGAGGATTTAGATTTAAGCTCTTGACTTTGGACAATTCAGTTGCCTAGAAAGAGTTCCTTCCTTCCTTCCTTTTTTTCTTCCTTCTTTCCTTCCTTCCTTCCTTTTTTTTTAATAATTAGAAAGAAAGTTTCAAACATCAGTATATTCTCCTTTCACAAAATTGGAAGAAACGATCTGAGTGAAGTGGCATCACAGTCAGCTATGCCTGTGGGAATTTAAATTCATGAGTGCAAAGACAAGATCACTATCTTCTGCTCAACACAAAGGACAGATACCTTCAAGTCGTACAAACCTGAAAGGATAATGTTTGTTTCTTTATAGAATTTAAATAATTATTACAAAGCTTACTTTGTCCAAGTTCCCTGGGCACACGTACATGTCTTGCTTTGAGTGTATAATATTCATTCAGTATGTTTGCCCTGATTGAGGGTTTCTGTTCTTCACCCTCTCTTCTTCTTTTGCTCTCTGTAGGCTACTATTTATTCTGAAAATGCCTGTTAGGGCTGGGTGTATGGATTGACTTGCCAACACCCATGTCCAGTGGAGAAGCAATTACAGAAGCCAGAACTCCCACCTTCTGCACCCCAAAGACTATTTGATCCATACTCCCAGTGGGGGAGAAGTGACAGGGGGAAGATGACCAGAGGGCTCTGCACTCCAACTCCATCAGGAATCAAAGAGAGAGAAGGAAAAAAGGAAGGACATTTGGATGTAATAATAGGTGTATGTATGACTTGAAAAAGAAGACGGGGCGCCCTCCAAAAAAAAAAAAGGCCAAATGCATACCAATATAGACAGATGGTTGTAGAAATAATAGTATACCCATATCTGCAACCTTGGGAGAATTGCTATAGCTTAAATGAGAGACTTGGGGGTCCAGAATTCTGATGGTGGGAACCCCTATTTTCTTATAATTTTGAAAATCAATATTAAATTACAAACAAAACATGCCTGAGAAGGGCCAATGTATTTCTAATATCTAAAATACTCATAGAGATTTTCTTTAGGACACTCACAGGAAGGAATATTATAAGTAGGTGGCTAATCATAATCATTCTATCCTTGGAAGAATCTACAGATGACATTCATTTCTTCGTGCACTAAGACAGTGCTATTGGGAACACACTGGACATAAACACTGGACTCTATGAGCTTCTGTGCTTCTGGACTTTGTGATTCTGAATCTCAACTTTTAGCACAAGTCAGAAATTTAATGTTTATTGAAGAAGTACCTGTTTCTGCTTTAAGTCAGCTCACCATTCAATGCAGGAAGCAAGCTTATACTCAGAAGGTTGTAATATAATGACTAATAAAATAAGTCATAACAAATAAAATGATAACATAAGGAAACAAATAACCAACTTTGGGAAATTTGAGATAGATGCATATTGAAAACCATGTAGGTTAGATTCTGAGGATGGCCATGTGAGTGAATATATGGGAGACTAAACATACATTTTAACCAAGGGAAGCAACATATACAAGACTTGCAAGTTGAAGTGGTACTGGGAGGTTCTGGAAACATTGCTCTGTGCTTCCTTGTGCTGGCACTTTTATTTTTTATTGATTTAATAATGATCGACAAAACCGTATAAGAAGGGTAAAATTCTACAATTCCTACCACCAGATTTCCATATCCCATCCCCTCCATTGAAAGCTTTCATATTCTTTTAGTTTTTTTTTTAATTTATTTATTTATTCCCTTTTGTTGCCCTTCTTTTATTGTTGTTATTATTGATGCCATTATTGTTGGATAGGACAGAGAGAAATGGAGAGACGAGAGGAAGACAAAGAGGGGAAGAGAAAGACACCTGCAGACCTGCTTCACTGCCTGTGAAGTGACTCCCCTGCAGGTGGGGAGCTGGGGGCTGGAATCGGGATCCTTACGCTGGTCCTTGTGCTTTGCATCATGTGCACTTAACCCGCTGCGCTACAGCCGGGCTCCTAGCTTTCCTATTCTTTATCCCTCTGGGAGCTTGCATTCTGTGGTCATAGCTAGGAACATTCTAGTCTGTACTCATTGTTGGACCAGTCTTCCTTGAGTGACAGAGTATGTTGACCCACCCTCCCTTCTGAAAATGAGGCAGTCCCTACCAGTGGTTGTTGGTATGCTTCTAATTCTGCTTCTAAGACCCCTTCTGTTTCATTGGTTTAATCCCCCCTGCTTAACACTATATTCTATTTACATAAACCACTGTTAACTAAGCACTACCCTGCCTCCAGGGCATTGATTTAATCCCCACCAGTTCACGATGTCTTTTTGTTCCACCCCCTCTCCTTGTCACACCCTGATTTCCACCAATCTCTTTTCACTCCACCCTCTCTATATCACATCCTCTTTCCACCCTACTCGGCGAGTATATATATAAGGACAGGATTGTGATTAGAGATAGCTTAGCTTGGCTTAGATTGCACTGGGTCCACATGAATAAAGAGATACTGCCTACAGCTCAGCCATGAGTCTCTGGTCATCTGTCTCCTGCCCCCAAGCTAGCCTGGCATAATATGCCAGTCCCTGTTCAGGACGCCATTAACCAGGGACTCATGGCTGAGTGGTATGCAGATCAGTCTTTATTCATGCGGAATACAGCACAATCTAAGCCAAGCTATCTGAACTAACTATAATCACAATCCTGTCCTTATATATATACTTGCCAAGTAGGGTGGAAACAGGATGTGTCATAGAGAAGGTGGAGCGAAAAGTGACTGGTGCAAATCAGGGTGTACTACAAGAGGGGGTGAGGCAAAAAGACATCATGAACCAGTGGGGATTAAACCAGTGCCCTGCAGGCAGGGTGTGCTTAGTTAACAGTGGTTATGTAAATAGAATACAGAGTTAAACAGGGGGGATTAAACCAATGAAACAGAAGGGGTTTTTAGAAGCCGAATTAGAAGTATACCAACAAGTGGTGACCCACATTGAGGGTAAGGCCCTGTAGAGGCCCACAGAGGGTCTACTATCGTGTTCCTGATGGAGATTACCAGTGTGTGTGTGTGTGTGTGTGTGTGTGTGTGTAGGTGTTTGTGTGTGTATTATGAAGATGGGGCAAAGGAGGGAAGCAAGAGAGATTGTGTGTTTACTGGGTATTGGGGGACTACTGTTGTTGTTTTTTTTGTTTGTTTTCTTTTACTGTACTGGGGAATGAACTCAGACTCTCATTCACATGCAGTTTCACTAAATCTTCCCCCTCACCCAATTCCTTCTCATCTTTGAGAGAGAAGAAGATGTAGATAGAGAGGGAGGTAGAGACACTAACTCACCCCTCCACCATCCAAGGCATTCTCTTGGAGCTGTCCATGGTGCTCCTGCCTGATATTGGGGATCAAACCCAATCTTCATGCATAGTAGTGTTTATGTATATCAAGAGTCATTTCTTAATCTCCTCAAAACTATATATAGTTTGGGTAAACTATGGTGATTCCAGTGTCCACTGCATAGACCATCTAGATGAGCAGACTTAGTAATATAAGTACATTTCTATCTAACAGAAAGCACCACTATATGCATAATAGTTCAAACACCTCAAAAGCACACCATTTCACACCCCTATAAATAAGGTAAAGAAAAAAAGAGCCAGCAGTTGCACTTTAAATAAAGATGATAGTTTTAATATGATTGAAGATACTGCCTTTTCCATTTTATTTTGAAGTTCATCATACTCTTAAGTGTTGGCTTTCTTTAACAGTGCATTTTTTTTTAAATCCAGTCCATTATTTTGTACAAAATACTGTTTCTGCCCTAAGGCTAAGAATGTTCTAGGTGAGCTAATCAATCAATTTTTGCCCATTAAGAAAGAGCTCTGAAATAAAAAGAATCCTAACCTTTTGATGGATTTTGGTAGCTGTTTACTAAATACTTTTTTTTTAAATGGCAAAGCACCAAGTGGAGAAGTAGTCTTCTTAAGGAGAGATAAAGCACCGGCGCCCTAAGCTACTGTGTGACATTTGGGAAATTTTATTTCAATCCTCCAGTATTGATCACCCATAGCATCACTTGGTGGTAATGGGGTTACTTTTAATTAAGTCTTTCTAGGTGAAGTTGGGAGACATACATATTTAAAATGTGAAATAAGTGCTTCTGCCAAGCAAATTGGGAAGGAGACATGATATGTGCTTCAACTGAACACCTAACTCAGCAATAGCTTCTGCACAGTGTTGTTCAAAATACTTTCCTTCAATTTTCAGACTCTTAGGCTTATAGAACTGATGGAGTAACTGATTTATTTTTTTCAGTTGAAGCTCCCAGCTTGTTATCTGCAAGATTGGGGGGAGCATTATGTGGCTGAACCTACTGGTAATAAGTGCTCTCCCAGCCCAACTGTTACATTAGAGCATTTCATAAAGAAAAATGAGAGATGATGCTGCATGTCATGAAACACAGTGTCTCAGCACAAAGAAAAGATTTCTCTCATCTGTGGAGAGAGATAAAATAAGGCACTGCAGACCAAAGATCTTCAGATCACTGGACATTTAAAAAATGTTTCACAATCCCAACATTTAGCCTGCCATCAGATTTTTACTCACCTATACTGGTGAATGTTTTGTTGTTGTTGTTGTTGTTGTTTTATGCTGAATATAACCCTAACTTAATAGAAGAATTAAGTAGAGAAATTAGATTCAAGTTAGAATCAACCTTGACTTCAACCTCTCTATGACTTTAAGCAAGCAATACATCAAACTGAAAAATAGTAAGTGGGTTTAGTAAATTAATAGGACAAATTCAGTAGTATCATTAGGACAGTGGTCAGTAGGAATATAAAGTTAATCCATTCCCATCTTCTTCTCTTCTTTCAGGTTTTTGACCATACAGTCTAAGCTTCTCCAAGGTAAGTAGCATTATCCTCTTCTTTATTTTTTTTGTTGTTGGTGGTGGTGGTAGTGGTGGGGTAATTAGCAGAATTGTATTGGCCTCATATACATCTCTGCTGTATCTACCTCCAAGTCTTATGTCTGACATTCAAATGGTGCCCAGAATCAAGTTTGGTGATGCTAGTGCTCAGAGAACCCTGGGTGTATGGTCAGACTGAGGAGTGGACTGAAATGAGAGGAAACAGGAGGAAGAGAGAGGAGAAGAGACTGGCTTTTCTTTGTTTGATTAGCCCTTTTGTGAGACAGGGGACTCTTAGTCTCTGGTGTTTCAAGACAAGGTTTCTTTGTGAGCAGCTGTGACAGGGCTCACACCTTTCCAAGAGCCTCCTCTGGAAAAGAGACAAAGCAGAGCAGCCCTCAGCATGGCCCCAGCTCTTCAGCTCCTCTAGCCCTTCCTGTCCAGATCTGGCAGGACAGCATTTGCCAAGTTGTTTAACTTTCCAGGAGTCTTTGTCAAAACTAGCAATTAAGGTTGTGTTAATCTGATTAAAGAACACAATGGGAACCTTTTTGTATTTCATTAGAAAATCAGGATGCATTTGATGTGCACCATCTGGTTTGTGAATACAGGAATAAGTTGTTCAAAGGGGCACCTTTCCAAGCTCTAGGTTTCATATGCTTCAGAAGGAAAAACCCATAAGCAGCTCTATTTTGAATGCGAGCAGGGCTGAAGTTAATAAGGTTGGGTGGATTTCCAATATGTGCCATTTCTCCTAAACTACATGTGTTTGCAGTGTGTTTGGCAGACTTGTCGTATTTAGAGGCTGGGTTTCCAAATGAAAAAAAAATTAAAGTTCTCATGTGATAATTGAAAAATTGAAAGAAGCATCATTGTAATAGAACAGCTGGTTCCTTAGGTATTAATTATGTTTCCATCTAGCATAAAGACTAGTATTTTAAAATTATCTCCTACAATTTATTATGTTACTTTTAGAGACTGTTTCATTTTCAAATCATAGGGTGGAAAAGGACAAGTTAAACTTTACGATGTGCTGTGTTTTGAAAAAATAGCCTTTTAAGTGAAATCCCTGTTTCACATAATAAATGTAAAATGAAACCATGAGAAAATATAGATTTGCTATTGGTGCTTGATGGTGAGTTATTAAGTATAAATAAGTGCATATCTCAAACTAAAATAGAGAGGTGAAATGTAGGTGAAATATCTCTGCATACTATGGCTCTATACAGGATATTTACTGATCAGAAAATTTGCTGTGGAGAAGTCTTTCCTTTAGCTTACTCTTAATTAAAAAACAAACACCCTACATGGTAACAAACATGATTTGAGAGGCAATATCATGTTCTCTTTAACCTCTCCATAATTGAAGGGATATTCTGTACGTATCCTTAAGCCTGGCTCATGCTGATGAAGGAAATGTAATTACATTAAAGGCAATCTCATCTAAGGTAATTACAATTGTCGCCATCAGTCCAATTAAAGAGGATAACCAACTCTTCAGATTCAGGAGACACAAAGCTTTCAAACTAAGTCAGGCTCTGGGATAAGGATGCGATTGAGGATTTTGACAAATTTCATTTACCAAAATACTGTTACTTATAAAAACAGTTAACAATATAAAGGCAAGGGAGTATTGACAAGAGATTAAATATTGGTAAAGGGTTTGCTTCCTTCTACTTTCTCATTTATGAAAGAAATACTGAGGTGTAAACAGCAGTAGATTCAGGCCACACAAGATCTTTATAGGGAGATTAACACAGCATCTCAATATCATAATGGTCCACAGGACCCATCTGGCATCTCATCCTAAGTGGACACTCCATCCTATTATTCCTTCAGAGACCTTCTGTCTCCTTGCATTTAAAGATGTAGTGACTATTTCCCAGCCTTTATTCCTTTATTTGCACTCAGTGGAGGAAGCTGACTATAGCAAAATATCCTGGAAGCACTTGCATGGTTTACTGTATGACCAGGATGTACTTCCTCTAAGAATTACACAGGTATAGTGGATTTGATGTGCTCTAGAAGGCTCAATTTCAGTCCATATGATCCAGGTCAGTCCATATGATTTCAATTTCAGTCCATATGATCCAGGTCACAATGTGAGCCATATATATAAGAACCCAGGGAACAAAACAGTGAAACTAATGTCTCTCATAGAGACTGTGATTTAGAAGGGTCCAAGAGAGGTTGTATATGCCTGCAGGGAATAATGTGGAAAGACTGATAGTTATCATGTGATAAGAAATGTAATAGATGCAATTTTTTATTTTTTTATTTGTTATTACTAGTTCATTTCAAGATTGTAAAATTACAATGTGTAATTCTACTCTACACCCGCCACCAAAGTTCTGTATCCCTGCCCTCCCACCTCCCAAATATAACCAGCATAGTTCTCATAAGCCTTACAAACAGTTTGCTTGCTCCTGTTTTGTTTGGATTTTTTTTTTTTGGCAAGTTCATTTAAATAAGATCGCTAGATTCCACATATGAGTAAAACCATCTGGTAATTGTCTTTCATCTTTTTTGTTATTTTGCTAAGCATAATCACTTCTAGTTCCATCCATTTTATCCCAAAGGACACAATTCTGTTTTTCCTGATTGCAGAGCAATATTCCATGGAATGTATGTTCCATAAATTCTTTAACCATTCATCTAATGATGGGAATTTAGGCTACTTCCACTCTTTGGCTATTGTGAATAATGCAGCTATGAACATAAGGGTACATTTGTCTCTTCGAATTAGTGCTTAACTGTCCATTGGATAAATACCCAAGAGTGGCACTGCTGGATCAGAAGGTACTTCCATCTTTTATTTGTTTAAGGGCTTTCCATACAATCTTCCAAAGGCGCTGTAGTAGTTTGTATTCCCACCAATAGTGAAGCATAGTTCTGTTTACTCTGCAACCACTAGAACACCTGTCATTTCCTGGTTTGTTAATGTAAGTCATTATCTCAGGTGTGAGATGATATCTCAGTGGAGTTTTAATTGGCATTTAAGAGATGCAATTTTTAGACTGAGGTGGGAAGGGAGACTTTTCTGTCTCCTATCAATAACTCTTTTTGTCGCTGTTCTTTTACTACTCTTTGCCCTTTCTTTTCTATTCTCTCTCAAGAACCTCCCTGATCATTTATTTCTCACATATTTCAAGCTTGACCACAGGCATCTTCCCTGCTCATCACTCTTGGGCACCTCTTCCATTTATTTCTACTGTAGATAGACCCAGTCCTGCTTCAGACTTTAGCTCTTTCTGCTCACCAAGGACCTGGAGGAGGGGGAGACAAAGGACAGGCTAAGGGAGAAGGGAGCTATATTCCCAATAGTAAAGACAAATTATACTGAAAAAGTCATTCAAGTTAGCTGAGTGTCATGGGAATAGATGGAAAATTCCTCAAGATAGTGGAGTCTATATATAGCAAACCTACAGACAACATCATACTCAATGGTGAAAAATTGGAAGCATTTCCACTCAGATCAGGTACTAGACAGGGATGCCCACTATCACCATTATTATTCAACATAGTGTTGGAAGTTCTTGCCTTAGCAATCAGGTAGGAGCAAGGAATTAAAGGCATACAGACTGGAAGAGAAGAAGTCAAACTCTCCCTATTTGCAGATGACATGATAGTATACATAGAAAAACCTAAGGAATCCAGCAAGAATCTTTTGGATATCATCAGGCAATACAGTAAGGTGTAAGGCTACAAAATTAACAATCAAAAGTCAGTGCCATTCCTCTATGCAAACACTAAGTTAGAAGAAATTGAAATCCAGAAATCAATTCCTTTTACTATAGCAACAAAAACAATAAAATATCTAGGAATAAACCTAACCAAAGAAGTGAAAGACTTATATACTGAAAATTATGAGTCAGTACTCAAGAAAATTTAAAAAGACATAAAGAAGTGGAAAGATATTCCATGTTCATGGGTTGGAAGAATTAACATCATCAAAATGAATATACTACCCAGAGCCATCTATAAATTTAATGATATCCCCATCAAAATCCCAATCACATTTTTTAGGAGAATAGAACAATGCTACAAATGTTTATCTGGAATCAGAAAAGACCTAGAATTGCCAAAACAATCCTGAGAAGAAAGAACAGAAATGGAGGCATCACACTCCCAAATGTCAAGTTGTATTATAGGGCCATTGTCATCAAAACTGCTTGGTACCGGACCATGAATAGACACACTGACCAGTGGAATAGAATTGAGAGCCTGGAAGTAAGCTCCTACACCTATGGACATCTAATCTTTGGCAAAGGTGCCCATACTATTAAATAGGGAATGTAGAGTCTCTTCAAAAATGGTGTTGGAAAAAATGAGTTGAAACATGCAGAAGAATGAAACTGAACTACTGTATTTCACCAAATACAAAAGCAAATTCAAAGTGGATCAAGGACTTGGATGTTAGGCCAGAATCTGTCAGATACTTAGAGGAAAATATTGGCAGAACTCTCTTACAAATAAATTTTAAAGACATCTTCAATGAATCAAATCCAATTCTAAAGAAGACTAAGGCAAGTATAAACCTATGGGACAATATCAAATTAAAAAGCTTCTGCACAGCAAAATAATCTACTACCCAAACCAAGAGACCCCTATCAGAATGGGAGAAGACCTTGCCATGCCATACATTAGACAAAAGGCTAATAACCAGAATATATAAAGAGCTTGCCAAACTCAACAACAAGAAAACAAATAACCCCATCAAAAAATGGGGGGAGAACATAGACAGAATATTCACCACAGAAGAGATCCAAAAGGCTGAGATACACATGAAAAAATGCTCCAAGTCTTTGATTGTCAGATAAGTGCAAATAAAGACAACAATGAGATACCACTTCACTTCTGTGAGAATGTCATACATCAGAAAAGGTAACAGCAGCAAATGCTGGAGAGGAGAGGTTGTGGGGGTCAAAGGAACCCTCCTGCAGTGCTGGTGGAAATGTAAATTGGTCCAACCTCTGTGGAGAACAATCTGGAAAACACTCACAAGGCTAGAAATGAACCTACCCTATGATTCTATAATTCCTCGGGGATATATGCTAAGGAACCCAACATACCCATTCAAAAAGATCCTGTGTATACACATGTTCTTAGCAGCACAATTTATAATAGCCAAAACCTGGAAACAACCCAGGTGTCCAACAACAGATGAGTGGCTGAGCAAGTTGTGGTCTATATACACAATGGAATACTACTCAGCTA
This sequence comes from Erinaceus europaeus, assembly GCF_950295315.1. Taxonomy (NCBI): domain Eukaryota; kingdom Metazoa; phylum Chordata; class Mammalia; order Eulipotyphla; family Erinaceidae; genus Erinaceus; species Erinaceus europaeus. Next base: position 15,884,262 of record NC_080177.1, read on the forward strand.
TCAAAAATGGTGACCACCATTTTCAACCCACCTTGGATAGAGTGTGAATAAATCCTGTTAAGTGAAATAAGTCAGAAACAGAAGGATGAATATGGGATGATCTCACTCTCAGGCAGAAGTTGATCAAGATCAGAAGAGAAAACAGAGGTAGAACCTGAACAGGAATTGGCGTATCACACCAAAGTAAAAGACTCTGGGGTGGGTGGTTGGGAGAATACAGGTCCAAGAAGGATGACAGAGGAACTAGTGGGTGTTGTATTGTTATATGGAAAACTGAGAAGTGTTATGCATATGCATGTACAAACTATTGTATTTATTATTGAAGGTAAAATATTAATTCCCCAATAAATAAATTTTTTTAAGTTAGCTGAGTGTTAGCTTTCTCAGATATAAAGCTATCCTATTATCCTGCTAATGTCTATCCTGTTGCCAGCCTGAGATGGAATTACAAATGTGGAAAAGGTGCTTCATAATATATAAACTTCATGTGAGGACTTACAGACAGGCATGTTTATTATTGTCAGTTCTACATACGTGAGCCATTTCCTTCTGTGAGCTTCCTGAGCCCTTGAAATTTAAATGGTACTTCTTAAAATACCCTATCCTTAGTCCTTGCACTAATCACCCTGCACTTCCTGATTACTGTTAACATGTTTAGGGAACCAGAAGTTTGGCACCGTGTTGCTTACTTCTTTTACTTTTTTTTTTCTCTGTTCCTTAAGTTCTTTGACTCCCTGAAATAAGATGGTTTGTTGAGACACTGTGTAGTGTTTGTTCTCTCTCTTTTTTTTTGCCCTACCCTTACAGACATGTGGCTTAGCTTGGGCCTGAGGAAAACATGCTGTTTTATTTTATAAGCATATAAAGGGCCAGGTCAACACCAGAGATCAGAGGCTCTTCCTGATGTTTTGGCAATAACTGAGAGCATGGCCAGATGCTAGAAATGGAGTGGAGGAAGCTTCAACAATAACTGAGATTGGATTTCTTATCTGTTCAACAAAATGAGATCAGGGATCAAATTAATTTGAAAATGAAGAAATGGGGACGTATCTTGCACATCTGAGTTTGTGGACTGCATTTTACATAAAGAAAATGTTCAACAAGTAGTTGTTATTATAGAATGTAATCTTGAAAAGAATGTAGAATTCATCTGGCCAAATAAACGTAGAGCCTAGTATGATTGATGCTACATTTTAGGAGTTTAGGTGAGTAGCTTTAACAAAGCTTGCTAAAAAATTACTAGGCAAGGATTTCCAATAATGTTCATGAAGACAGTGGAAGGAAATGAGATAGGAGAGGTACTGAAATTTGGCGCGCATGGTCTTTCTATATTACTTATTGTGAATATTCAGGTTTTCCATTGGCAAACTTCCTATGCTAAATTGAGAATGTTAGTTTGAAATTTGGAGAGTAGTTGGTTACATTTCTCTTTTTCTTGAAACTCTAGGATCCACTCAAGAGCATTTTTCGTGGCATCTTTAAAATGAATTTGATATAAGGAATCATCAATTGTAATAGTTACCTGTTGGTGTATAACAAATTTCCCTGGAGCTCCAAACAAATGTGAATTATCCTCACATAGATTCTGAGGGTTAGGAATCTAGAAGATGCTTTGGTTTAAGGTCTCTCAAAAGGCTGCAATCAAGGTGTCAATCCTGCAGTAATTTGCAGTGTGGCCTGATTGTTGGCAGGAAGGCTCAATTCCTCATCAGTGGAACTCTTCATAGACTACTTGAGTGTCCTCAGGACATGGTAGTAGATTTCCTCCAAAGTAAAGGATTGGTGAAAGAGAAAGAGCAAGCAACAAGCTTGAGAGGTTTTTGTTCCCTCACATCTTTCAGTTCTCTAACACCAACTGCATGCCCATAATTTCAATCCTGATAATTCCTAGGTTTCCTTCATGTTCTATAGTTTCTGGGTTCAGTCCCACTATGCTTCCCCTATTTCAGGTGTCAGGCTGCTATTAACCCATATGTCTGCTGATCCAAATGTAAATTCAAGGGTTCCAACAGCCCTACTTGAGATTTGATAATTTGCAAGAATTACTCAAAGAATTCAAGAAAGCACACTACTTGTTATTACTACTAATTCTTTTTTTTTAAATATTTAGTTATTTATTCCCTTTTGTTGCCCTTGTTGTTTTATTGTTGTAGTTATTATTGTTGTTGTCGTCGTTGTTGGATAGGACAGAGAGAAATGGAGAGAGGAGGGGAAGACAGAGAGGAGGAGAGAAAGATAGACACCTGCAGACCTGCTTCACCGCCTGTAAAGCTACTCCCCTGCAGGTGGGGAGCCAGGGTTCGAACCGGTATCTTTATGCCGGTCCTTGTGCTTTGCGCCACCTGCGCTTAACCCGCTGCGCTACAGCCCGACTCCCACTACTAATTCTTAAAGTATACAGCTCAGTAGTAACTAAGTAGAAGCAAGACACAGGTAAAGGCATTCAGGTGGGTTGACAGGCATACAAAGTCCATACCCTTTCTGTGTGTGTGTGATACTCTCAGCACCTGTTTTTAAGGTTTCATTAGATAGCATTAGTGATCAAATCATTGGTCATTGTTACTTAACTTAATCTATTATTATTACTTATTGGTTAGAGACAGTCAGAAATTGAGAGGGAAGGGCGTTAGAGAGAGAGAGAGAGATTGTGAAACACTGCTTCACCACTCAAAAGCTTTCCCTGTCCAGGTAGGGACTGAGGGCTCGAACCTGGGTCTGTGCACATTATAACATGTGCACTCAACCAGGTGCACCATCACCTTGATGCCTTAACAGTCACTAATCTTATTTCCCTCTCTGAAGGTTGGGGAATAAAGCTAAAACTTCAAGGTTTGTAAAAAAAAAAAAAACAACAACAACAACAAAAAAAACTTCTTTCTATTTCCTTGAATAGTGACTCATAATTTTCAGACTAATAAACAAGACTTTAACTTCTTTGGTTCAGTTTATTCTTAGATATTTTATTTTATTTTTTGTTGCTATAATGAAAGGTATTGATTTCTTGATTTCTTCTTCTAACTTAGTGTTTGCATAGAAGAATGCCACTGACTTTTGTATTTTAATTTTGTAGCCTGACACCTTACTATATTGCCTGATAATTCCCAAGAGCTTCCTGCTGGATCCTTTAGGTTTTTCTATGTATATTATTATATCATCTACAAATAGTGAGAGTTTGACTTATTCTCTTCCAATCTGAATCCCTTTAATTCCTTGCTCCTACCTGATTGCTATGGCAAGAACTTCTAACACTATGTTGAATAGTAATGGTGATAGTGGGCAGCCCTGTCTAGTACCTTATCTAAGGGGAAATGCTTCCAGTTTTTCACCATTGAGTATGATGTTGGCTGTAGGTTTGTTGTATATGGACTACACTATCTTGAAGAATTTTCCATCTGTTCCAATTTTTACAGTGTTTTCATCATAAAGGAATGTTGGATTTTGTCAAAGGCTTTCTCTGCATCTATTGATATATCCATATAGTTTTTGGTCTTGCTTTTATTGATGTGGTGGATCATGTTGATTGATTTAGGTGTATTAAACCAACCTTGCATCCCTGGGATAAAACCCACTTGGTCATGATGTGTGACCTTTTAGTGTATACCTATGTTCATAGCAGCATAATTTGTAATAGCCAAAACCTGGAAGCAACCCAGGTGTCCAACAACAGATGAGTGGCTGAGTTAAGTTGTGACATATATACAATGGAATATTACTCCGCTATTAAAAATGGTGAATTTACAGAAGGATGAATATGGGATGATCTCTCACTTTCAGGAAGAAGTTGAAAAACAAGATCAGAAGATGAAACACAAGTAGAACCTGAACTGGAATTGGTGTATTGCACCAAAGTAAAAGACGCTGGGGTGTGTTGGGGGGAGAGTACAGGTCCAAAAAGTATGACAGAGGACCTAGTGGGGGTTTTATTGCTATATGGAAAACTGAGAAATGTTATGCATGTACAAACTATTGTATTTACTGTTGAATGTAAAACATTAACCCCCCAATAAAGAAATTTAAAAAATAATAAATATTACAAAGAATGAAAAAAATAATCATCAATATCTACTAGGGACTATATTGCATTATATAATTAATCCAATTATAATTTAATTATTTGTAACTTTATTAATAACTTAGTAATGATTTATAAGATTACAGGGATATACTTCAACACTGTACCCATCCCCACAAGCTCCATGATCTCCATATTTCTCACAAATCTTAGACAAAAAAAAAAAAGGTGAATTCTTTTTTTTTTTTTAGCCTCCAGCGTTATTGCTGGGGCTCTATGCCTGCACCATGAATCCCCTGCTCCTGGTGGCTATTTTTCCCCCTTTTGTTGCCCTGGTTGTTTTTTTTATCGATGTTGTTATTATTGTTGTTATTGATGTTATTGTTGTTGGATAGGACAGAGAGAAATGGAGAGAGGAAGGGAAGACAGAGAGAGGGAGAGAAAGATAGACACCTGAAGACCTGCTTCACTGTGAAGCGACTCCCCTGCAGGTGGGGAGCTAGGGACTCGAACAAGGATCCTTAAACCTGTCCTTGCACTTTGTGCCAAGTGTGATTAACTGCTGTACTACCGCTGGACCCCTGAATTCATGTTCTTTACCCCATCTTGGATGGAGCTTGAAGGAATCATGTTAAGTGAGATAAGTCACAAACAGAAAGAGGGATATGGGATGATCACTCATAGAATTTGGAAGAAAAAAAAAAAAAAGATGAGAAGGGAAAACACTAAGCTAAGCAGAACTTGGACTGGAGTTGGTGTACTGCACCATTAATCCCCCAGTAAAGGGGAACAAGAAAAAAGAAAAGACTTTTTTATGGAAACCATACCCCAACCTGAAACTATTGAGGTGCTGCTCTGAGTAACACAATGAAAAAAGTTTGAAGGAACTCTGTCAAGAACAATGGCACAACATCTTTAAGGATTTAGCCTCAGAAATAGCATAGCATTGGTTCTGCTATATTCTGTTGATAACACAGATCAATTCTCACACAGTATGAGAGAGAAAACACAAGAGTATGAATACTGAGAAGTAGAAAGCATTGGATGCCATCTTAGAGGCTGAGGTCAGGTCTGTTATGAGTTTACTTCCATTAGCTACAGGTGTCTCAAGGCAATCTTCTGCACCCTTGAATGTGATTTGAAGAGGATCAGCAATGCTGTTTCTTAGATAGCAAATCACCATAACAATTGTAACAAATTACCATAACAAACTAGATGGTAGTATCTGTCTTTACTATTAACCTTTTGGTGACCCCTAAAGATGGGATCTGTTGAAATAAAACCCTTCTAATGAACATCACTGAAATTCTGAAGGCCTAAAAGTGGGACATGTGCCTAATTCAAACTTCTGAAGGTTGCTAATGGCAATTAAGAAAATACTAGGTAGAAGCCCTGGAGTCTAAGCTTTAGTACATTTCCTTATTATTATTATTATTTTTTTTTCCTCTGGTTGCCCTTGTTTTTTGTTGTTGTAGTTATTATTGGTGTCGTCATTGTTAGGTAGGACAGAGAGAAATGGAGAGAGGAGGGGATGACAGAGAGGGGGAGAAAAAGATAGACACCTGCAGACCTGCTTCACCACCTGTGAAGCGCCTCCTCTGCAGGTGGGGAGCCGGGGTCTCAAACCTGATCCTTATACCTGTACTTGTGCTTCATGCCACGTGCACTTAACCCACTGGACTCCCTTAGTACATTTCTTGTGGATGATTCCTGCCAAGACCTCAGCTTCCCTAACTTTGAAATCCTAGAGAGATAGTCTACATTACATCTTCTCATTCTAAAACATGTGTGGTATATGTCGTTCTTAGAACACACACATATACATGCTTTAAGTCAAGTGATAAGGACTGAATTAGATATTTTTGTGAAAAAAGTTGAGGGACTTGAAATCATGTTGAATTGAGAATTGGAGCTTATATTTATTTTTTAAGTATATTGAACTTTTGTACTATTTTTCAGTGAGTCACTACATATACTGATTACTGCTCATAGTGGTATCTCTGTCATTGTGTTTTGGAATTGACAGGTGTAAGAGGATCACAGTTTGTCAAACTAACAGGAAACCACCATATACATCTCCTATTACTGGGCTGGTTATGCAGAGACTTTTGTGCCTGAGGCTATGAGTTCTCAGGTTCCATTCCCAGCACCACCATAAGCCAGAAGCTGAACAGTGCTCTAGGAAAATAAAAATGAAAAAAAGAGAAGGAAGGAATGAGAGAAAGAAGTAAAGAGAAAAATAAAGGAAGGAAGGAGGAAAGAAAGAAGGAAAGAAGAAGAAAGATTAATGAATGAATGAATTCCCTATCATCTCAATTTATAGATCAAGTGATGCCCAGAAAAGTTAAGAGACTGCCCTAAGCTTGTAATGCAGATTGGTAACAGCAGCATTCCTGAGTCTTTGGCCTTTTCTACATTCCTGCTATCCCAAGTATGTGACATACTTACCCTCTACTACCCTAAATAAAGAACTGCTGATCTTTTATGTAAAGCAATCAAATATGCATACCAACAAGCATTATTGCTTTCACAGGGAAAGTACTAATGTGTTTAATAAAATATTTTCATTGAACAGTTCCAGCTAAATTAAGCTATAGTTCCCTATTTTGAAGATCTTACACATAAGAAAGGCTACTCCCTTAAGAAACTGTAGCCTTTCTACCTTGGTGTGTCTGGTATTGAGGAAGCATTGTAATGAGTTCGCTAGCATTTATTAGAGAAGGATGAAGCTGGTGGTACCCTGGGGGGATCAGGGAGATGTCAGGCTTAGTCTGACTTTGCCAAGCATTTCCCTGGCCACTTTGTTTTCCTGTGTCTTCTATTTGTTCCTTTCTTATCCTTCTGTCAGGACTCTTTGTACTGTCTAGTATAACCCAGGTCATAATTTGACCTAAGTAAATATACTATATTCTTTTTTATGAGATTATTATTTAAAAGTTGTCCAATTTACATGTAAACAGAGCTTCTAATGTTCCTTTTGCCATTAAGATAATATTACCATGGAATGGCTTGTTTGTGTTCCAAATGAGAGTAGACTTGAATCTCTGCCATCTCTTAAAGGGGCATCTTGATAATTTACTTACTTAGATGATTTAAAAGACATAGAAGTCTTTAATCCACAGATTATTGAGTCATAAATTTCTCTCTCTTATGCTTTGTCTCTAGCAATTATCTTTCCTAGGTTCATCGAAAGGACCTTGTTAATGACCAAGAATTAAACTAACTACATATACTAGGGTTGGCTGTACTTGTAAAAGAATGTTCATCTATAGACTTTTGCAGTAGAATATGTACTCTTCTTACCGACTCTAGAGAGGATAATAGTTCTCCAACATATTATTTGCTAGCTTCCCACTACAGTTGCAAAATTACCAGCTATATTTGGAAGACAGGAAGTAACATAAAACTTTCTCTCCACTATTCTCTTCATAATTTATTATCCCATAGCTAAATAATGATAGGTCAAAAAACTTTTGAACATAAATATCCTCTGGTGTTTGTATGAATGCATATTATCATTACATCTAAATATTTTATTCATAAGTCATAGATGTAATAGGCCTTTTTTTTCTTATTTATTATTGGATAGAGACAGAGAAATTGAGAGGGGGAGGGGGATGTAAAGAGAGACAGAGAGACACCTGCAGCTTTGCCTCACCACTTGTGAAGTCTTCCCCCTGCAGATGGGGACCAGGGACTTGAACCTGGGTCCTTGTACGCTGTAATGTGTGCGCTCAACCAGGTGCACCACCAGCTGGCCCCTGTAAGCCTTTTTAGATCTGTAAATATTATAAAATATTTACAACTTTAAAAAAATCAGTCTTGCACTTATCTGTAGTGTGTGTATGTGTTTGACCATACTTTCAGTGTTTTTTGGTGCAACTAAATGAATGTTGTGAATCCTTTTTCTTTAATGTGATTGTTAACATTGAATAGTTTTCTCAGAGAAAAACTACAAGTTGGACTAAAACAGTCATATGCACACATACCCCCTCTTATTATTTGGGAGCACTCTGCCTTTGTTTAATCTACATCCATCTGTCTTATTCTGGTTCACACCCTTAACGTGAAAAGTGAAGTAACAATTAGTTAAGAATTAGCTGTATTGCTCTGTAGTTGCTCTCACTGACAATAGACTGGGGCGGTTAAAGCAGTTAGACTAGTTGTCTGACCTGTAATGGGTATCTACAAAATTAGTGATTTTAGTTTATGCGTCACTATTACCAATTCAGCCCATCACATAGTACTCACTAAATAAAACTTTAGAGAAAAAACATAAATAGATACAGAAGGGGCAAGACTAGAGACTGAAACCAGACAGGTAGCTCACTTGGAGAAAGTGCTTGCTTTGTTCTGAGTATAACCCAGGTTCAAGCCTGGAAAAAGTTGTCGAGAGCAACTTCTCTACTGTGGTGGCTTTCTCTTTGTCTCTCTTTCTCTGTCTCTCTACCTGAAGAAGTCAGCCTAGAGTGGTGAAGCTCAGTAACAATCTGATTTAAAAAAAGGGGGTGGGGTGGGGGAGGAGTCTGAGCTTATACTATACCTTACCAAGTAAAGAAACACTCTGTTAGTATATATATGTTAGGAGCCACTATTTTATTGCAACCACCATATGTCTTTGTACACAGCACTTGGTGTAAATACAAACCTGGTCTAGGCAGTTAAGAAACGGAAGACAGAAGCCCTTTCCAAAGGCATTTTCATGGGCCTCTTCCTATGTGCACGTTTAAGCAGCCCTTCCAATGAGAAGAAGCAGGCCTTTCCAGCATTTGAAGGGATATGCACAGGTCTTAACTGACCCCAAAGGAGGTCTTGAAAGTTCACTGCATCTTAAATGATTAAATGTTAAGTCTGCTCTGCATTAAAGAGGCATTTGTATGTAATGTGTAAATCATAAAGCTCAACTAAATCTGAACACCTGTAACCCAATTAGCCTGCTCAGGCAGGAACTTGGGTGCCTCTAAAGTTGCTTCTCCTCAAGGTTTCCTGGGAGTTAGTTCACAGGTTCCTTTCAGCAGCAACTTTCACAGCATTTATCTGTCCTGAGGCTCCTCCAGGGAGAATGACCTCCCACTGCCTGTTTCCACAGCCCCGCTGCCTTTTGCAGTTCCACCAGGCTCTGCTCATACATTCTGTTCTATGGAAAAGTCTTGTTGTGGTCCGGGAGGTGGTGTAATGGACAGAGCACTGGATTCTCAAGCATGAGGTCCTGAGTTCAATTCCTGGCAGCACAAGTACCAGAGTGATACTTGTTTATTTTCTCTCTCTACTCCTATCTTTTTCATTAATAAGTAAACAAAAATCTTAAAAGAAAAGAAGAGAAAGGAAAAGAAAAGAAAAAGAAAGTCATGAATTCTTGCTGCCTTTTCTGTTGAGGTCATTGTTTCCTGGTGACAGCTCTGAAAATATCCAGACTGCCCCACCATCTGCAATAGAGTAAGGAGACAGAGTAAACTGGGATTCTAAAAGAAGTGTTACTTGAACCTCAATCAATTTGGTTTTGAACTTTTTTCAAATTTGACTTCTAGACTCTTCTTTTCCTATGGCCTGTCATGTTCCTATAAGATGGGTTACAGGTTACTTTTTAAAAAAAATTTATTTATAAAATAGACATATTGACAAGACCACAGGATAAGAGGGGTACAATTCCCCACAATTCCCCACACCAGAACTAGATGCTACTTTGAGTCATAGGCAGTTTCCTGCTACTCATTGATGCCTAGGAATTTTATATGAGTACATGCATCTCAACTGAGTATTTGTTTATTTATTTATTTTTATATATTTTTGCCTCCAGTCACTGGAGCTTGGTGCTGGCACTATGAATCCACTGCTCCCCCCCATTTTTTGGTGTTATCTTTATTTATTGGATAGAGACAACTAGAAATAGAGAGGGGACGGGTGATAGAGTGGGATGGAGATTGACAGACACCTGCTGCACTGTCTCACTGCTTGCGAAGCTTTTCCACTGCTTGCAGAGATTTGGGGGTTGAACCTGGGTCCTTGCAGATTGTGCCATGTACACTCAACTAGGTGCACCACCACCCAGCCCCTTATTTTTTCAATTTTTATTTGATAGAATGGAGAGCAATTAAGAGGAGGGAGAAGGAGAGAGAGAGAGAGAGAGAGAGAGAGCAAGAGAGAGAGAGAGAGAGATAAACACCTGATGATCTTTCTCACCACTTGGGAAGTGTCCCTGCTGTAGGTGGGGAGCGGGGACTTGAACCTGGGTCCTTGGACAGGCCCTTTTGCATAGTACTATGCACTTAACCAGGTGTACCACCACTCAACCCTTCAACTGACTCTCTGTTCCATTGGGTGTTTTCTTCATTGGAAAATATTTAGTGCTACCATTCATCCTGTAACCTATTAGACTTCCATTGTAATTCTCTTTTTGAGCAAGTCAATTCTGTTGGGCCGCATACATTCCAATAGTGACTTCTTATATCTGTACATTCTCTGCTTCTTCATAAAGCCTTGGATGACATATGACTAAATGTATCTTAGACCCTCACTAGAAGTATAAAATCTTGCAGACATGATACACCCAGTAGAGTTCACACATTACCATGCACAAGGACCAAAGTTCAAATCCCTGGTCCCCACCTGCAGGGGGAGGCTTCACAAGCACTGGAGTAGTTCTTCATGTGATTTTTTTTCTCCTTCCCTCTCTACCTTCTCCTTCCCTCTCCGTTTCTCTCTTTTCCTATATATAAAAAAGATGATTTTAAAAATATATGAAAAAATTTCATCTTGCAGACTCCAGACACCAAACCCTAGTGGTAATAAAAAAAGAAAAAAAAAGCCATCAGAAGCAATGGATTCATAGTGCAGGCGCCGAGCCTTAGTGACTAGAGGGAAAAAAATAAAATGTTGACCGTGTTGACAGGTAGAGATTGGAGCTATGCCCCCACAATAATGTACATTAATAGTTTCTCATTCTTTTAAAAGAAACACTTTTAATAATTTCCTTCCTCATTCATAATATCGCAATTTACCTTCATATCACTTTTCTTCAAGATGTTCTCAGCCTTTACTTCCTCTTCTACTGCTAGAGTTTTCCAGTCCATGGAAATGTCTGATACAGTTATTTTCACTGTAGAGTCCAAAATGAAAGAAATTAGGGCAGAGGAAGGAAACCCAGTCCCATGGCTCATTTGAAAGTGGATCTGGTTATTTAAGGAATAGCTTTACATTATATGACAGTTAAAGAGATGTTCAAGCAGCTTGATATGTTTGCAGCGTATGTCTTTCTGTGGCAAATGGCACACAGATGACTGGGGTTCTGTCTTCACTCCTAGGTGATTAGCTTCCCCAGCTGAATCTTCTTTTTAAAAAAATTAATATTTATTTATTTTCCCTTTTGTTGTCCTTGTTTTTTTATTGTTGCAGTTATTGTTGTTATTGATGTCGTTGTAGTTTGATAGGACAGAGAGAAATGGAGAGAGGAGGGGAAGACAGAGAGGGGGAGAGAAAGATAGACACCTGCAGACCTGCTTCATAGCCTGTGAAGCGACTCCCCTGCAGGTGGGGAGCCGGGGGCTCGAACCAGGATCCTTATGCAGGTCCTTGCACTTTGTGCCACGTGCGCTTAACCCGCTACACTACCACCTGACTCCCCCCAGCTGAATCTTCTACAGACATATGAGTTCTATCTCTCCATGTCTCTATCTCATTCTCCCTATCTCTCAGGAGTCCCCGCCTCCCAAAAAATGCTATAATTTTTTCAATTCTCTTTTTCCCCATTATTTTATTTATTGGAGACAGAGAGAAATTCAGAGGGAAGGGGATACAGAGAGGGAGAGAGAGAGGTAGAGAGTGAGAGAGATACCTACAGCCCTGCTTCACCACTTGGGATGCTTTCCCGCTGCAGGTGGGGGCCAGGGGCTTAAATCCAGGTGCTTATGCCTTACAACATATACGCTCAACCAGGTGTGCCACCACCATTGTCCTTCCACTTTTTTTTTTCAATTCTCTACATTTCAGCTGCAAGATGACTTGCCGTTTGTACCTCTTAAGTATTTAGTAGTCAATTAATGCCACCTATATATTTTATGATTAATATGTTTTATGTTCAAATGTTTTTAGTCATTTTTATTTTCTCTTCAAAAGATGTATTCTTTGTGTATTATAATGGAAGAGCTTCGCTTGAGGCAGAGGCAAGGAGGAGAAATAAGCCAAAGTACCACTGTGGTACTGGTGATGCCAGACATCCAACTGGCAGCCTCAGGCATGAAAGTTAAGCGCTCTACTAGTTATTAAACCAGTGGTCTAATTATTAAAACATAGATTTAATTATGTATGGATGTAGGTATTTTTTTTGAGAAAGAAAGAGAAATAACCAGAGTATCATTTTGATAGCTGCTGGGGATCTAACTCAGCATCTCATACCTAAGAGTTTAATGTTTTATTCACTGCGCTATCTCCTGGACCACCACTGAATATAGTTTAATGATGTGAGGAAATACTTAAGTTAGAACACAGATGAAAAGTATGTCTGTGTTTATATGTTTGAGGTTCACAACATGCTTATCATTCGATGGGTTTAATTACATTTCAGTAGTTTTTTTCAGTAAGGCCAATAATTTTTAAAATGTGTGTGAATCAGATGAGGAAAAAAATAAGGCTTTATGAAATGAGGCAAACAAAAGAGAAATGATACTAAGTAAAGTTTATAATAGAACAATGTTTCTATTTTTTTAGAGAGTTAAGACCCATAGAATTGTAACAAGTGTCACAGTTCTTTGATGGGAGAGAAAAGAAAAAAAAAAAAAAACACTAGATAGTTTCTCAGGAAGAAAAGTTGATCCTATAAGTAAGGTAAAAGTATAGTAACCAATAGTGGCAGTTATATTTTGAGAAAGAACTGTAGCTTTGCTTAAGTTAAAATAAGACTAAGACATTTCTGGGGAGCTAAGACAAGGAAGGGACACAGGTTTAGTATAAATCCATGTGCTTGTGCCATGAGCAAAGGGGGCAGGAATAATGCTGTTAGGTGAGTGTAAGGAAAAATAAAAAGGAAGTGGGTGGGAACAGGAGAGAGAGTTGGGGGTTTCTACCTTTGGCATTGTCTTGGTTTTGGTAACAGTATTTATAGACACACAATAAGCTCACTAAGAATGGAAACTGACTCTTAGGCATTAGAATGGAATATTCTGGAGAGAGTGGTATGTTAAGTACACAGTTTATGACAAAGCAAAACCTTTTGTGCTGTCCCTGTGACCATGCCATTGTCCCTTTGCAAGTTTGAATTTGTAATAGATTCCTTTTAAAAAACTGAGCCTACGCTTATGGCGTCCAACTGTAGATCTCCTGGTGACTAGACCAGAATGTTTCCACTGAGTAAACAAGCACTTTTGAGGATAAAATATATATACAATGCAGTCCTCAATCTCTTATCTATTAAAACAGAGTAAGTCCAATGCATTTCTTCTTCTGGTTCAAAGTTAACACAATATTTATTTTGCACTGGAAAGTAATACCTTTAAAAATTGGTGTGGTGTGGAAACCTCTTGTCCAAAATGATTTTAGAAGGTCTCTGCTTATGGACACCTGGTGTTCTCTTTTTATGGATGGTTCTGTTTTCTAACTTCCTGGTCTCTGCATGTCACTTCTCACTGTCTCCAGATTCCCAAGCTCTTCTCATCTGCTTCTCTCATTGCACCTAGACTTGCACACAGTAGGTAACATGTGTCAGGGAGCAAAAGTCCAAAATTTTATGAGTGCAACGGACATGGACTTTAACACTCGGACTTGCTTAAAGATTGTTTGACAAGATGAAGACCTTTTTTGTTTGTTTATATGTTTTTATAGTATTCTGTACAATTGAGATTGACAAATAAGTGACTTCCTATGAGTGAAATGATACCAAGCCTTTGTTCTCTTGACAGCCTGCTATAAATATGCAAGTTTTTTGACTTGCTTTCCAGATTTTTAAAAAGCTGTTCAAATCTCATCAATATTAACATGGGGTGTACTATTTAAATCATGTTTAATGGGCCAGGCAGTTGCACACCTGGTAGAGTGCACACATTACCTTGTGCAAGAAAGAGAGCTTGGATTCAAGCTTCTCAGTTCCTACATGCAGAGGAGATGATTCACAAGTGGTGGAACAGTGCTGCAGGTCTCTCTCTCTCTCTCTCTCTCTCCATCTCTCTTTCTCTCTTTCTCTCTTTTATCATTGCCATCATTCTTTCCCTTTCTTTTTGCATTTCTATCATGAAAGAAAGACAAAGAAAAAAAAGATGGGAATGGTGAAGTCACCATGCCCTAGAAATAACCCTGCTGGCAAAATAAATTAATTGTATAATTGTATTAGTGATTTAATAATGATTAACACAATTGTAAGATAAGAAGGATACAGTTCCCACCACCACAGTTTCATATCTTATCCCCTCTCTTAGAAACTTCCCTATTCTTTATCACTCTGGGTGTATGGAACAATGATCTTTATGGGGAGCAGAAAGTGGAAGGCCTGGTTTCTGTAATGGCTTCTCTGCTGGACATGGGCTTTGGCAGGTCAATCCATATTCCCAGTATGTTTCTATCTTTCCCTAGGAGGTAGGGGTCTGGAGAGGTGGTGGTTCCAGGACACAGTGTTAAGGTTGTCTTCCCAGGGAAATCATGATAGTGTCATGGTAGCATCTGCAACTTGGGTGAGTGAAAAGCATTAAGATATAAAGCAGGACAAACTGTTTAATAATCAGAACAATATGTAAATGTTTTTATGAGAATCACAGTTGTTTGATTTTTAAGTTATATGGAGTCAAAAACTACATATTCTGCCTGTTGCTCTTGGGAGAAAGAATGACACCTATTATCCTAGACATTCAGTAACTTAAAAAAAAAAATGACCGTCTACATAGCACAGAGCTCTGTAATTGGCTATAAGAACATTACTGAGATAGTTCATCTCATCCTCATCTTTCCATATGCACTTGCTAAGGAAGGAATAGGAAGGGACAGTAAGGATATTAAGCAAATAATGGTGAAAAGGGACACCAGAAGTGAGGCTGCCGATCACAGGGAGATGAAAACTTTTACTCTTACGTCAGCATCTCTCCTATATAAAGCATTATCGCCTCAACAAAATGATTTGAAGAGGAAAAAAAATTCTCAGTGCATTTGTTGGTAAGGAGGTCTTTCTTCTTTGAACCTCTCTTTTTCTTTCACTAGGAAACAGTTTAACTTTCTACCATATTTCTGGTACTAGTTAATGAGGACATAATTTATTCGTCATCAGATATTTTTTGAACACCTCTATGACCAGCCCCACTTCAGATATTTTAGATAGAGCAGTAACAAGACAGACAGGGCCTCTTCTCTTGGGAGCTAAAATTCCACTGGGGAGAAACAGCAATATATATTCATAATACAAAAATACTAGACATTGAAGAATGATGTTTGCTGTGTATGATCATACCTAGAATTCAAGGTCCTTGCATGGCCTCACTGTGCAATCTGTGTGAGTTCAGGACCTAGCTCAATGTAATTTTGTGTAGTTGAAACATAAGACCAAGAAGTCTAAACACACTATGTTATTAGTTTGTGTTGCCACCAGTGCTGCTGCTGGGGTTTTGTGGCTGCTGCAGGGCGAAGTTACCATTCCTGACAGACATTTCCCTTTTTTCTGTTAGTTTATTTTTTATTTTTATAGAGATAGAGATAAATTGAGAGAGTGGGGAGTAGATAGAAAAGAAGAGAGCAAGACACTCACAGCACTGCCTCACCACATTTAAAAATTCACTCCCTTATAGGTGGAAACTAGGGCCATGAAACCAGGTCCCTGTGCGTGGTAACATGTAAACACACTGTCTGCATTCAGTCTCTGCCACTGAGGATGTGTGACTGTAACAATTTGCAGAATCCATGAAGCCTGGGTTTTCTCTTTGTAAAATGGGCATGATCTGGTAATCAAAAGAGATAATGGTACCATTTTTGACCAGTATTTGGTCATTGATTTCTTTAAAATGTGCTGTCCATATTTGAGACCCCTTTTTTTTTTTCAAGTAGTGGTTTGTGCCCTCCAAAGACAATTAAATTATAACCCTGTAATCCTTGGAAATTAGGATGCTGGGAACATTCTAGGAAAGTTTTCTTTAGCCCCAAACATGCCAACTTTCTACCAGATGACAGATTCCTCAATGTCATTTTCTCTTTTCATAACTGTAAAATTTAAGACTGCACTTATACACATGAGCTTGAGTGTTTTTAAAGAAGTGTCTTCTTGTGTTTGTTTTGTAAAAAATGAGAAAGTTTTAGCTCTTCACTTGTTCCAAAAATATTCTTATCAAATAGAACAAATAAAGAAGACCCAAGGGGCATGATTTCTCATAATTTGAATACTTAGTTTCAGGACCTTTTATTACCATATCCATCCAAATGATAATAAAAGGAAGAGGAAGTGTGCTACCCATAAGAGAGAAATTGTTTTATTTAACACTCATGCAGAAGCCATATAGAAATTTTCTCTGTGTGTAAGCATTTGCATCAATAAAGCAAAAATATGAAAACCATTTCAGATAGACTGTTAAAGTTCTGAAATGAGGACAGGGCAGGGGTAGTTAGCATAATGGTTATGCAAAGAGACTCCATACCTGAGACTCCAGAGTCCCAGGTTCAATCCCCAGCACCACCATAAGCCAGAGCTAAGTAGTGCTCTGGTGAAAAAAAAAGAAAAATTAAAAAATAAATATATAAAAATTTAAAAGGGGCCAGGTGGTGGCACACCTGGTTGAGCGCACATGTTACAATGCACAAGGACCCAGGTCCGAGTTCCCGGTCCCCACCTGCAGGGGGAAAACTTCATGAGTGGTGAAGCAGTGTTGCAGGTGTCTCTCTGTCTCTCTCCCTCCCCCCCTTCGCTGTTGCTTTCTGGCGGTCTCTGTCCAATAAATGAATAAAGATAATAAAAAATGTTCTGAAATGAGACTTGAATTTTAAATAAAATGTGTATAGTATCATGCCAATTACTCAAATGTAAATTTCTCATTTGAAGATCTGATAAACTACTAGAGCATGCTAGTGTCCATATATGACTATGTTTAATGGAAAGAGGGGGGAAGCATTTGTTATTCATTCCCCCAATATTATAAGGTTCGTCACATATTATCTTAGTGAAGAGTTGATGAGAGAGCATGAACATTCAGGCACTTTAAAGTTTTAATTGGGAAAATTGAGAACATTCACATATTAGGGCGGGAGAGAGAGAGAGAGAGAGAGAGAGCCCAAAGGTCTAGCTTTTTAAAACCCAAGTCCTGCCTTCAACTTTCTTTTAATAATTATTTTAAATTTATTTTCCCTTTTGTTGCCCTTGTTTATTTTATTGTTGTTATGGTTATTATTGTTGTAGTTATTGATGTCATCATTGTTGGATAGGACAGAGAGAGATGGAGAGAGGAGGGGAAGACACAGAGGGGGAGAGAGAGGCAGACACCTGCAGATCTGCTTCACTGCCTATGAAGCAACTCCCTTGCAGGTGGGGAGCCAGGGGCTCAAACCGGGATCCTTACGCCAGTCCTTGCACTTTGCACCACATGCGCTTAACCCACTGCGCTACCACTGGACTCCCACACCTCCAACTTTCTATGCCACACCTATAACCACTCCTATTTTGGGGGCAGTACCTTGTCCCTCAATAACTCCTTCCCTGAAGCCTGCCTCTGTTTAGCCAGATTTATTTAGGGATACGTTTAGTTCCCTATTCACACTCAAATATAGATTGATAGTTTTCTGATTTTTCACCCTCTTTCAACTGCAGTTTTTTTTTCACATGTCTAAACCCATTGGGGAGAATGACTAGAAAGATTTAACTCCTTCTCCTTGACTAATAGACTTTTTTTGTAATAAAGAAAGATTTACCTCCTTCTCATTGACTAATAGACTTTTTTTGTAATAAAGTTTAATTTTTTGTTGGTTTCTCTTTTAATTGCATGCAATAAGCATTTTTTTCTGAAGGTCTTCACTTTTTCCCCTCTTTTAAATTTCTTGCTAGCAGTCATTGATCTCCACAGAGCTGAACTTTACCTGAGCTCAGCAGGTAGAGTACATCCTTTGCAGGTCGGGAGGCCTGAGGTGATCCCAGGCACCAAAGAGAAGGAGTGATGTTGCAGCCAGGTGGTGGCGCACTTAACGTGCACACACTACAATGTGTAAGGACTTGGGTTCAAGCCCCTGGTCCCCACCTTCAGTGGGAAAGCTTCATGATTAGAAGCAGGGCTGCAGTGGTCTCTCTGTCTCTCTCCCTCTCTATCTCCTCCTCCCTTCTCAAGTTCTCTCTGTCTTGATCCAATGATAAATAAATAAAAACATTAAAGAGAGAGAGAGAGAGAGAGAGAAATGTTGTTGAACAAAGGGAGCAGCTATGAGGGGCCATCCATCAGTTCACTCCAATGAGGGCTCATCATAGGACTCCTTGAAAGAATTGTAAGACAGACACCAGATTTCTGATTGCTATGCAAACTCCAAACTATTATAGTTGTTATATAGAAATCATTCAAAAGTGAAGTTAAGGAGTAGGGGGAAAAATTCAGAGGGGATATCCCAGGTGTCTGATGACAGAGGTTCAAGGCCTCTCCTGTGAATGTCCTTTGCCCTCCTCTTAAACCCTATCAGTGTCACTCCTGGGCCAGCTTCCTATTGGCCTGCTGAAATTATGTGGTGTGGTAACCTTGTGAAAATTCCTCCTATACTCTGCAGAGGTATTCTTAGGCTCTAATCCCTACTTGCTGTGTGTGCAGACATGGTGCAGAAAAGTCAGGGTGGAGTCGGCAAGTAGCCCAGCAGGTTAAGCATATGTGGCACAAAGCACAAGGACAGGCATAAGAATCTCAGTTCGAGCCCCCAGCCCCCCACCTGCAGGGGAGTCACTTCACAGGCAGTGAAGCAGATCTGCAAGTGTCTGTCTATCTTTCTCTCCCCATCTCTGTCTTCCCCTCCTCTCTCCATTTCTCTCTGTTCTATCCAACAATGATGACATCAAGAACAACAATAATAACTACAATAATAAAACAACAAGGGCAACAAAAAGTAAAATAAATGAATATTTTTTTAAAAAGTCAGGGTTTCCAAGCTCTCCCTACTTCTCCCCTAACCCTGACATTCTGCTCTCTCCATCTCCCTCTCCTTCTCCCTCTCTCTTTTTCTCTCACTGAAGTCTTTAAAAAGAACTGAACCTGAATACAAAATTGTAGATAAGCTTGGGCAGGGTGTTCAGTGTGCATGTATGTGGGTAATGTATGAATGTAAGAGAGGTTTCAGCATGACAGGATTTGCCCATGTGCTGGTTTTTGCATTCCAGTGTTCCTGGTATTCGTAATGAGGAAAAAAGCAGGTGTTAAAAATGAAATACTGCACATCCAGTGTTGATCATGTATTGGTCTTCCTTCACTCCCCATCCCCTCCACTTGTTGAGGGAGAGAAGGTACCACACAGAAAATAGGAGTGGTTACAGGTAAGGCTTAGAAGGTGTGGGTGGGGTTTTGGGTTTAAAGCCTGGATTCCGAGGGGGTTTGCCCTCATTCTGGTGACCATCATAATGACCATCATCATCAGTCTCATACTTTCTCTCTCCCTCTCTCTCTCTCTCTCTCTCTCTGTCTTTCATGCCCTAACATGTTTTGTTTTCAGTAAAGTGTAGTTTACCTGAAAAACCATGCTCTCTTCCCAATTCACTGGGTTCCAAATATATTAAAGGGAAAAGGGGTGCAGACATCTGCCCCCCCCTCCAACCTAAGGGTCCATTACGCATAATCTCTACAAAGAATTGGGGAGAGAACATGATTATTCAGGTAAATTAAACTTTATTGAAAACAAAACATGGTAGGGGCATGAGAGAGAGAGAGAGTATGAGGTTGACTTACATTATGATAGTCACCAGAAAGAGGAGTGAGCCCCCTCAGACTCCAGGTTATAAACCCAAAACCCCACCTACATCTTCTTTTTTTTTTATTTTTTAAAGTCTTTTTAAAAATTTTTTTTTAATATTTTATTTTATTTATTTTATTTATTTATTCCCTTTTGTTGCCCTTGTTGCCACCTACATCTTCTAAGCCACACCTGTAACAACTTCTTTTTCAGGGTGGTACTTTTCTCTCCCTCAACACACCTATCTGAATCCAAGGTGCAGTCTTCCTAGCTTTTCTCAAGCTTTATGAATTTCTTTATTATTATTATTATTATTATATTTATAAAATGGAAACATTGACAAAACCATTGATAAGAGGGGTACATTGCCCACCCCCAGAGCTCCATATCCAATCCCTTCCCTTGATAGCTTCCTTATTTTTTATACCTCTGGTCGCATGGACCCAGTATCATTGTGGGGTGTAGTGCAGAAGGTGGGAGGTCTGGCTTCTGTAATTGCTTCTCCACTGAACATGGGCATTAACAGGTCAACCCATACTCCCAGCCTGTCTCTCTCTTTCCCTAGTGGGGCGGGGATCTGGGGAGGCTGGGCTCCAATACACATGGTGGGGCCCTCTGCCCAAGGAGATCAGGTTGGCATCATGGTATCATCTGGAACCTGGCGGCTGAAAAAGAGCTAAGCTCTAATGTACAACAAATTGTTGACTAATCTTGAACCTAAAGGCAAGAATATTGCAGATAAAGATTGGGGTCTCCATTTTGGAGAAAGCTCATAAGTCTATTTAAGTTATACTCCAGAGGGCCCATTACTTTACTAGTTTTTGCCTGAGCCTGATAACTAATATGCAGGTGGACCCAGGTTATTGTCTGGGGAGATGGTGTCATAGTTGGAAAATGGACTAGGGAAGAGAGTAACTCCCAAATATAGGGAAAGTATATAAATATTGTTAACTGTAAACCCTACCAGTTTGATCGGGGGCCTATATTCAGGACAGGGACCTGTGTAACCTCTACATACCTTTAGGTCTGAACTCACATTCTGTGGTCAAGGCTAGGAACATTCCAGGCTGCACTAATTTCAGGACCCATCTTTCTCGGGTGGTAGGTAGAGTATGTTGTCCAACCTCTCTACCATTGATGATCCACAATGAGGGCAAGGTCTGATGGGGGGTCCACAAAGGGGCCCATTATGTTGTTCCTGATGTTATGATGTTCCATCATGACTTTCTAAGCAGCACTGTCAGTGCCTTGAGAAGTGTTTTAAGAGTCCTTGGATTGTTTCAACCCAACTGCTAAGATACAATTGATTTTTATCCTGCTGTTTTTTTTAGAAAATAAATTTTTAATCATATACTATTAGTCTAGAGCCTGCAAATTTAGCTCCCAAGTGTGAACTTGAGCAGGAATGAGCTGTTGCCTTCTTCTGTGAGTTTAGCAGCCAGGGCCTGTGTGAGTCACCACTCCACTTTGATCTCATTGTTAACTGAGTCCTGGATTTCCCGCCCCCCCCCCCCAAAGCTCTTGTTTGTTACTTTTTCTCCAAACTCTTCTCAAGATTACCTAGAGTCTGAGGCAGAGGATAAGAAAAATTCATCACCTTTCAGATTCCAGTCTGTTGCCTGGAGGCTTGTAGGAAACTGGCTGAGAAAATCACTGTCAGCAGTTCATTAGGGGACAATGAAAAGGAAGGGACCATGAAAAGTACTTGCTAACTGGACAGAGTTGTGCTCTGTGTTGTGTGATGAAATTCACCCTCTTTTTTTTCCCTCTTTAGGAGAGATAGTAAAAAGTTTCTGTTATTTGGGAGTCAGGTGGTAGCGCAGCAGGTTAAGCACAGGTGGTGCAAAGAGCAAGGACCAGCATAAGGACCCTGGTTCAAGCCCCAGGCTCCCCACCTACAGGGGAATCACTTCCCAGGTGGTGAAGTAGGTTTGCAGGTGTCTATCTTTCTCTCCCCCTTTCTGTTTTTCCCTCCTCTCTCCATTTCTGTCTGTCCTATCCAACAACAATGACATCAGTGACAATAACTACAGCAATAAAACAACAAGGGCAACAAAAGGGAATAAATAAATTAATTATTTGAAAAAAAGTATTAGATTTTTTTTCTGTTATTTGTAAAACAACTGTAGACTATTATTTTGCTTTGAGTGTGACACTGTAAAAGAAATCAACTTTAAGGGAAGAGAAAATGGTCAGGCTTATGTATTTCTTTGGCGCTTGACTGTGTGTGTGTGTGTGTGTGTGTGTGTGTGTCTTTAAAACATGAATAAATATTGTGGAACATTCCTTCTTTTCTTTTGAGAAACTGTTAGCACAGCACCTAAGCCTTCCCTGCAAAATTAGATCACTAGGTTTAGATTGCATATCTGTTGAGTAAATTACATTGAGCAATATTTGACTTCTCATGTTAAATGGGATGTTACCTAAATCTTAAGGCTGAATTAGAGATAAACTAAGTTAATCTATGTAAATATCTATAACTGTGCCTGGGACAATATAATAGTTATATTTAGTCTAACTATTCAGATACTCTTAGCATCTTTTCATTTTAGTTCATTTCCTCCAATAGAGCATTTTTTTAGGCATCCACTTGGTATTGTCCAGATAAGATGCCTTTTCTAATTCTGTCTCTTCTTCCTTAATTGAGTTGATTCTCAAGGTTAATGCACCTTCATCGATTGAGCTTGGTGAAGGCAGAAAGAAAGTTCAGAGAATATTCACACCAGGAGGAATAATTTTGGCTCCAACCTAGCTTGCTGATGATCTAACTCTCTCTGGGCTTTGATGTCTTCTTTTTCTGCCAGTAGAGGGTGATCCTAGTGGTCCCCCTTCAGTGTCTGGCATGTTTCCACTAATGTTATTTATAAGTTTAAAGTGTGTGAGTGTAGAGACAGTGGGTGCATACTAACTGAAATAGAACTGTTCTGTTTCTTTGGAAAGTGAACCAGCCCTAGGAGAGGCACTCAGAGGCTGAACTAGGCATGTAGACCTCTCACCATGTCCCTGAAAAGACCTCCCCTGGAGGCTGACAAGGCTGGACAAGCAGACCAATTGGCTGGTACCATGGTAACACTTTCAGAAGAAACTTGCCTGTGGATATGTCTACACAAGCCTCTGCAAAGTAAAACATTCAATCAATGAGTGGCATTGTCCGCTTGACTCCTTTGCCCGATTAGTGTGACAGATATGCTCACTGAATTAATCGAGTCACTTTTCTATAATATGGCTATCAGGATTTGAGATATTTGGGGGATTGTTTGGTTTTGCTTTTTTATACTATAGACTTGGTTTAGCTAATCTCAATCTTGTGTTTAGCTTCATGTTTGACCTTTCCCACCTCTCCTTTTTGGGAAAAGTAGAGAGAGAGAAACATACCTTAATGAAGATAATCTCAAAAATCATTATATGGGGCAGTCAGAGTGAATGATTGAAGTGACACAGCATTTACTTCTTGGGGAATGTGGACTGTCATTGCTGAGTTAAAAATATCAGTTCCTTCCTCAAAACAGTGGAGCTAGTAACTTTCCCATACAATTTCGAGATTCTACAAGATGGTGCATATGAATACTTTGATATGATACGGTCTGATAATTCTGGTGGTGTGTGGGGTGAGTATTACTGAGATGGCTTCCCACATGGATAAGTATTTGTCCTTTAAACTCAACAAAGAATTGAGGAGAAAGCATGATTTTCAGGAATTTTAAGCCTTATTCAGGAAAATTAAAAATACATACGTTAGAGTACACATGGGCAGAGAGAGAGTGAGAGAGACAAAGAGCATGAGAGCCATTTACTCACATGTTAATGCTCCCAGGGGGGGAAGGGAGAGAGAAAAGCCATGCTATAGCATCTGCTTTTATAACCTTCCAAGCCCTGCCTTCACTTCCTTTCTAAGCCATAACCACACCTGTTAGCACCACCATTTCCTGTGCAACATTTTCCTTCCCCAATAGTTTGGGAAACATATGTGCCTGGGAAACATATATTCTGGCATGGTACAACAGTGTCCATGTTCTCCAGGTTCTCTCTATTTATTCCCTGACCTTAATACTGGCATTTCTGGAGCTGGATCTCCAAGGACTGGGAAAATTGAGAATTGATGCCCTTTGGTAGTGGAAGCTGGAAATAAGTACTCTCACTACAGGGTCAACCACAAGCAATTCTAGAGACCAGATAATTTCCCGGGTATTAAAACTCTGGAAGAGACAGCCAAACCACTTAGAGCAGACCAGTATTTTTTGCCAATTAGTCACCAGTGGAGCTAGACAAACAATACTTCCTGTATCCAGTGCTGTTTCTCTGAGTTTTCCCATTTCTCTCCTTCAGTGAGAATACAGCTACTAACTCCTTGGTTATATCTGGTGGATGATGGATAAAAGCAGTAGATAGAGGTGGGGAACATTAGATTCATCTTCAAGCCTCAACTTAAAAGAAAATATACAACAGAGGACTTCAACTTGTGGATGGCATATGCTGTGGTTGATGGTAGAAAGCATGTAAGTTTTCAGCTGAAAAGTTCTCCTTGATCAGTGAGACCACAGCCCATGTATGAGAACTGTCCCTTGGCCCTGGACAAAACGAGTATAAATACAAGACAATGAGTTCTAACCAAGTAATTGTGTTCCTTGGTAAGAATGTCCCTTAACATGTAGCCTATAAATCAGTAGCATTGGTAGGGCCTAGAAACTTCCTAAAAAATGTAGAATTCACCACCACCCCCATGTCAAGAACATCTCTGGAGTTCTGAATTTGTGGCATAAAAATGCCTTTGTACAAAGAAATAATGTGAAAAGAAGTCAAGTTTTTGTCTAGGTCTATTATATCCTTATTTAGAAAGTCAAGCAAGCTTAGACAATAGTGAATATTGTCTAAGAAAATCCAAGTTCAACAAACCTTTGTCATTTTTGTTAACCTGGAAAACACAAAGGTTGAGGACACAGCTATTTTCTGAGGACCTTCCAAAGTTCAGCTTTGATTATTTTAATTAATTTTTTCTTCCTATTCATATTCCATCTGCTAATCAACAGATGTAAGTTAGGGAGCAAGCAACATGTCATAGGAAGGGGTCACAATGACAGTGAAAGTCTAGAATCACAATGTGATGCCAAGGTCTGCACTGAACACTAAAGATGGAGCTCCAGCAGGTCACAGAAGATCAGCGATCTTGTTGCCTTCAACCAGATAACAAAACTACTCTCCTTGTATTCACAGACTGCACTGACTTCCTGAAGCACACTCTCACTGCCTAGCTGTGTGCAGTCACTTGGCATTTTTGAACCCTTGAAGGAAACGTCTCCTTTGGCATGGATTCTGCCCAGATTCTGTAGGCTTGCGGGCTGGGAGGGGAGCACACAGATGGGAGTATCAGCATATAGCCTTCTGTCCTCACTGTGGAGGCAGTCGAGACCACTTGTCCTCCCAGGACACCGGGGACAGAATAACTGATACTTAACGTTTAGAAATGAAGATGAACACACAGCCTCTGGTTACTTATTGATCGCCGTCCAGGGTTATTTTTAAAAAGCAAATCAGCCAGCTATGCTGACACCCAGTGTGTTCATCTGCCCCACTCCATCTTACTGTCAACACACCATGATCTAGTGAGCAGGAAAGGCAGTATACCAGGGGCACAGTTGCAGCAGCTGAGTGTGTGTGCTAGCCTGTCTTTTTTTTTTTTTAATTATCTTCTGTTTGTGCATATATTATTTATCAGTGCGCGTGCTATTTTCCCTGGGATTAGAGAGGTTCTTGGAAAGATATGTTTGTCTACTGACTTTTCTGATAGGGAATCAGTCTGGAGATGACCAAACTCTAAATGAATAAATGGCCCCTAGCCTGATAGCCAAAGAATATTTCTGGAAAGAGATACCCTGCTTAACTATCCTCTTTCACACCATCCTGTACCCCAGCCCATGGCTGCCTGGAATCCCTAATGTGTATGAGGAGGGACCTTTTTTTTAGAAAGACGCTTGTGTGCTACACATACAGGTATGTACGCTTAGAGATGGGAACAAATGTCTTTGTTAGAAGTCACTGGTGAGAAAATGCCCCAGTATCAGCCTGGCCCGAGTTGTCTTCCTCAAATGAACAAGCCTGCATGTATGCAAAAGTAGTGCTCCCACAACAGTCCGCAGTCCTGCCAGCAAAGATCTGCAGTGCTGACTAGCGTCATAAATACCTGTCTCCAGCTCTTAGCTAAATAGAACAGAAAGATTGCCAAATGTCAAGAACCACAACCAGGACCAGGAATAGAAATGTGGGAGTTCTAAGTTCTGCTTGTCCAAACGCTTCCCCAGGACAGAATCATTACTTTAGCTCAATCCACTAAATAATAAGCCCAGTGAGTCAACAGTTCTGACTCATGTTAGATCTTGGCAGGGAAGTGTGAGCCTGTGCTCAGAGCACTGCTGTGTCTGTGGCTATGGGCAACTTCCGGGAGGCTAAGTGGCAGAGTTCACAACCACAGTGTGAGATGTGAGAACACTGCCATGTGCTGCCTGTAGGTCCTGCTGTGCTGGGAGAGGTGTTTTGCCAAGATGGGGAGAATGGTTCCGGTATTACCATCTACCCCCAGACCCCCACTCTCTACACAGAACAGTCAGTACACCCTGAGTCTGCTGGACCCTCAGCTCCACAACTTCCCTTATCTGTGACTCTAAGGACCTCAGGTGACCTCCGTACACCTTGAACTTTTTTTTTTTCCCCTCCGGGGTTATTGCTGGGCTCGGTGCCTGCACCATGAATCCACTGCTCCTGGAGGCCATTTTTTCCCCTTTTTGCTGCCCTTGTTGTTGTAGCCTCGTTGTGGTTATTATTATTATTGCCATTGTTGATGTTGTTCGTTGTTGGATAGGACAGTGAAATGGAGAGAGGAGGGGAAGACAGAGAGGGGGAGAGAAAGATAGACACCTGCAGACCTGTTTCACCGCCTGTGAAGCGACTCCCCTGTAGGTGGGGAGCCGGGGGCTCGAACCGGGATCCTTATGCCAGTCCCTGTGCTTTGCGCCACATGCGCTTAACCCACTGCGCCACTGCCTGACCCCCTTCACCTTGAACTTCTACCTGTTAGGTGCACACACCCAGACTACTCCATCTTCAGGATATTGTTGTGTTCAACAGCTAACAAAGCCATGCATATCAGAGTACTTCTGCAGCATGAAGAGTGAATAAAACCAAGAAATTAGGGGCCAGGCAGAGGCACACCTGGCTAAGCACACACATTACAGCGCTCAAGGACCTGGTTCAAGCCCTGGGAATCCACCTGCAGGGGGAAACCTTCACAAGGGGTGAAGTAGGACTGCAAATGTCTCTTTGTCTCTTTCCCTCTCTATCTCCCTCTTCCGTCTTAACTTCTCTCTGTCTCCATCCAATAATAAATAAGTAAATAAATAATTAAAAAAATAAATTAAATTAAACCAAGCAATTAGGGCTGGAGAAGTAGCTCACTGACTAGAGTGTCTGCATTACCGGGTTTGAGCCCTGGTACCATATGGGAGGTTCTGTGGCAGTGGAGGAAATTCCTGGTGCAGTGGCATCTACCCTCCCTCTCTCTCACTGAATGAAAAAAAATAATAATAAAGTAGCCTAGACAGATCGCACATGCATGGGAACGTGCAGTGGCCCACCTAGTAGACAGCTCATGTCACTATACTCAAGGCCCCTGGTTTAAGCTCCCAGCCCCCACCTGCAGGGGTTCAGGGAGCTTCACAAGGTAGAACAGTACTGCAGGTGTCTTTCTTCTTCTCTGTGCTCCCTTTCCCTCTGGATTTCTCTGTCTCTATCCAAAATAAATATAAATAAATAAAAATATAAACAAAATATTCAAAAACTACACATGCATGTGTTTCCAGTTATAGACACACACACACACACACACACTGAGAAATATTAATCTTTGACCATGACACTTTGACCCCATACACATTTCCAGAAACCCAGAAAGCGGGGAGCTGCCAACTTCTCCAGAGGTGAACGGGTGTGCAGGACGGTTCTGTTAATGAGAGGATGTTCGTAGTGGCACTGAGAGCGCTGATTCAACAAACCTAGACCCAATCCAGGGCTCATGGGAGCAGATTGCTGGCCATTGAGGTTATAAATGACTTCCTGACCGCAGCCTTCTGTGGGAGCTTTAAGTCCATGAACCTCTTCAATCTCTGCAGGTCAGATCTAGTGGCTGAAACCATGAGGCAGGGTGCCCACTCAGCACCCCTGGGTCACAAGGCATTCGTTACAAACCATGGGAGTGAGGGTGGCCAGGGCTCAACTTCCTTGTCTCCAGACAAGGCTGCAATTCTACTCATTTTCTAGGAACTTTGTTCTAACATAGCTCTCTTTCCAGAACATGAAAAATCCAGGTATTGGATCTGGGTTGTTCAAATCCTTCCTTCCACTGAGCCAGCACAGAAGCTGCTAGTCAGTCCATTCAGGTCTTGGAGAGAGCTCAGTTTATCTTTAGCACCTTTTCTTTTTCTTTTCCTTTTTTTTTTTTTTTATTTCACTTTGACTTTCTGTGTCCTGGATCTAAGCACCTGTTGTAGGAGGCTGTGCAGAAGCAGACTCTGAAGTGAGCTGCTGAGAGTGAATGATTTACTGAGGAAGGAGAAGCTGGGAGGGAGGGAACGCAGGGTGGGAGTTGAAAAGTCAGGCAGAGTCACAGCTCTGACTCATTCCCGTGGGGAGCTCTGGAGCATAAGCGACACCTGAAGGGTGTTTTTTTCACTGCAAGTTTAGAGGTTGAGCTTCACAGACCTGCACTGGTCAGTCACTGGTGAGGACACTTGGGGGATTTCAATCTCTTGTATACTTCTGCTGCACCATTAATGTAGCCCAGGACTATGAGTAGTCTACTCACAGTAGACTACTATGAGTAGTCGTCAGGTTACCTTTGTAGGAGAGTGACGGGAGTGAAAATTAAAAGAACATGAGATAGGTGCATGGAAATAGTAGCGAAAATCAAGGTCTGGAAATCAAAACATTGCTGTCCATTCTCGTGTTCACCCTTTGCTCCAAAGCTCCCCTCTCTCCCCTCTATCTGATTGCCTTTGTGTCTCTCTTTTTAAATTATTATCTTTATTTATTTGATAGAGATAGCCAGAACTTGAGAGGGAAGGGGGCTTTAAAAAGAGAGAGACAGAGAGACACCTGCAGCACTACTTCACCATTTGTGTAACTTTCCCCCTGTGGGGAACTGGAGGCTCAAACCTGGGTCCTTGCACACTGTAACATGTGTGCTCTACCAGGTGCACCATCACCCAGCCCTCATGTCTCCTTTTAAGACAAGTCATTATATCAAATCATGGCTCCATTTGCTTAAGTGGCATTGGTAACGGTACTTAGAGAATTTCACCCATTTGAACCCCTCTCTGATTTGACCATACTGCCTTTTCAAGTCTCACCTGTGGTCCTGCACAGTCTTAGTGGTATCTGTTGATTGCACCTTGTGCCATACTACCACTACCACTACTTCTACTACTAATACTACTACTAATAATAAAAAGCTAGAATTTAATGAGTGCTTATTTCTCTCAGGCACGAGTTTCTTTACTTACATAAAGTAATTCAGTCTTTACCTGGGTTTATTTACCTTGGTTAATTCAATCTTTACCTCCATTACCTGGGTAAAATCTCCAGCTTTATTGTACATATGAGACAAGTGGACCAAAATATTTTTTTCTAATAACTGATAAGTCCTAACAGAATGGCAATCAGCAGAACAATCATTCTTCAGAATATGTTAGGACATACTGTCAAATAATTAACAACTGCTTAGAAAATGCAGACTGCTTCCGATATGACCACCCATAGTTTCTGAAGCAAACGTGGTACAAATCAGCTTAAGCTTCTCCTAGAATAGAATGGTAGCAATGATCACTGGGGGGGGGGGGGGGGGGCACTGTCTTTCATGTTCACAAACCAGTTTCAAGGCCTTATGCAGGTAATGGAGAGAAGCAAGCAAAACTGTGTCCTGCTTCAGAGTGCTTGTAGTTCAAGAGAGAAAACAAGATAGGTGACTGTCTTCTGCCTCACATCTTCCCCTACTTATGAGTTGTCCTTCACAATGGAAGGGAAAAAAATTAAATAAAACTGAGGTGTCAGGACTGTGCCTTCAAAGTCTTGTAGCATATCTCCATTGATCTCAGGTCCAGCCTCCTCTCTGTGGCTGACTTCATGAAGAAAGTCCAGTGTTTCACCTCTGCTCTCACAAAGGCCCTCCCAGTCCCTTCCATACAGAACTGCTATCAATACCCAGAAGCAGAATCACTCACCTTTGCACCCTTGTACCTATTGCCTAGCATACTCTTCTTCTGTTTGTTTAGCCTTCTTCACCCTATAAGCCATATACTCTTTATTTATGTGTTTTTGTTTGTTTGTTTGTTTAGCAGAGCCAAGGCTTCTCACATGCATGATTTCACTACTCCGGTGTTACCTTTACATTCAGATAGAATGACAGAGAGCAAGGTGAGAGACAGACCACAGAATGCTAGCTACCTTAGCACCCCCCTCCATATATAGTGTCAGGGCTCAAACCTTGGCCACACATATGGCAAAGAATGTACCCTACCTTGTGAACTCTCTCTCAAGCCGTGTGTCAAATATTCCTAGAAGATGTCCTTTCTGTTCCAAGGCTATGTTAGCGACCATGCCTGCTTGTTCCCACAGCTCCTGGTATTTACCTCTGTTATCCCGCTTGTTCTTCTCCCTGGCACTATTTCTTTCAGCCTAAGGGAAGGAGATAAGAAGCATTATAAATAGCACTGACCTAGGAAGCACTATCAAACACTTTCTGCTAGGAAATATGTCATTTTTTTTATCACCACTGTGGAAGACTTACAAACATATTCATCAAACTTGTACATGATATTAAATGAGACAGGCTTACTGGAATTCTAGATATGGGGAAAAAAATAGAAAGTGTTCTTGAGAGATTGGAAAATGATTTCATCAACAAAGCTGAAATGTAATACAGTAAATGCCAGGTCATCCTCCAAAGACCACAAATCCAGTAACATAGCTATAGGATGGCTACGCATAAATAGAGTGGAAAAGCACTTAGGATGCAGAACTAACCATGAGATAAGTATGAGTCAGCAATGAAGTGCCCTTAGGGAAAGAACATGCAGGACAAATTCCGTATTTCCCAGATGCGTGAAATGAGACGTGATGGATGATGCAGGGAAGAGATTGTTTCCTTTGCTCTGGCTTTAGCGCTTACTTTCAGTCACCACCTCAAAGACTAATGGAATCGAGTTTTAGAAAATATTAGGGAAATCTAGTTTTATTTTTACCATAGTCTGGAGAAGGAAACTACTGTTTCTAACAACCAGTGATTCTACATTATATATTTCTAAACAGCCACGATTAAGACCATGCCACATTAATGAACCTTAACCCACTTGTTTCTTTATAACAAGTTTGCAAAGTTAGGGGCCAGGCGATGACACATCTGGTTAAGCACAAGCATTACAGTACATAAGGACCTAGGTTCAAACCCCTTGTCCCCACCTCGAGGGGGGGAAGCTTCAGGAGTGGTGAGGCAGTGCTGTAGGTGTCTCTTTCTTTCCTTCTTTCTTTCTTTTTTGTCTCTAGCACTATTGCTGGGGCTCAGTGCCCACACTATGAATCCACTGCTCCTGGTGGCCATCTTTTTTCTCCATTGTTGTTGATGTTGCTGTGATTATTGTCGTTGTTGCTGCTGTGATTGTTGTTGGATAGGACAGAGAGAAGTTACAGAGAGAAATTCAGAGAGGAGGGGATGACTGAAAAGGGGAGAGAAAGATAGACACCTGCAGATCTGCTTTGCAGCTTGCAAAGCGACCCCCCTGCAGGTGGAGACCTGGGAGCTCAAACTGGGATCCTTACTCTGGTCCTTGAGCTTTGCAGTATGTGTGCTTAACCCAGTGTACTACCGCCCAGCCCCCTTATCTATCTTTCTCTATCTCTATCTCTCCTCTTAATTCCTCTCTGTTCTAATCAATAAATAAATACATTTGCAAAGTAAATCTTATCATTCTTACAATTTCATAGATTTTTTAAAAATAATAATTTCACAAGAATAAATGAGAGACCAGAGCAGTGCTCAAGATTGAACTCAGGACCTCAGGCCTGCAAGTCCAACCCCTCCTACCTCTTCTGCACCTCTTCATAGGTTGCAATCAATTTTGGCGAGGAACATTGCCCTCACCAGGAGCAAAAATAATTCCAAGTCAAAAGCATTTGCTTAACTTTTACCTGTTGCATGTTGTAATGATACTGAAATAGCAGATGTGAATGGGCACCCAGAGAAGATGAAAAAATATTGAGATGAGTCAGTACTGAAGGCTGCTAATCGTCGCTTCATAAGAAGACAGAAAGTCATTTGCACAGCAAGATTTAGACATAGGAACTTCAACTAGGGGAACAGCTCAGTGTTAAGAGCACAGGACTTGCATGCCAAAAGCCTCAGAAGCTCAGATCCCATTCCTAGCACTGTCATCTGTCAGAGAACAGTGAGAAGTGTTCTGATCTTTCTCCCTTGCTCACTTTCTAAAAATAATAAGTAGTAGTAATTTAGACGAATATTTTCTATATTTTAGTGTTCACATCTTGATTAGTTAATATCTACTATCATTACACATTGAAATGTGACTATTTGTTTGTTAATACACATAGTGTTAATACACATCTGCTACTAAATTTATACATTTGCCAAAATAAAATAATTTACAAAGGTGTGGCAAGGGCTGGTCAAATAGTTCATTTGGATAGTGTTCTGTTTTGCCACGGGTGCGAGCCCTGTTCAAATTGGGCCTCTCATTGCTTTGAAGGAGGCTTCAGTGCTGTGGCCTCTTTTGCTGTGCCTTGCTGTCATTTTGTCTCTATCTAAAAAGTAAGTAAAATAGAGGTCAGGCAGTAGGACACCTGATTAAGCACACATGTACAGTGTGCAAGGACTTGCTTCAAGCCCATAGTCCCCACCTGCAGGAGGAAAGCTTCATGAGTGGTGAAGTAGAGCTACAGGTGTCTCTTTGTCTCTTTTCCTCTCTAGCTCTCCCTTCCCTCTCAATTTCTTTCTGTTTCTATCCAATAATAAATAAATAAAATTTTTGAAAAAATAGTGGGCCAAGCTGTGGCATACTTGGTTAAGTGCACATAGTACTAAGCATAAGGACTCATTCAAGGACCTGGGGTTTGAGCCCCCACTCTCCACCTGCAGTGGGTCCAATGCACAAGTGATGATGCAGATGTGCAGGTGTCTATCTTTCTGTCTTCCTCTCTGTCTCCCCCTTCCCTCTAAATTTCTCTCTGTCCTACACAATAAAATGGGGTAAAAATGCCCACCAGGAGCAGTGGATTCATAGTGCAGCTACCAAGCCGCAGTATAATCCTGGAGTAAGATAATAAATAAATAAATAAATACTTTTAAAATATTAAATGAATCAACCAATAAATAAAATAATCAAACAGGCAAATAAACAGACACAATGAAACAAAAACAAATGTAACTTCTAACCTTTTTCTTTCTCTATCCCATAAATTGATTTTCATAGTCTTGAGATAAGCATAGTTCACTTTGGAGAGCAAGTAAGAAATACCTTAGTTGGAGGCCAGGTGGTGGCACACCTGGTTAAGCGCTTACATTACACTGTGCAAGGATCCAGGTTCAAGCCCCTAGTCCCACCTGCAGGGAGAAAGCTTCATGAGTGGTGGAGCAGGGCTGCAGGTGTCTCTCTGGCTCTCTCCCTCTCTATCTCCCCCTCTCCTCAGTTTCTGTCTCTATCCAATAGTAAATTGAAAAATTAATTGCTTAGCTAAAGATTTTTCCAGGGCATCATGAAAAGCCAGGAGGGAGTAAGAGAATAAAGGAGAAGGAAGGAGGCAGATTGAAATTAGCAAACATGTGTGCCTTGGAGCTCTGCTTCCCCAGAGTTCTTCCCCACGAGGGAAAGAGAGAGGCAGACTGGGAGTATGGATGGACCCGTCAACGCCCATGTTCAGCAGGGAAGCAACTACAGAAGCCAGACCTTCAACCTTTTGCATCCCACAATGATCTTGGGTCCATACTCCCAGAGGGTTAAAGAATAGGAAAGCTGGGGAGTTGGGTGGTAGCACACTGGGCAAAGTGCAGGTGGCACAAAGCACAAGGACCGGCATAAGCATCCCAGTTTGAGCCCCCAGCTCCCCACCTGCAAGAGAGTCCATTCACAAGCAGTGAAGCAGGTCTGCAGGTGTCTATCTTTCTGTCTTCCCCTCTCTGTCTTCCCCTCCTCTCTCCATTTCTCTCTGTCCTATCCAACAACGACAACATCAGTGATAACTACAATAATAAAAAACAACAAGGGCAACAAAAGGGAATAAATAAATAAATAATTTTTAATTTAAAAAAAAGAATAGGAACGCTATCAGGAAGGGATTGGATATGGAGGCCTGGTGGTGGTGGGAATTGTGCAAAGTTGTACCCCTCTTATCCTGTGGTTTTGTCAACATTTCCTTTTTATAAATTAAAAAATTTAAAAAATTAGCAAACATGTAAGATATTTGAAATGCCTTGATCATATCATCCACTTCTCAAACAGCAAGGATTTCTTGGGCACAGGAATTCTCTAGGCAGGCATTCTGACAAGATTTGGTTTCTGGGAAAGCACATGTATTGTTCCCCATGGATGAGAAGAAATGACAGAAACTTACCAGGGAAATTTGCCCAAGTCTGTTGGTATTCTTCCTGTTGGTTTGCTCCCCTTCCCCTGACCTCTGAGAGAAATGGTTTGGCCCTTGCTAGTTTCGCGTCCCTCTTTCTCCCCGCCCCCTATGCTAAGGACGTCCAGAGTTCCAGCTGTGCAGAGGGAGAATGATGGGGAAGCACATGGTGTGGTGATTTGCCCGTTCGTGAATAAAGATTAAACTGCAGCTTCTCAGCCCGGCCATGTGTCCCCGAGTCTGTCTCTGTCTACCACAGCGACGCTAGCCCGGCCAGCTGGAGCCCCCGAACCTTAACAACACAAGTCTATTTCCTGGGCAAGGCGCTGATATAGACAAGTAAATATGGAGATCTTTCGGTGTACTGATGCTATGATTTGGGGGTTCTCTGGGTATATGGCTGCCCTGACATGGCAGTGCTCTTCATTGATCAGAAGGTAGACTTTCTGAACAAGAATCCTCACCAGATTCCCAAAGACCTGAAGAAACCAGAACCATTCAATCAAACCTGACATTTGTCATTCCCCTCCAAAGAAAAATTCCCTACTTTCAGTTGACCAAGATATCAAGACAGGTGAATGAAAGAGGGACTCTGAAACAAGAGGTCTGTTGTCAGTGTTGCTGCTGTTAAGTGTTCTGTTCTTATATTTTCCTATTATGTGGCCCTTCTGCTCAGAACTTTCACAGGGCTTTTTCTTACCCATTTGATATTCTTTATAAAAATTGTGAGAGTGAACAATGAATTCCTTTGTCCAAGTGGGTGATAAACAAGAATAAGTGAACCTTGAATCTTAACACACAAACACACACACACACACACACACACAAATCAGTATTCTTGTTGACAGCTCAGGGTGTTCCAAGATGCATTCTTATATATATTTAACAGGTGTTCAGAATTTAATTTCTGAATATTTAAATCACTTGACAAAATAGGAAGCGAAAAAGAATATTAACAGTAAGGACATTATATGAAAAGAGGAATAGAGTTTGTTATGAAATTATATGTGTGTGTGTGTGTGTGTGTGTATGTGTGTGTGTGTGTATCTTCAAACACAATATAGAGGGAGAAAAACAATCCAGATTACCACTGCAGTAAGTTTCCTGTTTGGTAGAATGAGGTGATTAGTGGGACAACTTCTGTGATTAAGGCAACAACTTACCTAAAAATTACCACCAGCTTCCTCCCAACACAGCAGTGTTAGCTATAGAAGCAAGAAGTAATAAAATGTAAAACAATAGTAATAATAGCCATTATTATTATTATTATCCCTTTCTTTTTTTAAAGCAAAACTATTTTGAGATGAGTCTAAGACTTCAAAGACATCACTGAAATTATTAAAATGTACCAAATAATGAAAAGGCATGGGAATTTACAAGTTGATTTGTGCCCCACCATTTTTTAAAACTTTTTAAAATCTACTTTTATAAATGTCAAGATAATAGTTTTCTAATTTCTCAGTATCACAGGTAGATTTTTTTTTTCCTTCTTCGCTGTTAAGTCCGGATATAATTGGAGCCTTCTGGTTATGTTCTCCTAATATTTACCCCTCTGGGAGCATGAACCAAAATTCTTTTGGGGAATCAGAAAGTGGGAGTTCTGACTTCTGTAATTGCTTCTTCGCTAGACATGGATGTTGGCAGGTCAATCCATATCCCCACCCTGTGTCTGCTTTTCCCTAGTGGGGTAGGGCTCAGGAGAAGTGAGGTTCAGAGACATACTAATGAGGTCGTCTGTCCAGGGAGTAAAGGAAGAAATCAGTAGAATCGGAGACTTGGTGGCTGAAATGTAATAAGCTATAAAGTAGAAATAGAGAAGATGGGAATAGGGATTTCTTTCTAAGTGTTATAGGCTTATTTTTATTGATCTTATTTTTTAAATTTTTTAAATTTATAAAAGTAAAAACCCTGTGGTAAGGGGGAGGGTGGATGTTCAGGTTCCCAGGGAGGTGGGGGTGGGGGCGGTGGATGAGTGGGATGGGACACAGTCTTTTGGTGGTGGGAATGGTGTTTATGTCCACTCCTATTAAAGTGTAGTCATATAAACCACTATTTAATTAATATGAGAGGGGAAAAATTGATTGTATGTCTCAAACTTTTTAAAACACAGACTGAGTGTTTTTAATACATAGGCTGAGTCTTTGATATACTGACTCTCTCAAAAGTCTAGACCAGGGAGAACAGAAGCAACCGGTGGCACCGCTATATACAAGATGCTGGGTATTATACAGCAAACCCTAACAAAGGGACTTTTCAAAGTTAACCCAATTACTAAATAATGTGATGATAACAATAACTATCCATTGTCTTCTTGAACCCTAAGACAGCAGGAATCTCACATTTGCACTAAAGAGCCTATATTTCCCCCAGTCTTGGAACCTTAGGGTGGGGCCCACTTTCCTGCATGATTCTCTCAATTCATATAAAATAATATTGCATCTGCCAATCCCAACCTAATCAACGCAAAGAGTGCCACCCCAGCATGCTTCACATCAGGCTGTGTCCAGAGACTTCAGGTGTGGAATGACAACCCATCAGCTTCATCACTCAGGTGAGACCTTTCCTTTCATAGTATTCTTTCATAGTATTTCTTTCATAGTATTCCTTTCATAGTATTCATAGTATGGGAATCGGGTGGTGCGAATTGTGTGGAGTTGTACCCCTCCTACCCTACGGTTTTGTTAATGTCTCCTCTCTTAAATAAAAAAAAAAAAGAAAAGAAAGCAAACACTGACAAACACCACAGGATAAGAGGGGTATACTCCACACAATTCCCACCACCAAAACTCCATATCCCATCCCCTCCCCTGATAGCTTTCCTATTCTTTAACCCTCTGGGAGTATGGATCCAGGGTCATTATGGGGTGCAGAAGGTGGAAGGTCTGGCTTCTGTAATTGCTTCCCCGCTGAACATGGGTATTGGCAGGTCAATCCATACTCC
This sequence comes from Erinaceus europaeus, assembly GCF_950295315.1. Classification (NCBI taxonomy): domain Eukaryota; kingdom Metazoa; phylum Chordata; class Mammalia; order Eulipotyphla; family Erinaceidae; genus Erinaceus; species Erinaceus europaeus. The sequence continues at coordinate 15,921,752 of NC_080177.1, forward strand.
CAACCTGCCTCTTTCTTTCCCTAGTAGGGCAGGCTCTGAGGAAGCAGGGCTCTAGGACACATTGCTGGGGTCATCTGTCCAGGGAAGTCCAATTGGCATCATGGTAGCATCTGGAACCTGGTGGCTGAAAGAAGAATTAACATATAAAGCCAAACAAATTGTTAACTAATCATGAACCCAAAGGCTGGAATAGTTCATATGAAGAGTTGGGGTCTCCATTCTTTAGATAGCTAGTAGGCCTATTTTAGTTATATTCCAAAGGCCCCGTGACTATACTAGTTTTGTTTGTTTGTTTGTTTGTTTTTCTGAGCCTAACATCTGATATGTGGGCAGGCCCAAGTTATTGTCTGGGGAGATGATGTCATGGCTGCAAAAAGGACCAGAAAGCTGCATCAGGGAACAGAGCAGCTCCCAAATATGGGAAAGGTGTATAAATATTGTTGACTATAAACCCCACCGATTTGATCTGAGCTGAATAAGGGCAAGAGACTGGCATACTTTAACAATGGCTCTGTAGTCCCTTTTTTATCTGACAAGCGTAGGCTTTGTCCCAGTTGTTAAAGAGTTGAACGTCATTTGTTACATCCAAACTGGTATCAGATTTGTGGGGCCTGGCCTCATGTTAGGGAGGAAATAACACCTAGGATTTTAGTGGAGATGAAGCTAACCTTGAGTTTTACTGCATTCGCTTGTTTGGTGATTCTAATAAAGGTTGTCACAGAGATAATAATTGCCCTTTAGTTGATAAATATTTCTTGGCCAGCTGTATACAGTGTTTCTTCTAAAGATCATCACTGGGTGATGATAGTACTGATGGTGTCAAAAGAGATTAAGAACTATATCTTTCTTTTCTGTAATTATTTGAGTAGATAAATTGATTGAGGGTAATGTAGTAGGGGGTAGGAGAGAAGGGTATCTCAGCCTAAGTCATAAATATTTGATTAGAAAATTTACGGTACCTTCATTAGACCTTTCTACTACATTGTTGAACTAAATTGTTCTAAATCTAATCACAGAGGATTATTAAACACTTTTATTATGAGGTATATAGTTATTCCTAATTTATGGATACATGGATACATTTAGCCAGTTCCCTGGGTCCTACCCTGTATCTAGGATCTGTAACTCTGCTAAAGAAATCATCATCTTAAATGGAATTAGATAGTCTCATTTGTTAGGAAAGGTGTCACCAGATTATTATGGTTGGAAAGTTAACATCTGCTTGGCATCTCTGGATAGAATCCAAAGCAAAAAGTTTTGGCTTTGTTTCTATCAATTAATTTCTTAAGTCAATTTAAATCTGTAAGTCATTAGGGATTCTCATATATAAATTAGGACAATAAAACACAGAAATTCTTTGGGTACGTAAGTTCTGTTATGTGGAAAAAAAACATTCAGTCCATTAACACTGAAGGTGTTCAATAAATGCTAGTTTTGCTTTCACCCCCATTTAATTATCTTTTATCAAAATTTTATTTTAATATGGCTTTCATGCAATATTAAGAATATAAGGTGATTCTATGTGAGGTGGCACAGTGAATAAAGCTCTTGATTACAATTCAAGCATGAGGTCCTTCTTCTTCTAGCGTTTGCCCTTCTTCCGTAGCCAGTCAACAGCGTCAGGTTGAAAGCTGTCAGGAGCTGCTTGTTGCTGACTTTGAAAGTGACTGGGATCCATGTGGATTCAGTCGGCTAGGAAGGATCGTCAGTTTCCCCAATGACTGGGTACACACGGGATGCACCACGAGAAGGTCGATCCAATGCATCCCCATGAGGTCCTGAATACCATCCACAGATTCACATGTTCTCTCTCTCTCTCCCTCCCCCCCCCCTCTCTGTGTCTAGTAGATAAATGAATCTCCTGAAAAAAAAAAAACCTCGTATCTGGGCCCAGCAATGGATGGCACACCTAGCGCAGCATACAAGTTAAGAAATGCAAACACCTGGGTGCGAGCCCCCAGGAAGCTTTAAGAGCAGTGGAACAAGTATCTCTCCTTTTTCCATCAGTCTATTTCTGCTTCTCAACTGAAAGAAATAAAAATAATAGCCAGTTATTTTTTTTAATGATATTATCAAGATAGAGTACAGCCCAATCACCACAGATAGTTCTTTTTTTTTTGTCCTTTTATGGTCTCATCTACCCTCTCTTAGTCCCACTGGCCCCCTAACCCTTCTTTTTCTATGATTTTGTAATTTTAAGGCTCTTATAGACATGAAATTATATGCTATGTAACCTTTTGGCAGTGACTTTTTTTTTCTTTTACCCAAAATATTTGCTTGACAGTTCAGAACACATTATTGCACATCGCAGTAATGTGTTCTCTTTCCTCCTTGAATCAAATTTCATGCTATCCTGTGCTGTCAGTCACCCCTAATACACACTCTTGATTGCATGCCATGCCTAGAACACAACATGTTTAACCATTCTCTCACTGAAAGACATCTGATTTGTTTCCAGTTTAATGTTATTACAATGAAATATTGTTGAGAAGTAAAATGATTATGTACATGTGTGTATAGGTTTGTGTGAACCCAAGTTTTCATTCCTTAGAGACAAATGCCACTACCAGGTTGTATGATCATTGCTTGCGTTATGTTTTGTCTTATAGAAAAATCCCAAGCTATTTTCCGGAGTAGTTGTAATATATAGAATTTCTTTTTATTATTATTATTGGAAGAGGGATTCATGGTTTACAGTAAGTATAGTTGTTGATACAGGTGTAACATTTCTCTTTTGCAAAACACCCTCAGGCCCAGCCTAGGGTCTCCTCCACATTATGTACCAGGACCTGAAATCACCCCTCACCTTCCCATATACCTTTGCTTTGGTGTAATATACCAAACCCAATCTTACTTCTACTTGGTGTTTCTCTTTGTGTTCTTATTTCTCAACTTCTGCCCATGAATGAGATCATCCCATATTTATCCTTCTATCTCTAGCTTATCTCATTTAACATGATTTCTTAAAGTTCCATCCAAGATGAAGTGAAGGTGAATTCATTCGTCTTACTAGCTGAATAGTGTGTGTGTGTGTGTGTGTGTGTGTGTGTGTGTGTGTGTGGTGTGTGTGTGTGTGTGTGTGTGTGTGTATTCATATTTATGTACCATTACTTCTTATCCATGCATCTACTATTGGACACCTAGGTTGCTTCCAGGTTTGGTTATTGCAATTTATGCTACTATAAACACAGGTATAGACAAATCTTTCTGGCTGAGTGTGTTTGATTCCTTAAGATATATCCCCAGAAAAGCAATTACTAGGTCATAGAGTAGGTTCATTTCTAGCCTTCAGAGAGTTCTCCAGCCTATTTTCTTTATTTTGTAGCCATTTTTTCCCATTTTATTGGATAGGATAGAGACAAATCTAGAGGGAGGGAAGACAGAAAGTGGGAGAGAATGCTAGACACCTGCAGATCTGCTTTACTGCTTGTGAAGTAACCACCCTCCAGCAGGTGAGGTCTCCAGCCTACTTTCCACAGGGGTTGGATCAATGTACATTCCCACCAGCTGTAGAGGATGCTTCCTTTATCCCCACAACCCTCCAATAGTGGTTTTATTTTCCTTTCTGATGTATGACATTCTCACAGGAGTGAAGTGGTATCTCATCGCTGTCTTTATTTGCATTTCTCTGACAAACAATGACTTGGAACATTTTTAATATGTCTTTTGGCTTTTTGGATCTCTTCTTTATTGAATATTCTGTCCATATCTTCTCCTTGCTTTTGGATGGGGTCACTTGGTTTGGCTTTTTGTTGCTGAGTTTGGTAGTGAGCTCTTTGTATATTTTGGTTATTAGCCTTTTGCCTGATGTGTGACATGTAAAGATCTACCATTCTTTTAAAGAGTCTCTTTGTTTGGGTGGCACTTTTTATGTTTGTTTGTTTCTGTGCATAAACCTTTCAGTTTGTTGTAGTCATATTAATCTGTTTTTGTTTTCCTTGAAATTGGACTTGAGTCATTGAAGATGCATAGAAAACATATATAGGAAAGAATTCTGCCAATTTTTTTTTTTAATAGTTGATGATTTTTTTTTCTAACATCCAAGTCCTTAATCCATCTGTAGTTGACTTTTATGTGTGATTTAATGTAGTGGCTCAGTTTCATTCTTCTGTACATTTTAACCCAATTTCCCCAGAACCATTTGTTTAAGAGACCTGACTTTCTCCATTTAATATTTTTGTCTCCTTGTCAAAAATTAGTTGTCCAGAAGTGTGGGGTCTTATTTATTTTAGGAGTTTTTTTCATGAAAAACAAGGTGTTACAAGATTGTAAGATTACAATGTAATCTTACAATCCAACAAAATGTATTTCTGGGCTTTCAATTCTATCCCACTAGCTAGTGTGTCTATTTTTGTTCTAATACTAAGCAGTTTTGATAGCAATGGTCATATAACAATAGTTTTAGATTTGCGAGTGCAATGCCACTAGTGCTGTTCTTTTTTTTCTCAAGATTGCTTTGGCAATTCTAGGTATTTTCTGGTTCCAGGTGAACATTTTTGTTCTATTCTCTTTAAAAAAAAAATGTTGATACCTTGATGGGCTTTCCATCCCATTTTGCATTTCTACCAACAATGTATGTGATTCAGCTTCTTTGCATTCTCAGCAGATATTTTGTGATGCTCTTTTTATTTCAGACACTCATCACTACAATAGCTGTGTAGTGATCTATCATTTTGGGTTTTATTTTCCCACTGAGTTATAATGCTAAGCATTTATTTGTGTGCTATTTGCTATCTATATGCTTGCTAGAGTGAATTCTCTCCATCTTCCTATTAGATTGTTTGACTTTACTATTTAGTTTTAATAGGTTTTGATATGTTCTAGATCCCTGTTTTTTGTTTGTTTATTTACTTGCTTGCCTTTTTATTTATTTTATTTAATTTTTTGGTCAAATAAGTGGTGTGAAATTTTATTCTTTTAAAAAAATATTTATTCCCTTTTGTTGACCTTGTTGTTTTAGTGTTGTAATTATTGTTGTCATCATTGGATAGGTCAGAGAGAAATGGGGGAAGACAGAGACAGAGAGGAGGAGAGAAAGATAGATACCTGCTGACCTGCTTCACGGCTTGTGAAGCAACTCCCCTGCAGGTAGGGAGCCAGGGCTTGAACCAGGATCCTTCCACTGGTCCTTGCACTTTGCACCACCTGCGCTTAACCCACTGCACTACAGCCCGACTCCCAGTAATTTTATTCTTCAGGTCTGTATTATCTTGTTTTTAATTTTATCTTTATGTTCTTTGTCTTGTGTGGAACTTGAAGTAATCCTGATAAATGACATAAGTCAAAAAGAAGAGGAGGAAGAGAAGGAAGAAGGAAAAGGTGAAGAAGAAGAAGGATGAATGCCAGATGATCTCATTCATAGCCAAAACTGTGAAAAGGGAAAACACATACTAAGTTTGGACTGGTGTAATGTATTGCACCAAAACAAAGGCCTCTGGGGAAGGAGGGAGAAGAGGAGACTGGCCAAGGGGGTGTTGGGTTCCTGATACATGATTGTAAAAAAGGACGTAAGTAGGGGGTGAGAGTGTTTTGCAGACAATGGAGAGATCAGAACTTGTGTCCACATGTCAATAACTGTACTGTGAGCCATTAACCCCAATAAAATGATTTTTTAAAGTTGCTTAAGTGATCATTATTATAAAACAAATGAACAACAACAACAAAAAAAGCCTATTAGGCCAAAAGAATAATATGATAGTACCAGAAGTGGACGAGGAAGGGGTACATCAATTCTATAGTGCTGGATGTAAACTATAGTTTGGGGGAAGGGATGATTCTAATGTAGTTCATACTGATGTCCATTTATAACGTTGTGTGCATGGAAAACTATATAATGCCTTAAGGCAATATCACTTCCATAAAATTTTTGCAAAGCCCTGCTTGTTGTGTTTAACACATAGCAAAGGACTAATAAATATAAGATGCCATTACATATATATATATATATATATACACATATATATGTAAGAAGATGCTAGGAGTCAATAAGTCAAAGGGATTAAGATCTAGAAACTGGAAAAGAAAAAAAAAAGGTCCTTTCTCCAGAACATCCAGAATGAGAAAAGCTCATTGAAGTGAATGTTTGACTTCTGATCTCCCAGACTATGAGAATTAATATCTATTATTTGGAACCACCAAGTTTGTAACAATTTCTTAGAAGAAACGAAGACATACTTTGTTATTGTACTTTTGTCAAAGCTCAGATTTGCAGTCACACCTCCTGTTTCATTCCTGATATCCATGATTTTTCTTCCTTCTTCCAATTTGCCAATATGTATTCATTTTATTGATTTTTCAAAGAATTTGCTTGTCTCATTGTCTATAAATCTATTTCATCTATTTATGTTTTTTATGATTTAATTTTCTTTTTCTTTTTTTTTTTTTGGTTTCCTGAGGTAGGAATTTCAGTTATTGACACTGCTTCCTTTCTAATGTAAGCACTTGGAACTATACAATTCCCTCTCACCACTGACTTTGGTTATATCTCACATACTTTGATACATTATATTTCCAATTTTATCTTGTTCTCTATTTTAATTATTTGCTTCTTTGACTATGAATTACGTAGAAGTATATTTTTGGACTGTCAAATAATTAGAGGTTTTCCTTCTTCTTGGTATTGACGTGTTTGATTACAGTATAACCATATTATAGAATCTATGTGATCTTTTAAAAAATATTTATCAGTTAGAGAAAAATAAAGAATCAGACCATCACCAAGGCACACAAGATGCTAGGGATTTTTTTTTTATTGGGGAATTAATGTTTTACATTCAACAGTACATACGTTTGTACATGCATAACATTTGCCAGTTTTGCATATAACAATAACCTCCATTAGGTCCTCTATCATCCTTTTTGAACCTGTATTCTCCACCCCCCCCCCCACACACACACACCCCAGAGTCTTTTACTTTGGTGCAATATGCCAATTCTAGATGCTAGGGATTTTATTCAAAATTGAGACTCTTGAGAATCCAGTGCTTTATCCACAGCTTCAAATCCTGGGCTGCTAATTTGTATGATCTTAATGACTTTCTCTTTGTTACCAGGATTACTTCTGGGGCATGTAGCCTGTATAACTCCACCATTCTCAGTGGCTTTCTTCTTTTTTTCTTTCTGTTTGTTTTCCTCCAGGGTTATTGCTGGGGCTTGGTGCCTGCACCATGAATCCACTGCTCCTGGAAGCCTTCCCCCCCCCCTTTTGTTGCCCTTGTTATTGTAGCCTTGTTGTGGTTATTATTATTGTTGATGTTGTTTGTTGTTGCATAGAGAGAAATGGAGAGAGGAGGGGAAGACAGAGAGGGGGAGAGAAAGATAGACACCTGCAGACCTGCTTCCCTGCCTCTGAAGCCACTTCCCTGCTGGTGGGGAGTCGGGGGCTCAAACTGGCATCCTTAGACCAGCCCTTGCACTTTGTGCCATGTGCACTTAACCCCCTGCACTACCGCCCTACCCCCTTTTCTTTCTTTTTGAGAGTTGGTGAGAGACAGGGAGATAGAGGAGACAGAGAGAAGGAGAGCTACCTGGCACAGTGCTTCACTGATTGTGAAGTTTCCTCACTACATATTGGGGGGGTATTTTGGGGGGGTTGAGCCCAGTTCCTCGTGCATAGTAACATGTATGCCATGTGTACACTAGGAGTGACTGATCACCCAGTCCCTGATTTTTATTTTTATGTTTTTTACATTGGTTGAAGTTAGTTTTATGGTGAAGGATATATTTGATATTGGTGAATGCTCCAGGAATACTTTTCAACAGAAGAATATTCTTGTGGTTGAATGTTCTATATTTTTACTAAATCCTGCCAATTTATTATGATGTTTACATGCCACGGATAGCCTTGCTAACTTTTTATCTAGCAGGTCTATCAAGTGTTGCTAAGGGAGTGATAAAGTCTGGTTGTAATTGTGCATTTGTCTGTTTCTTCTTTCAGTTCCATTTGTTTTTAGTTCATACATTTTAAGGCTCTATTGTTTGATATATTCACATTTACGATCGTTATGTCTTCCTGGTAAATTTATTCCTCTCTGTCTCTAGTATTATTTTTTACTGTGAATTATATTTTACTTGGAATTAATATAAGCACTATTTAGAGAGGTTACTGTTAGACTTTGCTACTATTTACATCCTTTTACCTTCAATATTTCTGCATCATTAAATTTGAAATAAGCTTCTTATAGCAGCATTAGGTAAGTCATATTGTCTTACTTATAAACACTCTGCCAGTGTCTTCATAGATATGTGTATATTTCTCTTTTTTTTTTCAAAAATTTTTCTGAGCCCATAGTCTACAACACTATTGTTGTCAAAGGGATAGGGTTTCATATCTACCCCAAAGAAATGCTAGCACACCTCACCTGCCACCAAATTTCCCACAGGGCACTGGGTTTTTGATGCCCTTTATTTAGATCATTTAAGGTAATGTCTAGGCTTAGGTCATTTTTTATTATTTGTTTTCTGCTTCCTGCCTTTCTCAGTCCTCTTGTTTTTTTTCCTCATCTTACAGTGAATTGTTTGAATTCTGGGCTTTTTTTCATTTGTTTGTTTGTTTTTATAATAGTCATTTTAGTTATTATACTGGACATGTTTGTCTTACCACATATACTGGTATTGTGAATTACCATTGCAAGTGAAGTATAGAAAACTTATTCTCATGCTTCCTTGAGTCTCCTCACTTGAAAAATGCAGTTTACTTATACTGAGTACATTGGTAGCGGGTGTTATAATTTTTGCTCCCATCTACCAAATATTATTTTTTAAGTTATTCATGAAACAAAAAATATATATTTGATTGTATTTATCCCCATTTTTTCCTATCCCAGTTTTCTTTTTTTTTTTTTTTTCCCTCCAGGGTTATTGCTGGGCTCGGTGCCTGCACCATGAATTCACCGCTCCTAGAGGCCATTTTTCCCCCTTTTGTTGCCCTTGTTGTTGTAGCCTCGTTGTGGATATTATTATTGCCATTGCTGCTGTTGTTCATTGTTGGATAGGACAGAGAGAAATGGAGAGAGGAGGGGAAGACAGAGAGGGGGAGAGAAAGATAGACATTTACAGACCTGCCTCACCACCTGTGAAGCGACTCCCCTGCAGGTGGGGAGCCGGGGGCTCGAACTGGGATCCTTACTCCAGTCCTTGCGCTTTGCGCCACATGCGCTTAACCCACTGCACCACCACCCGACCCCCATCCCAGTTTTCATTCCTTTTGAATTTCCAAGATTCTGTTCTCACACCCTGTCTTTATTCATATTTCATTCTCAAGCATTCCTTAATGGTAACTTTTCTAGCAACAAAGTCTTCTATTTTTCTTTTCTAGTGCTGTATTTATTTCCCATTAAAGTTAAAGAACAATTTAGATATTGAGACTACAGCTGAGAGTTATTTCTTTTAGGACTTAAAAATTATGTGGGGGAGTTAGGCAGTGGTGCATCCAGTAGTTCACACACAATATTATGTGTGAGTACCCGGCTTCAAACTTGGGTCCTCATCTTCAGGCAAATACAACAGTAGTGCTACAGATGCCTTTCTCTCTCTCTCTCTCTCTCTCTCTCTCTCTCTCACACACACACACACACACACACACACACACACACACAGCCTTTATTTTTTAAAATTTTGTTAGTGATATATTCTTGATTTACAGAATTACAAGGTATCCGGTATAACTCCACACCATTCCCACCACCAGAGTTCTGTATCCCCATTCCCTCCATAGCAAGCAAAATAGTTCTCCTAAGGTTGCAGATATAGGTTACCTATTATTTCTAGGACTGTCTTTCTATATTTGTATATATTTGCCCCCTTTTTTATGATCCCATCCTTTCTTCCTTTCTAAGTCATGCATACACCTATTACTACATCCACTTCTCTCTCAGTGTCCTGATGAGATTGGATTTCAGAGCCCTGTGGTCATCTTCCCTTTATCATTTCTCCCTACTGAGAGTATAAACCAAAGTCATTTATAGGGTGCAGAAGGTGGAAGGTCTGGCTTATGTTAATTGTTTCTTCATTGGACCTGAGCATTGGCAAGTTAACCCATACCCACAGCCTGTTTCTGTGTTTCCCTAGTGGGTAGAGCTCTGGAGAGGTGAGGTTCCAGGACACAATGGTGAGGTCATCTGCCCAGGGAAGAAGTCAGGATGGTGTCATGGTAGTATCTGCAACTTGGTGGCTGAAAGATACAAAGCAGGACAAAATGATTAATCAACTGGAACAAAAAAGTGTGACTAGAACAGATGAGAATAGGGCCTATGACTATTGTAGTTTTCGCTTGAGTTTGATAGCTAACACAGATTTTTACAAAAATATTGTCTGAGAAGATGGTGTCAGCACACAGCCTTTATCAAAGAAGAAAAGCATACTTTTTCTGGTGTCCATGTTTTCAGATAAGCTATCTGCTGTCACTCAAATTGTTGTTTTTTCTAGGTTTTATATGATTTCCTTATAACCCTTTTCAACATGTTTTCGTCTTTAGTTTTCAAAAACTGAACTTGTTTTGGTGTGAGTTTCATCAGGCATATCCTATACAGACTTCATTCAATAATATAAATCTGTAGGATTATGTTATTTTTGAAATCTATGAATTTTTATCTATTATTGAGTTGAGTACTTTTTTTTTTAGTAATAAACCTCCCATTTCCTTGTGAGATCTGAAGATAAAATGCTAACTCATGGGTGTCGGGTAGTAACGCAGCGGGTTAAGTGCACATGGCACAAAGCGCAAGGACCGGTGTAAGTTTCCTGGTTCAAGCCCCCGGCTCCCCACCTGCAGGGGAGTTGCTTCACAGGCAGTGAAGCAGGTCTGCAGGTGTCTGTCTTTCTCTCCCCCTCTGTCTTTCCCTCCTTTCTTCGTTTCTCTCTGTCCTATCCAACAACAATGACATCAATAATAACTACAACAATAAAAACAACAAGGACAACAAAAAGGAATAAGTAAATAAATAAATAAACAATGTTAACTCATTATTTCCCCTCATCATTTCACACGATTCAATTAATTATAACATTTTATTTTCTCACTGTTGTTCAGAATAGATAGATTCTATTCATCTGCCCTCTGGTTCATTGATTTTATCCTGTCATATCCACTATACTATTGAATATGTCCAAAGAGTTTTATTTTACTCAGAACATTTATCACTTGTGAAATTTTCATTTTGTTATTTTTATAACTTCTATTTCTCTGGATTATCCCTTTTTTTTTCATTTGTTTCAAGATAACATAATTAGTAGTTGAAACATCTTATGGTGACTTTGAAAGCTGTTGTCAGCTGATGTCAACATCTGATTCATCTTTGCTTCTGTATCTTTTATCATCTCTTCTCATTTATGCTGTAATTTTCTTGGTTCTTGGTATAACTAATGATTTTCTGTTCTATCTGGTACATTTTGGATATTTTATTTTGAGACATTAGATTCTACATAATCTTAAATTTTAGCGGTCAAACCCCTTGTTATATAGAGTATTGTAAGACCAGACCAGTGTGTATGTTAAATTTTCTGCTAGTCCCTAGGGATATAACACCAGAAAAAGTGGGAGTATTTGCTCATACTGTTGTAAATGAACAGGGCAGGGATACAGCTGTCTCCTTGACATTGCTGACAATTTGATGGCCAATAGGAGATGCAAACTCACGGACCATCATTTTCTTAGATTGTGTTGTCACCCTATTTGCCACTTATTGTCAACAAGGAGGGGAGAGTTTGGGGTTCCATTCATGCCACATTGTAACAGCAGAAGGTTAGCTCCCTTCAATGCCCCGATGACACTATGGTGGAGAGGGGAGTATGCAGAGTCCACTAGTGCTTCCTCAGACTACCCACCATTATTCTGGGTGGTGGTGATTAGACATTCTTTTCCTCAATATACCCCATGATCCACCCAGGAGGAGAGGGTGAGGAGAACAGGCATGTCACATAGCTTTGTTTGGTCTCTCAGTTTCAAGTATGAAGGTGTAGGCAAGTATGGACACTCAGCTCACTGATAGGCCCTGCTGCCATTATGCTGGGGAAAATGGAGCTCTGTTTATGTTCTGCCAGATGGATACAAGATAAGCTTAATTCCCATTAGCCCCAGCACTAACTGCTCTGTGGGTTTGAATGGCCAACTTCCTGCCAACCCCCCACTGAAGCCGCAAAGGGGTGGTGGGGCTAGTTTTTATGTTTAGTGTTTAGCAGAAAGAGTATGACAGATATCGGTCAAAAAAAGTTTTCTTGGATCTTAGTGTGATCTGGCTGTGACATCTGTCACCCCATGGATAACATGGGTTGATTTGGCTGGTCTGGCTCGCTAGACGAGTGTCCTCTTCCTCCCTCACTGCTCCTTGTACGTTCAGTCAAAGAGGACAACCTTCCTGAGTCTTGGGTCAAAGGGTATACGAGTAGCTACACTCCCCTGCTAGAACCTCCAAACAAGCTCTCAGTAAGTTTTGCTCTTTATTTTTTTCCCTTTTGTTGCTTATCTTTGTTACTATTATTGTTGTTACTGCTGTCGTTGTTGGGTAGGACAGAGAGGAATCGAGAGAGGAGGGGAAGACAGAGAAGGGGAGAGAAAGATAGACATTTGCGGACTTGCTTCACTGCTTATGAAACGAGCCCCCTGCAGGTGGGGAGCCTGGGGCTCGAACCAGGATCCTTATGCAGGTCCTTGCACTTTGCACCATGTGCAATTAACCCGCTGCACTACTGCCTGGCCCCCAGTTTTGCACTTTTTAAGCCACTATTTTCCTAGGCTAGTTCTTTGTCTGTTTTGACTGGGAGAACAGCCTGCTTACATAAGTGCTTGTTGATAGTTCCAAGTTGGAGATATCTGAAGTTCCCTGAGAATGACATGTAAGGACAATAAATAAATCCAAGGAGTTCAAAACCTTGCCATTCCTCAAATCTTCTTGTTATCACGTAGTTTGATAGTGTCCTTCTACATCTCAGTGCCTTCCTGTGTTCCTTATATGATGTTAGAGGTTCTATTTTTTTTTTAATATAATAGGGAGGATCTGAGAATAATGGATTGTTTTACCTTTCTAGATCTAGAAATCCCCATTTGATTTTAACATTCTACATATAACATCTTTAGAAGTTCACAAAAGCAGCTGTCAGACTTATATCAGAATTCCCACTGAAAGGTAGGGGTTTAAAGACAGTGTATTCATAGTAAATGAAACTTATTTCGAGTGACACCCATTAAACTGTATAGTTCTACTAGAGAAATATTTTCAGGTGTGATTTTTATTAGCATCCTCACACTAGAGAAGTTCTATCAGTAAGGATGACATCTTCTAGACATTAGTATCACAAAGATAGACAAGTGAATGGATAGAACCATTACTTTTAATTTATTGGTTTAACACTGATTAGAATATTATACAATTTTAGGGGTATAGTTTTATAGGAACATATGTTTACAAGACTCACATATGTATATAAGTACCACCAAAGTTTCAGTGCCATTGAATCAATAAGATCTTCTACTTAATTCACACACACACACACACACACACACACACACACACACACACACACCATATTGCCTCTGGAACCACCAGTTTTCATAGTCTACAAGTCTTTTCTTACTATTTTTTGTAAGTTTATTTGTCTTCATTACTTGTAATTAACATATAAGTGAAGCAATTTGGTAGTTGTCTCTCATTATGTTATTTCAGTGAGCATGATCACCTCAAGTTCCAGCCATTTTGACTGACTCTTGGAGAAAATGAACACTAGCTTTCTATTAATAGCTTCCCCACCTGGTCATCTCAGAGTCATGACCCTCAAATGTGGATGCCCATCCTCCAGGACAAGTCCCATGTGGTTTGTGTTTTCTCTACAACTTCCTAATGGAGGCCAGATGTCATATGCCTTTAAATTTCCTTTAGGAAATAATTATACCATTTCATGGCAGACTTAGAAGGCACAGACTTGGCCTCTTAAACAGTCTTGTAATTGGCATTGACATCAGGAAAGATGTTGTTCCATTAATCTCTCTTAGCATAATTTTTTCCCAAACTTGGGTGGTGTACTCTAATGCTATAGGTCAGAAGCTTCAGTACTGGGGGCCTTTTCAGGCTTTACCCTTGCACCTCTTCACCAGTTGCTGATTTGTATCATTTGTAGAGAACTAGTAATGGTAGGTAAACTGTGTTCCATTTCATTGGTCACCCTAGAAAACTATTGAACCTAATGGAGTAAGGGCATATTATCTCTGGATTTATAACTGCTTGGGCATTGGGACAGGAGGCTGAGGATTTGTGACTGGCACCAAAAGTGGGTACTAGTCTTGTGGGAATTTATCCCAAGCCAACTCCAGGTAATTCTGTGCCAACTCCAGGTGTCAGTGCCAGAAATGAATTGAATTGTTCAGCACACACTTGGTGTCCAGGGAATCCAAGAATTGGTTGTTGGTGTTGGAAAATACTCTTCACTGTGGCATCAAAGTGTGTAGCCAAAATTGAGCATCTCTTTGCTGGCAGGCAGGAAGGCAGCCATTTCAGCAGGTATGCATGACAAATGTTATACATGGTTTAACTAAATGCAGGGTAAGAGTCAGGAATGGTCTCCCAATGGTCAGTGTGGATAAAGGCTGCCCTCAACCAAAAAATAAAAATTTATAAAACTTAAATACTAAATATATATACTTTATAGAGGATATACATTCTGTTTAGGAGCCTTGGGTACACAATTGTTTTCACAGGGGCAAGCTTGAATATTCAGCATGGTTTGCTTTCAAAACTGACATTAGACCGGGAGTAAGAACAACTGCAAACAAGCACAGGAAATCTTTCAGGGTTGATGGGAGTGCTCTAGAATTTAATAGTGGTGATGGTTACACCACTCTGTAAATTTACTGCAAATTCTCTAATTGTGAAAAAAACATTAAGAGCACAGATGGAATAACAGTCTATTTTGTGAGGTAAGAACAAGTGTCAAAGTTGACTTATCTTCTTGAAAAATAGAGAGGACGATAGCATAATTATTGTGGGGGGAAAAAAGACTTATACCTAAGTCTCTGAGGGTGAGTCTGGAGTCAGTCTCCAGACCATCAAAAGCCAGAGATAAGGAGTACTCTGATGAGAGGGAATGATGGAAGGAAGTAAGGGGGAAGGGGAAGAAGAAGGAGGAGAAAGCCAAAAGCCTAGGAGGAGGAGGAGGGAGGAAAAAGGAAGGAAGGAAGGAAAGAAGGAAGGAAGGAAGGAAGGAAGGAAGGAAGGAAGGAAGGAAGGAAGGAAGGAAGGGTGGGTGATAGAGAAACCAGAATAATCGCTATGGGGGACAAAAGTGCTCATCTGTCCTTGGTAAAGATCAAGTTAAAGTCATGTATGGACATAATTATAGAAGTACAGTCTTTATACAGGAATCCTTCACTTTCAAACATAGATTGGGGCCACTCCCTGAATCTGTCTCTCCCACACTTCTTTTTTTTTTTTTTTTTCCTCCTCCAGGGTTATTGCTGGGCTCGGTGCCTGCACCATGAATCCACCGCTCCTGGAGGCCATTTTTTTCCCCCTTTTGTTGCCCTTGTTGTAGCTTCGTTGTGGTTATTATTATTATTGCCCTTGTTGACGCAATTCATTGTTGGATAGGACAGAGAGAAATGGAGAGAGGAGGGGAAGACAGAGAAGGGGAGAGAAAGATAGACACCTGCAGACCTGCTTCACCGCCTGTGAAGCGACTCCCCTGCAGGTGGGGAGCCGGGGGCTCGAAACAGGATCCTTACGTCGGTCCCTGCACTTTGTGCCACATGCGCTTAACCCACTGCACCACCGCCCGACCCCCTCTCCCACACTTCTTAATTAAATTGAACATACTCTTGTTGAACAGGAAACACTTTCAGGGCACCTCATTGCTGTAACTACCCAAACTCCAGGTATCACCATTTGGTAGGTCCTCTTCTGTCACTTCTCCTCCTCCTCTTCCTCTTTCTCCTCTTCTTTCTCCTCCTCCTCCTTCTTCTTCTACATAGTTTTACACCTCCTCTCCTTGACCCCAATATAGGCTTTCTGATCTCACTCAAGAAACACCTTGCTGAAGTTAACAGCAAAGAAGCCAGTATGCTGAAGCTCTGAGGCCTGCTATGTAGAAACGCCCTGAAATCTTACAGGGAAGGCTTAAATGTGAATATCATATCAATGCTACTAGCTGATCTCTCTGTGTTACAGAATTTTTTTTACTGGACACTAACCTATTTGTGGTTACCTTATACAGACTGAGATACATGGACACACTTAGCTGTTTTATAGCATTATTCTCCATACAGAGGCTGACCATTTAAGTAGAGGTGATCTGTTGAAATAAGATCTCAGAAAGAACAGAAACAGACCTCATGTATATTTCTTAGCAGTTCATTTCTGGGTACCATCTTTTTACATTGCTTGGTGAAGTGAAAAATCTACTTAGTGATCTTAGACTATCCTTTACAAAGCCATAGTAGTTGCCAGTCTTGCTACTGATGCGTTTTCCAGAAGACCTCAACTTAACCTCAAAACAGTTAGTAAAACAATTCTTTCTGCCCAAGTAACTCTCTCCCTGCAAGAGGTTCTGATGAACGTTGTATTTTGTCTTTGGTATGTTATTCCTCATGTTCCATTACTCCACTTTAGGCTAAGAGTCATGGGCAGGCATTTGGTTGGTTCATCCTCTGGCCTGTGCCCCAAAGGTCATTCATTTGACTGACACAGGGCACACTTTTTCCCTAGCATATCAGTAGCTAAAAGCCCCCTTAGTCTTTCTCTATGCTCACAGAATTGGAACATATCTCACGCTTCCTTGCTATCATTTATTCCCAATTTTCCAAGGGGAAGGACTTTCATGTTGGGAATTACAGACCATGTAGTAAACAGATATGACTCTATGATAAGCCCATGAGGGTAGATATTTTAGAAAAGCTTCTAGAACTTTCCAGTCATGCAAATCCCTGTAGTTGTCTGCTGGCCTAAAGCAAAGTGTCTTTTCTCTTGCTAAGCTCTAACTCTACTACCAACTCTTCAGAGAGAGAGCATCCAATGTTTGCACACCACGCTCGAATATCTTCTTGATGACACATACTCCAATATGGTCAAGAAATATTTTGCCTAATATGGATCTCTTACAACACACACATCAAAGACTGTCATATAGTACTTACACTGAAATACTTAGAAAACTATAACCAGAGTAATAGTTATGCTACTGGCACAAATAGATTATCTGTAGAGCATACAGCATATTGGCAGATTTAGTCAAGACTATAATGGTGGGGAAAATCTTATTCAAAATATGATTGTACAGGCCAAGAGATAGCACACAGAGTAGGCCACATGTCTTGCCATTCTTAGCCCACATCTGAGGTTGGCACCACATGTGAATACCACAATGTGAGGGGAAGCCCCAGTGCTGTGGTGTAGCTCCTGTATGAATGAAAAAGTCAGCCTAGGAGCAACCGGACTCTGTAGTTAATTAAACAATCAAAGCATTATTGGTCTCATGACTCTTATTTCTATTTGGCTCATACAAAAGCAAGTATGCAGCTTCACACTTCTTCACAAGTTCATTTTCTTTCTCCTTGGGTTCTTTGAGAAATGAGGATATGATACATGACGGTGGCCAGTCTCTCAGTTCAGTACTGTTTCCTGATAACCAGAACCTTCTCTGTGCTGAAAAGGAGAGTAGGTTAGGGAAGACGAGTTAGGGGGAGAAAATCTCTAAGACCTTCCAGTTACAAGCACAATCAAATTAAGGACTTCTGCTGCCTGTATATGGTGCATTTGTCTTGATTAAATTTGGGATGTGTAGGATATCAGTCTACTCCAGTTGCTGCATTAATAAAACAGACACTAGCAACCCCCTCTTAAACAACATAACAAATGTGTATGAATCATTTATATGACTTTTTTCTGTCAAATGATGTTTGACAATAATCAGATGATAATGAAATGTATAATTAATAATAAAAATGCCAACATCTGTTAGCTTGTTATTACAGACTGATTTTTCAGAGTACTATTTCAAATGTGTCACCATTAACCTAATTTATATTAGAATCTGCTAAATACAATCTGCTTTCATTAGTTGTTAATCTGGGTTGGCATATGACACTGAGGAGCTACTTCTCTCTCTCTCTCTCTCTCTCTCTCTCTCTCTCTCTCTCTCTCTCTCCACTCCCCCTCCTCATTTCTCGCTCTTGACTCTCCCCCCAAATGTCTTTACAAACTGGCTGTCTCAAATCAAAGTGTGCTGTCAGCAGATGGAGCAGGTTGGCTGGCTGGTCGTTCTCAGCTGCAAATGATCAGTGCTTTGAGCTGAAGTAGTAGCACTTGTTTGCAAAAAATACAGGGAACCTTTAAAGTAACTTCCTGAAGCTATTCCTTCATCAGTTCACCTGCATGTGAGGTGGTGTCTTCCCTTGCGTCCGTACAGTGATCTCTACACCTGGAGCCTGGCTTCCCTTCCAGGTCTGGGATTCTGTTCCCACGAGATAACATTCATTGTGGGGTCTTAGACAACACCGACCCTAACTCAGAGGTTCATTCAGAGACTGAAGGAAACTTTTTCAAAAGAACAACCTCCAGGCACCTAGCTAGTTTCCACTAATGTGAAGCACATGGACGAGATGAGCCTGGAGCATCTCATAAAGGTAAGAAATGAGGACATCCTTCAAACAGTAAAAGCTATGAAAGACGACAAATTGAGAGGAATATGTGAAAGAGGTGCAGAGGACAAGTGAGAGAGCTTCCAAAGCGGGAACAGCTTAAGGGACAAAATAAAATTTCACCAAATTATAGTCCAGGATTTAAAATAAATAGCCAGAAGCACATGAAATTAGAAATACATGATTGAATGATTTAATAAATAGAGAGCAAGAGGAAACTATCCCATAGAAGAGAAGGCCATATTATTTATGCAGGTGCACACCCTTAAGAATAGGAAGCATGACTCCCCACTTCTTAAGTGAGAGCTGCACATATTGACCTCCTTCCAGAGAGGGATAGATCTAGTGACTTGCCAGAGAAGAAACTTGATGGGTACTGCCTTAGCTGGGTGATCAAGGTCAAGGTCAGCAGTCCTATAACTTGGTGACTGTTTGTGTCTGATTTGATGTGATAGACATTATCTATGTGGTGTTTCTTCCCCCACCCCCATACACACCCCGAACCATCAGCTCAATTTTATCACAAAAGAAACATCTTGATAAAGATCCCAATAGTGGGCCATTCTTCACAGCCCCTGGTGTCTCCTTCTTAAATCTGCCAAGGTCAGCAAAAACAGTCTGATGAAATGCCATAGATGGGAGAAACCCAAGAATCTTGGACCATGAAAAGTAACATGGTATCCTAGGTAAGATCTTGACACAGAAAAAGGACATTGAAACAGAAAGAGGACAAAGATCATCTAAGTGAACTATGGGGCTGGTTAATAATGATGTGTCACCATCAGCTCATTAATATAGCAGATGTCTCTTCTGATGTCAACGGTTACTAGTGGAGAACACATGGAGTGGGGTTGAGGAAGTTTCTATAGCTGTTTTCTAAATTTTTCTGCTTACCTGAAACTTTTCAGCAAATTTAAGTGTATTTTTGAAAGCACATGTCACCTTTGTCTTCGAGGGATTATTAGATTTTTGCTGGTGAATATTGTCTCACATCTACAAATATTGATTAAAAATAATTCTGATAACACTAAGACCTCATGCTATCCAGTGCTACTTCCATAAAATATGTTAAAAATAATTTTTTAAAAAATGAACCTGTGGGGGCTTGGCAGTAGTGCAGCGGTTTAAGCGTACATGGCTCGAAGCACAAGGACTGGCATAGGGATCCCGGTTCGAGCATCGGTTCCCTACCTACAGGGGGGTCACTTCACAAGCGGTTAAACAGGTCTGCAGGTGTCTTTCTTTCTCTCCCTCTCTCTGTCTTCCCATCCTCTCTCCATTTTTCTCTGTCCTATCCAACAACAGCAATAACAACAACAATAATAACAACAAAAACAATAAACAACAAGGGCAACAAAAGGGTAAAAAAAAAAGCCTCCAGGAGCAGTGGATTCATAGTGCAGGCACTGAGCCCCAACAATGACCCTGGAGGCAAAAAAAAAAAAAAAAAAAGAATCTGCTATGACAGAAACAGTGGCTTCCTTGTGGGGAGAGGACTCAGGACTTGACATTGGACCCAAAACTTCCCCCCTTCAGGAATCTGACAGTGGCGCATGTCCTCAGGTGGGTGTAACTACATGGATGCATTTCATATGGAAAATACTCATCAAGTGTTCACCTAAATATGCATCATTTACACGTTTAATGAAGAATAAACATGAATCAGTAGAAGGGCATGTGCAATTTTTCTTAGGATTATTGGGCACCAGGACAGTCTGCAGTGTGCGAAGTGGCCAGCAGCAATGGTTATGTTCCCATGAATAGGGCATCTGCCTGTCTCACCATCAGCAGGATTCCCTGCACATGGGGAGACTCAAGGTGTCTCAGCAAGAGAATATATAAAGGGTTTGGCCTGTATCAAAAGCTGGTACTTCAAAAACTGGCTCTGGTTTTAGAGAAACCTGTGAAGTCTCACCTATCTTCACCTTAGAATCAACTTGGGAAATTTTCCAGAGCGTGAATGGTGCTCAAAGACATGTCTTGTACTCTAGTGCAATTGGTACATCACTCACCAATAGATAGAACCTCTGAAGGCTTCCAGTGCACTTAATAGATTGCTAGAAAGGAAGTTACTTATTAATTAAATAGATCAGAATTTATGCATCCATGAGACCTATTGAAATCCTCGCTCTTGATATGTATTAACTACTAGGAGATATTGGAGCTCTTTCCTTCTCTTGTGAACTGAGGGTTGTCAGTTGCCTATCTCCTTACCTTAGTCAAGGAGCAAAGATGCTGTTCTATAATACACTTAAGTCAAGAGTTATTGGGGCCAGGCAGTGGCACACCCTGTTAAGTGCACACACTACAGTGTGCGAGAACCAAAGTTCAAGCCCTTCGTCCCCACCTGCAGCCAGAAAGCTTCACAAGTGGTGAAACAGGGCTGCAGGTGTCTGTCTCCACCTATCTATCTGTCTGTCTGTCTGTCTGTCTATCTATCTATCTATTTATGTATCTATCTACATATATATGTACATATATATATATATATATATCTTCCTATTTTCTCTCAATTTCTCTCTGTCTTTATCCAATAATAAATTAATGTGCTTTTAAAAAAGAGTTAACTAGTTATAAAAAGCATCCTAAGTTTTTGCACACACAGGAAAATGATAATAATAATAATAATGTTAAATATGGCCTTGGGCCAATCTGGGATAAATGCTGGAAATCAAGAACCTTTTTCTTTTCAGATCACCTCTTGAACAGAAAGTGGTAATATCACACACCCACACAGTCCTTTATACCTCAGAATCCTCACAATATTTCACCAGTTACTCTTCATATCCACAGGGCTTGCATTTGTTGGAAAAGGAAGTCAGTCGTGATAACCACTGGCCCCACATGGCCTGCCCTTTCAAAGCCAAGTTAAGTGGAGCAGAGACAGAGGTGGGTAGTAGGAGGAGCTGCAGGAGTCCCATAACTTCATCTGGCTTTTGGGGCCCCAAACATTTCCTCTCTGTTCTCGTCCCACATGTTTACCTAGTTTGAGCATCAAGGTGTAATAATGAACGACCACAGTGAGCAACAGTGACAGTGGGAAAGCACACCTACAGAAGTATCATGTTTCTAAGCAGATTCTACAAACCACGCAAGGCTTACAAAATGCAAGGCTAAAAAGTAATGAGACTTGATTTGTTAGCAGTGAATGGCTATGAAATACTACTTTGTTACTATTGTCTTTTAATTATGGTTTCCTTTATTTTTAATATGTGTGTATTTATTTGTTTGTTCATTTATTTTAATGAGAAGCACAAAAAGATACAGAGAAAGGACCAGAGCACTGTTCTGGTCTATAGTGGTGTTGGGGACTGAATCTGGGACCTTACAGCCTCAGGATAACCATTATGTTGGCTCCCCGACTCTCTCCTTGTTACATTCTATCAGCTGAACCCTAGGCTGTCTCTGTCCCTGTCTCCAGCTCCATCCCCATCTTTCCCTCTTCCAAAAATCCCTAATTGCTTTGACTGCTTTATTCTCATAAAAGTATTTGGGTTAGTGTTTGGTGCTCAGAGTGGTTGAAGAAATCCCTATTTTAGATCTGGACTGACTGGTTCCTTCCAGAAGCCCTTGGTCAGAAGTGGAGAGGAAAATGTAAGTCCTTTTGTGAGGAAGATGAAATTCCCTGGCAGGTTCCTCCTACACTCCTAAATATGGTGAAATAGAGATTGTGTCTGTCCTGTTCCTGTGCCTGATGTTCAGGACCACAGATCCCTATGCCTCTTTTTTAAAATAATTAATTAGTTTTTTTTATTATTGTCACTAGGAATATTATTGTCACTGGAACTAGGTACCAGCATGGCTTATCCAAGGCTCTCAGGGGCCATTTTGTTTTAATTTTATTTTTTAAATATGACAGAAAAAAATTGAGAGGCTTTGGGGAGATGAAGAGGGAAAGAGCAGTGGCGCAAAGCGCGGGGCCGGCGTAAGGACCCCGGTTCGAGCCCCGGCTCCCCACCTGCAGGGGAGTCGCTTCACAGGCGGTGAAGCAGGTCTGCAGGTATCTATCTTTCTCTCTCCCTCTCTGTCTTCCCCTCCTCTCTCCATGTCTTGCTGTCCTATCTAACAATGACAACATCAATAACAACAACAATAATAACTACAACAACAATTTTTTAAAAAGGGCACCTAAAGTGAAAATAAATAAATATTAAAAAAAATTTTCTTAAAAAGAAGAAAAGAGTTTAAAAAAAAAAAAAGAGGCATTGGTGGTAAACTGGATTGAGCAGACATGTTACACTGCACAGAAACAACATTCAAGCCCTCAGTAGACACCTACAGGCAAAATGATGCCAGTGGAAGCAATGCTGCAAGTACTTGTCAGTTTCTGTTCTTCTCTGTTTCCCACTGTCCTTTCAATATCTTTGTCCAATAAATAAATAAAGATAACTGAAAATAATGAAATACTTGCTTCATGATTCGGGAAGCTTTCCTCCAGCAGGTGGGGAGCAGGGACTAACCCTAACCCTAACCCTAACCCTAACCCTAACCCTAACCCTAACCCTAACCCTAACCCTAACCCTAACCCTAACCCTAACCCTAACCCTAACCCTAACCCAGGTCCTTGCTCATGGTAATATGTGTGTTCAACCAAATGCACTACAGCCCAGCCCCCTTCCCTGCACCTCTTGAGGTGCATTCACCTCACTTTTTTTCTCTCCTTGATTATAACTTTTTTCTTTTTAAATTTTTTTTATTTATAAAAAGGAAAAACTAACAAAAACCATAGGATAAAAGGGGTACAACTCCATGCAATTCCCACCACCAGAAGTCTATATCCCATCCCCTTCCCTGATAGCTTTCCTATTCTTTATCCCTCTGGGAATATGGACCCAGGGTCATTGTGGGTTGCAGAAGGTGGAAGATCTGGTCGAAGGTAGTTGCTTCCCTGCTGAACATGGGCATTGGCAGGTCGACCCATACTCCTAGCCTGCCTCTCTCTTTCGCTAGTGGGGAAGGGCTCTGGGGAAGCAGGGCTCCAGGACACATTGGTGGGGTCATCTGTCCAGGGAAGTCCAGTTGGCACCATGCTAGCATCTGGAACCTGGTAGCTGAAAAGAGAGTTAACATATAAAGCCAAACAAATTGTTGACTAATCATGAACCCAAAGGCTGGAATAGTTCATATGAAGAGTTGGGTTCTCTGTTCTTTAGATAGTTAGTAGGCCTATTTTAGTTATATTACAAAGGGCCCATGACTATACTAGTTTTGTTTGTTTATTTGTTTGTTTGTTTTTCTGAGCCTGACATCTGATATGTAGGTGGGCCAAACAAATTGTTGACTAATCATGAACCTAAAGGCTGGAATAGTGCAGATGAAGATTTGGGGGTTTCTATTTTGTAGACCTATTTTAGTTATATTCCAAAGGGCCATGAGTATACTAGGGCTTTTTGTTGTTGTTGCTGTTTGTTTGTTTGTTTGTGTGTTTGTTTATTTTCTGAGCCTGACATCTGATATGCAGGTGGGCCCAAGCTATTGTCTGGGAAGATGATGTCATGGCTGCAAAAAGGACCAGAAAGCTGGATCAGAGAAGAGAGCAGCTCCCAAATATGGGAAAGGTGTATAAATATTGCTAACTGTATACCCCATCGATCCCAAAACCTAGATATAGACCAGGTCCCATGAGATACAGCATATGTTCCCATGCATCCATAAATTAGGACAAAATATATACCTGAAAGCAAAAGTGCACAATAGTCTGCAGTGAGTCAGTATATACAGCAAGCAAGTAGAAAGACTTAAAAAGACACCACAAAGTTCTTAATGAAATGTGTCTACTTAGATATCCTCCTCACCTACTTCCTATTATACTTCCCTCAGTCACTCCAAAGCTAACCTTATCAAAGTAAGAACTGCAAAAGCTGAATAAGGAAGGCAAGAGACTGGCATACTTTCACGATGACTCTTTAGTCGCTATCAGGCCACCCCGTAAGCTGGGGTCCTAATTGGGGAGTCCTGAGATTCCCAAACAGACATGATGGGCCTAGACCTCGGTCATCTCTATCAGGAACAACACAATAGACCCCTTTGTGAGCCCCCATAGGACCTTGCCCTCATTGTGGATCAACAATGGTAGAGAATGTTCCATCCTCTGAAAGGAGGCTGGACAATATACTCTTTGTTCCATCTGAGGAAGATGGGTCCTGAAATTGAGGCAGCTTGGAACATTCCTGCTCATGACCATAGAATGTGAGCTCAAATCTACAGGGATGCAGAGGTCACATAGGCTCCTAAGCTGAATATGGGCCCCAAATTAAATCAAATCGATGGGGCTCACTTTTTTTTTTAACTCTTCAGCCTCATAGAACCATATTAGTTCTTATAAACCTCATGACTGAACCCGCTTGTCTCTCTGTTGTGAAACACTGTGCTTTCCTGTCTTGTCTCCTATTGCTGCTCTTCAGTACACCCCATACACTGACACTCTGATGGCATCTATCTGTGTCCCTGTGAACTAGACCAGAGCTCATGGAGCTACAATTAAAGGTGCCTCTTGTGATACCCTCTCTAGTCCTGAAGTCTGTGCCATAGCTCCATCAGCAGTGTCTAGTAGATAGTAGTTGTTCTCAGCTTGCTGACTGAATCATGACTGAGTCTCCCAGCCTTCAATATGAAGACAGCTTCCTTGGCTGGGTGATGATGACAGGGTGAGGTCTTTGTGTATTTTAGAGACAAGTTGATGGGCATTGTTGTTCTGTGCAAACATGTATCATTTGCCATTGGTCATTCATGCCTGCACCCACCTGTGGCTAAAGGCTATATGTTTCTTCAGACATTCCAGCTATGGTTTGCTGAGATTTGGAGTAATCTTTAATTGATGTTTCTAGTTTTGGGGGGGTAAGAGCTGCTACTTCATGGCCACTTCTCTAGAAGTCCATCTAAAGTGTACTTTTTAAATCACTTTATTGGGGATGAAGATAATGGTTTTTGACACACAGGTGTGTTTCTCCCTTCAATAGGTGTCCTGCAAAACACTTTCACCCCCAATTTAGGTCCTCTTCCACCACCATGCACCAGGACTCCAAAGCATCCCCCAGTCCTCTCCTTGCCCTCCTTCTCCAGAGTTCTTTGCTTTGGTGCAATACACCAAAAGTGGATTTTAAAGCAGCCAATATGATGGACATATTGACTGTAGATACTGATAAAACATAGCCAGTCTACTCTTGTATCAATTCTAGTCCATATTCTTCATATTGGTAAGGAGATGATATTTGGTGGCTATACCACTTATGCTGAGTACAGTGCTTGTATCTGTCCCATTGCAGATATGAACTTTGCATTCTGGTGAGAAATCTGATTTGAACTACTTTCCATGAGTGAGTGTGATTCTCTAGGCAACCTGAAGGATCCAAGGGTGACAGTCTCTGGGGTTTAGGAGATTTGACACACAGAGGAATTGTGTGTCACTACATAGTGCGGCCTTATGGTGCCTCCAGCAACACTGTATATTACATTTAGAGGAAGAAGGAGCAAGTTTTTACTTCAGGACTCATCCCTGTAACTCAGCTATCATGTGTGATGTGGAAGAGCAGGTCTCGCAACTTCCAAGTACTGACTAAGCACCTGGGGACCTTACTAAAAGGCAGAGTCTGACTGTTTCGATTTATTACATGGCCTAGAATTCTGAATTCATAGCAAACTCCCCAAGAATGCTGACAGCACTCATAAAGCCTGTCTTTGGGGACAATTCATGAGGTCTGTGACCCTCCTTCCTGCATCCACATGGCGGGTTTTTCCATAACATCTATGCCAGGCCTCACTCCAGCCATTCTCTGTCATCTTTCTGCGAAATTGTGAAAGGAAATTCAGAGATCAAATGTGTGTACCATTCTTTAGTTTCCCACCTAACATACTTCTTGAGCTATCTTATACTTTAAACAATCCATCCGTTTCTGGTGTTTTATGGGTCCCCAGTGCATGGCTGGTAAATAAGTGGAAAGGTATACTGATGTCAATTGCATACACAGTTGTAGATGGCATTTTAAAAAGCTACTGTATCAAGGATAAGATCCCATCAACTAAGTAAAAAATATGTAATGGTGGGGGAAGAAAAAAATGTAATAATGATATAATTGGGTAATGTCAACTTACATGTTTTGACACAACTAGTTCTTATGTTCTGTTTATTTATAATAGAAAGATTTGCGTTTTTTATGTCAAAGAGTTTGTAGTGATGGGTCATGCAAACACTTGAAGCGACTCATCTTGCCTATTCAACTACCTATCCTGTTTACTTCTAAAGGCCTGATTTAGTCTCAGAAGGCCCAGTGAAGCTTACTAATATGGGGAGACGAACTAAAACTGCATGTTGGAGAATTTCCAGGGACACAACGTGTTGATCTGTATGTCTCTAAAAGGGCAAACACATCTGTTTCCAAGACAACAGGAGAACAGCCACTCGGGTGAGGATGTTGCTGTCACTGACCACACTGGATGCTGGGGCTCCATCTGAGACCTGGTTGG
The DNA here is from genome assembly GCF_950295315.1 of Erinaceus europaeus. Taxonomy (NCBI): domain Eukaryota; kingdom Metazoa; phylum Chordata; class Mammalia; order Eulipotyphla; family Erinaceidae; genus Erinaceus; species Erinaceus europaeus. Next base: position 15,948,834 of record NC_080177.1, read on the forward strand.
GTTCCAGATCTATTTGAGGGCTAGAAGCTTTGATAATCCAAAGAAAGAGGAAGAAAACCAGGCCAGATAAAGTGACACTTCAGCCTCTTATTGGAAGCATCTTTACAGAAACAGCCAAATTGCAGCTAATGAGTATCTTCCTCTCCCCCTCTTCTTCCTCTTCTCATCTATTATGGTACTGCTGTTGTCATCACTGTAACAATTCCCAGCTTAAGGAAACACTTTTCCCTCTCTGAAGGCACCAGTGTAAGCAGATGTTCCCTCCATCTAGTTATTTAAACACCTAGCAAACAAGAAGGCCTTTCATGGTTGTGTCTTATCTAGCTAGCTCCTGGACCCTCCATGTCTTCTCTGTGGCAAAATGGATGTAAGATAGATGTCAGGCAGTAGAAAGAAGGGTATTTGAGGTCATAGTGCCTGTCTAGCCATGGGAACTGATAGAAAACATTCGTTGATATCACCATTTTATTTTACAGATATATCCATGATCTGTAATGATACAGAATTTCATGGGTAGCTCTGGGTGATGGTGTACCCAGTAAAGCTCTCATATTACAGTGAGCAAGGATTCAGGTTAACCTGCAAGAGGGTAGCTTCAGAAGCAGTGAAGTAGTGCTGCAAGCCCCTCTCTCTCTCTCTCTCTCTCTCTCTCTCTCTCGCCCTCTCTCTTCCTCTCTACTTCCCCCTTCACTCTCAATTTCTCTCTATCTCTAGCCTAAGTAAATAAGAAGTTCTGAAAAACATTTACTAAAATAATTTCACAGGTATGCCTTAATATCTTGATATGCATGTAAGACTCATACATGGGGCTGGGTGGTGGTGCACCTGGTTGAACACACAAGCTATAATGCACAAGGACCCAGGTTCAAGTCCCCCGCCCTCACCTTGCAGGGTGAAGCTTCATACATTTCCCCATCATGCACTTTTCTGCCTGTAACTGCCATTTCTTTCACTAAATCTAGGTGATTTTGTTGTTGTTGCTGTTGTTTTTCCAATTCATTTGATTTGTTTACTTTATAGTTCATATATGAATGAAACCATCTGGTGATTGTCTTCCACTTTCTTACTGATTTTACTTAGCACAGTCCCTCAAGTTCTGTTCAGCTTGTCCCTCAAAGCTCAGTTTCACCTTTTGTAATAGCAGATCATTGTTTCATTGACTATATATAGAACATATTCTTTTTTTTAGTTTGTTTCTGTTTTTATGTTGTATTAGTTATTTGATATTGATTTACATGATTGTAAGATAATAGGAATATAAACCCATACAGTTCCCACCACCAGAGTTCTGTGTCCCACTCCCTCCACTGGAGACTTCCCTATTGTTTAATCCTTCTGGAAATATGGACCAAAATTCTTTGTGGAATGCAGAAGGTGGGAGTTCTGGCTTCTGTAACTGCTTTTCCATTGGGCATGGGTGTTAGCAGATTGACATCCTCGAGGAAACACTCACGAAAGACATGTCTCTGATATCTGATTACTGTAAAAAATGGCGACTAATCCCTAGCACTGCAAAAACGGTATCATCTGTTTTCCATCTACACCATGCCTCGGCCTCGCGTGAGCTTAATGTGCAGCTTGGCAATACGAGAATCCGGCATGAAGCCCAGCCAGTCTATCTTGGCGTTACTCTCCATTGCACTCTGTCATTTCATAAACATCTCATAAAAACTGCAGCAAAGGTGGGTGCAAGGAATCACATCATTGCAAGACTGGCCAGCTCCTCATGGAGCGCGAGCGCTTCCACACTACGATCATCATCTCTGGCATTATGCTATTCCACTGCAGAATACTGTGCCCCAGTATGGTTCCGTAGCCCCCATGTCCACTTGGTCAATTCCAAATTGTATTCCTCCATGAGGATCATTTCTGGAACCATCCGTTCCACCCCGGTTCCATGGCTGCCAGTTCTTAGCAACATCGCCCCGCCAGATATTCGCCGGGATGCGGCATCATCTAAGTTCATTTCCCACGTCTACGCTCGACCGGACCTGCCAATATACGCGGATATCTTCGCCCACCCTGTCCAACGCTTGACGTCTCGTCACCCAATCTGGTCCCCTACGCCTACACTGAACTTCTCTGTTCCAGTCTCTTGGAAACAGAGTTGGCAGTCAGCTGAGGTAAAGAACAAACACCTCATCAAAGACCCCTGCAAGCGTCAACCCGGCTTTGACCTAGCACGTTATGATTGGGCCCTCCTCAATGGCTATCGAACAGGCCATGGTCGGTGCGCCGCAATGTTCCATCGCTGGGGAGCCAAAGACGACCCAAACTGCCCCTGTGGCTACAGACAGACTATGACCCACATAGTCAACGACTGCCACCTCTCCAGATTCAAAGGAGGTCTCGAAACTTTACATCAGGCTCAACCTGACGCTGTTGACTGGCTACGGAAGAAGGGCAAACGCTAGAAGAAGAAGAAGCAGATTGTACCCCAGCCTGATTCTGTCTTTCCTTAGTGTGATAGGACTCTGGAGAGGTAAAGTTCTAGGAAGCATTGGTGAGGTTATCTGCCCAGGAAAGTCAGGATAGAATCATAGTAGCATCTGGAATTTGGTAGCGAAAGAATGGAAAGCAGGACAAATGTTTAATAAAATGGAACCATAACCTAGGAATAGAGCAGATGAAGTAGGGACTTTAGGGTGGAAAGAAGATAGGAAGTCTAGTATGTTCCTAGGAGCCTATGTCTTAATAATCTTTGCTTGAGCTTCATAGCTAACATGGGGCAGACTAGAAATATTGTCTGGTAAGATGGTATCAGAGTTCAGAGTAGAACTTGGAAGCAGGATTAGGGCAAAGATTTACTCAGAAACGTGGAGAAGTATATAAATGCAATTAACTGTTTACCACAAGGATCTAATCTGGGACCCATATGTATTTGCATTTAGAACAGTAGTCTGTACAACCTCCGAGTCCTTGTCATTCTGAACTCACAGTGGATGGTCACAGCTGGAAACATTCTAGGCTGCACTAATTTTAGGATCAGTCTTCCGTGAGTGGCAGAGTAGGATGACCCAGTATCCCTTCAGAGAGTGGGACAGTCCCTACCACTTACAGAACTGATTCTTTATCAAATCACTTATGTACAGAGCTTGAGATTCATTCCACCTTTGGGCTGTGTATAGTATTCAGATCAATACTGAGGAGTGGGGGTGCATGGTGTTGAGTGCACATGTTGCCATGAACAAAAACTTGGGTTCAGGCCTCCAGTCCTCATCTTCAGACAGCAAGCTTCACTTCACAAGTGGTGAAGCAAGGCTGTAGGTGTCTTCCTTTCTCCCTTTCTCCTTGTCTACCTCCCCCTTCCTGCCCCCTGCCAATTTTGCTCTGTCTCTGTCCAAATAAATAAATAAAATTAATTTTTAACCAAAATACTCAGGGATGGTATCCTGGATCATATGATATTTCCAAATTTATTTTTTAAAAAACTCACCATATTACTTTCTTTAGAGGTATAATATCTATTTTAAAGTAAGAAAAAAATATAAGATTCCTTCTCATGAAGGAAACATTGTTGGAATCTTTTGAAAGAGAGGGTAAATATCCTGGGTTTTCTTTCTTTTTATTTTTCTTTCCAAGAATTTTGGAGTGGAAGAAAGAGAATCAAATTGCCTCCAATTAAACTAAAATTGTTCCGTGGGTGGTATGATCCTGAATCATTTAATTTCTTTCGAATCTCAAATTGTTGAGCTTAAACCGGTCCATCTTCATGCTCAGGGAGATGCAGCCCCTTTCTCAGACAGGAAGACAACAACAGACAGGAAATTCAGCTTTAGGAGAAGAGTTAAAGGAAATGACTGTGTGTGAGATTAGGTCTTATTTATTCAAACATGTCGCCTTGGGCAAAATACATCTCTAGCTGGAAAAAAAAAATGTTTCTGCCTACCATCTTCTCTGAGAGAAAACTATGGCACACAAATTTCAGCAGAGAACAGGATTTTCAGACTTTAAAAAGTCTCCATTTAGGTTTCTTCTAGAAGGCAGCTGTGACCAAAAATAATCAAGCAGAACTGTGGTTAATTGTGCAGTAACCTCCACTCTCCACATGCCACTGAACCCCCAGGTGATCATCCTTTTTTTTTTTTTTCTTGTCATTGCTGATTCAGTGACAGCTACAATTTTAGCCTCATATGGGTTTTCTAAAGACAAGACAAAGCAACATAGTTCAGCTATGAAGTCTAAATGTTGTAATTACAATTTTCCTGTGAGAGTGATATTTTGGATATAAAGTATACTTTACATTGTAAAAGCTTTCACCTACCAAGATATACATCCCCCTAAGTAGACCTTATTAAAACAATTTAATTGTATGTCAATAAGTACCAATGTGTACATAAAAACAGACTTGTTTTCATTCAGCGAGCTAGTTCAGCTAGGTTTTATCAAAGGCTGTTGAAGCTCCCTTTGAACTAATAGGATTACATGATTGGAATTGTATTCACTGAAGGACTTTATTTTCTGGACTGACTGTTAGATGAACTGCCAGATAAGTACTGAAGTACTCAATATTTCTACATGTAAAAATGTTGTTTTCGCATATATTTCCAAGATAAAATATATGGGGAAGGACAAAACTCATACACAAAAAAGGGGGGGAAATAGGTGCACACTCATTCTTTTTTTTTTCTTTGCCTCCAGGGTTATTGCTGGGGCTCAGTGCCTGCACTATGAATCCACTGCTCCTGGAGGCTTTTTTTTTTTCCTCTTTTGGTGCCCTTATTTTTTTTTTATCATTGTTGTGGTTATCATTATTGTTGTTGTTAATGTCATTGTTGTTGGATAGGACAGAGAAATGGAGAGAGGTGGAGTAGACAGAGAGGAGGAGAGAAAGACACCTGCAGACCTGCTTCACAGCCTGTGAAGCAACCCCCTTGCAGGTGGGGAGCTGGTGGCTTGAACCGGGATCCTGGCGCCAGCCCTTGTGCTTTGCACCATGCGTGCTTAACCTACTGCACTACCCTCTGAGCCCCACACACTCATTCTTAAATCAGGCTAGTCCATTCGAAATTTTGAAACTTTCCTGTTCTTGTGAATGGATTTTCTTCTAACAGAATTCACATTGAGCATGCCCAATTGTGAACAAAGGAAATAAGTACCGACAACCTATATGGAATTAATAAGAAAATATATTGGCATGTTCATATTCTGGACAATTTCAGGGATAACCAGCCTAACAGAAAGTGAAAGAATAATATAAACCTACTTGATGATGCAAACTCATCTCACTAGTATATGTTATCTATATCTCCCTGCATACATATATGTAAATAAGTTATGTATAAACAGATGTATCTATGTGTCTTTATTTGACTATTTTATCGGGCACACGTGATAACTATAATACAAAATTGTATGGGGAGTCGGGCAGTAACACAGTGTTAAGTGCACATGGCGCGAAGCGCAAGGACCAGCGTAAGGATATCAGTTCGAGCCCCCAGCTCCCCACCTGCAGGGGAGTCTCTTCACAGACGGTGAAGCAGGTCTGCAGGTGTCTATCTTTCTGTCTCTGTCTCCCCTCCTCTCTCTATTTCTCTCTGTCCTATCCAATGACAACAACAACAACAATAATAATAACCACAACAAAGATAAAACAACAAGGGCAACAAAAGGGGAAAAAAATGGTCTCCAGGAGCAGTGGAGACCATTTCATAGTGCAGTCACCAAGCCCCAGCAATAACCCTGGAGGCAAAAAAAAAATTGTATGTTAAGTGGATCCAGTGTCTATGTATGAATATGTATGTATGTATGTATGTATGTTTTGTGTAAATGTATGTGCATCTGTGTGTGTGCTTCGAGTAGGCCTATTTTGACATATACTTGGAAGACTCAAATTAATGATTATTAGAACTCACTTAACAGTGTGCATAAGAAGTCATTCATGTGGCCCTGTGTAACTAACTGTCTTAATGGAAGAGAAAGGCGGGGGGGGGGGGGGTTGGATGCTTAGGCATAAGGAATTGAGTGGAAGGTTTTTATATATCACTGAAACAGAAGCATTTGAGTCAGCTCAACAGATGGGGTAGACCCGTCTCAGATGTATCTGTGGGGCAAAATGAAGTAAAAATAAAGCCTGACACAGATGACACTAAGTCACTCAAAGCTGAAGTGCAGAAGCCCTTGGGACATTATCAGCTGGAGGAAGAACAACCACCCTGCTCCAATCAGAGTGACCCGCTCAGGAAGGGCTTTTCCTGAAGGATCTTCACAAAAAAAATTGGGGGTGGGGGTGGGGATAGGGAGGGTGAAGAAGGAGGAAAGAAACAAAGGTGTCAGCCACAAGTCAATAAAAGAAAGGGCTACAACTCAATTTTGTGCAGATACCTACAGGACCAACAGATGGCAGTTCACTTTCAGAAACTCCAGATTCCTACACCTTTTCAATAAAATGCCTATGACACAACTCCTGCAGGCACTTTCCATAATGGAAGAATGAGGGCCAATAGTTTGCTCTCAAATCTTCTTATTCTGCCCATTGTCAACTTCGATTTTATTACCTGGAGATGGCAGTCAGCCATATTTAAGAGCCATGCTTTCAGGAGAAAGGAACATTTGCTGAACTCAAGTTTGCTCAGATCAGACTACCCTCTGGGAAACAGAGAAACAGCATTCGGATTTGCTGATAGGTTATAGAAAGGAACTTCAGAGGATCTGGAAGCTACTCCTGATTACACTGTCATTGATGCATTAGAACAATCAGTGTTTGCATCTGTTCTTTGTTTACTGCTTGCTGGTGAATGTGTCTGTAATTGTCTATGTGCTGTTTATACATTTCTAGTCTTATTAACTGCTTTCAGACAAGGCTTAACCTTAATGACATGAGAAAGGAAAGGCCATTTTTAACCTCTTCTGCAGCCTATATGTAAGCCATTGAGTATTCATTAGATTCAGTTAATGGGGAAAGAAACACATCTAATAAATACAAATTCTGCTCTCCAAGTGTCTCTAACCAGTGTCAATTTTTCTGATTCCCAGGCAACTCATGACTGATCTGGTTGCTAACCCACCCTTGCATCATGGACGTTGACCCACAGGATATGTTCTCCTTATAAAATGGAGAGTCTTATAGGAATACAGAGGACTGTCATTCTTTCCACTGTATGTGTACCTTATCTTCTACAGATTCTAAGCAAAGCCACACTAACAAGGCACTTCCTCAACTATCTTGCTTCTAAAGTTAAAGATTTTATCACTTCAGTTAATTAGACCCCATCCTATTCAGCTTTATCAACCACTGACATCTTATATAAACCTTTTTTTTCCCAGTCATACCTGTCACTTCCTTGTGCTTTGCAATCACTGCCTCTTGCCCCTGCCTGTAAAAACATTGGATGATAAGTCTATGTGCCTTCAAAGATGACTCACTTCTGGAACTTTCCTAATTTTCAAAATTGCTGTTGATCTCATCCTACTCTTAATATCCATAGTCTTATTTTTGAAACATTATAGACTGTTCTACCTTCACTAGGAAATTATAGCTTCTGGAGACCAGAAAATACATTTTGTATTTTTCATTTTCTAATTTTTCTGCACAGTGTTTTGCATTGTCACATCGGTCAACAAGTATTGACTGGATGGATGCTTCTAAGATATAAGAAGAAAAGTACATCAGAAAAAGCTAGACACAATCAGTTGTTTTCATAAGATATGTTCATCATCTTGATCTTTGTGTTGTTCTTCTGATGTGTTTTTCTTCTTGCATCTTAGAGTTTGCAGGGAGCTGGCACATTAAGGGTTAAGAAAAGTTCTGCTAACCACTGCAGCTGTTTGTGGAGGAGCTCAAGGACATTATGAGATTAGCAGGAATAAGTCTTTGAAGTCTGGGTTAGTCTGGGGAATTCCCCAGTCCTCACCCTACCCTTCTCTTCTTCAAAATCCCTACCATAAAAATCTTTGGTCCATACTCCCAGAGGGATAAAGACTAGGGGACCCTTCCAGTAGATGGGGAGGGTACATGAAACTTTGGTGGTGGGAATTGTATGAATTGCACCACTCTTCTACCACAATCTTGTTGATCATTATTAAATCACTAATAAAATTATTTTTAAAAATACTCCCTACCCCCCTTTCCACTTTCCAGGCATAGTTAGAAATACAACTGTGGAATCATATACCAAGATAATGCTGAGTACCTATTTATCATATATGCACAAGGGTCTTTAATGGGCATCCTTTGGTCCACATCAAATGTAGGTTGTGATCCGGTGGCACACAGTATGGCACCAACACCATCATCATCACAGCACTAAGTGTCCGTTAAACAGTTCAAGGACTGGCATGGTGGTATAATTTAAAATCACTCTTATTAATGTGTCATTCACTTAAGGAAGCGGTCGTTTTGATGTGTTGTTTTGCTTCAGAGTTAGTTTTTCACTCATAAAGCTGTTTCCTGTCAGGGAGTGGCAGTGTTTGAGGATCCGTCAGTCCAGCTGACATAAAGCTGACTTTTAAATCAAATCATCCTTTTCTGGTAGCAACCAGAATTAATTAAATATCGAGATATAGAGAGACCTAAGGTATAGAATTTGTAATGCCAAAGACTCAAGAACACTTCTAGACTGACTCAGTTCTTCATGGCTAGGTAAGGGTATGATAAAAATATCTCTGTCTTTGCAGCAGATAAACATGCCCATACACCTGGTAAGGTATAATTGAGGGAAGATCAGTTTATAAGGAAAATGCAAGATAATGAGAAATTTTTGTAAATCAAGGATGAATCACTCTTTACATAGAAAAACTTCAAATAGAACTGTAACCTGAAGCTATTCACATATAAGCATACTTAATATGTGATGGAATCTGCACATAAAAAGAAACTTGATTCTGCAGGATATAATAAAGACTCTTCAAATGTGCAATGAAAATAAAAATTACCCAAAAAAGCAGAGAAAATCAACTCATTCCCGAATACCCACCTGCTCTTCTTAGACTCAGAGGAAACGCCAACTCTTTCCTAGCAAGGTCTGTAGGGAACAGAGCTACTGCCACCAGTGTCTCCTTCATGTGCTGAACTTTTCTTTGAGTTGCTTGCTCTTTGCTACACAGAAGCCAGAAGGTTCTGCAGGAACCACTAAGAGACCCAGTACCTATGCATTGTTTTTATCTCAACATTTCACTCAAAACAACACTTAACTATCATCTATCTTTAAAAATATATATATATTTATTCCCTTTTGTTGCCCTTGTTGTTTTCTTGTTGTAGTTATTGATGGATAGGACAGAGAGAAATGTAGAGAGGATGGGAAGACAGAGATGAAGAGAGAGATAGACACCTGCAGACCTGCTTCACTATCTGTGAAGCGACTCCCCTGCAGGTGGGGAGTTGGGGGCTCGAACCCAGATCCTTACGCCGGTCCTTGTGTTTCGTGCCACATGTACTTAGCCTGCTGTGCTACTGCCTGACTCCCTTTTTTTTTTTTTTTTTTAACTAGAGCACTGTTCAGCTCTGGTTTATGGTGATGCAGGGGATTGAACCTGGGACTTTAGAGCCTCAGGTATTAGAGTTTGTTTGCATAATCATTATGCTATCTACCCCTGCCCACTATCTTCTGTCTTTGTGATTCAGTGAGGTACTCTTAAAACAATTATTTAGGGGCCAGGCAGTGGTGTGCCCAGTTGAGTTCACAGGTTACCATGTGTGAGGACCCAGGTTCTATCCCCTGGTCACAATCTGTAGGGAAGAAGCTTCACACGTGATGAAGAATTGCTATAGCTCTCTCTCTCTCTCTCTCTCTCTCTCTCTCTCTCTCTCTCTCTTCTCTCCCCCTCTCTCTTTCTCTCTCCCTCCTTTCCTCCTTCCCTTTCTCCCTTCCTCCCTCCCCCTTTCCTCTTTCATCATTCCTCTCTCCTTCTTGCCCCATCTATATTCCCCTCTCCTCTCTATTTCTATCTCATTAGTAAAAATAAGGAAAAATTTGTTCAGTGTGGGTTACTAATATTTCATATGCTTTGTTCATGCAACAGTATTATAAGCATCTTGGTGTTAAAAAATTCTTGATGCTGCAGGGTAAACAGACACACAGAAGGCATGCCTGTCCATGAATAAATAAATGGAGAATTAATCAAGGATTAAAAATCTATGCCATCATCCAGTCTTGAATTGGTTCAATGCATCATTAACACATGCTGTGCATATTTAAGGAGAATAACATTGTTCTATGTACTGAGTGCTAAAAATTCAGTGATGAGCAAAAGAAAGATAACCCCTCCCTTGGCCATGTATAGTGGTATGGAAACTTAATTCCCATGCTGATGTTTCATCCTATACCAAGGTCCACAACTGATGTTTTCTTAACTGAGGATAAGAAAAAAGAAGGCATGATAATAACTTTCCCAGAGGAAATTAGAAGGTTCTGTTCTTTCGGTTGAATTCAATGGTGTTAGATTACTATTTTCACCACCAAGTAGTTAGTATCATAATTTTATGATGAATATTTACCCTTTCTCTATGACTCATATTGAAGAAAATGGAATGAATGGACTTGGATGGTTTTTACATCCCCTGAAATTCAGCAAATCTCAACCTGGCACCACATTTAAATAACCTGAGATGCTTTTTGAATAACATTACAGATGTCTGGGCTTTACACACAGTGACTAATATGTGCGTGTAATTGTTGCTATAAGCACTTACAAATATCTTAGCTAAAAGTAGGAGAAGAAAATTACATGGATCAATGTCTTACTGTTTTTAAGTGAACACACACATAATTGTAAATATTAGAAATATATTTAGGTTTCTTTCAAGAAAGAAAATTAATTAGAAAGCCACTATTAACATTTGGGAAACTAGTGTTGAGAAAAGTGGAGGTCTTAGATTACACAAAGAGTCCCACAAATAATGTGCTTTCAAAATTCCTCTATTAAAAAGCTCTCTTCTATCAACTGGAGATACCAACATTTATCCTTGAAAGTCATTCTAACTGTGAAATGAAAATCTGAGTACAATGGATCCTGATTTTTCGTGGATCCGGTAATTATGAATTAAGTTTACTTACCAAGATGTAATTGTAATTCCAAAATCAAGACTTGTGGTGCTTTCCTGATCGTTGGTGGATATGCCCAGAGTGACAGTGCATATGAGTTGCCTCGTGCACATTCCCAGCTGGAATCACACAGTCCTAAGTTTTGCTTACTTATTTCTCAATTTACAGTGAACAGTAGTCCTTTTTATAGCCTATTTAGTGTCATGCTTTTGGTCACTAATTTCATTGCGACACTAAATACCTTCCAAGTCTAATGCTGCTGTGCTATCTGGTGTTCCAAAAGCATGAGGATTGGGATTTACTTTCTGGCGAAGATGTGTGTGTTAGAAAAACTTCACACAAGCATGAGTTGCCTTATTGACCATGAGTCCAATATTATTAGGCCAATGAACGATATTTGTAGAATGGATTACCTTTAAAAAAAAAAGACATAATTATGAGTTGATTTGATTGACAAAAATGTCACCAGAGGCTCATAAGAACCTAGTCTTGAATTTCCTCTAGGACAAAAGGTTCAATAATCTCTAATTGAGTGTTTGTGATAACTAAATGTCTACCGTAAATAATAGAATTTCTTAACATGGAGCTGGGTGGTGGTGCCCTTCACAGAGCCACACATTGTGATAGGCGAGGATGCAGGCTCATTCCCAGTCCCCACCTGCAAGAGCCAAGCTTCATGAGTTGTGAAGTAGTGCTAAAGGCTCCTGACTCGCCATATCTCTGTCTCTGTCTCTGTCTCTGTCTCTCTCTTAAGTATAACTGGCCACCAGGAACAGTGGAGTCATCATTCAGATACTGAGCCCCAGTGATAACCCTAGTGGCAAAAAAAAAAAAAATAGATAAACAAAATTCCTGCCACAATTATTTCTATCTGTTAGTTTCACCCTTCTCAAGCATTTTAATCTTAATTTTTTTAACATTAAGCCCAGATATCAATGAACACACTGATTCCCCTGTAACAGAAATTGTACTAATGCCTTTTTGTAAGGACAATTCCATGTGAGTTTCTTCTATCGAGACTTGAGCCTACCCAAAATCCAGAGTTTGAGCAAAACTTCAGACTGACCCATATCTGGAAAAAAAAACAAAAAAAACACGTGAGTGTTTTTATCAGGAAATAAATGGTTCAGCACCAAGTTCAGTTGATAAAAGCTGCCGATTCAAGAGGGGAAAGTCCCTCGGTGTGTTGTTAAGCCTACCTTTGGCAAGAAGCTGCACGACATACAGAAGAGTAGTGATCAGTATAGTGACATCAATTAGACTTAGAGACAGGCTCCAACCTGCAGATACTCTGACAGTTCAAAAATCAAATGAGTGACTAAAAGAGAAAAAAGGAAAAACAGTTACAACAATAAGAGGGCAAAGTATGTCCTGTATGGTTCTTAGACCTGTAGAGAGTACCAGAGTGACACGCTGAAAAGCTATCCAACAATGGCTCCACTTTAGGTTATGCATTGTAGTGAAAACTGGAACTAACTTAAATCTGCTACTCTGAACAGTAGGATGTGTGTGACCTCTGCAGAGGATCAGAGCATTGGAGGAACTAGACAGTTTGATTTGTCTTCCTCTAGTGAAAGGCAAAAGACAGAAGTAAAGTTTAATGTTAACATTTATAGACAAAGATCGGTGAGCATGATCTTGCGTTAGCAACTCAAGTGACTGTTGGGCTTTTAGGTCCTTCTTAAGGTCTAATACCAAAATTAAGAATTAGAAGCTGTTAGATATTTGTAGGTTCACACAACCTGAAAAGCTGGATAATGATATTCTTGGGGTTTTGATATAAAGAAGCATTCTACACATTCTTTCTCATTTAATGGGTCTAGAGATGGTTAATGATTTCTAGTATAACTGTTGGCATATAGTGGTTTCTAGTATAACCGTCGGCACAATTTCTCATTTTCCTGTGACTGGTATCTGTAGAACACTCTCATTCCTAATGTATGTCCTTTCCCACCATCCCATCATGCATCAGGATTCTAGTACCCTCTCCAGCCCTGCCTTTCTCCTTCTTCCCCAAAGTTCTTTTTTAATTTTTTTTCCCTTTCTTTCTGTCCTATTCATTCTTCTGCATTGTCTTCAACAGAAGCACAGCGAGTAATTTTTCAGATGTAAGCAGGACCTGAGTGAGGCCTGAGATTCTACCTCCTGCTTTCCATTTTCATGGATTTCCTCAAACAACCAGAATAATCAAATGCAATGTGCCATGCCCTTGTTAGACACAAGCCTTTAACTTTTGTTTGTACTCCTCCCAGTGTATACACCTAATATCATTCACCTGTCTAATCTCTGCACCAGCTGTTATGACCAACAGATGACTATCAGTACACTCCTCATTCAGAGTTCTTTGTTTTGGTGCAATAGACCACACCCAGCCCAAGTTTCACTTTGTACTCCCTTTCTGCCCTTGCTCCTTAAGTTCTACCTATAAGCAATATAATGTGGTACTTGTCCTCTTTCTTTTTGGCTTATGTCACTTAAAATGACTTTTTAAGTTCTATGCAAGATGAGGCAAAGGAGATAACTTTCATTAATCATTGTTAACAATTGGGTAGTATTCCATTGTATATACTCACCACAACTTTCTTAGTCACTCATCTGTCATTGGACATCTGAGTTGCTTCTTAGCTTGGACCATTAAAAAATAATGCTGTTATGAACATAGGTGTACAAAGGTCACTTTGAATTGGTGTTTTTGTTTCCTGTGAATAAATCCTCAGGAGAGAAAGTCTTGGTTCATAGGGTACATCCGTTTCTAATGTTGCGAGCAATTTCCAGATTATTTTCCTCACAGGTTGAACTACTTTACATTCTCATTAGTTGTATAAAGGGTTCCTTTCCACCATCCCCCAATATTAACATTTTTTTGTTACTATCCTATCTGACGTATGAGGAAAAGTGATATTGCATTGTTGTCTTTATTTGCATTTCTCTGGTAATCAGTGACTTTAAGCATTTTTTTCACGTGTCTATCGGCTCTTTAGATCTCTGATAAATATTTTGTCCATGTCCTTACCTCATCATCATCATCATTATTACCACCAAGGTTATTGCTGGGGGTTGATGACTGCTTGAATAATACACTGCTCCTGCTCCTAACTTTTTCTTTTGTTTGATATAGACAGAGAACTAAAGGCAGTAGAATTGAAGAGAGACAACTGCAGCACTGCTTCAGGCATAGAACTTCCCTCCTGCAGCTGGAGAATAAGGGCTTAAACCTGGTCCCTGGACATGATAGCAAGTGTGCTTTACTGGGTGTGCCACCCCTGACTCTCTCCTTTCCCTATGTTAATGGGGTTGTTTGAAGTGGTTTTTGTTGTTTGTTTGTTTAGTATTTTGTTTAATATTTAGTAGAGCTGTTTGGTTTTGCTTAGCAAAGTTTACTGAATTCTTTATGTAATTTAGTTACATACTCTTTACCTAGTAGATGGTGTGTGAAGATCTTCTCACATTCTGTAGGGTGTCTCAATGACAAGAAACTGAAAAAATTCCCTCTTCAGTCAGGTACAAAACAGGGTTGCCCACTGTCATCATCACTGTTCAACATAGGCTTGAAAGTCCTGGCCATGCCAATTAAGCAAATGAAAGGAATTAAAAAGATACTGGGGTTGGAAGAGAATTAAAACTCTCACAAGGGAGTCGGGCTGTAGCGCAGCGGGTTAAGCGCAGGTGGCGCAAAGCACAAGGACCGGCATAAGGATCCCGGTTCGAACCCTGGCTCCCCACCTGCAGGGGAGTTGCTTCACAGGCGGTGAAGCAGGTCTGCAGGTGTCTGTCTTTCTCTCCTCCTCTCTGTCTTCCCCTCCTCTCTCCATTTCTCTCTGTCCTATCCAACAACAATAATAACTACAACAATAAAACAACAAGGGCAACAAAAGGGAATAAATAAATTAAATTAAAAAAAAAACTCTCACAAGTACTCAAAAACAGAACTATGATTTCTTGAGCACCCTTTTGAAAACAAAACACTATTATCTCTTTCTTTCTTCCTTCCTTCCTTTCTTTCTTTCTTCCTTCCTTTCTTTCTTTCGTTTTCCCATCAGGGTTATTACTGGGGCTTGGTGCCTGCACTATAAATTCACCACTCATGGTATCCGTTTTTCTTTCTTCTTTTTTTTTTCTCCTTTCTATTTGATGTAAAAGAGAGCAATTGGTAGGGGAGGGGAAGTAGAGTGGGGGAGAGAAAGATAGAGACACCTGCAGACCTGCTTCATCACTCATGAAGCATTCCCCCTGTAAGTGGGGAGCAGGGACACAAAACTGGGTCCCTGGGCATGATGATATGTGTGCTTAACCAGGTACACCACCACCCAGCCCCCTCACATGCTTTTCATATAAGAAACTTGATGAATCTATATAAGCACACTGTAAGAATGCAGCTAACAATTAAGACTGTGTTGTCTGATTTTTAATAAGTTTGAAAGTAACTGACCCTAAGTTCAGGTCTGGGTACAGCAATGTGTGCTCAGGTTGATGCCTCAGAAATTCTCTGTCTTCTCATGGTGCAAGATGACCATTGTAGTTCTGATCATCACACTGTCACCCAGTGTCACAGGGTAGTAGCCATCTGAAGCTGGAAGATGGTTGCTATCTTCCTAGTCTGTCTTGTTGATCTAGTATAAAACTATTTCTAGCAATCATACTTAGCACAAATTTTCTCATATGTGTGTGTGTATAACAATTATTATCATCTCTTATGTACCAAAATTTTAAGTAATTTACCAAATTAACAGAGCTAATAGATGTTAGACTCAGGAAGGTGACTTGAGTCACTTTCTAAAATAATTAGCTATATGTCTTCATCTTATATCTATGCTAAAGCTGATCATTAACAAAGCAATATGTCATTGCCTGCCTTGTTAAAACCAATCTTTTTTTTTTTTTCCTTCTCTAAGACTAGGGAAGAGTCTTAACTTAGCAGAGCATATTGTGTAGCCACCAGGGGAAAAAAAAAAAGTCAGTCGTAAAAGCTGGATAGGAGGAAATTGCGTATGTTCATACCCCCTTTTACAGAACTGATCTCACCTGAAAAAGGATAAAATAGTTGCTAGGTACACAATCACAATGTCTGGCAAAACTATTATACCAGTGAGAAGATAGAAAACTGAGACAGACTGTATAGCATACTAAGACTATGCTTCCGGTAAGAGGCTTCACATAGTTCTTAAAAAGTTGTAGTAAATTCCTGAGAATAATAAATAAATGAATAAATCAGAAATCAATTTAGATAGATTATGAACAGTGATGGAATATGATCATATGATTATTTTTTTGTTATTTGAAACTTGGTAGAAATGGAAGTAAGTATGGGGAGTGATTATGATCTATTCTAGGCCAAAATAAAAGGGTATCAACATCTAGAAAAGTGACGTGGGCAAAAAGAACATGTAAACACATGCAAGTTTGTATGTTTACACAGACTGTCTTTACCTGTCCAAACGGAGAAATAAGTAACCAGTAACAGGAAAGTCTCTAAAGAAATAAACCCAGTGACCAGACTGTGGAAAAGCCTTACACCTGCAGGGAAACTCTCTTTCTCCTTCTCTATCCTCCCCTTACTCTCTCAATTTCTCTCTGTTTCTAGACAAAGGAAGAAAAGAGAGGAGGGAAGGAGAGAGAGAGGGAGAGGAAGAGGAAAGAGGAGGAGGAGGAATGGAGAAAGACACCAGGAACATTGGCTTTGTTGTGTAGGCAGTAGGCCCCAGCAATAACCCTGATGGCAACAAAAAGCAGATGGAATCAAATCAAACCTAGTTTACCTAACAACTAATTTTGACATTACAGTCAGTACATTTTTGATATCGGGAAGAACTCACAAACTTCCTAAAGAACAAAAAACAGTCAGTGCTTCAAAATATTTTCTTGCACTTGTTTGGACAGTTTGTGAGAACTTGTTTTTAAATGCAAATTTGAAGATTTTGAAAAGTAAGCATAGTCTGCTGTTCTGGGGTTTTGTTGTTTTTGTTTTTAATAAAGTTAAGTTTGGAATAAAGAGATAGCAACATTTGCCAAATATTTTCTTAGTGCAAAAGTGAACCAATCAGCTTTGGGCACTTGGTCACAGATAACAGACTGGCCCCCACACATTTTTTAAGCTTCATAAGAAACCAAGAAAGAAAGAAAAAGAGGCTTCCTTCCCCCCCGCCCCCAATCATCTGGAAGCAGCACTGTCATCCTCTCATATTTCTGTAAGGTTAACCTGACAGGTCTAGTCTTCTCTCCCTCTTCCTGAAAGGCTCTATGTGCATTGCCCCGGGAAACTGTTTCATAAGAGATGGGCAAAGAATGTACTTGACTCCGGGAGGTTTTTGTTAGTTTGTTTTTAACAGGGCCCATTTTAGTGCCTTTTCCTTACATCATTATTTTTTTAACATCTTTTTTTTTCCATACTTGAACAAAATCAAAATTGACAGTGATGAAATCCCCGATGGTGCAATCTCTGCCTGCCAGACTGAATTCCAGTTTTTAAAAATCCATTTTGGCATTGACACCTTGGCACTGCCTAGCCAAATCACAATCCATGAGATTTTCTGGGTGAGGGGTGAAGCTATGGAAACCGCATGTAGAGTTGGCTTCTCACATCCTCTCCTGAAGTGAGGAACTGGGGGGTGGGGGGAGAGCTGCAAAAAAAAAACCAAACTCCAGTATTGCTCATTCCAGGAAATGAACAGAGAGAGGAACTGAAGCTCAGGCTCTGTGGGAAAATGGAGACTTTGAAGGTAATGTTTGTGAGTCCAAGAAGAATAATGGTCAGCTTGTGTCCTGAGAAGGTGATGCTGGAGGCCTTTTGTTCAAAGCAAAGCTACGTTGCCTAGTTACAGAGAGATTTCACTCTAAATGTCAAAAGTGCCAGTAGGAGTAGAATTAGAATCCATGTCCTTAAAACAAACAAACAAAAAAATCTGTAATGACGCTAGAACAGAATTTTGTTATTCAGACACACTTCTTGCCCCTTTAGGACAACCAACCAAGATGCCTTGCATAAACCACAATTCAAAATCACTGTGTTAGTAGTTCTTCATTTATTTGCCAGGATTCCTAAGATCAATAATGAATCGACCTCAGTTCCCTTCCCAGACAGCTGTTACAGATTTCAAATGTGACACAACCATCTCCCCTCCCCACCACCACCACCCCCAGCATATATCTGACTTGTCTCAATAGAGTTAGATGGGTGGATTAAAGCCCAAGTAGAGTTAGCTGGGTGGATTTGGAGGGGAAGAGGCTATATTAGAATGTCTTGTTGTGATGACTCTGATTGTGTTTTGGAAAAGAGGCAGGTTGCAAAATTCCCAGTGTGTGGTCCACATGAGAGATTTGACTTTGGCCCCCAAAACCTACTCCTCACACCACCCCATGTCCACGTTCACTAGGAGACACTCACAATCATGGAAATTGTGTTAAAACAGCAGGGTAATCTCTTCCCCTTCAAATCCATCCAGCTAACTCTACTTGGGCTTTAATCCACCCAGCTAACTTTACTTGAGACAAGTCAGATATGTGCTGGGGGTGGTGGTATATAGTCAGATATATGGGGGGGGGGTGGTTGTGACATATTTGAAATCTATAGCAGCTGTCTGGGAAGGGAACTGATGTCAATTCATTATTGGTCTTAGGAATCCCGGCAAATAAATGAAGAACTAACACAGTGATTTTGAATTACGGTTTATGCAAGGCATCTTGGTTGGGATAGAGAATGGGAAAACTATCAGGGAAGGGATGGGATATGGAGATCAGGTGGTGGGAATTGTGTGGAACTGTACCCCTCTTATCCTATGGTTTTATTAATGTTTCCTTTCTTAAATAAAAAAAAAATTTAAAAACAAAACAAAACAGCAGGGTAGTAACAGCAGAATGGCTGTGACAAGGTCCTTACTGTGGCTCTGCCTTTCTCTTCGAAGGCACCATTGAAACCTAAAATCAGCCAAGTCTTTATGAAGTAGCATTCACCTTTGTTTTATCTGCTAAAGACACTCTTGCCAAATCAGAAAGGCCAGAAAATTCCCTTATTAGCCCCTCACTCTTGGTGCATCCTTCTTTAAATGTATCTTTCTCTGTCCATGTAAATATTTCTCTCTCTCTTTTTTTTTTTTAACCAGATCACTGTTCAGCTCTGGTTTATGGTGGTGTGGGGGATTGAACATCGGACTTGAGCACCTAAGGCATAAAAGTCTCTTTGCATAACCATTATGCTATACTCCCATGTATCCATGTGCATGTCTGCAATAATCTGCCCCATTAGGCATTCTGGCTGTGTGCATATTTACGTCACTTCTTAAGATTTAATTTATTTTAGACTTACATTTCAAACAAACAGCCAAAAAAAAAAAAAAAAAAAGAAATACATGAGTTCAACTAAACTCAATAGATGGGTTTTCAGATCCACTGTATGTGAATTTTGAGCTGAGTAGACACAAAAGACCGGTTTTTTTATGTGTGTGTGGGGGGCAGTGTGGTACTAGTTAACAGTATAGTTTTTAATGCATAGGCATAACCTCTCATCTCCTTGATAGGTGTCTAGAAGACATACCAGGACCCCAATGTCTCTTCATCCTATTCCTCCCCCTGCAACCCCAGAGTGCTTTGCTTTAGTGGAACACATCACACCCTGTCCAAGTTTGACCTTCTGTTTTTCCTTACTGTCCTTTATTCATAAGTTCCACCTATAAATGAGATCGTTTTGTATTGGACATTTTCTCTTTCTTTTTAAAAAATATTTATTTATTTATTCCCTTTTGTTGCCCTTGTTGTAGTCGTTGTTGGATAGGACAGAGAGAAATGGAGAGAGGAGGGGAGACAGAGAGAGAGAGAGAGAAAGATAGACACCTGCAGACCTGCTTCACCACCTGTGAAGCGACTCCCCTGCAGGTGGGGAGCTCGAACCAGGATCCTTATGCAGGTCCTTGCACTTTGTGCCATGTGCACTTAACCGCTGTGCTACAGTCCAACTCCCTCTTTTTCTCTTTCTGGCTTGTCTTCATTCAGCCTAATACCTTCAAGTTCTGAGCATAATATTGCAAAGGAGATTACCTCTTTCATTCTTAACAGCTACATAGTATTTGATTATGTATATGACCCCCAACTCTCTTAGCCATGAAAGGACAATCACATTGTAAATGAGGAGGGGTAGGGGAATACATGAACAGAATCATCTACAAAACAGGGGAGGGGGGTCCAAACGACTAACAGATATATGAAAAAAAAAAATGCTCAAAGTCACTGATCAATAAAATGCAAATAAAAATGAGATACTGTTGGGAGTCGGGCTGTAGCGCAGCGGGTTAAGCGCAGGTGGCGCAAAGCACAAGGACCGGCATAAGGATCCCGGTTCGAAACCCGGCTCCCCACCTGCAGGGGAGTCGCTTCACAGGCGGTGAAGCAGGTCTGCAGGTGTCTATCTTTCTCTCCTCCTCTCTGTCTTCCCCTGCTCTCTCCATTTCTCTCTGTCCTATCCAACAACAATGAGATCAACAACTACAACAATAAAACAACAAGGGCAACAAAAGGGAATAAATAAATAAAATAAATATCTTTTAAAAAAAAATGAGATACTGCATTACACCTGTGAGAATGTCTTATTTTTTAAAAAAGACAAACTATTTGGAGAGGCTGGGGGCGGGAGGGGAGAGACTCTCCTACATTGTTTCTGGGCATGTGAATTGGTCCAACCCTTTTGAAAAACAGTCTGGAAATTCATCAGGACACCAGACCTAAATCTACCTTATGATGATCCAGCCATCTCTTTCTTGGAGATATACCCAGGATAAACAAAAAACACCCATTAGAAAACTGGGCACATCAGTGTTCACAGTAGCACACTTCTTAATGGCTTAATCTTGGAAGCAACTCAAATGCCTGGCCATAATTAATATACATATATATGCTGAAATTTCACCTAGATTGGGGGCGCGCGTCAGTTATGAGAGACAAGAAGGTGCTCACAGTGAGTGTTGTTAACAAAGGAAAAAAGGGCGGGGAAGATAACATGATGGTTATGCAAACAAACTCTCATGCCTGAGGCTCCAAAGTCCCACCCCCCACCACCACCACCATAAGCCAGAGCTGAGTAATGCTCTGGTTAAAAAAAAGAAAAAAAATATCAAAATATCGTTCATGGGATGATAAAAGTTATAGGTGCAACAAATCAAAGGTTTATATTCCAGGACTAGCAGATTGGGATGAAATAGCTCCATACTACTTGTTGGGGAGAAGTAAACTGAGAAAGTAAATTGAGATCACACTTCAGAAACCTCTGAAGGTCAAGATTTATTTACAAGTTTTATAGCAACTTTTTTTTTTTTGCCTCCAGGGTTATTGCTGGGGCTCGGTGCCTGCACCATGAATCCACTGCTCCTGGAGGCCATTTTTCCCCTTTTGTTACCCTGGTTTTTATTGTTATTGTGGTTATTATTATCGTTGCTATTGATGTCATTGTTGTTGGATACGACAGAGAGACATGGAGAGAGGAGGGGAATACAGAGACGGGGAGAGAAAGACAGACACCTGCAGACCTGCTTCACCACCTGTAAAGCGACTCCCCTGCAGGTGGGGAGCTGGGGGCTTGAACAGGGATCCTTCCGCTGGTCCTTGCGCTTTGCGTCATGTGCTTAAACCGCTGCGCTACCGCCGGAACCCCGGTTTTTAGCAACTTTAATGGCCAAATGAAATATTATACATGAGACTTTTGGTAATATCTCTGCCCAGTGAGCACCAATTTCTTTAACTTATGGGAAGTGGGTGTCCTTAACAAAAATTTACAATGAGGAGAGAAAGAAATGAGATAGAAGGATATTAGGGCTCTGGGGCATGATGATGGAGGAGGACCTAGGTTGGGAGAGAAAGTATCTTGCAGAGACTCATCATTAGGAAGAGGAAATTTGTACCTATGTGACAACAACTATATTGTAAACCAGTAAAGGAAGTGTGTGTGGGAGGCGGATCGGGGATTTACAGAATATTTCAGTAAAAAAAAAAAAAAAGAATATTTGAAGAACCACTCCTTGTTAATTAAAACAGTCGTGTTTGACCATGGAAAATTACTTTTTTCTAACTTGTGAGATCCTTGAAATCTTTCATTCCTTTTATCAAGTAAACTGGTTATTCGAATTCAATTCAGTGTCACTGGAACTGAATTACCTTACTTCCTGATCCTGAATTAATCCCGGATTGATTTCTGCAGTAACCGATGACTCAGGATTTTATTTTGTTTCCACAGAAGTAATAGGGTTAGCTTTTCGGCACTAGCTTTTTCTGTGGTCTAGAAAGGCAACCTTATGAAACTTAGTGTGAGAAGAAGCAACTTAAAAAAAGAAAAAGTGGTGATCATTGTTCTTTATCAAAATTCTGAAAGCAAAATTAAAGGGTCTTAGTACTTCTTTCAGTTCAGGCAGCTTGTGAAATGTAATTTAGAAACCTAGTTCCTCCTGGAATTTCCAAGGTATTCTAGAGGCTTGCTTGAGAGAAGAACACATAAATTTGAAAATGCAGCCGTCTTCCAGAAAATCCAGACACATGAAGATGGTGCGGAAGCTTCTCCAACCCCTCTCATTTGGAAATGTGAAAAAGTCACATCAGAGATGAGTGAGGTGGCCCACAGATGCCAGGCCAAACTATTAAGAGCACTGGTGTTGTCTTTCTGACATCTGGCTCTGTTCACATTGTATTTATTGTGTTCAATTTCTTTGTTTTGACTGAGTACATATTTTTCTAAGGAATACAAGATCTGGAAATTAGTGTCAGAACACATCAAAAAACAAATGAAACTGGATATATTAAAGCCACCAAACAAAACAATTTTCAACCCAGGGCATTATATCTACAGCAGGTAACATTTATTTGTTGATATCTTTATACCCATGTCTACACAGACTTGGGGCATGGTACACAGACCTGCGGCATGGTAACATTTGTTTTTATTAATGTGAGTACTCTAGAGAAATTTGATCTGATTAGGTTTTGTATGAAGCATCCTCACATCTGTTTATAGTAGCTTTAGTGAGATTCAAAAACATATTCCAGTTAAAATTCTAGGTAGTGGTGATTCCAGTTGAGAAGTCTTTCCAACTTAAAACGATAATAAAACCAGTATTTAGACCCAAAGTTGTCCAGTGGTACACCATGAACCATGTGTCACAAAATCATGAACTAGTCAAAAACTAAATGGTATGCAGGGATAACTACAGTTTAATAAGGGCAGCTAAGAAGCCCCCTCACCCCATTCAGCATCTCTGTAAAGGTACTTCCTCAGAAGGAATGAGATCCTTTCCTTGACCTTCCTTTCACTGTCTCATTCTTTTTGTGCCCTGCATGTACCTGCTCTGCCCCCTTCACTTGAACTGTGACAATCTGTGGTGACTAGTCACTCCCTAGGAGCAGAATTGACCATGTAATTGCAAGATCTCCAAGTGTTTTATTTGCAAGTATTCACAGCTCCTCCATAGAAGAGCTAAGTTCCACTAGCCAACTGGTTCCAACACAGGAGAGAAAGTAAAAAAAATCCCCAGTCTGAGAGCCACTTAGAAAATCCTTCCTTACTTTAGAAGCATTGGTGCAGTCTTTGCTTCAATTAAAATGTTTTCCTACTACTCCTAGACATGGTATGTGTGTGTTGACTTGCTAGACTTGTCATTTAACTTTTTTTTTTTAAATTTGAATCATGACTATGAGTGATTCTGGGGATACTCAGCCTTTGAGTAGGGAGAAGGGAAGACTGAAGGAAGATTTTTCTGCACTCTTCCTTTTGCATCTTTAGATAATCTCCTCTACTCTTTATATATTTGTTTATGAGAGGAAAAAGAGGAGGGGAGAAGCAGGGCATCATTCTGGCACATATAATACTAGAAATTGGACTCAGGACCTTATGCTTGAGAGTCTAACACTCCCTTCACTGCTCAACTTCCAAGGGTACAGTCTCCTCTACTTTAAATACTACTAACTGTTGCTTTCAGCTCTCCCTTTCTGACTCTTCTCCCTATCCCCATATTAATTCACGTTTCTCTTTTACTGTCTCTCTTTCCTTCTTGGTCTTTCTCCCGTCCTCTAAACTTTGTTCTCTTTTCTCTCTTTTTAATTAATGATCCAACAGAGGTTTCTTTCATCTTTATTATTGTTTATTTTTATCATTTACAGGCATTTAATTATTTATAATACATTTATTTATTTATAAAATGGAAGTATTGACAAGACCATAGGATAAGAGGGGCACAGGTCCACACAATTCTTACTACCAGAACTCCATATCTGATCCCCTCCCTTGAGACCTTTCCTATTCTTTCTCCCTCTGGGAGTACAGACCCAGGATCATTATGGGGTCCAGAAGATGGAAGGTCTGGCTTATGTGATTTTGTCAACATGGGTGTTGACAGGTTGATTCATACTCCCAGTCTGTCTCTCTCTTTCCCTAGTGGGGTAGGAATCTGGGGAGATGAGACTCCATGACACCTTGGTGGGGTCGTCTGCCCAGGGAAGTCAGGTTGGCAGTATGATAGCGTCTGGAACCTGATGGCTGAAAAGGAATTAACATATAAGGCAGAACAAATTGTTGACTAATCATAAAGCTAAAGACAACTTTTAACACCTGGGCACAGTTTTTCATCTCCCCATGATAGGTGTCTGGAAAACACTCTCATTCCCAACTAAGATTTATTTGCACTACTCCAATACCCTCTTCACCCTTTCTTTTCTCCTCCTTCCCCAGAGTCCTTTGCTTTGTTGTAATATGTCAAAACCAGTCTAAATTTCACTTTGTGTTTTCCATTCCAGTCCTTGTTAGTTAATTTCTGTCTGTGAGTAAGATCATCTGGCATTTAGCCTTCTCTTTTTGGCTTAACTTATTTAACATGATTCCTTCAAATTCCATCATCATCATCATTACTATTATTGCATTATGGAGGGACTAATGAGTTACAGTACAACTATTAGCATATGGATAAAATTTGACGTCTCACCATGATAAGTATCTGCAAAAAGCTCTCATCATTATAGCCTATGGTGTTATAATTTTACAAAATCGTAAGATTTCAGGATATAGTAGAATAAAATGATGGTTTGGTTGAGGGTGAAATGTGCTGCTGTCTTGGTAGTGGTGACAACAAAGATCTTACAAATCAACATTTCCTCAATAAATTCTATTGAAATTTAGAAACAAAGATTTCAGGGCATACTTTCTAGGAAACCAGAACAATAGGCGGGCAAATGGCAAGATGATGGTTCCATTGTTCAAGGGATGACAGACAGACTTTGCTGAAGGTAACAATTGTTCAGCCGCTTTATAAGAAGCTATCGTCTCAGTCTATGGCCATACCACCCTGAACATACTCAATCTCATCTGACCGTGGAAGAAACTACCCTCCCTTATAAAACTTTATGATTAATCTAGCTGAACTTGTAAATGTGCAATCAGCCTTAGCATCCATATTCTCACAGATGAAGAAAAAAAATACCTTAGGCAGTAAGTTTGGCAACTATACAATCTTGAGTACCAGAATAAACTCAGATTTCCAGAATTTTCTCTACTGTTTTGTGTGTCCCAGGTTTTTTTTTTCTTTTAGTAGTGATTTAATCATGACTGTGCCCCAGTTTTTAAAAATATTTTTTATTTGTCATTAATCTATGTTACAAGATTGTAAGATTATAGAGTGTAGTTCCACACCACACCTACCACCAAAGTTCATGTATCTCAGGGTTTAAGCAGCTCCTTGCCAATAATCTATGGTACTTGTCAATCACAGATGGTCCCAATCCCACAACAATTCAGACTTCTGAAACTTGTATGGGGGGGGGGGGGGACTTAGCTACCAATTAAAGTTTTGTGATACTTTTTTTCTAAACATACAAAAAAATTTTTTTCATGAATTCCTCCTTAAATGCCCTGCTCTACCAGTGTTTGCTTTCTTGCTGTGCTGTAAGAATGCTGAGTGAAAAGTACTAGAACTGCCTTTCTGCTTCAGGAGGTTGGGCCCAGACAAGTCTCAATGTGTAATGACAAAGCCCAAGTCCTAAGAAATTGTGTTTTACCCTGTTGTGTAATTGAACTAGGAATTATATTTAGCACCAGCCTGACTGGGGCAAAGTTGTGACATTTAAAGGATAAGTCAGGCTGAGTCACTATTCCCTTTATTTTCATCTAAGAAATAAAAACCGGGGAGGCTGCTTTAAAGAGAATGCTGTCAAACAGGGCAAAGGTGATGTGTTGTGGCATCTTCTGAAGGCTGAGTAAAGGGAGTGAGACAGAGAGGTATCAGAAGTGAATCCTCTTTTAGTATGTAGCATTCAAGTCCAAAGGCTTTCCAATCTTTTTTAAAAATTATTTTCTTTTTTAAAAATATTTATTTCCTTTTGTTGCCCTTGTTATTTTACTGCTGTTGTTATTGATGCCGTTGTCATTGGATAGGCCAGAGAGAAATGGAGAGAGGAGGGGAAGACAGAGAGGGGGAGAGAAAGAGACACCTGCAGACCTGCTTCACTACCTTGTGAAGCGAATCCCCTGCAGGTGGGGAGCCAGGGGCTCGAACTGGGATCCTTACGCTGGTCCTTGCGCTTTGTGCCACCTGTGCTTAATCTGCTGCGCTACCACCAGAATCCCAGTTTCCCATTCTTATAAGTGTTCTTCTTATTAGAGCTTTTTAATAGTACAGATAAATCACTCCCTTTGAACCTCCCCCTGCTTGTGAGAATTACTATTCCTCTGGTTTTCTACATGTGTAGAATGTGTGTGTGTGTGTGTGTGTGTGTGTTGACTGTATGACAAGCTTAATGAAGCTTCTCAATATTAATGTTTCAAGTGTTTTAAAGAGTAGTGCTTGCTTTCTACATTATTATTATTGTTGTTGTTTTGTTCTGTCTCCAGGATTATCTCTCTGGGGCTCAGGGCTCAGTGCAGGCATTAGGAATCCACTGTTCCTGGTGGCTATATATATATATATATATATATATATATATATATATATTTCATTTTATTGGACAGGACAGAGAGAAATTGAGAAAAGAGGGAGAGAAAGGTAGAGATAGACACCTGCTGACCTGCTTTGCCACTTGTGAAGTGTCCCTTCGCCCTGCAGTTGGAGAGCCAGGATCTCAACCTGGATCCTTGTGCAAGCCCTTTCACTTCAGATTATGTGCACTTAACCAGGTGCACTACCACCTGGCCCCAAATAGTACTTTCTGAATTTTTGTTATCATTGTAGTGGCATTTACATAGCCCTAGACAAACTATGATACACAATGTCCAACCACCATGAGGCTGTCATGCTGGGAGAGAATCCAAGTCACACTGAAAGACTTAGCAATAGTCCTCTTGGACTTGGACTTGGAGTCGTGGTGGTCTAGTTATCCAACATGGCAACAGGAGAGCCTCTGGAGGACCCAGCTGCCCACTCACATCAAGTCTCTGCAGCTGCAACACCATAAATCATGGAGGCCAGCCATCCCACAGTGCTCTATCCAACCTCCAGGGGACTTGCCATCAGAATTAAGAGGTGGTTTTATACTACTACATTCTAGGGTGGGTTTAGAACAAAAGGAGACTGACTAGATGATCACCACCATCATCAATGGGTTTGTTATTTTGAAGTTAGGATTTTCTGAAATACCAAATGTTTGTGGAGGATAACAGGTAGATCTCTAGAAACTCTTATCCATGTGGGAGTTTGGCAGTAGCACAGTGGGTTAAGCACATGTGGTGCAAAGCGCAAGGACCAGCGTGAGGATCCCGGTTACAGGCCCCGGCTCCCCACCTGCAGAGGAGTCACTTCACAAGCAGTGTTTGCAGGTGTCTTTCTCTCCCCCTGTCTGTCTCCCCTCCTCTCTCCATTTCTCTCTGTCCTATCCAACAACAATTACATCAATAACAACAATAATAACTACAACAATAAAACAACAAGTACAACAAAAGGGAATAAATAAATATTTTTAAAAAGATTAAAAAAAAAAAAAGAAGAAACTCTTATCCACGCACAGAGTAACCTAAACTGATGTGGTGCTATAAAGATTCTCTCACATCACTGGCCTCAGTCTTCCTAGAGGACAGTACAAATAGACCTCATTTCTTAGACTGGATGATGATCTTGACCTTGAGAGTCCAGACACCCCCTACCCCCGCCGCCCCTGCATGATGACACTGAGGGGAGTGTCCCTGGGTCTGGGCAGGCTCCAAGATGAAAAGCATCTTTCCTTCTCCTATCTTCCACATGCTTATACTTAGTTTTATTCTTCTAGTAGAAAGTTTTACGTATTTGCTGTAAAGTTTTCTTAAACACAACTGATTAAAAACTTTCATGAAAATTGTTTTGGAAAAGTTAATGCTTTAGTATATGTATATCTAGTGTATCTGAGTCACTAAGAAGTGTCACTCATTATCAATACTGTTGACTTTTGATGTACCTGGTAGCGTGTGTGTGTGTGTGTGTGTGTGTCTGTCTGTCTGTTTTCTTCAGAGTTATCACTGGAACTCTGTCCCTGCATGAAAAAATCCTCTGCTCCCAGAAACCTTCTATTTCCCTCTTCTGATAGAGGGAGAGGGAGAGAAAGAGAGACACCTGCAGCACTGTTTCACTGCACATGAAATTTTCCCCCTGCACATGGAGACCAGAGACTTAAACCTAGGGCCCTGAACTCTACCAAGTATTCCAACACACAGCCCCTAGGTTGGCATATTCTTTGTTAAATCCAGACATAGCTGTGCCAGTAAGGTAGCTTACCTGCGTACTGTGCATACTTTGTCATGTGTACCTCACAGACCTGGCCCTCACCACATTGTGGGCTGTCATGCTGTGATATCTTTCCTTTCTTTCTCTCCTGTCTTTATCTGAAAAAGCCAACCTATAGCAATAAAGGCTCTGTAGCATCAATAACAACAAAAATGAAAGCAACACACAGTATTATTGGCATTCAAACAACTCAAGCCAGTTTGTTCTCTGTCATACTATAAACTTCCTATTTAGCTAACATTGGTAAGCCTTAAAACAAAATTAAAGTCTGACCTATTCTAGCCTGGACTGAGCCAACTAATAACTACTTCACCATTTATAACATATACACTATCCCAGTGTCTTACATATAAAGAGCTGGGTAACAGATGGGCTCTATTCAGCAACTGGCCGCTTGCTCTGGTTTCATAGATCTCAGAAATTACAAAATCAATGAGATAAATGCCACCTGGCCTTCCATCCACACACCTCTCTCTCTCTCTCTCTCTCTCTACTCCAGGAAGCCAAAAGCTTATTTCAACCTACAGAGTGAATTGTTCTATAGATTGGGAAGAAAGTCCCTTCCAATAGCTTTGTGTCCTTACCCCTTGACCTAATGAGTAGCTTCTGTTTCCTGATCACGAGAAGCCTCCCAACTTCATCCCTCCCCAGTCCCCACCTTGGTTCTCCCCTTTCCTGGGGCCCTTTACTGTCACAGCTTCTCAGGCCGTCAGTGTCTCTTCCCATCTTTTACTTCCCTCCACCTTCAGCTCTCACCTGCCATCAGGTAATAAATTTCAGTTCAATTCTCATTCTAACCTTCCTTTGTTCTCCACATTTTCTTTAAGAAAACACTCAAACCTACAGAAAACTTGAAAATTATTTCAGTGATCACCCATATTGATCCTATACTTGTGACTGGTTTGCTGCTTTTGCATACATCTACTAACTCCTCCATCAGCTTCCTTCTTCCCACACCCACATCTGCTCTGCTTGTCTTGACTCAGTAATTTCAGAGAGAGCTATGTCTCCATTCCTTTACTGAGCAACACTTGCATCTCTACCCAATCACAGTCCATCTTACATTGGATAAAAACAGCCTGTCATGACTTTTAGTCTTAGCTCTAACATTTGCAGCTGTTACCAGCCTCTCTCAGAATATGGATGCACTGTTATAATTCATAATACACTACTATCGAAAGTAGTTGTAAATGTCTGTGACGTATGAAACAGACATTCCTGGTATCTAATAGGCAGGGAGTGTCCAATGCATCCCTCCTTGTTAAGTTCCCTGAAACACATAGAGTATTCTCTTCTCTCTCCTCTCTCTTTTCTCCTCTCTCCTCTCTTCTATCTCTCTATCCTCTCCTTCTCTCTCTCCCTCTCTCTCTCCTCTCTCTGTCTCTCCCTCTCTCTCCTCTCTCTGTCTCTCCCTCTCTCTCCTCTTTCTCTCTCTCTCTCCTCTCTTTCTCTCTCTCCCTCTCTCTCTCCTCTCTTTTTCTCTCTCTCTCCCCCCTCTCATCTCTTTATCTCTCTCTCTCCCCCTTCTCCTCTCTTTATCTCTCTCTCTCTCCCCCTCTCTCTCTCCATATATATCAAGGATCAGAGATGCACAGAAAGTGACAGAGACCACAGCACTGAAGCTTCCTTTAGTGTTATGGGGGCTAGGCTTGAACCTGGGTCATGCACAAGGCAAAGCAGCACACTATCCAAGTGAGATATTTTTCCAGGCCAAGTTATTTTACTCTTTCAGCACCTGCTGTCCCTCTCACTCCTCCAATTGGAGGAATTATACATTTCTTTCAAGTTCTCAGTCAAATGGTATACTTAGTGGGAAGCTGTTCTGGATTACCACCCCATTCTTTTGAATCTGCTCAAACAAAATTTAGAATTAATCAATTCACTCTCTCTAATTCCCTAACCCTCTATAAACACCACTGTAAACTATGTGTTATGAGAGTCTGTCATATTTATGACTTGTACACTGTTGAGTCTTTGTCACACACACACACACACACACACACACACACACACACACACACACACACACATTTTAGCCCTGCCACTGGGAAAGCCATGTGTTACCTGAGAAACAGTGCTACCATACAATGTATCTTGAGGGAGAAGGGCCCTGTCTCTGTGTGCTATCCTTACTTACTGAGCAATGTGTCAGCATGATAAGACTGAAGGTGAAAACCCTTGGAGAGTTTCAAGAATGGAAGGCAAGTTGTCCATCTGCTAGAGCATCTCTTGGGCAACATTCAGCATAAAACATCATTGAGAGCTGGGACAGACATGGACACTGGGCAGCATAGCTTTTGTGGTACCCTCCTAGCTCTGACAACTCGTGAAAAATAAAGTTTCATATGTTTTCTGTTCCTTTGATGAGTACAGAGGAGGGGGAAAAAATCTTCTAAGAGGCTAAAGCAGTTAAGAAACTGTAGTCTGAAGAACAAAAGACTCGGGTGCCTCCTCCTGCACATGCAGTTTCACTTCAACACTCATGAGCCCACCTACCTCTTTCTATTCTCACTCATTATGAAGAACTACGATTAAATTTACAAGTTCAGTGATTTTTCTTGTGGCTATCTGCTTCTCCCTCCTGCTCTGTTACTAAGCATTAGCCAGTCCTACTCTTTTTAGCACAAGATATTACAGAGTAGTGTGTTGTAAGGAGCTTGTTTTTCATTTAATTACTTTTAATATGTACATTTTGTCAGCCAAGTTTGTGTTCTTTAAAAAAAAATGGTATTGTTGAGATGATAGCTTTAGATTTAGATTATATTTTGATAATAGAAAACAGAAAAATATATCTTTGTGTTTTTATTTCATTTTCAAAGAAATTGATAGGAGGTGTTTTGTTTTGTTTCCTTCTAATTGAAACATTTCCCTGCAGTGTTGATAACTCAAAGCAAATCTCATTATACACAGTTCATAAGAGCCAGAAAATGATACTGAATTGAGTAGGGTTGAAAACTGAGTGGTTTCAGTTAGATGTGATGTTGTTCTAAGAATTTTTTTTAAATACCTTCCTTCGGATCATCACTATATCTAGACAAATTAAGTATATAGTATTAATGTCATAAATGGCCTATATGCTGAAAAGCACAGAAAACCATGGACAGAGATCAAGTTGTAAAAGAATACAGTCCAATATTTATTCCTATGGCTAGTCTATAATCACTATACATGAGACCTATATGAATTAGCATAGTGAGAAACATTCATTGGCTGTCTCAGCAACAGGTTGGGTCCATATAGGTAGAGTTACTTCAGAGAAAGCAAGAGTTATGATGACCATCACCTAAAATATATTTTATGCATTTGTGGACATCAAGTGCAGGGCATTATGCATTTGTGATACTTCAGCACTCCTTCCCCATGTCAGTTTTTTGTCTGTGTTTAGAAGGGAGAAGAGAGACACCATCCATGTACTTCTTCTACCTGTTGTCATTCTTGGTGCTCCTCCTCGGGCATCAGAGGTCAAATCTAGGGTTTCCAGCATGAAAGGAAAGCTGTCTACTGGCTAATGCTACCAACTGGGCTCTGATCATGGCTTTGTGGGAGTGTGCTGGGTGGGAGAAGAAACAATGTATTTGGATCACAGAGATGGAAGGCTTAGGAATGCAGACAGTGGGAGCCAAGTCTATTATAATACCACAAATTGTGGATTGAGCTAAGAGAAGAGTAGAAACAGGAATAGCATTTCAGGAAATGTTAAAGTATTTTAAGTTTGAAAACCTGGTGGTGAAAGCAATAAAATGGAATCGAAAAGCTGCAAAAGAAAGTTAGAAGACTTGGTAATAACTGGGTGCATAAGGACAAGCAAGAGAGCAAGAGAGAAAGACCTGGAACAACAAGAGAGGAACATGCTAACAGTGTGTGGAGTGGCACAGGAAGTTGGATATCCGGTTTTAGGTAAAACATATGTGGGTATGTTCATAAAAAGGACTACTGTTGATGAAGCATGACTGCATACTTGGTAGTTTTCTAATAACAGTAGTACCCACTCACCCCATTCACATTGTGAGTGCTACATGCTAGAAACTTCTAAAAAAAAAACATTGCCTTTATGAATCCCTAGGTGTTAACCATCTTACATATTATTAATATTTTGTATAACCTTAAAATATTTCCACATAGTATATTGTTTCCATTTTACACAGGAAAGAACAAAATCATTAAGAGGCTAAGAGACTTACCACAGGTCTTTCAGAAAGTCAGTATTCAAAACTAGGTAGCCTCGCTCCAGAGTCTGAATTCTTTTTTTTTTAAGTGATTTAATAATGATCAACAAGATTATGGGATAAGAGAGGTATAATTCCATACAGTTCCCACCACCAGAGTTTTGTATACCTTTCCCTCCATTGACAGGTTCCATATGCTTTATACCTCTGGGAGTATGGACCAAAGATTTTTTATGGGGTGCAGAAGGTGGGAGGTCTGGCTTCTGTAATTACTTTCTGCTGGACATGGGCATTGACAAGTTGATCCATACTCCCAGCCTGTTTCTGTCTTTCCAAAGTGGGGGGTAGGGCACTGAAGAGGTGGGGTTCCAGTTAAGAGCCAGGCGGTGGTGCACCTGATAAAGTGCACACACTACTGTGTGCAAGGACCCCGGTTCAAGACCCTGGTCCCCACCTGCAGGGGGATAGCTTCACGAGCAGTGAAGCAGGACTGCAGGTGTCTCTTCCTCTCTATCTCCCCCTCTCCTCTCAATTTCTGTCTCTATCAAATAAATAAATAAAAATAATAATAATAAAAAAAGAGAGGTGGGGTTCCAGGGTACATTGGTAAGGTTGTCTGCTTAGGGAAGTCAAATTAGCGTCATGGTAGCATCTGGAACTTGGTGGCTGAAAAGCATTAAGATATAAAGCAGAACAAGTCATTTAATAATCAGGAACCTGTGAGTTGGGTGGTAGAGCAACGGGTTAAGCGCACATGGTGCAAAGTGCAAGGACCAGCGTAAGAATCCCAGTTCGAGCTCCTGGCTCCCCACCTGCAGGGGAGTCGCTTCACAGGTGGTGAAGCAGGTCTACAGGTGTCTATCTTTCTCTCACCCTCTGTCTTCCCCTCCTCTCTCCATTTCTCTCTGTCCTACCCAACAACAACTATATCAATAACAACAATAATAATAACTACAACAATAAAACAAGGGCAACAAAAAGAAATTAATAAATATTAAAAATATATTTTAAAAAATTAAATCAAATAGTCAGGAACCTAAAGGTAAGAATATAGCACATGAGATTTGAGGTCTTCATATTGGAAGAAGCTAGGAAGTCTATCTTAGGTATATTCTAAGGACCCATGGCTTTACTAATTTTTGCCAGAGTCCCACACACAACATTCAGATAGACTAAAAGTATTGTCTGAGAAGAGTCAGAGTTGGGAATAGGACTAGAAAGCTGGATCAGGGCAAAGAGTAGCTTCCAAATATGGAAAAAGTATATAAATACTGTTAATTATAAACCCCATTGATCTGACCTAGGGCCCATGTGTATTCATATTTAGCACAGGAACCTGTGTAACCTCTGTATTCCTGTTGGTCTGAGCTTGCATACCATGGTCATAGCTAGGTACATTCTAAGTTGTACTTATTTCAGGACTAGTCTTCATCAAGTGACAGAGTCTGTTGACCCAGCCTCCCTTTGGAGAGTGGGGCACGCCCTACCATTGTTGTTGTGCATTGAGGGAAAGGCCCTACAGAAGCCCACAAGAGGGTTTATGATGTTACAGTTTCTAGATGGAACTGACCAGTGATGGTGGAGAGAGGGATCTGTTAGAGCTCTAAATCCATCATATTTGTGTGGGAATCCCAGGATTCCCTTACTAGGGCTGCAGATAATGAACTGGCCTAGTCGTGATGAAAAGGGCCATCATTAAAGTATGCTAGTCTCTTGCCCTTATCCAGATTTTGTTTTCCTTACTTTATCTGGCAGGGTTAGACTTCAAGTAATTGCATAAAGTGAAATGAGAAGTAGGCGAGGGGATATCTAGGTCTAAGTAGAAGCTATTTGATTAAGTCCTTTAGGATGTATTTTTTAGGTCTTTCTACTTACTGCACTTACTGAATCACTGATGACCATTACACACTTTTACTTTAAGGTATATATTGTCCCCTTAGTTATGGCTACATGTGCATATGTGCTATATCTCATGAGCCCTGGTCTATATCTAGGTTCTGTAACTTTGTTAGGAAGTGTGACACTGGAAGTGGAATTAAGGAGTCCTATGAACTAGGAAAGGTCTTATCAAAGTAATGGAGGTGGAACCAATGCCACCTCAAAGTGTTTCACTACAGACTGTGTCCAGAGATGCATCTAGACACAGAGATGCATCACTACACAGTCTGCAGTGAAACACTTTGAGGTAGCATTGGTTGTATTGATTTGGTTGAGATCAGCAGATGTGATCAAAAGAAGCATGAAAGAAATGAGCAAAGCCCCAGAGGACTGGGAAAATATGAGTTTTATAGAGAATGAGGAAGGTTCCTTTCTGTCTTAGAGTTTAAGAAGGCAATATATTATTATTATAACCAAGTTCTTTGGGAACTTAATTTACTTTGAAAATCCCATGGCTAGCATTTACTGTACCATACAAGATCTTACAATGATTAAAATCATTACCATGATTCTAGGTGTTTTCTGGTTCCAGGTAAATGTTTGTAATCTTCTCTTAAAGAAACTTGTTGGGACCTTGATGGGTAGAGCACTAAATTTGTATATAGCTCTGGGTAGATTATTTATTCTGATGATATTAATTCTTCCAATCCATGAGCATGGGATATCTTTCCACTTCTTTGTATCATTTTCTATATCCTTGAATGGCAACTTACAGTTTTCAGTATACAAGTTTTTCACTTCGATGGTTAGGGTTTTTTCTAGATATTTTATATATTTTGCTGCAATAGTGAATGGGAGTGATTTCCGGATATCTTCTTCTTTTGACTTAATGTTTTCATAAAGAAATGCTGAATTCTTAATTAGAGCTTTTGTGGTCAAGCATTTGAAATGCCTTAACATCAAGGGATGGCAGAGCCTAGTGATGGTGAGAACCTACTTTCCTTGTCACCCCTATTTTGCATATTAGAAACAGAAACTACTCTGTTTGTTTGCAGAACCCCTACCTCAAAAGGTAAAGCCAAAACGTGTAAAAATGAACCACAAGGCGATGGAAAGCCTAAAAGTAGTGCAAATGGTGAGAAATATAGAGTTAAATTCTGAATTCTAGGAAAAGTACATGCCAATAAGATTTTAATTAACTTGAAATAATTATACTACTGATGTAATTTATTCTATCACCAAGTTGTACTAAAATGTTCATTGGCAATCGTGAGTACATGTATTAATGACACCAATAAAAGCACTTGGACTAAGTTTTATTTTCCTAATCACATCAGTTTCTCTTTCTGGTTAAATAATGATAATTATAAAGCACCAATCTGAAAATTTCACTCATCTTGAGTTGCTTCTCTTTATTTCCCCACTCTAGGCAATGTATTTAAAATTGTCAGAAAATAATTCAGTGCCACATAATAAATATGACCTAATAATATTTAACCACATTAATAATGTAAGTGGCAAAAATTAAATGACATTCAGAAATGTTCCCACAACATTAACAAATTGCTTTGGTTATCAGAAAGGCAAGGAACTACTATCAGATGGGGTTTTCATTACAAGGCAACTCCTCTAGCTTCTGATGCCAGAGGCAAAAGATCTTTCAATTCCCTGGTCACCATCAAAAATGAGGAGGACTGCTTCTGTGTGTTACCTCAGTTCCTGAGCAGCATGTGCCCCTGGACAGGCAACCTCCCTTGCCCCCAGAAAGCCCACATTGGCTCGCTATCCATTTGAGCCACATCCCTCCCTCCAATTACTCTTTGCAAGAGGGAAAAAAAAAAAAAACTAAATTATTTGCTAGTGTAAAATCTATCCCAAATCATAAGAAGCCTGAGGCTGAAAATCTGTTGTAGACTTTTCTTCTTTCTGAAATAATATTAAGCTCAGGCATATATAATTATACAGGAACCACTAGGCTGTGAAAGATGAGAAAATATAACACAATTATCTCTTCACAAACCTCAAGTGAAATCTGACAGAAATCAACATGGGCTCTCTCACCCCTCCTCTTCTCCCTCTCTGACTTAACCTCTACTTTCAAATGTCTGTCGACCAGAATCCGTATCTGGGAATGCTGCCCGCATACTTGTCACACCATGGAGGGGCTGTTCCCCAAGGCATTCAGTGGGAGATGTCGCATTCACTCCAGGGAATGTTGTGGGGAAGTTTGTTGTTCTGATGCAGTGCAACACTGCTAGCTTCATAATCAATTGTGAACCAGCCCAGTCTAGGGGCCAAAGCTCTAATCAGAACTATACGATGAGACAGGAACAACAAGAAGGAGGGAACTTCTCTGTGTGGATAAGAGCAGGGAATTAGCACCATGATAATAAAGAGAAGAAAGATAATGAAAAGATACTAAGGAGTTAATTTCTCAACTGGCCGGACACCTGCAGTACCCTTCTGCCCACATAGGAAAACTAGCAGACCTTCTGTATAAAGTGCTTCCAGAGAGGAGGAGTGCTATACTTTCATTTCTAGGCTAGTTCTGCAGGCTGAGCGCCCCTTAGAATGCTTTATCAAGCTGGTTTTCTGTATGTAGATTTCTCTGCTTCTTTATCTCATTTTCTCTTACCTGGTTCAGCTTTTGTAGCCCATCAGTTGGATGTTTTCATATACCTGTGCCCTGGAAATTCTCTGTGTAGCCTAAGAGACAGTCTCTTCCCAACACAAAACTCACACTGACTCCTGGGTC
Source organism: Erinaceus europaeus (assembly GCF_950295315.1). Classification (NCBI taxonomy): domain Eukaryota; kingdom Metazoa; phylum Chordata; class Mammalia; order Eulipotyphla; family Erinaceidae; genus Erinaceus; species Erinaceus europaeus. Next base: position 15,986,320 of record NC_080177.1, read on the forward strand.
GCCACTCCAGGTAAACATTTCCTGGAACCCACAGAAAATGAAGTAGGGAACACATGCTGCTCATAGTAGCTTCATTGTCAGCTAAGACTTCAGTGTCTTTTTAAAAATATTTGACTTTAACTTTTTTATTATATTTATTTATTTATTGGATAGAGACAGCCAGAAATTGAGAGGGGTAAGGGTGATAGAGGGAAGAGAGAGACAGACATCTGCAACACTGCTTCACTACTTGCAAAACTTTACCCCTGCAGGTGGGAACCGGGGGCTTGAACCTGGGTCCTTGTGCATTGACATGTGCACTCAACCAGGTGCACCACCATCCAGCCCCAGTTTATTTATTTGATAAGACAGAAAGAAATTGAGAGGGGTGCAGGAGGTAGAAAAAGATACTTGCAGCGCTGCTTCACGCCTTGTGAAGATCTCTTATGGCCTGCCGATAGGGACCAGGAGCTTGAACCTGGGGTCTTTGCATATGGTAATAATGTGTGCACTCAACAGGGGCACAGCCACCTAGCCTCTCATTTTCTTATTTATAAAAATCAGTTTTAGGGGTAGTTGGGCGGTAGCGCAGTGGGTTAAGCACACGTGGCGTGAAGTGCAAGGACCGGAGTAAGGATCCAGTTGGAACCCCCAGCTCTCTAGCTGCAGGGGAGTCACTTCACAGGTGGTGAAGCAGGTCTGCAGGTGTCTGTCTTTCTCTCCCCCTCTGTGTCTTTCCTTCCTCTCTCCATTTCTCTCTGTCCTATCTAACAATTACGATAACAATAATAACTACAACAACAATAAAAACAACAAGGGCAACAAAAGGGAAATAAATAAAGTTTTAAAAAATCAGTTTTAGGGTAATTTTCAGATCCCTGAAATAGCCTTAAGTTTGGCATTTTCTCCTTGTAGAAGAGAGGGTGGCACAGAAGAGTTGGAAGGAAAGAAGTTGGTTAGGGAAAGAGAATCTGATTCCTCTGCCACTGTCACCACTGTCATCAGGAGACAGCGAGGCCACACTAAAGCCCTTGTAATTTGACTTAAATAAAGCACTGCCTTGAGGAAGCTTGGCTCGTGTTGAGAATATCATCAATGAAAGATTCTTTGATGGAGAGAAACTTGGATTCCTTCCTACTAGGTCACTTTTGCTCACTTTCTGACTCTCAGCTTTCTCTTTACCCTGACTTATAGCTGTTATGCTGGAAAGGCTGGAGAGTCTATCTCTACTCAAGACCATTTATTAGAATTTACCTTTGAGTGGGTTCAGCATTGAACTCTCGAGCATCAGTTCCAAGTTTGATCTTCCCATCTCCCCCCCCCCCAGCATCACATATGCCAGAATAATGCTCTGGTTTTCTCTTTCTCTGTGTTCCTCACCCTCCCCTGATTTCTCTCAAGTAAAAAAAAAAAAAAGGAAAAAAAAGGAAGGAAGGAAGAGAGAAGAGGAAGGGAGAAAGGAAGGGAGGGAGGGAGGACAGAAGGATGGAGGGAGGGAGGAAGTCAAAATACTAAATTGCATCTCTAGAAGCAACATGATCTAGCCAAAAGAAAATTGGGTGGGGAGACAGGCGATGGAAACTGGACAAGTTAGGGGCTTTTGTATTGTGAACATGGGGATTAAGGTGAAGCTAATTATAGGAGCACAGGATGAAAGTAATGCCCTTTTGCAGCTGCCCCTTCATTGAGGGTTCAGGGAGCATCTGCACCTTCCCTAGCAGAAGTGGGAATTCCTGTTAGCTAAGGGGTTAGCAAATAATTAGCACCTGCCAGATTCTAGGACTCTGGAAGCCTCCCTGGCAAAGTGATCTAAGTGAAAACTAATGGTGAGCCTCTCTGTGAACAAACAGAACAGACTGAGTGACAGAATAGCATGTCAACAATGCAAACTACAGAGAGGGAGGAAAAGGTGTCTAATCAAGGACTCACCATGGTGTTAGAAAGCCCCTGATAATGCTTCTTAGATTATTTTGCTTATTTGCTTATCAACACCATTGTTACCTATCTAGCAAATGATTTAGAATGACTTCATGCTCCAGTTTTCTGATTTTTCTCCATATTCTCTGTAATGAGTTGATTTGTATATATATCCCTACCCCCCCCCACCCTCTGCAATGCATATGTTTAAACTTCAGGAACTCAGAAGGGAACCACATTTGGAGACAGAGCCTTTATAGAAGTAATTGATTTTAAATAAGACTGTTAGGGTAAATGGAGGAGAAAACTGTAGTGTATATACAAATGTAATAATAGTCTGTTAAGAATGATGAAATGTTGACTATAAAACATTAATCCCCCAATAAAGAAATAAAAAAAAAAAGAATGATGATATCATCTCCTTTGCCTCATCTTGGATGGAACTTGAAGGCATTATGATAAGTAAAATTAGTCAAAAGGAGCAGGAAAAAATACCAAATGATCTCACTTATAGGTGGAACTTAAGAAATACTGACATGGAGGAAAAACACAAAGTGAAACTTGACCTGGGTGTGATGTCAAGTCCCAAAGGATTCTGGGAAATGATTGGGAGGTAGGGAGGGAGTGAAGGGAATCTTAAAGTCCTGTTCCACGATGCATGGGGAGATGAGTAATTATACCAGTGTGTCTACAGCTGCATTGTAAGTCATTAATTAACCTACCCTCCTCCAATATATATATATTTGGCTATTGGGGTGAACACTAATCCAATATGGCTGGTGTTCCTTAGGGAAGAGGACATTTGGGACACACAGAAAGACTCTTAGGACCGAGGTACACAAAGGGAAAGCTATATAATAATTTGGCATGAAGAAGCCCCCCAGTAAACTAAGGAGAGCAGCCTCAGAAGAAATCAGACCTACAGATAGCTTGACCTTGGGCTTCTATCCTTCAGAACTACTGAGAAATACATTTTTTGTCATTTAACTCCCCTAGTCTATCTTATGGTGTGTTGCTATGGTAGCCTTAGTAGGCTTCTCACTCCTCTCTTGAAAAGACATTACAACAACAGCTTGTTGCTACTTGGCCTTCATTTTGTAGAGCAATTCCATCATCACTGGGCTTATCACCATCCCAGCCTGATTTCTGTAATGGTCTTGTTTGTGCTCATTTGCCCTCCCAGACATTCCTAGTTTTGTCCCTGATGTGCCATGGGCTACAGTGAAGTGGCTTGTGTAGCATCACAGTTCTTGAGGGCGGCGTTGGTTTCCGTAGTTGAGTAGGACTTAAAGGACCAGAAAGAAGGAAGAGGTATTTCTGTCTTGGGCTGCTCCTGTGGAGCAAATGGGTCTCTGTGAGGATCTGTTCCTGACTCCTTGCTATTGCTTATCTCTAGGTCATCTCACAGTTCCTTTTGACTTCTTGGCTATTTCAACATCCATTATCAGAGCCCTGATTCTTTGCCTTGAGCTCAGTTAGTTTTACATACAAAGTACTGTTTGATTTCACTGTTTAGACCCTGCTGGGTGCCAAGTTTACTTCCTATTAACACCTTATTATATATAGAAGTTAGTTCCTGAAGCTTTACCCATGGTATCTAATTCTAGGATGGAGAAGAAGGAAATCAAAGAATTAAAAGGCCTTCCTTCTAGGCTAAGTCAGAACTTTCAGATAACATAACTGAAAACCACATACACTTCTGCTTATACTTTATTGCCAAAATGTAATCACCTGACTACTACTAGCAGTCAAGGAGGCTAAGGTATGTAGTCTAGTAATATTAACTAGACTTATGTAGAATTTTGTTGACAAAGAAGATGATGAAAATGGATACTGAATGTTAAATAACTTATTCTTCCACCACATCCTTAAAAAGTCCTTCTATATCTCTATGGTTGACTGGCTCCATATTAAACCATGTGAGGTCTGACACTTCTAAAGACAATCTTGTGTCAACAGTGGGACAACGTAGATCTGTACCTGGAATCTCAGAAATCATGGCAAGTGTAGAATCTGAGAGCCATTGAAGGATAGAAGCATCATTCAGGTTATCTGAATTGGGTTACTGCAGCATTGCAGTTATAAGTGCTGCATTAAAAGTATCCCAAAACTATATCTTGAAACACATACTCAGTGCCATTCATGCTTCTAATGAGAGGCTGGACTCAGAGGAGCACATGGGGTCATAGGTGGTAGCTGGGACTTTAATCCTTTGGAGTTCCTGCTGAGTCGAATGCCCAAGAAAACTCACACTCCTGACTAGGTGCTGGTAATGGGATGGGGAGCTACACTTCTCTATATGGCCTGGGCTTCTCACAGCATTAGGTGTGCGATCTAAGAACCAGCATTTCAAAAAGCCCAGGCAGAAACAGAAAAGTCACTCATGACCTGTCCTTGCAAATTTCCCATTTCAGTTTCGCCACATTTTTATTAGTCAGGCAGAATTCATGGGAATAGGAACTAGCTTCTACAACTTTAATCAAAGAGTGGTTAGAAATCACATTACAGACAAACACTTGGGAAAAGGAAGTGTTACCACCATCTTGGGAAAATAATTTGTCATAATTATTCTGAACCAGGACCCACTTCTGTGCCACTTGCATTTAGAACCTTCCCTCTCTGAGAGCCAGGACCTTCAAGTCTTCAATGAAAGAAGTCAACAAGGTGTTTCTATAATTCACTCACTCTGAGAGCATTCAATATTTAGCTCATTGCAAATGACATCTGTATCTATCTAGCTATAGGTCCTGAAAACCAAGAAAGGTCAACAGCATAAAAAGGAAAGCTAAAATTGCCAAAAGTTTCCACGATGTAGCTTTTAAACAGACAAAGTAAGAAATTAGATGATTAAAGACTTTACACAAAATCACAGCATGTTTGAAAGCTGTAGAGCCACAAAAAAAAAAAAAAAACTAGAATTCCACTAAATTAAAAAACATCAGTAGCAAAGAAGAGTGTGAAAATGGCGAGTCTCCTTTCTCAATGAGGACCATCCTGTGAACATTAATTTTTTTCTGGCAAATCTCAAAGCATTTGACACATTCACTAGCCTACAGTTTTACTGTTTCCTTTTTATTGAAGAGGCACCACTTGTACAGGGAACATAATTTTATCATAAAAATTACAACTGAAGAGGACCCGAAGGACATCTTCCCCAGTTCAGTGATAAATAGGGCAGGTGGGCAGATGAGCACAGATCATATACACCCATTGAGATCATAATCTAGAGATGAACTGGCTTCCCCCAGCATCAGAACAATGAGTCAATAATAGAGCTGTGACACCAACATCAAGGCATCATCTATTCAGTCACAGTTGAGAAGTCCTAGTCTTCATCCCCAGCAGTCAAAACCTGCTTCTTGATTTTCTCCTGTGTCCACGTCCTTCCTTGTTTCCTGACTTCCTTCTATTCTTCCCCTCTTGCCACTTCTTCCTTCCTTCTTTTTCAGTCCCTTCCTCTTTCTCATGAGTGCATTGTATGTCAGAAAATACTGCCTAAGTGATTTCATTTACCTTACGTTAATTTGATGCTACTGCTAGATATTCCTGTCTATTTTACAACCAAGAGAAATGGAACCTTTATTTTTAAAATGTTTTATTTATTTGAGATATATATATGGAGAGAGAGAGAGAACACTCAGGAGAAGGAAAAAATAGGGAGAAAGACAGAAGAGACACATGCAGCACTGCTTAACCATTTTTCCCCTGCAGGTGGAGATTGAAGGCTTGAACCCTGGTCCTGGCACATTGAAAAATGTGCACTCTACCAAGTGCACCATTGCCTGGCCCCAAAATGGAACCTTTAAGCTCATAGACTATACATAGAACAAATAGCCGTGAGCACTGTGTTTTGGAAGGGGTGAAAAGGACTGATCTTTTCTGACATTTCAGTACACTCTCTTCCCTCTTAGTCATAATTATTATTTTAGTTACTAAGGTCTGATGTGTCTGTTCTTTCTATACATTGGACTCTGCACTAGCTACTTTATTTTGAATGCTTTCGTTTCCTATTAGCTCTTTATAATATCATTATTACAATGGTATTGCTGTGTGATAGTTGCTATTCTTAGTTCCACTTCCAGATGGATAAACCGGGACACAGAGAGGTTAAAGTAAGGTTCCTCCCTCAAACCATCCAACTACTAAGTATTATAACTAGGGATAAAAGCCATGGTGTCTGACACCAAATTTCAACTTTTCTTCTTTTTTTTTTTTTAAATTTCTTCTTATTAGATAAAACCAGAGGGAAATTGAGAGGGGAGAGGGAGGCAGAGAAGGAGAAAGACAGAATGACACTTTCAGCTGTACTTCGCCACTCTTGAAGAATTTCCCTCTGCAGGTAGGGAGCAGGGTCTTGAACCTCGGTCCTTGTACAAGGTAATATGAGCGCTAACTAGGTATGCCACTGCCTAGCACCGCAACTTTTCATAAAGTATATTCTAAAGTCCTGAAAACTCTGGTCATCTGAGAAGGGAACTTTATGGCCACAGTTCTAAACTACTGGAAAATATATTTTTTTATTAGGAGTGGTGAAATAGCTCACTTGGACATAGGCTGCTTTGCCATGTGCATGACTCAGACTCAAGCCTGGAACCCACTGCATTGAAGGAAACTTCAGTGCTCTGGTTTCTCATTTTTCTTCCTTTTTTTCTTTTTCATTTCTTTTAATTACTTACTATTATATAGAACAGAGAGAAATTGATTGAGGAGATAAAGATAAGACACCTGCAGACCTGCTTCTGAAGAGGACCTCCTGCAGGTGGGGAGTGGGGGCTCGAACCAGTGTCCTTGTGCTTGGTGATATATGTGCTTTAACCAGGTGTGCCATGGCCCCGCCCCTTCTTTCACTTTTTCACACTCTCTCTATGTCGCTATGCCTTCTCTGTCTCTGTCATTTATAATATATATATTTAAATTAAATAATAGGGGGCTGGGTGGTAGTGCAGTGGGTTAAGCGCACACGACACCAAGCACAAGGACAGGCGGAAGGAACCTGATTCCAGCCCCTGGCTCCCCACCTGCGGGGGAGGTCACTTCACAAGTGGTGAAGGAGGTCTGCAGGTGTCTATGTTTCTCTTCCCCTCTATCTTCCTGTCACTCTCAGTTGTTCTCTGTCCTATTCAACAACAATGACAGCAACAACAACAATAATAACAATAACAACAATAAATAACAAGGGCAACAAAAGGAAAAAAATTGCCTCAAAGATCAGTGGATTTGTAGTGCAGGCACCAAGCCCCAGTGATAGCCCAGGAGGCAATAATAATAATAATAATAATAATAATAGTAATAATAATAATAAAATAGTCTGGAGGAATAACTCAGGGAGTAGAGTCCGTACCTCATCATGTGTGAGCCCCAACACTGTGTGGGAGCATCAAGGCACTGGAGGCAGCTCTGATGCTGTGATGTCTCTCTATCTCGATGAAAAGTGGCCCAGAAATGGTGAAATTACACTTTCACAAGGCCCAAGCTCATTAAAAAAAAAAAGTGTGCAGTACAATAGACTTGTATTTACAAACATAATGAATTAACTTATATTTAATCCTGAAAGTAAAACTGTTTTGTTGAAAGACACATTTACAAAAATTAAAAAAAGAAAATTACCTTCAGTTGATATGAAATGATGCACATTGAATTGAAAATCAGGAAACCCCAATTTGGAATTATAGTCATGCAGGGTGGGCCCTTGGACATGGGAGGTGGGGAGTTCACTGACCTTGTCAAACAACTGTGCTATCACCTGATATTTTGTGGCAAGGGGGTAGAGTAGATGAAGGATTCCTGAATGACTCAATTCCAAAAGGATGGTATTGTTACAGATCTGTATTTGCCGAGAAAGATCAAAAGTACTTTCTTTTGGCCTTGGTTCACCCATTCTGCCATCCATTTTCTCGCACTTCACTGGAGAAAAGAGGACAGGGCCTGGTTTCCCAGGAGCTCAGCTCTGGCGGTTCAGCCATTCTCATCTCTGAGCGGATTCTCAGCCTTGACACAGAGGCCACACTGTCATTTTTTTTTTTTTTTTTTTGTCTTGGCTTCATGGTTTCCCTGTCTTTTCCTCAGAATACTTTTTTTTACAGTGGGGATACATGTTCTTATGTTCACTAAAGGGAAGATTAATTTCCTTGTGAGAAAAGAAAAAATATATAATAACCACACACACACACAAATATATATATATGTCTATCAAAACGTTTCCCTGTATTAGGTCAGTCTACTCCGCACACCATTATTATTGTTCTTAGGAGAAGACACTGAGGATGCAGCAGGGTTAAGTGATTTGCTGGAGTGGCTGCACAGCTCATCTCATAACTGTAAGCTGTTAACGCGCAGAAACTTTAAACCGCAGCTAGAAACAGCTTGAGTCTCTATGCCAAGGAGTCCACTGGGCTCAAGATATCCCCAGTCACAGACTTGTCCTCATTCACCTACACAAGCCCCTGAGGATGTGAACCCATCCTGACTATGACCTCACTGGACACAAGCCAGCGTCCCTAGATTGCAGGGCAGAGGCTCCTCTCTGTGCTATACTTGGGCAGATGATGAAAACCAGAATCCACTCTTCATCACAAAATGGCACATCTCAACATTATACCCAGACTCTTCCTACTTACTGTGTTTTAGGTTATCTTCTGACTCACAGATCCTCTGTGAAATGCATCCCTACACGTAAGTATCTCAGTATCTCCTACCGCAGTCATACACTTTTTCAACCTGTTTGACATTCTTCATTCACTTGACTTCATATATATATATATATATATATATATATATATATATATATAGTCATATCATTTATGCATTCTGTTATGGACCAAACAAAATGGAATCTTGGACAGTAAATTATATATACTAAAGTGTCTGGAAACTACTTAGTCCGTGTATTGCCTTAGATAACATACATGCACTCTGCACTGGAAGAATGTTCGTTCCTATCTTAAAAAAAAAAAAAAGAGGCCACTGGCATACCTGCAGTTGCCCAAACACATTCACATTAAAAAAATATATAATAATAAGGCCTTTATTGGCAAAGTGAAGCCCAAACTCCTGCTCAGCTGACTCACTGTACACAGTGAAGAGATGGTATAGTGAGTGAGTGCAAAGGAAAATACTTGCCAGCCACCTATGGGATAAGATGTTAATGTCTAAATGCATAACCTATGATACAATGACAAAAAATAATCTGATTAGAAAATAAAAAACTTGTCACACATAGTCAACCAATATGTGAAAAAAAATGTTCAACATCACTAAATAGCAGGAAAATTGAATTCAAGTCCTAACATCTGTCAGGGTGGCTATATTAAAAACAGAAAGAGCAGGTGTTGACAAAGATGTCGAGAAATAAGAATTGTTAGACCCTACTGGTGTGAATATGGAATGATGCATCCCCTATGAAAAATAGTGTGACGGATCTCGGAAACTTGGGGCCAGGCAGTGGCAAACCTGGTTAAAAGTGCACAGTACAAAAATAATAATAATAATAATAATAAAGTGGACACATTACAGTGCATGAGGACCCAGGTTCAAGCCCCTGGTCCCCACCTGCAGGGAAAAAGCTTCATGAGTGGTGAAGCAGATCTGCAGGTATCTCTCAGTCTCTCTCCTCTATCGGCCCTCTCTCTGAATTTCTCTCTGTCTTATCAGATGAATAAATAAAGTTTTTTTAAAAAAAAAATCCTTAAAACTTTAAAAATAGTATAACTGGGAACTGGGTGGAGGCACAGCTTGTTGAGTGCACATGTTATCATGAGCAAGGATATGGGTTCAAGCCCCGAGTTTGCTTCTGCAGGGAGAGGAGTTTCATGAGCAGTGAAGGACTGAAGGTGGGGGCCAGGTAGTGGTGCACCTGGTTGAGCACACATGTTACAATGCACAAGGAACCAGGTTCAAGCCCCCATTGTCTACCTGCAGGGAGAAAGCTTTGTGAGTGGTGAAGCAGCGCTACAGATGTCTTTCTGTCTCCTCCTTCCCTCTCAGTCTCTGACTGTCTCTATCAAATAAATAAAGAAAATAAAAATAAATTTTAAAAATAAGTACTGTAGGTAGTACTTCTCTATCAACTTCTCCCTGTCACGTAAAAACAAATACATATTTTTTTAAATAAAAGAAGTATCATTTTGTTCATCAGTTCTACTTCTGGGTATTTATATAAATGGATTAAAACCAGCACCTCACTCCATGTCCAGTGCAGCACAGTAGGCAAGAAGTGGAAACAAACTACATGTCCTTTGATAGATAAAATGATACGTGAAATGTGATAGACTACATAAAACAGAATACTATGTGCTGATAAAGAAAAAAAAAAAAAAACCTGGGAGTCGGGTGGTAGCGTAGCGGGTTAAGTGCAAGTGATGTGAAGTGCAAGGACCGGTGCAAAGATCCTGGTTTGAGCCCCCGGCTCCCCACCTGCAGGTGAGTCACTTCATAGGTGGTGAAGCAGGTCTGCAGGTGTCTGTCTTTCTCTCCTATCTGTCCATTCTCCATTTCTGTCCTATCCAACAATGATGACATCAACATCAACAACAACAACAATAATAACTACAACAGTAAAAAAATAAATAAAAAACCTGTCATATAGTATCCTGCCATATTCACCATATTCATAGGTGAATCACAAGGAACTGAAGGAACTCAGGCTGAGTGAGATAAGCAAACCACAAGAGAATAACTATGGCTTCATTCACAAATATGAGATACTATAAGCAGCCAAGCTCACAGAAACAGATTGTTGAATGGTAGTTTCAGAAGCTGGAAAGAGGGGAAAAGTGGGGGATTGCTATTCAGTGGGTAAGGATTTTTCATCATGAAATATGAAAAAAAATAAAGGTAAGTATATGTTATATAACATACATTTATTGGAAACAGTTCAGTACTGTACAAAAGTACTTGCAGTTGGGTGGATACCATGTTTTATGTTACTTATCATAGAAACATTTAAAATTGAATGCATGGATATACAGATACATGAATGTTGACTTTGGAAAATTTATCACTTGATACTTAACCCCTCCAGTTCTTAGATCGTAAGGTCTTTTATGTGGTGATGATATGATATTGAAATGAGATGATTACTAATTGTAAAGTACTCTGACATGAAAGGTGACTTTATGACAATTATCATGAATTGAATTTCTCTTAAAAAATAGGTCAACTTGGGGAGGTTGTTGATGTGGGCAGACATGTCTCAAGTTTAAGCACCAGTATAAGTATTTGCCTGAAGAGTTCCTTACAAATAAAAAAGGGGAAAAGTCTGTTAGGTTTAATAGCCTAGTTTGTTTCAAATAATATTCCATTTTTCCAGAAGCCAAGTTCTAGCTCCGTAACATTAATTGTACTAAATGTCACTCAGTAAGGTATAATACAGAGAACATATCTGTAGATTCCTCTAAAGGGTAAATTTAGCTCCTAGGTATCTTCTCAGCCACTTAATATGTCGGGAGACAAAGGCAACACAGTCTGCCCTAAACAGTGCCACATCTGTTCCACTTGGGCTACAGTACTCATTCATTTTAAATCTTACCTTCACATCCTAAGAAAGAAAAGAGGTGGAGAGCTGGCGGGCTGAGTTTCTCTCTCCCTCTCCTTCCTTAGGCTCAGCTTAATCACCTTTCAACCAAATTTTACCTGGTTCTTTACCTGCACTAATTGGCCATACCATCATACACAGGTAGAAGACCATTTCAGCTAATGTTGATACTGTGTTCCCAAGCAACTCTATCAGAGAATAGTACCTTAATTAAGCTGAACATGAAATCCTTCCTGAAGTGAGTTCATTTGGCCTGAGTACTACATTAAGTTCACCTCACAAATGCCCTGAGGCATTGAAGATGGAGACCCCTTGCCTCTCACAGTATGTGAGAGGACAGATTCCCCTGACAAAGGAGCCTGTTCCACACTCATGCCAAGCATATAAATGCTGCTGATTGATTTTCTGAACACAGCAAAAACACTCAGATTTAATTCCCTGAGCTGCATCAAGACTCCGAAGAGCAAACCACGGAGAGAAATGATTAGTCTGTGCACATATTTTTATGTCAAGATATCCACCTAAACGCAGTGATGTCTAAATTCTGAAAGCATAAAACTAGTGGTTAATGAAAATCTCAGAATCCTTAAATTTGTGTTGCATCATAAACTAAGCACTTGGAAGGCACAGCATGGTTTTTTAAGGTGAATTTTATTTACACCTATAGATAACTAATGTTTGACAAAACGGCTCAAAACAGTAAGTGGAGAAAGGAATCTTTTCAACAGTGAAAACTAGGTCGAAATGTACAGAAGAATGAAAGTGTACCACCACTTCTCACCACACACAAAAGTCAACACTAAAGGAATCAAAGACATGGAAGTTAAAATACATAGACAAAAACACTGGCAACATTGGCAAACCACTTCGTGAGATCTGCTTTAGAAGTCTTCAGAGACTCAGGTTCAACAGCAAGGAAAATATAACCAAAAATAAACCGATAGAGTCTAGGGTCATACCACCCTGAACACATTCAATCTATTCTGATCTTAGAAACTAAGCCAGAGAGGACTTAGGAGAGGACTGAGCAGCAGCACACCCAAGTAGAGTGTACACAAGCTACAATGTGCAAAGACCTGGGTTCAAGACTTCAGTCCCCACCTATAGGCACAGCCTCACAAGTGGTGAAGCAGAGATGCAAGTGCTTCTATTTATCTCTCCCTCTCTATCTCCCCAGTCCCTCTCAGTTTTTCTCTGTTCTATCAAATAAAAGGAAGAAAAAAAAAGGGGGGGGGGGGAATGACTGCCAGGAACAGCATCTTGCAGGCATGGAGCCCTTACAATAACCCTGGCAATAAAAAATAAAGTAAAACAGAATGGGAGAAGATCTTTATAGACTGTACATCAAAAGGCTTCAACTACAATATGTAAAAAATTCACTACACTATGAAATTTTTTTTGAAGTCATTGAAAATGGGGAGAGGCTGGTGCATAATGGTGGGTGAGGACCTAGGATAGGGATGAAAGTGTTTTGTAGAAAACTGAGAAATTTTACACATGTGCCAACAACTGTATAGATTAGAAACCCTTAAGACCTCCAATTAAAAAAATGGGGAGAGTGAATGGACAGTATGTTCACCAGAAAAAGAGATCCAGAGAGAATGTACTGAAAGTCACTCACTATGAGAGAATTGCAAGTAAACCAATGGAAATATCATTTTACACCTCTAAGAAGATCACACATGAGAAAGGATAGAAATACGTGATGGCAAGGATGTGGGGGGAAAGGAACCCTTCTACACTGTTGGGTGAGAATATAAACTTTTTTCTTTTCTTTTTCCTCTCCTTTCTTCCTTCCTTCTTTCCTTCCTTCTCTTTTATTTTATTTTTGTAGAAACAGAGAGAAATAAGAGTAAGGGGTGATGAGATAGAGAGGGATAGTGAAAGTGCGGAGGGGGGAGAGACATCTGTAACATTTCTTCACCCCTCAAGAAGCTTCCGCCCCTACCTCCTTGAACCAGGGTCCTTGCACATAGTAACATGTGTGCTCTAAGCTCTAAGAGATAAACCACTCCCCAGCCCCTGAGCTCAGCTCTCTAAGTTTATGATTACAAATAGTCATTACATTGTAGCTGAAAGTTAAGTGTTTAGCAAGTAACCGGACATTTTAACCTAGAACTTCTACTTTTAAAAGTTTATATTATATTTTTTCCCTAATTTTTTTTTCAGTGGTCTTTCCTTCACTTTCTTTCTAAGTGACCCCTACATCTATTACTACTTCCAGATGTCTTTCCATTATTACTCTTCTCTCTCTGAAAAGAAAAACAGTGCTTGTCTTCCGCTGGTGTTTTCCAGACTCACTTTCTTTTCATTGCTGGTGGTTTGTTCTAGCCCTCCCCCGCCAAGAGAATTAGATCAGTCCAGTTAATTTCACGGGCCGCTTGGCCCCGCCCCTAGGGACCCCGCAAGAGTTCGAGAGTGCCAGAGTTTCAGAGGGTTCCCCAGTACGAGAGTTCCAGAGTTCCAGAGTAAGAGAGAGTTCCTGAGTTTGAAAGTAAGAGAGAGTGCTTGTGCCGCCGCAAAGAGACAGCCGAGTTCTGTTTGGTGATTAGTTTGTCTTAGTTTGTGAATCGTTGTTCCTGAATAAAGAAATACAGCTTCCCTGCCCAGCCGATGTCTCCGAGTCTCTATTACCCGCCCGTGAAGCAAGCCAGCCCGGCTGGAGCCAACGAATTTTAACAACAAATGGCGCCCACGTGGACCTGACCTGCACATCTCTCAGATAAGTAAAGACAATTTGGCTACCTATGCACGATGGCCTTCTCTTCTGCTTGTGAAGAGATCTCCAAAGGCCTCTGCTCTTTCTTCACGAGACTGTTTTGCTGTTTCTGGAACATTTATCTCTGGACCACTCTGTGGTTTCCACTCGCTCGGGTGAACTCAGAACAGCCAGCAGGAAGAGCCAGCGGGCTGGAGGCGAGGCACGGAGCTGCTGTTTCCACCTGGTTAAACAGCCAGCCAGCCGGCTGCGCCCAGACAACCCCGCGCACCGCGCCCGCAGCCCCGCAGCCCCGCAGCCCACAGGAGGCCTACGCCAGCACACAAGAGCCCCTGGAGCCCAACGCCAACATGCTGGAGCCCAATGCCAGCACGCAGGCCAGCCCACAGGAGCCGGCTCTCCACCGCGTAGAGCAGGGCACTGGACGCGTGATCCCTCCACGCTGCTTGGCCACTGCGAGCATGGCAGCAGACATGGCAGGGCCATGGGGCAGGGCCGCGGTGGCCTATCATGGCCGCCACCCCTGGGCACCTAGGCCCACGCCTTCTACAAAACTGGCCCGCCTGCCCTTTTGCTATAAATTCTGGAACCATCCCAGGCCTCCCGGACCCCCGGGCTCCCTGCTGAAACTGGGCACACGAGATCTCCAGCTGCCGGTCCAGTCTGAAGGCAGACAAGCTGGAGTATGCAGAGATTTGTGCAGAGATCGCAACCTGCAATTCCTAAAAGTGAAGCTGCGTGGGAAGCCACCTCCGGATGGTGAATCCCCCCCCCCCAACAACTGAGACAGTACAGATTTAAATTCGTGTTTAAAATGACAGGTCTTCGTAACAAAGGTTTCTCTCCTTGTGTATTAATGACCATGTTTATATGTATGTTTAAAGTTTGGTAAACAGTAGCTTTAAGGCTAAATTCTTACTAGTTAAAGTTAAATGAAAAAGGTTTTCAACGTAATTCTCATAAAGATAAAAATTAACTTACATTTAAAGTCTGAGGTAAAAATTAGTTAACAATCAATATATTTTAACTAAGTTGGTCTAAACAAAAGGTTAAATAGACTTGTTGATATGTAAAACACTACCTTCTCTATTAGAAATGGTAGATCGCACAATGGCTATGCTAATTATTCTCATGCCTGAGGTCTCCTCTCCGGCCCACACCTAGGGTGTGTCTTCATCTTGAATGGGTGTAACAAAAGGTTAAAAGACGTTGTTGATATGTAAAAGTCTCAAATTCCTTCTCTATTAGAAATGTTGGATCGTGCAATAGATATGCTAATAACAAGTTTTGTTTCATAGTAAGTAAGTTGCAGCCAGCTGCCTGTGGGACTCTAGGCCATTCCCACCCCCATGCAATTGCCCGTCGAGGCAAGTAGCCCCCCAGAGGCAAGAAATGTTTTTTTTTTCAGATATGGCCCCCTCAGGCCTTCCCTTGGCAACATGCTGGCTTTTGTTATATATGTTTCTGTTCACCCCACACCCTTGATACTATAGTCATTTAGTTAAAAAGAAAAGGGGGAATTGTCGTATGCTTTACATTGGTTTGTTCTAGCCCTCCCCCCCGCCAAGAGAATTGGATCAGTCCAATTAATTTCCCGGGCCTGCTTGGCCCCGCCCCAAGAAACCCGGAGAGAGGGTTCCTGAGTCCGGGAGTTCCTGAGTTCGAGAGTGCGAGAGTTTCAGAGGGTTCCCGAGTACGAGAGTTGGAGAGTTCCTGAGTTCCAGAGTAAGAGAGAGAGTGCTTGCGCCGCCGCAAAGAGACAGCAGAGTTCTGTTTGGTGATTAGTTTGTCTTAGTTTATGAATCGTTGTTCCTGAATAAAGAAATACAGCTTCCCTGCCCAGCCGTGGTCTCCGCATCTCTGTTACCCGCCGTGAAGCCAGCCAGCCCGGCCAGAGCCGTCCGAAATTTTAACAACACACCTCCACATTTTTTTTTTTTTTTTTGAGGAGGCAGCCAGCATTCACACCAGCAATGAAAAGAAAGTGAGTCTGGAAAACACCAGCGGAAGACAAGCACTGTTTTTCTTTTCAGAGAGAGAAGAGTAACAATGGAAAGACATCTGGAAGTAGTAATAGATGTAGGGGTCACTTAGAAAGAAAGTGAAGGAAAGACCACTGAAAAAAAAATTAGGGAAAAAATATATATACATAGATATATATCACTGCTGTACTGCCTAGAGTCTGTAATAAAGCCCAGGATATACCAGTGTATTGGTAATTATTTGCTGAATACATAAATGAATGAATGCAGATTTCCTTTTCTTTATTTCCATTTTTCTCATTGCCACCAGGGTTATCACAGGGACTGAATGCCTGCAGGATGAATCCAGAATCCATTGCACCTGGTGGTCTTTTTTCTCTTTCTTTTCTTTTCTTTTCTCTTTCTTTTCTTTTCTTTTCTTTTTTCTTTTCAGTCACCAAACCGCAGTCTCCGCGGTGTGTGAGTGAGCGAGCCCGGGCCCTGTCCCCTCTCTCGCCGCCGCCATGGGCTGCACGCTGAGCGCCGAAGACAAGGCGGCGGTGGAGCGGAGCAAGATGATCGACCGTAACTTGCGGGAGGACGGGGAGAAAGCCGCCAAAGAAGTGAAGCTGCTGCTCCTCGGTGCTGGAGGATCTGGTAAAAGCACCATTGTGAAACAGATGAAAATCATTCATGAGGATGGCTATTCAGAGGAAGAGTGTAAGCAATATAAAGTAGTTGTCTACAGCAACACTATACAGTCCATCATTGCAATCATAAGAGCGATGGGACGGCTGAAGATTGACTTTGGGGAAGCTGCCAGAGCAGATGATGCCCGGCTAGCTCAGTCGGTAGAGCATGAGACTCTTAATCTCAGGGTCGTGGGTTCGTGCCCCACGTTGGGCGCCATTTGTTGTTAAAATTTCGGACGGCTCTGGCCGGGCTGGCTGGCTTCACGGCGGGTAACAGAGACGCGGAGACCACGGCTGGGCAGGGAAGCTGTATTTCTTTATTCAGGAACAACAAAGTTTATATTGGCAGATTTATCACAACTATAATCAGCTTCCATTACTCAGTCTAATAATAAGGATAGTAATGAAATATATTATATTTATTCACTTATTAATTTACTTGTAAATTGATATATTTATTGATTTATTTATCATTGGATAGAGACATTGAGAGGGGATGAGGTGATAGAGAAGGAGAGAGACGTAGAGATACCTCCAGCCCTACTTCACTACTCATGAAGCTTTCCCCCTGCATGTGGGGACCAGGGGCTTGAACCCGGGTCCTTGTGCACTATAATGTGTGCACTTAATCAGGTGCACCACCTCCTGGCCCCTAAACTTATTTTTAAAATATGCGGTAGTAGCACAACTGGCAAAACAACAAGTTACCATGTGTGATGGCCCAGGTACTGTCACCAGTCCCCATCTGCAGGGGGAAGCTTTACAATTGGTGGGGAAGGCTGCAAATGTCTCTCTTTCTCTTTCTCTCTCTTCCCCTTTTCTCTTTGTCTCTAACATAATGGTTGAGGGGGAGGCAAGAGATTTAAAAAGAAAAAGGGAAACGTCTTTTTTTTCTTATTGGGGAATTAATGTTTTACATTCGACAGTAAATACAGCAGTTTGTACATGCATAACATTTCCCAGTTTTCCATATAACAATACAATATAATAACAATACAACCCCCATTTGCGGCCACCATATCCCAGTGATAACACTGGGAGACTGGAAGATAGCTCACTGGGTAGGGTGCATTCCTTGTGACACACACAGCCTAAATTTGAGTTCCAGCAATACATGAGAATATCATAGCACCAGGTGGTGTCCCTTCTACTTCTGTCTGTCTCTCTGTCCATATATATGTCTGAAATAAAAACAATGGAAAAACTGACTTTAGGGCAATGAAACCATGCATGAGTGAAGCCCACGCCACACACACATAAAAAAAAAAAAAAGTATTTATTGGATGGATTTTTGTATGTCAAATTTACTGCCAAATATCGAGAAAAGAGACATAAGGGCATGTAGTTTTAAAAAGACTAGTGAGGGGGCTGGGCAGTGATGCACTGGGGTAAGTGCACATAGTACTGACCATAAGGACCCACACAAGGATCCTGGTTCAAGCCCCCAGGCTCCCCACTTGCAGGGGAAACATATCACAAGCCTGAAGCAGGTCTGCGGGTATTTCTCTTTCTCACTCCCTTTCTATTTTCTCTCTATCCTATCCAATAAAACTGGAAAAAAAAAAAGACTGCCAGAGTTAGTTGTTCTGCAGTGCATCACGGAGCCCCAGTAATAATCTTGGAGGCCAAAAAAAAGTTAAAAAAAAGACTAGTGCTAGGGCTGGGAAGACAGCATAATGGTTATGCAAAATTTTCTAATGCCTGAGGCTCCAAGGTCCCAGGAGGTTCAATCCCTATCATCACTGTCAATGCTCTAGGCAAACAACAACAAAGACTAGGTGATATAATGATCTTATCTCCAGGGCAGAAGGAAGAAGGACTAGTGAACTCAAATTCAAGATTAAGGAATATATTGAGAAACTCCCATTTTCTCTCTTTAATACACACACACACACACACACACACACACACACACACACACACACACGTATAGTTTTATTTTAATGAAAGGCATATACAAAGAAACCAGAGCCCTACTCAGCTCTGCCTCATGGTGGTACAGGAATTAAACCTGGGACTTTGGAGCCTCAGGCATGAGAGTCTTTTTGCATAACTATTAAGTTATCTTCCCTGGCCCAAACTCCCAATTTTCTACCAGTATCTTTTAAAAGTTTCCAATGAAGAATTCTAAAGAACCCTCAATGACCCTGGGTCCATGCTCCCAGAGGGATAGAGAATGGGAAAGCTATCGGGGGAGGGGGTGGGATATGGAGATTGGGTGGTGGGAATTGTGTGGAGTTGTACCCCTCCTACCCTATGGTTTTGTTAATTAATCCTTTCTTAAATAAAATAAAAAAAAAAAAAAAAGAACAGATGAGAATAAATATACATTTCCAAGGAATCTGGCTGTAGATGAAAGAATGCTCAGTACCAGCCCTAACTATCTTCGGGTGAGCCCTATATCCTCATATCATTTTTGTGTAGTGCCCTCCAGTAAATTTTCCAAGATTCCCTAACAAAATTATCTCATAATTTTATAAATCAATATTAAATCACTTATTTAAAAAAAAGTGGTCCGGGAGGTGGCGCAGTGGATAAAGCATCAGACTGTCAAGCATGAGGTCCTGAGTTCAATCCCCGGCAGCACATGTACCAGAGTGATGTCTGGCTCTTTCTCTCTCCTCCTATGTTTCTCAATAAATAAATAAATAAATAAAATCTTAAAAAAAAAACAAAAAACAGAAGCACCTGTAACACTTGTAAGAACTATGGTGGAAGGCTTCGCCAGGCATTGGTGCACCTGGTTAAACTCACACATTACTGTGTACCAGGACCCAGGTTCAAGCCTCTGGCAGGGGAAAAGCCTTATAAGTGGTAAAGCAAGGGTTGCAGGTGTCTCTCTGTCTCTCTCCCTTTCTGTCTCCCTTCACCTCTCAATTTCTCTCTGTCTCTATCCAATAATAAAAATAAATTTAAAATTCTCAAAATAAAAGTACTATGGTGATCTTTGGGAGGTAAAGATACAGAACTTTGGTGGTGGGTGTGGTGTGAAACTGTCCACTATTCTTACAAATGTGTAGCTTACTATTAATAACAAACATGTATATATATATATATATATTTAATATGGAATCGGGGGGGCAGGAGGTTACACACCAGGTTAAGAGAACATAGTGCGAAGTATAAGTATCCTAGTTCGAGCCCCTGGCTCCCCGTCTTCAGTGGGGGGTTGCTTTACAAGCAGTGAAGCAAGTCTGCAGGTCTCTCTCTATCTCTGTCTCTATCTATCTCCCCTTCCCTCCCAATTTCTCTCTGTCCTATCCACAAAAATGAAAATAAATAAATAAATGAATACAAAAGGCCTCCAGGAGCAGTGGATTCATAGTGCTGGCACTGAAACCCAGCAATAATCCTGGAGGCAAAAGATTATATATATGGAAGCTTCTGGAGAGGCAAAGGAAATGAGTCTTGGCTCTTCATGCAAGTTGGTAAAGACAGCTTAAATCAATTTTGAGTCATAGCTAAGCCACTTTGAATCATGACTAGGTTAATGGATTCAGACTTGCTCAAGGATCCACCCAGGAAAAGGAGGGTCTGGAAGGAGGTGGCAGATTTCAGCTCAGACTTTACACTGCCCTGCCAGCCAGGATGATTAGTTCTCACTCACCATACTCCACAATTATTCATATGCAGATTTCTATTTACCCTCCCAATTGGAGTTGCCCTTTTGAGCTTCATAGTTTGAGCTGAATAGTTGTAACATCCCTAGGTCCTGATGAGTTGTTCAAAAAGAGGTTGAACTTCCAATAGTTGTGATAAGAAGACAATCTGTATATACAGCATTCTGTAGTTAAAAAGTGATTTGGATCCTTTATGAATAAGCACATAAAACATTATGCCAATCAGATGGCAGCTCTCAGAAAATTTTGTCATCCTTACCAATTGATTATGTCATAGGGCTGGGATCCAGATCTTATAAAGTCAGCTTTGAACTAAATGAGGGTTTAGGGAAGAACGAACGTTAGAAAAGAAGAGACCGGGGGGCAGACGCCTCTGGTTAAGTGCTTATGTTACCAAGCGCAAGGACCTGGGTTGAGCCCCAGCTCTTCACCTGCAGGAGGGGCGCTTCACAAGAAGTCTGTCTTTTTCTCCCCCTCCACCACCCTCTCCTCTCTCAATTTCTCTCTGTCCTGTCTCATAAAAATTAGAAAGAATGAATAAAAAATAAAAGAGAAGAAGAGTCCTGGATTGTTTCTTGTAGTAGCTTTCCCTACTGAGAGAGTCGAAGAGTCTGCCCTGGGCACTGGAAAGATGCAGAAGGCCTTCTACCTTCAGAGCTTTTGGGGGAGAACCCAAAATCAAGTGGAGTGTCCTAGCAAAAGGGGAGATTTGGCCTTGAATAGTCTCATTTTCCCTGGCCCTGCCATCACCTGTAACCACCGTGCCAACGCTTTAGAAATAAGTTGGGCTGCGTGTTTGAGAGCAAGGTCCTCTCTCCTTGCCTCCCTTACTCCTTGGCATATGTCTCAGAGCAGCTGTTTCCTGCTGCTGGAAGGAACTCACTGGGACTCACAGCTTGTGTTATGCATGGATTTGCTCATCATCAGCTCTTTCTCCTTTGCAGCTTCTCCGGGGTTTCCTGGGCAGCAGGAGATTGACTGTGGGATGTGGGGTGGGTAAAGCAAGAATCTCCAGACAGCATTTCCCTGAAATGAACTGCCTGGGCAGGCTGGTTCTGCTATTAAAAAGCACCTCCTTGAGCACACTCACCCTTCCTTCTATTGAGTGGAAAGTTACTTCACAGAGATTCAGTGATTCTGCATCTTCTCCTGGTATATTTTAGGTGTGGCACCTATGTTATAGGTAGAGAGAAGGCAGCCTTGGAATGAATTTTTCCTGGTAGGTGAAGAAGCGAGGAAACACAAGGAATATTCTATCTGTTCCGTGGGCACGTAGCACCCGTCTTCTTTCTTGCCGTTTATCAGTCTTTGGCTATTATTTATTCACAGCTATGGATATAGAGGTACATATAGTCCTTCAAATTAGTGTTTGCATGTCCTTTGGATAAATATCTAAGAGTGATATTGCTGGATCATATTTAATTATATTGAAGCAAACTAATTGTCTCTAACACTTTGTGAGGACTATGGTGGTTATCATTGGGAGGGTGGGGAACAGAATTTCAATGATGGGCATAGTATATAATTATACCCAGTAATCTTACAGTCTCGTAAGCCACTATTAAGTCATCTATAAAAAAATGTCTTGAAAAGTAACAAATGAATCAATATTATCCAAAACATTGTTGTAATACAACCTTCACTCAACTTTTCCCTCATATTAACAGAAGCTTGGGAGCAAAGCTCTAACTAAGCCTTGGAATTGACACCAAAGCAGAAGCAGTAGTATCAGTTAATCTGTAGACTGTATTTGCATTTGGCCAGTTGGCCCACTAGTGATGTTCTTTTGGTCTAGGATTCAATCTAGGATCCAGTTTATATTAAGTTGTTACAGCTCCTTAGTCTTACTCTATTCTAAGACCATTCATTGTGAACATTGATATGACATTCTTGAAGCTAGAAGGTTACTATTTGCCATGACATTTTTTATCTCATGACTGAAATGGGTTTATCCATTGTTCCAAGAATGCCAGATTGGAGATGCTGAGTCTATCTCAGAACACCATGTTAAAAGGCAATTAACATCAATATGTCTCATGACTGATGATGTTAACTTTGATTACCCGGCTAAAGTGGTGTCTTCTGGGTTTAAAAAGTTACCAGTTTCCTTTTGAAGCTACTGTTTTTAAGAACTAGAGCTAGGCAGGGGTAGATAGCACAATGGTTATGCGAACAGACACTCAGGTGTGAGGCTCCAAAGTCTCAGGTTCACCTGAGACTTGCATATTAGATGTCAGGCTCGGGCAAAAACTAGTAAAGTCATAGGTCCCTTGGAATATATTTAAAATAAACCTACTAGCTTTTTATAAAATGGAGACCCCAAATCTTCATCTGAAATGTTAAAAAAAAAAGTCTCAGGTTCAGTCCCCTGCACCACCATAAGCCAGAGCTGAGCAGTGCTCTGGTAAAAATAAATAAATAAATAAATAAATAAATAAATACTAAGATCTAGAGCTGGAAGATGAGATCTGAGATCCAAAAGCCTGTGAATTCTGCCCTAGTAATCTCTGGGCCCCCTCGAGGTACACAGTGGCAGGAAAACTGAAGCATCTCTTTCTTCTCAGGGCTGTGATTACTGAGGGCAGTAGGCAGTACAAATTCGTCTTCCATCCTTGCCACCATTGTTGTATGATTTCATATGTAGTCATAGGAGACTACATATGAAATCTGTTACAGGGCACTTACTTCTTTAAATGATTAAATGCAAATAATGTGAAATTAGATAATCCTGGATCTGTGATCTTCAACACGTTTTACATAAACTGTCCCTTCTACAAAAGAACTTGATAATACAATAGAGCCTCCCCTATAATAGGATTGATTCAACTATTCAAGATTATAAATCTGAGGTGCTATCTGGAAAGCACCCAAGGAAGTCAGGCACTGTTTCTCTTACCTGACAGAGAGGAAGGTAAGAGGAATGGTGCTCAGAAGTAGTAGTAGGGGTAGATGTGACTTAGAAAGGAAGTGAATGCAGGACCATGGAGGGAGGGAGAGAGAGAGAGAGAGAGAGAAGAGAGAGAGAGACCTTGGGAGAACTACTGCAGTTTCCAAAGGAGGAGATGGGGACACAGAACTCTGGTGTAGGAACAGTGTGGAATTATACCCCTATTATCTTATAATTTTGTAAGTCAATATTAAATCACTAATAAAATTAAAATAAATACATATTAAACATAAATAAATAAGTAAATATAAGGTGTCCGGGTAAGACAGACCAGATACTTAAGAAAAAGGATTAGGGCTAGAGAATGGGAAAGCTATCATGGGAGGGGGTGGGTTATGGAGATTGGGTGGTGGGAATTGTGTGGAGTTGTACCCCTCCTACCTTATGTTTTTGTTCATTAATCCTTTCTTAAATAAAAAATTTTAAAAAAAAGAAAAAGGATTAACCAAGTCTAATGGAACCTGGAGTAAATGTCTCTTTAACCCTATTTGTTCTTTCATTCCCTCCTAATTTTAAGAATCTGTATTGTGTACGTGTTGACTCTATGCTCCTGCCATCCTGGAACTTTCATTGGAAGAAAAAGACAATAGAGAAATGGGAAACATGCAATACCTATAAAAGATGGGAATGGGGGGGGGTCGGGTGGTAGCTCAGCAGGTTAAGTACACATGGTGGGAAGTGCAGGAACCTGAGTAAGGATACCGGTTCAAGTCCCTGGCTCCCCACCTGCAGGAGAATTGCTTCACAGGCAGTGAAGCAGGTGTGTTTCTCTCCCCCTCTCTGTCTTCCCCTCCTCTCTCCATTTCTCTCTGCCTTATCCAAAACAATGACATCAATAACAACAATAATAATAACCATAGCAATGATAAAACAACAAGGGCAACATTAGCCTCCAGGATCAATGGATTTGTGGTGCAGGCACAAAGCCCCAGTGATAACCCTAGAGGCCAAAAAAGAAAGAAAGGAATAAAGAAAGAAAGAAAGAAAGAAAGAAAGAAAGAAAGAAAGAAAGAAAGAAAGGGAGAAAGAAAGAGAGCGAGAAAGAAAGAAAGGAAAAGATGGAATGGGAATTCAGTCACTTAATAGGGACATATATTCTCCACTTGAAGAAGGTGGAAGCTTCATGAACAGTGGAGCAGTGCTGCAGGTGTCTTTATGTCTCTTTCCCTCTTATCTCCCCATCCACAATCTCAATTTTCTCTGTCCTATCCAGTAAGGGAAATAATGGCTGCTGGAAGCAGTAGATTTGCCATGTAGGCATCAAACCCCACCAATAACCCTGGTGGCAATTTAAAAATAAATTAACATTGATAACAAAAACCAAAGGTTAGCAAAGATTATTCAATGTAAAGAGTCAGTGGAAAGGCATGTTTAGTAGACTGCACAGCAAAAGGACAGCCCTAAGAAGAGGAAAAATAAAAAATTTTAGACATGTAAGAAGATGTTTTAAGATAATTGGAATGGCTAGAATACAGTGAAGAATTTAAGAACTACTCCTACTTAATAGCAAAACTCTTGAGAAGGTTTATTCACACATATAGATTTGGCATTTTTCTAAGTTGGTGGTGGTGTTGGAAATGTCTTTCTCCTCCCACCCCATTCCTTACCATAATTCTGCTCATAGTTGACAGTGTTAATTTGTTCGATAGAGCTTTCCTTCCTCTACTGTAAACAAGGAATATTCAATGCACAATCATTCTAACATCTTTTTTGCCAAGGACTGTTCTCCCACCCTGGTAATGATCTTGCTAAGGTCCACTTGCTGATTTTACAATTTTCTCTGCTTAAAACAGCCCTTAAGCACACTGCAAAGATAGCATCCTTTAGCATCAGGAGTTAAGCTGTGAAAACAAGGTTGTCGACTGCCTTCGATGTTGTCCTGTTGCATTAAAAATACACTATACCTGATTCTCTGATGCGCAGAGCAAAGTACAGTCATGTAAACCTGTCAGAAAAATCCTTGGTCAGCCTAACTGAATTGGGCCTATTTGCAGATGTGACCAGTCCTACAACAGTCAGATGCTAGAACGAGGTCCCTGGCCTTTGCTACACAACTGGAAAAAATAGGCAGTCATTAGTCTGGAGTCTGGGGGCCTGGTGGTGGTGTACCTGGTAGAGTGCCCATGCTACAATGTGCAAGGACCTGAGTTCAAGCCCCTAGTCCCCACTGGCAGGAGGGAGGCTTCACGAGTGGTGAAGCAGGGCTGCAGGTATCTCTCTGTCTTCCTTTCTATTACCCCCTTCCCTCTCAATTTCTGGCTGTCTCTATCCAATAAGTACATGAAGATAATTTAAAAATTTTAAATATAAAGTTTAGAGTCTACAATCACAGGATGAAAAGACAGTGCTGACAATGGATTGGTTTTCTACAATTAAGAGAGCTCTTGGTTTGAATGAAAAATGTTCAACAAAGGCAGAGAGAGTGTGGCTTCCCAGCCCCCAGATATTTGTAATATTCAGTGGAGTAACATTAAAGTTATAGTCTGGATGTCTGCGTTGAAGTCCTCACCCTTATCTCCCTCAGAATGTACCCTTAGTTGCTATGATCTTTGCAGATGTGGCCAAGCTAAAGTTAGGTTCATTAGGATGGGTGCTAATTCATCCTTACAACTGACATATTTATTAGACAAAAAAAACAAAAACCAGAAATTAAATGCCAGAGATGAATAGAAGGAAGACACCATGAAAGAGAGAGAGAGAGAGAGAGAGAGAGGGAGAGAGACTGCTCCCTACAAGCCAAGGAATAAGACTTGGCACAGGCCCCTCTCTCACTCCCCTCAGAGGGAACCAGACCTGCAGATGACTTGACTTTTTTTTTTTAAATTAATTTAGTTTTATTAGTGATTTAATAATGATTAACAAGACTGTAGGACAAGAGGGGTACAATTCCATACAATTCCCACCACCAGAGTTCCATATTCTACACCTTCCATTGGACGCTTCTATATTCTTTATCACTCTGGAAGTATGGACTAAAACTTTTTATGGGCTGGAGGAAGGGGGAAGGCCCTGGCTTCTGTAATTGCTTCTCCACTGGACATAGGTATGACCACGTCAATCCATACCCCCAGCCTTTTTTGGAGGTGGCCCTGGAACTTCAGAATCATTACTATTTCTATGAGGAAGATGGATCCACTATTATGTTCACACGGTATCATTTGCAATAGTCAAGATATAAAACAACAATTTTTCATTGATAAAATAATAAAGTTATGATGCATATATATATGCCTAATATGTACCTGAATTATTATTCAGCCATAAAACAAAATCTATCCTGCCACTTATAAAGGTAGGAATGGACCTAGGTACTAGGTGTAGATGTTATAAGAAATATATTTGGCAGAAGGCACTGGCTGGCGGCAACCTGGGAGAATGTACACATTACCAAGCACAAGGACCTAAGTTAAAGAAAAGAATATGTCAGGCAGAGAAAGAAAAATGCTGTATGACCTCACATTACAGTATAAATGAACTTACAGAAAGAGATCAGATTTGTGGTTCCTGAAGTGGCAATGGGGACAAGGAAACTGGATGAAAGTGATAAAAAATATATAAACTTTGAGTTGTAAAAAGTATATTATATGACTAATTGTAAACAGTGTGCTGTGTGTGAGAGCTGTAAAGAGTAAACCCCAAGAATTTCATTCACACAGAAAAACTTTTAAAAAAATATGTTTAAGTATTTTATTTATTTATTTATTTATTCATTCATTTATTCATTCATTCATTCATTTATTTTTGAGAGAGATGCAGAGAAAGACACAGAGAGAAACACCAGGGCACAGCTCAGCCCTGGTTTATGGTGTTGGGGGAGAGCAGGGTTAAACATGGGACTTTGGAGCCTCAGGCATGAAAGTCTCTTTGCATAACCATTATGCTATCTACTCCTCCCCCCCACAGAAAACCTTTTAACTTGAGATTCTTCTTCTAGCATTTGCCCTTCTTCCTTAGCCAGTCAACAGCATCAGGTTGAGCCTGATGTAAAGTTTCGAGACCTCCTTTGAATCTGGAGAGGTGGCAGTCATTGACTATGTGGGTCATAGTCTGTCTGGAGCCGCAGGGGCAGTTCAGGTCGTCTCTGGCTCCCCAGCGATGGAACATAGCAGTGCACCGGCCATGGCCTGTTTGATAGCAATTGAGGAGGGCCCAATCATAACGTGCTAGGTCAAAGCCGGGTTGACGCTTGCAGGGGTCTGTGATGAGGTGTTTGTTCTTTACCTCAGCTGACTGCCAACTCTGTTTCCAAGAGACTGGAACAGAGAAGTTCAGTGTAGGCATAGAGGACCAGATTGGGTGACGAGACATCAAGCGTTGGACAGGGTGGGCGAAGATATCCGCGTATATTGGCAGGTCCGGTCAAGCGTAGACGTGGGAAATGAATTTAGATGATGCCGCATCCCGACGAATATCTGGCGGGGCGATGTTGCTAAGAACTGGCAGCCATGGAACCGGGGTGGAACGGATGGTTCCAGAAATGATCCTCATGGAGGAATATAATTTGGAATCGACCAAGTGGACATGGGGGCTACGGAACCATACTGGGGCACAGTATTCTGCAGTGGAATAGCATAATGCCAGAGAGGATGATCGCAGTGTGGAAGCGCTCATGCCCCATGAGGAGCTGGCCAGTCTTGCAATGATGTGATTCCTCGCGCCCACCTTTGCTGCAGTTTTTATGAGATGTTCGTGAAATGACAGAGTGCAATCGAGAGTAACGCCAAGATAGACTGGCTGGGCTTCATGCCGGATTCTCGTATTGCCAAGCTGCACATTAAGCTCACGCGAGGCATGGTGTAGATGGAAAACAGATGATACCGTTTTTGCAGTGCTAGGGATTAGTTGCCATTTTTTACAGTAATCAGATATCAGAGACATGTCTTTCGTGAGTGTTTCCTCGAGGATGTCGAACTTGGATGCCTGAGTTGCACAGCAGATGTCATCGGCGTAGATGAACTTCCTTGAAGAAGTTTCTGGGAGGTCATTGATGTAAATATTAAATAGCATAGGAGCCAGAACAGAGCCCTGGGGGAGGCCACTTGAGACAAGTCTCCATCTGCTAGACTTGTCACCCAGATGCACCCGGAATCTTCTGTTTTGGAGAAGAAACGATATAGTGTTGGCCACCCATGGAGGCAGGCATCTTGAGATTTTGACTAGGAGACCATGGTGCCAGACCGTGTCATAGGCTGCTGTGAGATCAACAAAGACAGCACCCGTCTTTAAATTCTTCTGGAATCCATTTTCAATGTAAGTTGAGAGGGCCAGGGCTTGTTTGCAGGTAGATCTTCCTGGGCGGAAACCAGCTTGGGCAGGTGATAGGAATTTCTCTGTAAGAGGAGAAATACGTGACAGAAGCAGCCTCTCAAGGAGTTTGTAACACATGGAGAGGAGAGAAATTGGTCTATAGCTGGCGGCCAGTGTTGGGTCTTTCTTTGGTTTTAAAACCGCTATAATCTTCGCACGACGCCAAACTTTGGGCATAGACTCAGATTCCAAGATGTGGGACAGGAATGAAGTGAGCCACTTCTTTGCCGTGGGACCCAGGTTAAAAATGAGTTCTGGGGTGAAGTTATCATAGCCAGCAGCTGTTCCCGGTTTAACCCTCTTCAAAGCGTCTTCCAGTTCAGACAGTGTAAAGGGAGAGAGTTTTGGAGATGGACAAGATAACCGGAAGTGGGATGACCACTCATGGGAAATTTCTCTTTTCCAGACTGGGTCGATCTTAGCATGTCCAACTTGAGTTAGGTGACTGGCCACTGAGTTTGGAGATACGGGAGGATGGGAGACGGGAGGGGGTTGGCTACCGGCACCCAGTCTGTGAAGAAGCTTCCAGGCCTCCCTACTTGAGTGGGTGAAGTTCAGACTTTCCGTGAGTTGTTGCCAGCGGGCTTGGCGTGCTGCATCCAGGGAGGCAATGAGATGGTCAGCCACATCTGGGTCGCCCGACTCATCATACTGCTTTAATAGTTGCTCGCATTCAGCATCAAGACAAGGCGTATAGTTAGCAGGAGGCATATAGTTAACTTGAGATCAAAAAATGTTAACTACACTAGCTGGAAAGACATTCTGCTCCACACCTTAACCTCACATACTGCTGGGGGTCCTTACTTCTCAGTACAGCTAGGAAGAAATGCATCCATGTTTTCAAGAGCCAAATAGATGGTGCTGATACATGCTTAGGTTAACCTAGTGTGTCGGTATGCTTCTAAATTCTGCTTATAAGACCCTCTGTTTTGATCATCACATTAGGTTCACTTGTATTACTTACGATGTGGTCTATTTACATAATCACTGTTTTACCTGGGTCCCGCCCTGCCTGCAGGGTACTGGTTTAATCCCCACTGGTTAGATGGAAGCTTTCTATGTTCTGTTCAGCTCTTTTTTTTGCTCCGCCCCCTCTCCTAGTCATTTCCTTTCCCTTACCACTTCCAGTGAAGAGATGCATAAAAGGCGATGTAGCTGATTAATAAACGAGATACCGCTTCCCAGCTCAGTCATGAGTCCCTGGTCGTCTGTCTCCTGCCTGGGAAGCTAGACTGGCAACTGGCGCCCCGAACTGGGACCGGCACTAGTGTATCCTAGTTTTCTTCTAATTTTTTATTATGTTTATGTATTTCTGTATTTCTGTATTTATTTATTTGGTAGAGACAGCCAGAAATTGAGAGGAGTGCAGAGACAGAATGGGAGAGAGATAGAGAGATGCCTACAGACTTGCATCACCACTTGTGAAGCATTCCCCATGCAGGTGAGGACTGGGGACTTGAACCTGAGTCCTTGAGCACTGTAACATGTGTGCTCAACCAGCGGTGCCAACACTTGGCCCCTTACAGTTTTCTGTGATGACAGCTTGTAGAAATTCGAAAACTTAAAGGCCTC
Organism: Erinaceus europaeus; assembly: GCF_950295315.1. NCBI lineage: Eukaryota > Metazoa > Chordata > Mammalia > Eulipotyphla > Erinaceidae > Erinaceus > Erinaceus europaeus. The sequence goes on from NC_080177.1 coordinate 16,016,566, forward strand.
TTCTTCTCTCTCCAAAATAGATTTGCTGAGACTTGAATTTGATCAGTCTAATTTAGTGTGGACCAGGGACTGTTCTAAAGACTGAAGTTCTTTTTTTAAAAAATATTTATTTACTTATTTATTTGCCTTTTTGTTGCCTTTGTTGTTTTTTCATTGTTGTTGTAGTTATTGTTGTTATTGATGTCATTGTTAGATAGGACAGAAAGAAATGGAGAGAGGAGGGGAAGACAGAGAGAGGGAGAGAAAGACAGACACTTGCAGACTTGCTTCACCACCTCTGAAGTGACTCCCCTGTAGGCGGGGAGGCAGGGGCTTAAACCTGGATCCTTACGCCAGTCATTACACTTTGCGCCACGTGCACTTAACCCGCTGTGCTGCTGCCCAACTCCCTAAAGACTGAAGCTCTAAGAATTTTAAGTTTCTATCTCTCTGCCTCCAACACAGCAAAGCAACCATTTGGAAGAGGACTTTTTCCCTCATTCTTAGTAATTACACAAAAAGCAGGCTTCTCAACTGACACCCTTTCCTTGGTATCCCTCACATGCCCCCTCTCCAGCCAGGTCAAAGAATCCTTAGATGAAACGCAGGCCACCTGCTGGCAGCCATCAGTCTCTATACTAAACTGGACAGGTCTGTGTTTGGGCTGTGTGTCCACTCATCTGGTACAAATGGCAATGTTTTTCCCAGGCTCACATGAATACAGATAATCCAGCTGTGAAATGATCAACCTATGTGTCCATGATGACCAGTCAACTGCAAGTTATTTTATTTATTTATTTTTGCAGCAGGGCACAGAAAGAATATGACAGCTTTCCTCAAATCAGAACCGTTTCTCATGTATGAAAGTGACAAAGATGGGTAGTCAGGGCTGAGAAGGTTGGTAATTAAAATACATCTGTGTGCAATTAGAGGGCGTGCTATGATTAGCAAAGATCCAGGGCTCAAACATAATAGACTTTTGAGCAGGACATTGCCTTGGGCAAAAATTAAAGTTAATATTGATGGAGATGATTTATTCATTGAGTGGCAACATGGAGCCTGGCATATGCCCTGAGGGCCTATAATCTAAGTTCCATAGACAAGCAGATTGCTTAGCCACTAGGTGGTCAATGCCAGTTTGGTGGGCACACTTAATGAAGCTCTTCATCTGTATCCAAGTGTAGATCAAACTTCTGTGGATGCATGCTGATTAGTAATACCACTGCCAAACTAAAATTCGACTTTTTCAAGTGCAGAAGAGAAATGAGAAGTGATCTGTCCCCATACTCATTAGTCAGGGAGAATCTTACCAGCCTAAAGGATTAAAGTGATGTTTCTTTCAATGAAGTTGTAGTTCAAACCTTAGTAGGTAATCAGTGTAGGGAAAGGTTTGGTCATCCTCACTTTCTTTTTTTTTTTTAATTATTTATAAAATGGAAATATTGACAAAACCACAGGAAAAGAGGGGTGTATTTCCAAACAATGCCCACCCCCATATCCAATCCCCTCCCTTGATATCTTCCATATTCTTTATCCCTCTGGGAGTATGGACCCAGGATCATGGTGAGGTGCAGAAGTTGGAAGGGCTGGCTTTGTAACTGCTTCTCCACTGAACATAGGCATTGCCAGGTTGATTCATACTGCCAGCCTGTCTCTCTCTTTCCCTAGTAGGGCAGAGATCTGGGGAGATGAGCTCCAAGACACATGGTAGGATCCTCTGCCCAAGGAAGTAGGGTTGGCACTTTCTTGAGAGGTCACAAGAGTGATCTCAGCTAAAATCAGCAGGAAGAGATTTGTTAATGTGAACTATGAAAGTCCTGATTACTTGTAATTATAAAAGCGAGAGTATACTTCCTCTACAGACATGCATGTACACACACATTTATAGAACTTGTTAAAGGAAGTTCTTAATTTCTTTTAGAGAAAGGATGAGGATAGAGAGAGAGAGAAAGGAAAGGCACCACAGCAGCTGCTCACTCCTAATGAAGATTTCCCAGTGCAGGTGTTTCCATGTGGTTGTTGACTAGGGCTCTTGAACTTGGATTCTTGCACATGGTAATGTATGCACCCTATCCAGTAAGAAATCTCCTGGTCCCTGAAGTTTTTAATGTCCTTTATCATTTGATGGCTTATGTTTTAGCTGTTAAAACTTCCAGATGAAATAGAAACACAATGTTTATAACTTTTCTAACAAACACAATGGTTATTCTTTTTCTAACAAAATGTAAAATATATTTTAATTCCCAAAGCCATTAGAGGAAGGAGGAAGGATAAGTAAAGAGTCATGTGACTGGAGGTCCATATTGATGTGGGATTTGAATGCCTGGCTATGACAGCAAGTTGATTCACATTGGAGTTTGTATAGTTTGACGCATGTAATGAGATATTGATCTGTGATACACTAAGCTGACATTTTTGTAACCAGTAAACTGTCAGTATGAACAGTAAAAACAGGTTTCAGGGAAGTGTTGTTATGATAATGTCACTGACTGTTTTAGTCCACATTTGCAAACAGTTATTGCAAGAAGGTGTGTGTACATATTTACACATGAGCATGTATATTTGCACTGTTTCACTCTCTCCTCTGCCCACTAGAAAAATGTATTTTCCTTAGTACAGACAAGAGAAGGCTTATCTTCCTGCCACTGTACTTTCTTGACATCAGTTGATGAACACATTCCTCAGACTTTTATTAGAGACTTAGAAACTTGCTTTCATTCCAAAGCTTCTCTTGACAGTCTTCAGATCCACCAGGTGATATTTTCTTCTCTCTCTCTCTCTTTTTTTTTTTTTTGTTGTTGTTGGAATCTCTGCAATCTTCATCCATCCCTGAGAGTTAAAGAGTTGAGTCTTACTCAAGTTCTGAAAGGCTCTGATCTCTTCCAAAAGTTGCTTTCAGCCTGAATAAAACCCTTTAGACATTGCTCTCAGGGTAAGCAATTCTCAGCCACTATATTTAGAAGTAGAGCTGGGAGGGGGAAGTGAAAGGGTTCTCCTTGGTGAGAAAACTTGGCAAGAGCTCCTGATGACTTCTCATGCTGCCAAGATGAAGAGTAATGACAGAGACAGCGGTAAGAAGCTGACATCTGCTCTGCAGCTTCTTGAAGCCATGGACCCTGAAAGACACTCCACCAACCCCTCCCTGTAGCAATTAGCACTCCCATCTTAGACCTAAGAAACTAAAACTTCAAACTGTTTAGTCATTTTCCCTAAGTCACCCAGATAGTGAGCCATCAGGCATTTAAGCCCCTGTTGTGAGCAGATTTGCACATTTCATGGGCAGCTAGACAATGCTAGTGATAACAATGCCTGTGCCATAGCATTCTATATATAGCAGCATCTGTTAAATATCTATGAATTTGACACAGTATGGATTCTAAACAAAAACAAATACCATCATTATTATAGTTCTGATCATACCTGTAAATTCTACTCTACTCAGCGTACTAATGTGATGTTGAGCCTGGTACTTCATGGATGTCCAATATAGTTTTGAAAATGTCGGAGGCCAGGTGATGGCATACCCAACTAAGCACACATACTATTACTCTCAAGGACCTGAGGAAGGATCTGAGTTTGAGCCCCCTGGCTCCCTGCCTGCAGGAGGGATGCTTCACAAGAGGGGAAGCAGGTCTGCAGGTGTCTATCTTCTTCCGTCCCTCTCTATCTTCCCCTCCTCTCTCAATTTATCTCTGTTCTATCCAGTAAAATGTAAAAGTGGCCGCCAGGAGAGGTGGGTTCATAGGGCTGGCACCAAGTCCCAGCAATTACCCTGGAGGGAAATGCTGGGCTAGCGAGAGGGTGTTTCTTCCCAGGGCACACGCTCTCTGGGTTGGAGAGAACTCGACTGTAACCAACTTAGGCTGGTGAGAGACCAGGAACACGTAGCAGAGCAGGAACGCAATGTGTCTTTATTCATCAGGGACAACGCTTTTATATATTTTGAACCTGAAGTGGCAAGTCGGAAAAGGAAATGGCTAGGAAAGGGGGTGGAGAAAAGGAAAGGGCGGGAAGGTAGAAAGCTCCCATAGCAACTGTTGCGAAGGTTTTAACCAGTGGGATTACTTAATACCCTGCAGGCAGGGTGGGTCTTAGGCAAAACATTGATTATGTAAATAGACTATAGTATCAGCAATGGAGGATGGAGCAGAGCGGGGTGGGGGGTTGAGGTTGGATTAAGGCCTGACAGGGAAAAATTTTAAATGTATAATTATTGAGGATTGATGAAATAGCCCACTTGGATAGTGAGTTGCCTTCTGATGTGCATGACCCAGGTTCGAGTCTGGCCTACTCTGTACTGGAGGAAAGTTTGCTGCTGTGTTATCTTTCATTCTATCTCTGCCTGTCTGTCTCTATCTAAAGAAAATAGTTATCAAATTATCAAATGGTCAAGAATATATTCCTCTCACTGATACTCTAGGCTATTTTTTTCAAAACATTTTTTGTTTGTTTATTTGTTTTTGGTTTACAGGACATTTGCTGATCATGAGGGCAGTTTCTTAGCTCCCTTTGATAGGTGTCTATACATCACTCCCATTACTATCCCAAATCTCTCTTTGCTCTCTTGTCCTGGCTACCTGATTCCCTTTTCTCTAACTCTCATTTTCCCTTAGTCCAGAGTTTTATTTGTTGCAATGCATCTCACAGTAAGGTTGGGCTGTAAAGTCTGTGTGTCAGTTGCATATCTCTAGTGGGAAAGATGAAGTAAGCACAGGGTCCTGAGCTTCCTGACAGTAAGGGAGCGGGGCATGGTGACCAGGAGGTCTTTCTCCTCTCATGCCACAGAGAAACACAAGGAGGCCTGGTGTGGTCACAGGAAGAAGATCTTGCTGTGCTTTTTGACTGTTTCTACTTGTCCCCCACACTTGAGATGAGCAAGTCTAGTTCTGTTTTCTTTTCTGAGCTCCTTGTTAGAATGCTCCAGGTTGACCAAAATAATAATCAGATGCCATAGTTTGCCTCTTCAATTCTCTCATGAAAGTTTTGCAATTTGCTCCCCACTGGTTGAATATTGACTGGCATTCCTTGGATGATCCTAGACTGATCCTGTTTTCATATTTAACTTCTAGGTATTTTCTGATAAAAATCTAATATATTGCTTTGTTAAAATTCAAAATCTAGGGTCATCTGCACAGCCCAGATTCAAGGGCTAGAACCACATGGGAGGAAGCACTGGACCTCCCTCTCCCTATCTCTTTGTCTCTACCTGAGTGAAAAAAGTCAACTGGAGTAGTGACATCTTACATTTACAAGGTCCTAGCTCTGGAAAAAACAATTACAATTTATAAAGAATAAATAAATATATCAGAAACTGAGAGATAGCTCACCCGATAGACTGCACACTTTGCCGTGCACAAGGACCCTGGTTCAAGCTCCCAGCCATCACATGGGAGCACCATGTAAAATGGAAGCTTCCTGAGTGATGGAACAATGCTGTGGTGTCTGTCCTTCCGTCTCTGTCTCACTCTCCCTCTGTGTCTCACCCTCTATCTTAAAAAGAAAAAGAAAGCTTGAAATCCAGACTCAAAATCAATTAGCTTATTGTTTCTTTTCCAGTTATACATAGGTGTCTTTCAAAAATTGCCTCTATTGAGACTGTACTTATCTGAGGATAATTTTCATTAATATACTTTTCTATCACTAACTTAAATATTCCTCATTTGTCTATCTCCATCAAGAAACTTCCCAGTGCCTTCAGTGTCCAGAGGCTGGGATTGCATTTCTGTCCACTGCTTCCCTAACCCACTAAGGGCACAGTATCCTGGGTCTCAGTTTTCCCATCAGTAGCAGAGGTGACTTGGCCATAGTTGATCTTTAGAATCACTTTTAAGAAATCTGAATCCATGCTTCCATAAATCACATGATCTTTTATATATGTTTTTTGTAACTATGTTCAGTTTTGTTTTGTTTCTTTTTCTCCCCTCCAGGGTTATCACTGGGGCTCAGTGCCGGCACTACGAATCCACTGCTCCTGATGGCCATTTTCCCCCATTTTATTGGATAAGACAAAGAAATTGAGAGAAGAGAGGGAGCTAGAGGGGAAGAGAGAAAGGGAGACACCTGCAGACCTGCTTTTCAGGCTGTGAAGAATCACCCCTGCAGGTGGGGAGCTGGGGCTCAAACCCAGATCTTTTCATGGGTCCTGGTGCTTAGTACTATGTCTACTTAACCAGGTGTGCCACTGCCTATCCCCCAGTTTTTGTTTTTTTTTTAATGTGATTTAAAAGAACGAAGCTAGGGAGGGCTTCATGCATGCGTGATACCACTGCTGAGCAAACTCCCCAGTTTATTATTTTCATTCTTTCTTTGAAGAGGGGGAAACAGACAGACCACAGGTACCATAGCACTGATTCACAATTCATGTAGCTACCTTGGTACCAACTGTGTTTTTCCATGTGATGCTGGGGCTCTAAGCCAGCATCTCCCACATATCTATTCCCTAACCTCCTGCACTTTTTAAATTTTCTCCTCCAAGTGGCATTTCCCATTATTAAAATATGGGTTTAGTGAGATCCCTTTGGGATTATATATATTTTTAATAATCCATGTAATTTAATACTTGAGTAGGGCTCATGGTAAAGTGGGGAGATGGTCAATAAATGTTTAAATATAAGTCATTTTAGATGCTCTGACTCTGTCTTTATATAACCAGTAGAAGTCATGAGAAAATGAGGGCTAAGATATTATTTAACAGACAAAAATGATCCAGCTCTTCAGTGGCGAGAACAAAATCTTATACATGTTTTATGCTGTTACTACAAAACCTCTAACAATAAAAATAAAGCTCTCTTAAGGCTTCTTCAAGGCATAGTAGCTGAAGTCTTCCTACTATGGAAAAATGTTTCACAGGGCATATTAAAAAAAAAAGTTAGGGGCCAGGTGGTGGTGGACCTAATTAAGTGCACATATTATAGTGCACAAGGACCGTCAGTTAACATAACAGCAAACAGAATCCTGGAAACACAAACTCCCCCACACCAGAAAACAGTGCCTATCTCTTCAAGTTATGTCCAGACATGTTAACTTAACTTTCTGTCCTTAGAGTTAATCCAGTTCAGTAAATCGGAAGAGAAATACTTAAAGGAGAAAAGAAAATAGAAGGAAAGAAAGAAAATTCAATGCGAACTATTCTGTTCACCTTCTTAGGATAGAATGTTTGTTAACACATCCAGAAATTGATTGTGGTCATTGGTGTGTGTGTGTGTGTGTGTGTGTGTGTGTGTGTTGAATGGTAAGGATGGAAGGAGGAGAAATAATTAACCAAAATAGGGAAAACACAAGGTGAAACTTTAATTAGCTGTGGTGTACTGCCACAGAACAAGGACCCCAGAACCAAGAGGGCATGAAAGGGGCTCAAGAACCCAGTACCCTGTGCTGGAGGAAGATGATAAGCTTATAGAGGCTGTGGTGTGCTGACACCCATCATGGGGAGATAAGAGTTTGTACACATTTGATAACAGCCTTGTACCTCATCAGTTCCTCAAGAAAATAATAAGAGGACAATTAGAAAGATTTCCAAAGCAACTCTGTGAATTGATTAAGACCAAAAAGATTCTCAGTTCTGCTTTTCATGTAGATTTTTAGAAATTCACAGTAGACAAATTATTCTCCTAAATAATTACAGAATCCTAAAACAGGTGGTCATATTGCTAATTACTACTTAGTATTTACACTGACTCGCCATTAGCTTTTAGCCAAATGTAACTTATGTCACAATAAAATTATATTTTGGCAGGCTAGCCACTCATTTTATAGTATTTGGGGACCTTTGAAGTGATCAATATATATGGTTTTGTACTGCTTTATGGAAGATGAAATATAATTTTGCTAAAGCAAACTTAAAGGTGCACATTTGCATATACAAATTTATGGCACTGACTTGTTGTGATTTCCTTCATAATCATCATATCAATAACATACGACATTTTTGGATAACTATGTAAATGTAAATGTTCACATAAAACACTAATTCTACTAGAAAAATAAACCAGGAAACCATCATACAGCATCTCACTTTAGGAAAAACTTCCAGAAACTTTCTGCAAGAAAAACAATGACTATGAAATGCACTCTCTATCCTTTGAACTTGTATTTACATAAAGGAAAGTAGAAAGTTAATACAATTACCTAGATGATTCCTGAAAAAATATTCTCATAGAAATATCCAAAATAACAATAGAGATGAAAATACCATTTGGGTTCAACACTGAACAATGGTCCAGATTTCTTTTGGGAGAGACAAGGAGGTCTTTGCTTATATATCTAGAAACATTGGCACACACTTTATATGGTTTTAGATTTTTCTTAGTAAGGCTGTAGTTTTTTTCCCTGCTAAGATTAACTCTGCTCAATGAAGGAAGAGAAAATTCTGATAGTACATTGATATATGTAAGTGGGGGGAAAAATGACCTAATTAATGTAGAGAATTCACATATTGGTTTATAAGTCTTCACTCCGTTAGGGGGGGTGTGTGTGTGTGTGTGTCACACATCACCCTCATCTTTGGTTTTGCTTTTTAAAAGTGGAAATATGAAAAAATGAATATGAAATAAGTTCCAATGCAGCCTATCTTTATTTCTTACTAGTTATTTATATGCACAAAATATTAATTTGTCCATCACCTTAAATAATCATATAGTATCCCACTGACTAAATATACCATGATTAAAATTTTCCCCTATCGATAAATACTTGAACTTTATGAAATTCATTGGTAGTATAAATAGCCCTAAGTGTACACACAGTTGTCTGTCAGTGGCTAATTCTTTTTTTTTTTTTCAGAGTTAATCCGCAGACGTGAATAGAATAAACATCTTTTTTCTTTTTTTTTTATTTATAAAAAGGAAGCATTGACAAAACCACAGGATAAGAGGGGTACAACTCCACACAATTCCCACCACCAGATCTCCATATCCCATCCCCTCCCCTGATAACTTTCCTATTCTTTATCCCTCTGGGAGTATGGACCCAAGGTCATTGAGGGATACAGAAGGTGGAGGGTCTGGCTTCTGTAATTGCTTCCCCGCTGAACATGGGCATTGACTGGTCAATCCATACTCCCAGCCCTGCCTTTATTTTTCCCTAGTAGAGTGGGGCTCTGGGGAAGTGGAGTTCCAGGACACATTTGTGGGGTTGTCTCTCCAGGGAAGTCTGGTCAGCATCATGCTGGCATCCGGAACCTGGAAGCTGAAAAGAGAGTTAACATACAAAGCCAAACAAATTGTTGAACAATCATGAACCTAAAGGCTGGAATAGTACAGATGAAGATAACTGGCAGGCATATTTTAGTTATATTCCAAAGGGCCTATGGATAAACTAGGTGTTTTTTTTTTTTTTTTTTTTTACAATTCATTCATGTGTGTGATGTGTGTGTGTGTGTGTGTGTGTGTGTGTGTGTGTGTGAGAGAGAGAGAGAGAGAGAGAGAGAGAGAGGAGATCAGGATTATTGCTGGATCTCACTGCCTGAACAACTCCACCATTCCTGGTGGCAACTTCTCTTCTTTTTGGTAGAGCATGACAGACAGAGGAGTGTATAAAGAGAAATAAAGAGGAGGAAAAGAGACATCTGCAGTAATGCTCTACTGCTCATAAACTTTACCCCTACAAGTGGAAAGGAGACTAGAACCTCAGTTTTCATATATGATTATGTGTGTGCTCAGCTGGGTGCACCACCAGCTGCCCCCATTGTCTTTAATGATTGTAAACCTTGGTGAAAATAAATAGATCACTTTAATTTGTATGTCATTACTTTTGAAGTGAGTATCATTTTATAGATCGATCAATTAGATGAAATTACCTGTTCAAAAGGACATCATTTTTCCTTTTTAACATTGTCTTCTTTATATTTTATTTTTAAATTTTTTGCTATCTTTATTTATATATTGAATAGAGATAGCCAGAAAATGAGAGAGAAAGGTGGAGAGAGATACAACTGCAGCAGCGCTTCAGCACTTACTAAGCTTTCTCCCTGCAGGTGAGTATTGAGGGCTCAAACCTGGGTCCTTGTGCATTGTAACATGTGCACTCAATAGGAGAGCAACCACCTGGCCCCTCTTCTTTACATTTTATAAAGTAGTGCACTTAATATACTGAGCACACTAATCATTTCACATGCAAAATAATGAGTTTAGAGTTCTGTGCCACAATATATGATATGTAAGTAGTGAGATCCAGCAATTAAGCAGATCTCTCTGTGTCTGTCTGTCTCTCTCTCTCTCTCTCCTCTCTCTCTCTCTCTCTCTCTCTCTCACACACACACACACACACACACACACACACACGAATTCTAAGATCCAATACACAAACTTTCTTGGAGATAAGGTTTTCATAGTGAAATTTCACTCCCGGCTATACACACAGGAAAATTAAAATATGTTCATTCAGAATCTTCTATATGAGTGTTCTGAAATAGAATCATTCACCACAGCTAAAATATTTACTGTAATAGATATGCATACACCTGTTTGGTAGTACTCTGTTCTAGCGCTTGAACTGTTTATTCCACTAACTGGCTTGTGCTGGTCAGGAAACAATGGAGAAGATGGTTAAGCTAGCCTGTGGCAGTATGAAAACAAAACTAGGACTTACATCTAGCCCTCAGGGCTTCTACCATGGAATAATGTCAAGTGCCAGGGAGTAATGACCTGTGCAAGGGAGTAATAGGCAGTACCAGAAATAGCCAATCTTATGGAACCAGAAATCCTTTGCTGAGTAGCCTTACTCCAACAGAGACCAAAAGAGACCTGGTCTTTCTCTAAGTATGGGAACTGTTACAGTCCCAGAGTCCCTTCCCTGTCCTATTTCTCTCTCTCACCCCTTTCCCTCCTTCCATCCCTCCCTCCCTTCTTCCTTCCATCCCTCCCTCTCTTCCCCCCCCCCCCCAGACACACACTTTATTGAAAGACATAAATAGAGAGAACACTACTCAGCTCTGGCTTATGGTGATGCCTATCTCGGTGAGAGGTTCTACCTCGCTTATAGAACATGTGTAGGAGACAGAGAACATCAGGGTGTAGTATTTATCTACCTCTCTGTCACCAAAGGAACATCAGAGGAAGAAAAGTCTCAGAGGGTACTCAGGAGACCAGACTGGCAGTTCACACCTGCTGAAAATTGGTCCAGTTTCACTCTTAAAGTGGAGTCTTGAGAGCTCTCTGAAATACTAAGTATTCATCAAAAACCAAACGTTTCTTCTTCAACATTTGACTGAATAATACAAGTGTAGGTTCATCCTATCTCAACCTCTGGATTGTTCCGCTATACATAGCACTAAATTACTGTTCAAGTGAAGTTGGTTTAAAAGATGGGGGGTGGGGGGAGGCTGGAAATCTCTTTGTAGTTTATCTCTCTTTCATTTCCTCTTGATTTAACCATAAAATAAAGAGATTCATAAAATTTTATAGTGGGTAATAAAGATTTTTTTAATACAAAGGTTGCTTATGTAATTAAGCATACATTCTGTGACAAGGGTATGGAATAGAAAATGGTTTGTGAGAAATTAAAAAATATTGGTATATGTTTTATTTCTCCTTCCGTTAATGGCAAATAATAAAGCAAAAATAAAAACAGGGAGCCAGGTAGTGGCACACCTGGTTGAGCATACATGTTACAATGTGCAAGAACCTAGGTTCAAGCCCCTGGTCCCCACCTGCAGGGGGAAAGCTTTGCGAGTATTGAAGCAATGCTACAGGTGTCTCTCCATCTTTCTCCCTCTCTATCTCCCCCTTCCCTCTTGATTTCTACCTATCTCTATCCAATAGATAAAGACTTTTTTTTAAAAAAAGAGGGAAAAATCATTTAAAAATTAAAATTAAAAAATAAGCTCCTTCTGGTGTTAGTACCTGCAGTTCAGAAATTGAAACTGAAGATGTCGTTAAAGACTTTATCTTTTTTTCTTGGGAGTATCCCTTTATATTTAATTAGGTTTCTCACTTGCCTTTTCCTTCTATTCTTGTTCTATTTTTCCTTTTGCTCTCCCTCTTCTTTTCCTTTCTCTCCTTCTTTTCTAAACATGAAAAGAACAAGATAGGGCTTTAAATGACCTAAATAGTACAGATGAAGAGACCAAGAACACTAAGAAATAAGTGACCATTTTTTTATTCTGATAGTTAGTGCATGATGAATATTTGATCACTGAATAACAATCAAGAAGCTCACGGCTTCCCCACTCACTCACTTTCCAGAGCCTTTCTTTTTAGACATTAAAAGGAAACCTATGCTGGAAGAATTAAAGCTGGATTCGTTGTTTTCTTCCAGCATCTTTGGTAAAGAGATTTGAAAGTGATCTAATCTGTATTGTTATAGAATTTTATCATTTGGCTGTCAAGATGTGATTTCTTACTCTGAGATGATCCACTCTCTATTATAGTTCATGTGAACATTGCAATTCAAGGAAAATGGGGACCTTCATGTTTTCCAAGATAATTGAGAGAAGAAACCAGTAAATTGTATTTCTCTAAGTTCCTTGAGACTGCAGCAGCAAATACTGATGAGAGGAGACTAGGGATGGCTAATTTTATATAGAGTGCTAGTTGATGTGACTTGACTTATGAACATGTTGTCTCATCTATGCCATACTATGAAGGAGCAACACTCTCTCAACATTTCTGTTTTATTTATTTGTAAAATAAAAATATCAACAAGACCACAGGGGTATAATTCCACACAGTTCTCACCACCAGAGTTCTGTATCCCATCCTCTCCATGGGAAGCTATCCTATTCTTTATCCCTCTGGGACCATGGACCCAGGATCATTATAGGATGCAGAAGGTGGAAGGTCTGGCTTCTGTAATTGCTTCTCGGCTAGACATGGGCATCCGCAGGTCGACCCATACTCTCAGCCTCTCTCTCTCTCTCTTTCCCTAGTGTGGTAGGGCACTGGAGATGTGGGGTTCCAGGGTACATTGGTGAGTTCAGCTGCCCAGGGAAGTCAGGTTGATGTCATGGTAGCATCTGCAACTTGGTGTCTGAAAAAACAACAAGATATAAAGCAGAACAAATTGTTTAATTGGGAGTTGGGCGGTAGTGCAGCAGGTTAAGCTCATGTAGCGCAAAGCTCAAGGACCAGCATAAGGATCCTGGTTCCGAGCCCCTGGCTCCCCACCTGCAGGAGAGTTGCTTCACAAGTAGTGAAACAGGTCTGCAGATGTTTATCTTTCTCTCCCACTCTCTGTCTTCCCCTCCTCTCTCCATTTCTCTCTGTCCTATCCAACAACCACTACAACAATAAACAACAAGGGCAACAAAAGGGAATAAATAAATAAAATTTTTTTTAAAGTTTAATAATCAGGAACCTAAAGGTAAGAATGAGGTTAGTTCCACAAAGAGTTTTAAAAGTATCAACTGGCATTTTCTGTAGACGTGTCAGCCTGAAAAAGCATACCACTGAACAGTCTTCTTAAGAAGGCACTAGATATGATGAATCACTATGTCTACTTCTCCTAGATTTGCACAATATGAGACTCCCTGCTTCCTTTCTAGGTCTTTTTTTTCCCCCAGGAGGACATGATCAGGGTGGGAAGGAAAAGGAAGGATGAAAAGTTTTTCTCCTTTGTATTTCTGAGCATGGGAGACTCCAGAAGGCATAGAGGCTACCCTAGGTCATTTGAGAAAGCTACAGTTCCTGTTATTTTCTTCTATTTGGCTCATTTAGTTTTTGGAGTGTCTTTGGAACATAGAAAATGTCTCTTGTCCACTAACTGTAATTATAATAACAATTTTCAATGCACTCCTGGGCAAATCTTCATAGACACCATGCTAGCATGTTAAGCTCCACTTATCCAAAACCAAACTCAATTATCTCCCCTGTGAACCTGCTTCACCTCCTGTGTCTCCATCACTTAAAATAATACAGCTTGTCCTAGATTTTGTCAGAACAATAAACTTGAAGAAGAAGAAGAAGAAGAAGAAGAAGAAGAAGAAGAAGAAGAAGAAGAAGAAGAAGAAGAAGAAGAAGAAGAAGAAAAAGCCCTATGTGGGGCCCAGTGGTAGTATACCTAGTAGAACACATGTTACTATGTTCAAAGACCCAGGTTCAGAACCCTGGTCCCTACCTGTAGTAGGGAAGCTTCAAAAGTGATGAAGCAGTGTTGCTAGTAGCTCTCTCTTTCTCTCTCTCTCTCTCTCTCTCTCTCTCTCTCTCTATATATATATATATATATATATATATATATATATATATATATCCCTCCTCTCTCAATTTTTCTCTGTTATATCAAGTAAAAATAATAAAACAAATTAAAAGAAAAATAATACCGTGCATCTGCCCATTTGACATTCAAACATCAGCCATCTTTGCTGTCTCTCTGGTTTCTTTTTCTACTACTGAACTCATCTTCTTTCCTGAGTCCTTGGCCTAGCATTCTGACTTTTGAAACCACTTGCTTCTTTAAGTTGTTCATCCCTAGAAGATTGTCTCTCAAAAGCACAATCTAAATGATGATATTTTTTTCTTCAGAGCAGTCTACGGTTTCTATATACCCCAAGAAAAGCATTCAAACCCTCTGTAGACCCTATCAAAGAAGTTCCAGACCATGTTCCCATCCTGTCTTCCAGTCCCATCTTCTATGACTTGCCTGCAGGTCTAGTACTAGTCATGCCCTCTCACACGCTCCTACTTTTACTGCCCCTTGACCCACAATCACTTTGTCTTAGTTTTCTGCCTTTGTCAGTAGTCTTTCAGTTTGCTTGGTTCAGCTCATGTGACTCCACATTACAACCTTTTACAGCCCACACTACTGTGTATAACCCCTTTATTTGTTCTGTCTTCAGCACTTGTCCTCTGCCTCTGGATTTACTATGTAGAATATTCTGCAGTAGACAATGCTAGGTTCTTGCACCTCTGTCCTCGAATTATATGTGTGCATATGTTCTCACTGTTATTCCACCCCATCAGATGTCTTTCAAGTCCCTGTTCTCAACACTAATGACACACAGAGTGACTTCTCTCTCGAGCAGTTCATTCTCGTAAGTTATAAAATATATTTATGACATGCTGTTGTGAGATATGTATAATAAGGAAGTCCAAAGGGCAAAGAACACCCTGTGATAAAATCCAGATACAGAGTCTGAAGACTCAGGTTCAAGGCCTTGCTCCGTCGTGTCACTAAGTTGGGATAAACAAGTCCAGTTTCAGTTTTCTGCTTTGCAAAATCAGTCTTCCTACCACATAGTGTTTTATGAGCATTCAAATAAAAATAAGAGTGATTTTTCCATTTACTCCACTAGATCCACTATCTTTTGTCTCTTCTTTATGCCTCTAAAAGCTGACCTCTACAGGCTGCATCCATGAGGCTCCTTGCCCTTTGATCTCCATTGGTTGAGGCAAGAAGGAGCAGCAACAGGGAATTGGAGAGAGGAGGAAAATGAGTTGTGATGCTTATTTCCTCAGCCTTCTTCCTACTTCTTCCTCAGACACCTCAGTCCCTTGGCTAAAGATCAGAGCTCCTGCTAAGGGCTCCTCTCCACATGGTCTCTATGTCTCCAGCTTTTGCTGATATTTCCTTGGGCTCCTTAGGTCATATGGGTAGTAAAGCTTTTGGGGTAACACTCCCTTGCTGTTCTACCCACACCTTTATAAATAGTCCCTTTACTAAATGCCCCTCAAATCACCCAATATGCCATCTGTTCCTTGCCAAGCCTCTGACTTGATAAAAACTGCTTTTCAAAATTTTAGCTGCTGTCAAAATGAAAGGTACTTCCCATCTCTGCACAGTACTTTACACAAAGCAGATTGCTACTATTAATAACAAATGGTGAAATGGATGTATACAAGGATGAATGAGTGAATGACCCCACCCCCTTCCATCTTCAGTGCATTTTTATCTGAGGAATAGTTCCTTATCACCTCGATTGGATTTCATAGTGTCCTGATTTCATTTGGAAATTCTGTTTTTGCCTGAGAACTTACTCGATTTTTTTTTTTTTTTTGGTGGGGGTGAGGGCATTTCTGGAGATAGTCTGTCTTGGTTCTTGTATATTTTTAATGGTTTAGCAGGAAAAAAGATTTAATTCTGATAGGTTCGCTCACACAAAATATCAAAACAGATTACTTGCTTATTCATTTATGTTTTTTCATTTCAACTTAAAAAAACTGGCAATTAGTTCAAAAGCAAGAAAACTGATATATTCTTATTCCATGAGAACCAAGAGCATAGTTAAGGAATCAGTAACTTAGGTTGGAGTAATTTGTTCTAAAGCATCAAATTTCCTCCCTTTCTAGAAAGAACCCATTTAATGAGCAGGTAATCTGGTAGCTTGACCAAATGAGCTGAACAAAAATGAACCACAGAATTCAGCAACTTAATATTTATGAAGAGCTGAAAGTAATTTATGATGACTGATTAGGCTTTAATATTATATTAATCTATTCTTAGCAATTACATATTAACCTTATCTTTGAATATATTTGGAGATAAACACTTTTCTTTTAATACAAGGTTGATGACTTCCAAATGGGAAACTGACCCATGGAGGCAATTTTCAGGAAACATACCTTTGAGTAAGCATATTTAATAGCAAGCTTTGGTACTGAGGAGGCATTATTCATTTGCAAACAATTACATAATTGGAATTCTTAATTAAAAATTGTGATGAGAAATGAATCTGTTTATTCTGTAATTACGGCCCAGAAATTCAAAACATATTGGAGCCATTTATGAGCACAATTTCAAAGATTTTAATATAGCAAAATAATTCACAAAGTCTTTACATTACAGCTTTTAAAGGAAAACTACACACACTGGAGAGAGAGGGAGTATATGTGTGTGTGTAGAGAGATAGAGATACAAAGAGAGAAAACAGGTTCAGACACAATAAGATTTGAAAAGTCAACCATTGAATACAACTATAATAGGAAAATATTCTGATTAAGTGAGTGTGCATTTAAAAAAAAAACAAGTAACCTCTAAATAATCTGTGTAGACCTTTTCAGATTTACAAATAAGGGGTCTTAGTCAAATAGATTTTCCTTTCAATTGGTTATTGCAACAAAATTCCAGACAATGGCAAAATCAGTGAGTCTCTTTTCTAAAGATTTCCTTAAGAATATGTACTGACTTTTTTTGTTTGTTTTGGTGGGGAAGGCACTCAAGGGGAGGGACTGGCTCAGTGGCTGAAGGTTTGGGTTTGAAAGCATGAGATTCTGAATTTGACCCCTTTCACAGCATGTGCTCAAAGAAAGCACTTTCTCTCTCCTCTCTCATTAATAAATAAACATTGTCATTAAAAAGAATATAAGTTTGAAAGGACTTTTCTTAGCATATATCACTATCTTCTTTTTTAAAAAAAATACATTTATTTAGTTATTGGATAGAGACAGCCAGAAATCATGAGGGAAGGGGGTGATAGAGAGGAAGAGAGGCAGAGAGACACCTGCAACACTGCTTTACCGCTTATGAAACTTTCCCCTTGCAGGTGGGGACGAGGGGCTCAAACCTGGATCCTTGTGCACTGTAGCACCTGTGCTCAACCAGGTGCGCCACCACCCAGCCCCTCATCACTATCTTCTATAGTCATTTATCCTATACTACAAAGTGCATTTAAATCTAACTTGGTTGCTACCACTAATCTGGTGAGAAAGCTTGTTATAAAAATGCAGTCATAGCGCAGTGGATTAAAAAAGCTCAAGGACCAGCGTAAGGATCCCAGTTCAAGCCCCAGGCTCCCCACCTACAGGGAGGTCACTTCACAGGTGGTGAAGCAGGAATACAGGTGTCTCTCTCTCTCCCCTCTCTGTCTCCCATCCTCTCTCGATTTCTGCCTTATCCAACAACAACAGCAGTGGCAACAACAATAATAATAACAACAACGGTAACAACAAGGGCAACAAAATGGGAAAAATGGCCTCCAGGAGCAGTGGATTCATTGTGCAGGCACTGAGCCCCAGCAATAACCCTGGAGGCAAATAGATAAATAAATGAAAATGCATAATGGGAGTTATGCATAATGGCTATGCAAAAAGACATTCATGCTCAAGGTACCGAAAGTCCCAGGTTCAATCCCTAGCACCACCACAATACAGAGCTGAGCAGTAAGCGCTTTGGTAAAATAAACAAGCAACACAATTATTTTGCTTGCTGATGCCCCAGATGATGTAACCTATCACCTGATGCTAAGTTGGAAGGCCAGGGAGGTTTGGGGATATAGAGTACTAAAGCAGGCTACATTGTGGAAGCAACCAACATTAAACAAATCTGAGCTTTCTTATAGGACCTAAATAAAACCCCTATAGCTCCATAACCTGGGCCAGTTGTGTGAGCATTGCCTCTTGCCATCACTGTTGTGTTCTTGCTGACTCAGAAACATTACCAAGAGTTCCGAGTTAGACACTTGTTAGCCAAATGCATCTCCCTGTGAGCTGTTGGTTCCTGCCACCACAGCAAACTTTAATGGGATGTTTGAGATTTTAGACAAGACCTGCTATTGCAACTGGACACTAATAGTGATTGCTACTGATTTTTCCCAAGAATGTCAACTTCTACCTGTCCCACCCCATGTCCACATACTACCCTTCACTCTCTCGCATATTAGCAATGTGATTTTTTTTAAATGAATCCAATATACATGACACTAGTAAAATGTCCATAATAGAAAACATCCTATTTGAGAGGACAAACAAGAAAGCAACCTGTCCTTTATTGCTTGCCTTTATTGGGAAAGGTGGAAATGACCCACAGTTCTATCCTATTCTCTTGCTCTTTCTGTTCTCTCACTCTCTCCCCACTCTCATCACTTATTCAAAGGCTGATGGTTTACAGTGTGACAAATCAATAAGAGAAGGATGAAAACACAATGTAAAACTTGGGCCTGGTTTGCTGAAATGAACCAAAGCAAAGAGTTCTGGAAAAGGATGGCAAAGAGGGGACAGTGGGTAGGGGAGTCAGCTTTGGGTTCCTGGTTCATGATAGTGGAAAAGGACCTAAATTGTGGTTGAAAGTCCTATCATAGGAAGATAAAAAATTATACACAAATGTGCCCAATAGCAGATGAATAGCTAAGAGCATTGTGCTATGTATGGAATACAACTCAGTAATAGCATCATGGAATACTACTCAGTTGTTAAAAAGACAAAGTTATTTTTTTTTGCAGTATCTTAGATGGAGCCTGAAGGAATCATACTAGGTAAAAGAGTCTGTTCTCTTTCTTAAAACCAATAGTTGGCATGAGTTTTCTTTATTATTGTTGTTTTGTTTTGTTTTATGGTGATAATTGGTTCTATCGTTCTAATGTATAGAATGTCCTATGCAGAACATCCGTGAATAAAATTGTTTTTTTTTGTTTTTTTTTTTTTGTGTGTGTGTGTAAGAAGATGTGATCATATGACCCAACCATTAACTGCAACATTTGTAAATTGACCCATGCAGTTTACTTCAGTATAAACCTGCATGCTGTTACATATCTTTTAAATTTTATTTTACTATTTGCAAGTAACTCAGGGGTGTTGTACAATAGAACAATATAACATTAGACAATAGAACTTATATAACATTCAGAGCTTTAAGCTGTGCTATAAATCCAATTGCAGTTCCTGACACTAGTTTGTATGTGATAAATAAAATATGCCAAAGGACTAGGAACTCACAGGCTTTTTTTTCCCACTGCTATTGAGAAGTAATTGACACACAACACACACTGTATAAGAAGAAGTACAACATGATTTAATTTACATATATTGTGAAATGAATATAATGGACTCATCTAACATTCATCTTCTCATATGGATGTATCAATAATGACAAAAAAAAAAGGTATGTTTCCTTGTAATCAGAACCCTTAAGAGATTTTCTCTTAACATACCTTTTTAACCTTGCTTTAACTTTATTTTTAAAAATTTTTTATGTATACAATGGAAACACTGACAAGACCATAGGATAAGAGGGTACAGTTCCCACCACCAGAGCTCTGTATCCCATCCTTTCCCCTGATAGCTCTCCTATTCTTTATCCCTCTGGGAGTATGGACCCAGGGTCATTATGGGATGCAGAAGGTGGAAGATCTGGCTTCTGTAATTGCTTCCCTGCTGAACATAGGTGTTGACAGGTTGATCCGTACTCCCAGCTTGTCTCTCTCCCTACTGGGGCAGGGCTCTGAGGAAGCGGAGCTCCAGGACACATTGGTGGGGTCATCTGTCCAGGGAAATTCAATTGGCATCATGTTAGCATATGGAACCTGGTGGCTGAAAAAGAGTTAACATATAAAGCCATACAAATTGTTAATTAATCGTGAACCTAAAGGCTGGAATATTGCAGATGAAGATTTGGGGTCTCCTTTTTGGAAATAGCTAGTAGGTCTATTTTAGTTATATCCCAAAGGGCCCATGACTTTATTAGTTTTTGCCTGAGCTTGACATCTGATATGCAGGTGGACCCAGGTCTGGGGAGATGATGTCATGGCTGGAAAAAGGGCTAGAAAGCTGGATCAGGGAAGAGAGTAGCTCCCAAATATGGAAAAGTGTATAAATACTGTTAATTGCAAACCTCATCAATTGGATCTGGGGCCCATATTCAGCATAGGAGCCTATGTAACCTCTACATCCCTGTACTTCGAACTTGCGTTCTGTGGTCATCAGTAGGAACATTTCAAGTTCTACCAATTTCAGGACCCATCTTCTTCAGGTGGTAGATAGAGTATGTTATCCAACCCCCCTTCAAAGGATGGAATACTCTCTACCATTGCTGATACACATTGAGGAAAATGTCCTGTGGAGACCCCTAAAGGGGTCCATTATGTTGTTCCTGATGGAGATGACCAGTGATAATGGGGAGAGGGATTTATTCGAGGTCTAGGCTCATCGTGCTTATGTGGGAATTCCAGGATTCCCTGACTAAGGCACCAGCTGATGGGGTAGCCTGATAGTGACTAAAGAGTCATCCTTAAAGTATGCCAGCCAATCTTGCCCTTTTTCAGCTTTTGTAGTCCGTACTTTGATAAGGTTAGCTTTGGAGACTGAGGGAAGTGTAGTAGGAAGTAGCATGCTTCTCTCAATTCATACCAACTGATAGTGCATCTGCTGATCCCAGCGTATTCAATGCAATGAATACCACCTCGGCAGGCTTCAGTTCAGACTGTGTCCATAGAAGTCAGGTGTGGAATGTCAGCCCTTCAGCATCATTACTCGAGTGAGACCTTTCCTTTCTCATAGGACTCCTTAATTCCATTTTGGGTAGTCCACTTCCTAACAAAGCCTCAAAACCTAGATATAGACCAGGCCCCATGAGATAGGGCATATGTACACATGTTTCCATAAATTAGGGCAAAACATATACACTGAAGCAAAAGTGCACAATAGTTTGCAGCAAGTCAATAAATGAAGCAAACAAGTAGAAAGTCCTAAAATGACACCTTAGAGTGCTTTAATTTTCTAATTAGAAATCTATGAATGATTTTTTCCTCTGTTACCCAAGACATTCTTTTTTTTCAAAGTTATGCTCTTTTTATTTTTCATTGGATAGCATGCTGTCCTAGAAAGAAAACTAAGCGGGGCTGGGTGGTGGCATACCTGGTTGAGTGCACATGTTACAATGCACAAGGACCCAGGTTCGAACCCCAGGTCCCCACCTGCAGAGGGAAAGCTTTGTGAGTGATGAAGCAGGGCTTCAGGTGTCTTTCTTTCAATCTCTATCTGCCCCTTCTCTCTCAATTTCTAGCTGTCTCTAGCCAATAGATAAAGATAATAATAAAAAAAACATTAAGAAGAAAATTAGGCTTGAGAGCCAACCAGACCATATACACTGTAGACTCTACTTTCTACTGGAGCTAGAAGCCCTGACAAGATGATTAATATAAATCAGCCTAGGTTTCTTTGTCCCTAAAGGATGGTTGGCTCTAAGATCTGTGGTAAGAATTCAGAGATACTATTGTGACTGTTCACAATACCTGGAATACACAGTACCTGGGATGTAATAGATACTCAGTTAGTTTCTTCTTGCCTTATTATTTTGGATTTTAACATTGACTTACGTAATAATAAGAGTTTAAGTAATAACAGTAAGGGAGTCTATTTTTAAAAAACAACTAATGGGGAGTCAGGCTGTAGCTCAGCGGGTTAAGTGCAGGTGGCACAAAGCACAAGGACCGGCATAAGGATCCCAGTTTGAGCCCTGGCTCCCCACCTGCAGGAGAGTAGCTTCACAGGCGGTGAAGCAGGTCTGCAGGTGTCTATCTTTCTCTCCCCCTCTCTGTCTTCCCCTCCTCTCTCCATTTCTCTCTGTCCTATCCAACAACGACAACATCAATAATTACAACAATAAAACAACAAGGGCAACGAAAGGGGATAAATAAATAAATATAAAATAAAAATTAAAAATAAATAAAAAAACAACTAATGGTGGCCAAGTGGTGGCACACCTGGTTAAGTGCACACATTATAGTGCACAAGGACCTAGGTTCAAGCCCCTGGTCCCCACCTGCAGGGGGAAAGCTTCATAAGCAGTGAAGCAGGGCTGGAGGTCCCTTTCTCTCTCTCTCTCTCTCTCTTTCTCTCCTCTCCCCCCCTCTCTCCCTCCCTCTCTCTCTCTCTCCCTCTCTCCCCCACCCCTCTCAATTTCTCTGTCTCTAGCCAATAATAATAAATAAAAAACAATAACTTTAAAAAATAGCAAACTAATAAAATGTTCTCATTCTCCTCAATTTGTAATTCTCATCATCATACTTATGCCTGCCAAGTCAGTCTAACATTTTGTAGGTATTACTCAGCCTCCATTTTTTTTTTTTCAAGATCAGAGGGTTGGTTACTGTAAATCTGTGGCAAAAAGCCTGTCAGAAATTCACAGAATCTCCCTTGCCTTACTGCCAGGATGCAAGTTGGCATTCCTCTATCTGAAATAGTCTTCTCCAAACTACATTTAAGTACAATTAAGTGACTCTGCCTGGTTTATCTTATTCCACTCTCCCTCCAAAACTTTTTTCCCCTCTCTGTTCAAAAGCTCTTTGAAAAGATGATATCAGGGGGTAAAATGATACTCGATAGCATTCCTACCTCTTGACTATTTTCAAAAGAACTAGTGTTAGGAAAGGCTGTTTACTGTTCATCTTTCTGACAGAAAGAAAGAAAAGAAAAGAAAGGAAGGAAGAGACAAAACAGCAGCTTCTTAGACATTTAGCTGGAGCATGTCCTGTCCTTCCATACAGAAACACCTGCAGAGTCATTAGCAAAGCTAAATCAATAGCTGACTTATTATTTCTACATATGCATAGTGTGTGTCCTTTGCTCAGAATGTACAAAATTACTCATGCTAAGGTGGTATAATCAGAATAACTTAAAAAAACACATTATTATCATTCCTAACACAAGTGCAGCTATGGTGGCATGCTATCAGAGTACATAATAACAGAAGTGAATTATGTCAGTAAAATCTTGAGGGATGAGATTTACCATGATAAATATTTTTCATTAAAGCAAAGTATCTTGGCAGAGTCACTTTCATATGCAGACTGTTGACACAAGGAGGCCACTGTGCCTATGCAGATGCTGTGATTAGGGTCTGTGTTATTAATGATTTATCATGTAGTGGAGAGCTTAGATAACTTTGGAAATCAATCCCTTGTCACAAAAGTACTTTCTGTAATATGTGAATGCAGGTTACACTATAGGTACATTCAGATTAATCACAGAAGCCAGCTACCTCTACCTTTGAAATTTCAATATCTTACTCTGTCTAGCTAGAAATGTGAATACTACATCCTAAACTGTAGTCTTCATTAAAATTCATACAAAATGCTATTTCACATCAGCCGACTAGTACGTAGTGCATGCATCTGATTTAAAAGATGTCTACACATAAATGAGGCTATGTGTTTGATGGGATGGAACAAAAATGTGTTGCCAACCTGTGCTGTACCATATGCTTTTGCTCTAAGTCTCACTTCTATTGTGAGGTTGGATTAAGTTTCTAAGAAAATTTTGCAGGATCCCAAGTTTGTGTTGCCTTCAAGGCATGTGTACACTGGTTAGTATCTTTATTCAGAGAGTTCTTGTTATGTTCCAGGTAAGGTGACAGGCACTATACATTCATTTTTCGCATTCAGTTCTCATAAATTCCACTTGATGTTTTGTCATCCACCCTTTTTCACAGGTGAGAAGACTTAACACATGACATAGTTGTTAGCAAATGACTCCAGAAGAGGAGTTTTGAATCCTGACTGTTTTATGCCCCAAAGCCTTCACTGTTAACTACTGCTAATCACTGAATCCACCAATGGACACTATTAGTACCAAGTAAGAGGTAGCATTCAGATAGTATTTGGTTACTTACCACCTGTGTGGTCTTGATGCAAGTCACTTGAAAGCTCAAATCCATCAAATCTCTTGTGGAAAAAATAAATAAATAT
Organism: Erinaceus europaeus; assembly: GCF_950295315.1. Classification (NCBI taxonomy): domain Eukaryota; kingdom Metazoa; phylum Chordata; class Mammalia; order Eulipotyphla; family Erinaceidae; genus Erinaceus; species Erinaceus europaeus. The sequence goes on from NC_080177.1 coordinate 16,040,873, forward strand.
AATGAGAGTACTGAACCTCATAGCATTGTTATGAGTTAGTACTTGTAAATGCTTTGAACAGATGTTGGCACACATTACGCACTAATGCTTTGTGTAATGACTGTAATAGTCAAGGAGTGGTACTATGATGACTGATAAACTTCCACTGTGCTGTGCTACACACAGATTTTCTATAACTTTCAGATAGTGTTTATTCTTAAAACTGAGTTGGAAATGAAATATAAAAGTAAAATTCTTTGATTGCCAATAAAAACTCGATTTTTACATTGTTGCTTATCACTAGTGAAAGAGTTATGCAGGTAATGCTAACACTTAATTGCCAGCCATATAACACTGAGTCCTTTGTGGATGTGAAAGATCCAAATCCATTCCTTCCTCCTTCACCACCTCCCTCCTTCCTACCATATTCACCCATTCATTAAGCATCTTTATAAGAGTACTATGCTAATCCTAGGCACACAGGGGAATTAATCCCTATTCTAGACAGCCTAGCAAGAGAACTAATTTCTGGTATAGTACATTAAAGTTAAAAAATGTACACCTATGTTAATAGCAGCACAATCCATAACAGCCAAAACCTAGAAGCAACCCAGGTGCCCAACAACAGATAAATGACTGAGAAAGTCATGGTATATATACACAATGGAATGCTACTCAGCTATTAAGAATAATGAACCCACTTTCTCTGACTCATCTTGGATGGAGCTAGAAGGAATCATGTTAAAGTAAGATAAGTTAGAAAGAGAAAGGTAAGTATAGGATGATCCCACCCATAAACAGAAGTTGAGAAAGAAGAACAGAAAGGGAGGGAAACGCAAAGCAGAATTTGACTGAGTTTGGAGTATTACACCAAAGTAAAAAATCTCTGGGTGGAGGGTGAGGGAAGATTTTCAGCTTCACTATGGGGAAAGCGGTCTTTAAATGTAACTAAAGAATTAAAAAAAAAAAGAGAGAAAATCTATTATCAACTCTGTTTTAGTGTCCATTAATTGTCACTCTGTGTACTAGACTTTGGGACTACATATGAATACTTATACAAAGCCTCTGGCGCTATAGTTTATGTGCCTCACTGTGGTTGTATACCCTGCGATCAAGCCCTAGCACCACATGGGAGCACTATGGATGGTGCCAGCATTGTGGCATCTCTCCCATCCCACACAGCACCACCATCTGAATTTTTTTTTTAACAATGAATGAAAATGTTGGCTCAGAAGCTATAGTCTCACACACGCACAAGACCTCAGTATTGCAAAGGAAAAATAAGATCCCTGCTATAAAAAAGCACCTACTTGGGAAGGGAAGATATTCTAAACAGATACTCTTCCTTTTATTTGGTAAGTTATGCCAGTGAACTTGCTAAACACACACACACACACACACACACACACACACACTGACTGCTTAAACGCAGACTTGCAGGCTAACTAGGATGAGGTAAACTTGGACAGCCTAAACAGACTTTATGTTGAAAGTCAAGAAGAACAGAAAATGAAGTGTATGAAAATATGGGAAAAGAGAACCCCCAGAAGGCACATTCCTCACAACTGAAGGCATAGAGACATCATCATGGGGAACTGTAAATAGTGAGACAATGCTAAAGTACTGGGAAAGGGATGGGAGTGGATTAAGAAGAAAACAGAGTTGGAAGCATCAAGATGTGTAACCTGGGCTGGAAGGACCAAATTGCATGAAGCTTGGGCAGTTCTCTCCCTTCTTTCCACTCAAAACCAAATAAAAAGTGTCATTTTCTTGACTATCAAAATTCTGGGAATCAGGGAACTGATCAATCCTTACATGATGTTTTGATATGAATGAAAAAGTATGCGTGTTACCGTTAAGGAAAACATTGACAATTGTCTGCTTCCCTGCTTCTCTTTCCACCTAAAGGGCTAAACATTGAGATCGGCTCTGATGTCTACACTGATACTTAGACTGATAACATATCTAAGTCCTGACTGGAAAAGAATGACCTGTGAGCATATATTTTGCAACCTAAAAGCACTTTTTCATCTCTGAATGTAAAAACTCAGTCTAGGGTTAGTCGACTATACTCAGGGGCCAGGGCAGTAAGTATGTCAACTTTGAAGTTGGCCATGGCAGAATTTCTGCAAGGAATTGAACTCTTTTTTTTTTTTTTCTTTTCTTCTCCTGAAAACTTAGGACAGTTCACAAATGTTTGCCTGGAGGTGAGTGACAATGTGGTCTCTCATCAACCCAATGGTCACCCTCTTACATCTTCATTCAGTACACAGAGCCTTCTGCCTGCAGCAGGCTTGCTTCCTTGATGGAGAAAATACGGAATGATTGGCTGCCAGTGAAACAGGCACAGCTTTTTGGGTCAGAAGTTGGCTGGAGAAGGGCTCTGACTGCCAAGTAACTTGAGATGATGTCAGAGCCCAGTGTAACCAGCAAACACCAGAGAGCCAGCCAACAAAAGCCTTCCCAACAAGAGAAAAAAAGAAAAAATCATTGAGCCTTGTTGCCAAAGCTATTTTGCCTCCCACTACCCTTCCTTCTAATAGGAAGAATAGCAGGAAGATAGTCTGTGTATTAAGACTCTTACCCCTTTTTGGTAACAAAGTGTTAACTAGAGGAGAAATGTTACTTAGGGTGATTCCTGCCAGAATTTCCTTGAAGTATCTTTTTTTTTTTTTTTTTTTTTTTAGAGCCCCTTTTAAGGCTGTCAGTGGAAGTTTCAGAAACAACTCAGAACAGGTCATCTACCCTGCCCCCCAATATAAAATGAAACTTTGTGGTGTGGAAGAGCAGAACCACTGAGAAAAGGAAAAGCTTTTCTGTGCCCCTTCTCTTTTTCACGGCAATTAACCATACTCAAACGAAAATTAAAAAGTTTGGCGGAAAAGCTCGCTTCTTTCTATTTCTCTCAACAGGGGCATCATGGTTCATTCCAACCATTCGGAGCCCTCAGGGATTCATAATTCATTAGAAAATAATAAAACACAGACCATTCTTAGAGATGAAAAAAAACTTTAATCCTTTTGTTTTGGAATATATGACCTTCCCTTCCCCCTTTCATGTGTGACAGTCAGTTTTCAGTGATGTCACTTCAAGGACATTTTCATTTCTCCCACAACATATTATACGAAACACTTTGCTTGTAAAACCGGCTCATTAGCCTGCAAAATTATACTGTACTGAATGGCTTTCATTCAAAGTAGAAATGGGATTTTTTTAGTAGGCAATTTCTGTATTTTATCAAGATAAAGCAATGTTTGATTGCTTCTTCCCAGCTGTTTTGCTTGGTGGTTATAAAGAGAAATTGAGGGGGTGTGGGGGGTGAGGGTAGAGGGGAGTCAGGGAAAGGTAAGTGGCTGAGGGGGTGGGACGGAGGGGTGGTTGTAAAGATGTGCTTCAAAGAATAAATTTAGAGTAGGGAACTCAGACTCAACTTCGAGGAACAACTGCGCCAGCAGCTTCTCTGGGCTGTATTTGTCCTCTGGGTGTCAGGAGCAAAGCTCTTAAACAAAACAAACAAACAAACAAAAGAGGATCCGGGAAGGAAAAAAAGAAAGAAAAGAAAGAAAGAAAAGGAGAAATGCTGCCTGGTAGCCTGCAGCAGCCTCCTGGGCTGAGTGACTGAGACTCCCGAAGTTGCTGGAAGGAGCCACTCCAGGGGCTGGGAAGGGCGAGGGAGGAAAGGTGAGAGGAGGGCGGACCTCCGGGGGCCACTGCGGGGTCAGCGGGGCCACGGAGCCCGGGATGCGGGACCTGCAGGGGGCGCTGGCCCTGCACTCAGGCGAGGACAAGCGCGCCGGGCCGCCCGCGCCTCCTGCCGTCGGCTCCCGGCAGTGAACCCGCGCTGTGAGCAGCCCAGAGCGGGGAGGGAGCCAGGCTCGGGCTCGCCTGATGGATTGACTTGGAGATGGATCGAATTACACCATTTGCGGTGCGTCGATTTGTTTTGCTCCAGCTCCGTCCCACTGCTGCTGCCGCCGCCGCCGCCGCCGCCACTGCCACTGCTGCAAGGGCTGGCGGTGGCGAGTTCCAGGATTCTATCCGGGCAGCTCAAACCTAAAGAGACAAGAGGGATAAATATTATTTGTCATTTTTGTTTGTTTTTTATTTCTTGGTCAATTTTCGCTTTTTTCTTGTGCGTGGCAAGCTTTTTTTTTTTTTTCCTTTTCTTTTTTATTAGCCTTCCCCTCATGAGGTAAGACCATCTCATTAAAAAGGAAAAATTCTATTAATGGTCTAAGCAAGCGCCTGGCTGGTGGGAATAGGACCCAGATCCTCAGAGCACGATGCGTGTGTGTGTGTGTGCGTGTATGTGCGTGTGTGTGTGTGTTGGCACTGGAGAGTTGATCGCTTTTCCTGCCTTGCAAGAGACGCGCGCAGAGAGCTGGAGGGCTGGAGGGGGAACCGGTCCAAATTGGCTGAGATGGACATTTAGGGGGAGGGGCACTTAAATTTGGAGCCCCCTCCCCACCCTGGTACCTCCGGTACCACTTGGGAGGGGAAGGATGGAGCGGAAGGAGGGGGGCAAGTAAAAGTTTCTTGCCAGGCTGTGCCAGCCCTGAGCTTTCCCCTCTCTCCCCCCAGCGCACAGACTTGGGGGAGGAGCGGGGTGCGGGGCAGCGCGTCTCCCTCGGGTAGGAGCGAGAGACGAGCCAAGGCCGAGGAAGCTGGCTGCGGGCTCATTGCCCGGGAGCTGATGCTCGGATCCGGCGGGCGGCGCAGCCCGGAGCTAGGAGCGGCGGACGCTGGCTACCTGTCATTGCGCCCGGGGCCCAGGGCCCGGGGGAAGGGGAGCGGCCGGCGGCGAGGGGCGGGGGCTGCAGACTCCGGCCACTCCCCCTCCCGGGGCTCGGGCTCTGGCTCCTGTCCTGGGGGTGGCCACTCGCGCCCTCCTCTCCCACTGCTGGCCGCGCGCTCCATCGGCTCCGGAGGGGCCCCCCAGCTGCCCCGCGCCCACCCACTCCCCCAGCTCCCAGCGGCCACTCTCCCCCGCAACTTTCTGTGCTTTGTTCTCCGGCTGGAAATGATTTACGGAAGCCTCTTGGACAGGGTCTCCGCCAGGCGGCAAGAGCCCCGCGCTGAAATGTGTTGCCTTCTCATCTGCCCATCAATTATGGATGGAAACAAATAAGCAAGAGTCAATTTTGCATGAGCCCCTGCTCGGGCGCAGAGAGTCGACAAGGAGCCGGCGTTGGCAGGGGAATGGTGAAGCTGCAAGGTAGGGAAACTTTTTATTGCCTGGCTTGACAGCCGTGGTGTATTATTTATTTTATTTTATTTTATTTTATTTTATTTTATTTTATTTTATTTTATTTTATTTTATTTTATTTTCTGGTTTGCAGAAATTGAGACAGCAGCTGCCCGGGAGTAATCTAGAAGGGCTGAAAGCTTCCTCGGTCTTGTGTTACTGTTGGATTGAGATGAAGGTGTGCTTGGGCATTGGGCTGGATTTCTGCTAAATGGACTCTCTCGGGACCGCTGCTGTCCGGTGATGGCTGCAATCCTGAACTTGTAAAAAGCAAAATGTCAGGGAGTTTGAGGGAGAGAAGTGGTGGTGCAAATGAACAGCTCTGGAAGAGCTCCAGGTCGTCCTCCCTGCTGTGAGGTGACCAACCACTCAGTGAGCCAAGGTCCAGCGTCCCAGCCGCTCACTGCCCTGGGCTAGGTGATTCTCATTTAGAAGGACAGCGCATCATTATTGTAGATGTACAAGCTTTTGTAAACAGTAATCAGACCTTAGGCTCTCTGTGGCCGGGAGCTGCTTCCCATCAAAAATAACGGGGTAGGGTTTTTGGTTACTTGGGGAAAAGAAGTACTTGGCACTATCTACACATACACACACACACACACACACACACACACACACACATACACACACACACACACACACACACACACCTTCTAGCTATGGAGAAATTGCAAGTCTGTAGTAAAAGAAAAAAGTATAGGTATTTTAAAAGCAGTGCCATTTCCTCTACTTGATATTTGGGACAGCTAATTGAATTCTGCTGTTTATTTCAAGGCTGAAGTCCTAGCCAAAAAAAAAAAAAGTCCTTTTCTAAACTGGTTTGGATTCTTGCTCCCTCAGAATAGGGGAAATGAAGAAATACTTGTTTGGAGATATTTTTTGCCTAAGGTTTTATTTCCCTCCTACACTACCTAAAGACAATTAAGACATCTTATCACAGCCAGCTCAAGGTGAGATTTTTTTCTGTGTTTGTGGTAGTTTTAAACAATAGGCTTTTGTGCTGGTTTATTCGTGTTGTTAAAATAAAAAAGAATTATTTTGCTCTCAACTATCTAACTCAGGAAGTTGAGTTGTATGTAGTCATGTTTAATGTAATAAGTGACAGGCATATTCTGTCTGGCTGGCAAATATTACACAAACATTTATCCTAGCTTACATAAACAGAAATCTTCAGATAAGCTCTGAGATTTGGGGGCTTTTATTATCAGGAACTTAGACATCTCAACTCTAGCCTGGTTGTAGCCTAGTTTTTTGTTATTGTTGTTGTTTGTTTTTATGGTTAGTATCTGTGCTTTGATTTCTGTTTCTTTTTTTCTAATATTTATTACTGTTGTTGTTATTGATGTCGTCATTGTTAGATAGGACAGAGAGAAATGGAGAGAGGAAGGGAAGACAGAGAGGGGGAGAGAAAGATACCTGCAGACCTGCTTCACTGCCTGTGAAGCGACCCCTCTGCAGGTGGGGAGCCGGGGGCTTGAACCGGGATCCTTACTCCAGTCTTTGCGCTTCATGCCACGTGTGCTTAACCCACTGTGCTCCCGCCCACCTCCCTTGATTTCGGTTTCTAGAAGGTGCTTTCAGAAATACAGTTAAATAGATAACAGTGAGATTTCCAAACTGTTGTTTAGAATACCATTTTCTTCCATTGGTGCATTTAGTTAGACTAATAGCCACCTGCAGTTTCTGATTGGCTCCTGCAGAACCTTCCTACCTGCCCTTGTTTCTGCTAGGGATGATGCTACATAGGTAACCTTCTTGAAGAAACATGTCCCGTGTTTCTGTGTCTGTGCTTCTGTGATGTTGGAGAGCATGCCAGGAATGCTGCAACTTCACCTTCAGCAAACAGCTGCTGCTTAACTGGAGTTTGATTTAGACTTGTGGCATTCTGCCCTCTTGTGTGTGTGTGTGTGTGTGTGTGTGTAGGGGGCTCCTCTAGTAAAGCCATCTGGTCTCAACTGCCCTGGTCTGATGAATTTGAAAGATGACTGTGATGTAAACCTATTAGTCCTTAGACTGAGGGCATCTTGGAAATCCAGTGGATTTCTGGTGGCTTGCTGCACAGCAAAGACCAATCTGTCAGTAGCTGGGGTAAATGGGTCTGTGAATTCTATTACTTCAGGGGCATACAGGAAAATGAGCAGGAATTAGAATTTGATTGACAAAATGCCCGTGACTGTTGAAGACTTACTGAAACTGGAGCTCTTCTATTCTTGCTGCTCCATCATAATAAACTTCACTGATTAGCTTAGTCATTGCTTTTGCATGTGAATTTCACCAAGATGCAAATGGTAGTGGGGGTGGGGGGGTAATGTGCCTGAAGGAGGCTCATTTTTCACCCTTCCAATGCATTTTAGGCAGAGTTAAATGCCTGGCAGCATGCCTGACCATTATTGGTGTAACCTCTTATAAGAGGTACATTTCTTTCTTAGCAATTGGAAGATAAAATATTACCTTTTATTTCAATTAATAGATATTAAGCCTGCACCTTCTATATTCATTTTTAGAGGAAATAAGAAGCAGTAGGGATATGCCAGCCAATCAGTTTTTATTTAGAGTAACTGTCATTTTGCAAAGAGCCATGCTGATCGGTATTCCAACACCAGGTGAGGCAGATATGTTTCTGTACTTTCAACTTAAGAATGAAAAGAAGTAGAAAATGACAAAAATGAATCAATTGCTAAGAAATGTAAATATAAGCCCCCCCCCTTTTGGTGCATGCTATTTTAATGTAGAGGCCTGAAAGCAAGATTATCTCTATCAAATATCTATAGTGGTCCAGCCTGCATACCTTTGGCACTAATTCTGTATATGTAACTGCCATTGGAGTGGGAGATCTCACTTTCTGTGGCTTGTATGAATGGAACACTTAAAATCAAATCTACTGAAGCCAATGTCTTATGTCGCCCCCTACTTTGTGAACAGCTGCCAACTTCCAGTTGGAGGAAAAGAAAAAGAGATGTATATTTTTTACTTATTCCCATGACACGTGGAAAGAATATAACTATATTAAGCACATCAGCACTTTAAGGTTAAGTTGGCTATTAGGGCTGACTTTTCCTCCTACCCTGATAACAGTGGCAGTGCAGCTCCCTGTGGAAGCTGCTTCCTTTCAACCTAACAGAAGAACCAGGAGATCGTCTTACTTTGAAAAACAATCATTCACGGAACCAAGGGCAATCTAGTCGGTGGTTCACATAGATGCTGTCTGAGGTGTGCTGATCTCTTGAACTTTCTCTTCTCTCAGGCTTTTGTTAAATCACCCAGATTAGCATTTTTAACAACCCTGAAGTGAACTTCTTCCATTCTCTCTTCTTGGATACAGTCTATAGATCATCCATCATCCTGTCCTTGGCTACAACAGGCCGCTGGCTCTACCGCCATTTGGAGCTCCACAGAACCCATCTGACTGTGAACAGCACAGCTGGCTACAGCAATTTTTTTTCTCCCATACCACTGGCAGCATTGCCTGGCGCTGGTAACTAAAGTTAACAGCCAGAACAGGAAGTTTCCATTCTTTGCCAACCTGTGCTGGGCTCCCTATCTAGTTCTGGGGGACACACCTGTGGAAAAAGCCCTGGTGGCTTATTGTGGTGTGTTCCACTTAAGGACTGGCCTCAAGCTTTACTTGAACTATGGGAAAGCCTTTCTAGGTAAAATATGATTAAACTGCCAGAATTACAGAATTATTAAAAAAGTCGCCAGTCAGGCACCACTCATCCTAGACCTTTGCAATTCAGTCTATTTGAAAAGAGGAGAAAGAAATGAAGTAGCCTCTGGCCTTGGATCCCAAAGGACTAAAAACAGAAAAAGACCTTGTAGGGATTTTGGGAACTGGACAGGTTGCTCTCTGGTTCCTTGCACGAGAGCAAGTAGCAGACGGAAACATGTGATCTGTGTCTAATAGTGCCCAGTGCTTCCTGTGACATTGTTTTGTTTCCTTACTTTTACACAATCTGCTATGGTAATCATGTCTTGTTAGAGCAATGATGACATGAATTAGGTAGATACATTTGTTCAGTTATGTCTCCAAGCCTAAAAAATAAGTTGTTAATGAAGAGCACTGCTTCTGAAGATGGACTTGGGAAGGGGAGACTGCCTCAAGTGTGCTGAGAAATCGTTTTCTCATCATCTCCCCCCCCCCTTTTTTTTGGACCAATTAAATCAGCCAGAGGATGGCTAAGGATGATATAACAATAATGGTGGTGAGGATGATAATGGTAGTGGATGAGGAAGGCGGGGGAATAGCAGGAAATATAACAGTGTATACAACATTAGTCTGCTTACTCAATTGGAGCACCACCACGATCTCAGGTAGCCCTCTGAGAAGTCATTTTCCTCAAGTCACACAGCAGGGAGCTGGTAAAGACTGGATTTGAACTCAGTGTTCCCTGATATCTCAGTCCACCTTTTCATTATTGCATCCAACTGTTTTTGGGAGATTTTTTTTTTTTTACTCTCTTGATATTTATTACATTTTTCCCACTAGAAGAATCTTTTTTTTTTTTTTTTTTAATTCCTCCAGGGTTATGACTGGGGCTTGGTGCCAGCACTGAAAATCCACTGCTCCCGGTGGCCATTTTTTTCTATTTCATTGGATACGACAGAGAGAAATTGAGAGAAGAGGGGGAGGCAGACATAGGTAGGTAGGTAGGTAGGTAGGTAGCTAGATAGGGACAGACTGATTTGCAGACCTGCTTCACTGATTGTGAAGCATCCCCTCTGCAATTGGGGAGCTGGGGGGGGGGGACTCAAGCCCCAATCCTTGCACAGGTTCTTGTGCTTCTTATTATATGCCCTTACCCATGTGAGCCACTGCCCAGCCCCTTAGAAGAATCATTTTTCAAGGGATATTTTTCTGAATGAAATGACATGTACAGTTATCTTAATTTTCAGTGTTTTCCTAAATCAAATCTTTAAACTCATCTTTCATCTTTGTTCCTGTTGCTCAAACAAATATGACACATTCTTCAGGTGTCCTAGAATAGCACCTTCTCCCCCCGTTTGTCTCCACACTAGCCTTTCCTGTCCAAGATTTCAGTGGCACAGGACAAATGGCAATATTCATCATTCGCTTCCAAAAAGTGCTCTGCATCAAGATTCCACTGACATTCATTCCCCTGGTTTTGGCAGGTGAGGACCCATTATATATTCTTGTCCCACTTCCCAGGACTATTTATGAACCCCCATCAGCAGTGACAGTGAGAGCTAAAGCTCTGAATGGAGATGGTGGTACTGAAGTTTGACTATGTAATGTACTCTATTGTGATACACAGGTTTTCTGGGTGGTGGGAGAATCCTCTTCTCAGAAGCTGCTACTCATGTGTTAGCTTTTCTTGTTCTTTCTGTTTATTCAGAATTTCTATGGGAGGAGAGAGAAAGGAAAAAAGAAAGAAAGAGGCTCACATTACCAGTACATCTAGTGCTGAAATTTCAGGCTTTCAACATATATTTACTCAAAGGAAGTGTGGGTTGTTAAAAGTCCGCTATGTTGGTGGTACGTATATAATAAGACCTTAGAAAGGTTTGCAATTACTTAGTCTATTGTTGGAGTTCGTATTTAAAAATATAGTCAGGAGTTTCTCCTCGGCCAAGGAGCTGGTACATAGAACACCAAGCAGACGAAGCTCTTGGAGAAAATGACGCTTCCATTCCCCAGGAGCTGCTGACAGCAGACCAGGAACTCATAACCACCCCACCGAAGCTCCCAGCACTCATATTGGACCGCACCTTGGATTGGCATGGGGGAGACTCTGAAAACTTTTTTTGAGTCTGCAGATGTGTCTGTGTTTATCAGTGATTCCCTTGGGTTATTATGGGTTGAATATATATATTTTAAAAGCTTTAGGAGAGTGGGAAGAAGAGGGACTCAAGAATGTCACAGTTGTTTCTGTTTTGGCCATTGCTGGGGTAACCATTTGCTCATCCAGCTAATTCTCACTAAGTGCCTGCTTGGGACAAGTAGTTGCCAGGGTCAGGAAGGGGGTTCAAAGAGAATCACAGCACGGTCCCAGAGCTCAAGGATCTCATTGAGTGATATAGACAAGATGAGGTAAACACACAGCCAAAATAAAATGACATGTGTTTAAAGTGCCCAAAACACATATACGGACCTATGAACATCGAGAGGAGGGCAAAGTTATTTCTGGCTCAGCTGTGGTGGTCAGTTTGGTAAAGCTTTATGCAGCCACTGATATTTGAGCTGGTCCTTGAACTAGGTAGGATTTAGACAGGTGGACAATGAGGGACAGTGTGGGAGGCAGTGAGAAGGAAGGCATTCCAAGCATAGAGAACAGCTTAGGCAAAAACCCTGGGGTGGATGGGGGTGATGGTCAGTTGTCCACTCCAGAGTCTTAATCAGAGAAAGACTTGCATTTCAGGTGTGAAGAGGTGGCTCACTTGTGGAATCCACAAATAGTCACTGAATCTCTAGCCTCCTGTACTTAACCATCCAGCAGATGGGCGCTTGGCTTAAGCCGTCAGAATGAATGGGATCAATCTTGTGGCAATTTCGTGGATTGCTCCATGATCAGAGCTAAAGCCCCCACGTGAACTGCCAACTGGTACCATGTTACACATGAGCAATGCAAGGGATAACTTGATTTGCTCCAAATTTCCCAGCAAGATGCATTCTTCCCACAGAGCTGTTTAGCGGAACCAAACAACAAGTTTGCTGCTTCATCAGCTTTCTCTTTTTGGTAAACTTGAAACATTTTTTTAGACATACGTGCTCAATAATGAAAAACTTTTGAACACACACACACACACACACACACACACACTCTAACACACATTCTTCTGGAAGGAGAGAAGGGGATGCAGAAGCATGATGTAGAAGGGAGTGGAAACTTAGCAAAACATGAGAATGCCATGAGTTGGGTTCTAGGTTCTCGATAGCCTGCAGACCCCAGAAGGCAAGACTGCCCACACCCCTGCCAGTTAGCTGGGGGAATGACAGTTAGCAGACAAGCATCAAGGATATCAATAATTGTGTTCATTAAGTTTACCATTATATCCCTGCAGAGTGTGCCTGGCAAAGGATGCAGGGAATGAGGTTGAAGCTGTGAGGATCTGTTCCTAATAGAGTGGGGAAAAGTAGCAGCAAATAACTTAGTTGCTAATTTGTTCCTTTGGAAACACCCTATTCTTTTTACATCAGGAATGTAACATTCTTTTCTGGGTTTCAGAATAAACTCACTATGTCTTTAGTAGCTTCCAGTGACAATTCCATTTTCCCAAGTGTATCTTCTTCTCCCCCTCCCCCCCCATGCTTACTCCAAGTGAAGCTGCCTGGGTATGAGCATTGACAAGCCATGTTAATCCCCCTGAGTTAATCTAAGTTACACTCTGTCCACAGCAGAATTTAATAGTGGAGGTGATCAGCTTCATGGGAGGAAAAACTGGAAGCAGTGTGTAGCATAAGCATACTCATTAGAATATATAGCAAAGGAGAAATAAACAGAAAACAATTACATTAAGAAATGATTAAGTCAGTTGCTTTGCCAAGAATTGCTCCACTGGTTCAATTTTCCTTGATGCATTTAAGTCTGTTACAAGTTAATAGGTACATGACAAATAGCCTGAGAGAAGACTCTGACATCTGAAGAGTGGCTGCCAATGAGAGATCAATCAGAAATGATAGTTGGCCAGTGGTGGGGGAGGATTAAGCCTAGACCAGTTCACTGTTGGGCACTCTTCAGGAATATTCCAGTGACATAAAACAGATAACCTGTTGAGTCTAGTAATTAGTCTGGCTCCCGCCCAGTTGCTTTTTGAACTGAAGGGCGTACTGCCTCCCCCTGCTTCGAGCACACTTGCCTTCCAGACAAGACCTAAAATAAGCTGGCCTGGCTCAACTGGACTAATAATAACAGCAAGCACTTACTGTGTGCTTAAGATGAGCCATGGCACTGTGCCTAGCAGTTTAAATATGCCATCTAATTTAAACCTCATGCCCACACCACCACAAATGCAGGAAAGATAGAGAAGACAGAACTTGCATTTATTGAGTGCCTACTAACGCGCCCGAAGCTCTATTCCATGCACTCATTAAATCATCTGATCAGAATTCTTTGAGGCAGCTGCTATTAATAATATCCTCAGTGTGGGGGAGGGGAACTGAGGGATGGGCAATTAAGCCATTTTCCTAGAGGTTGAACAGTTAGTGAGTAGTGGAGCCAGGGTACTGGGATTCAGGAGAAGAGATGTAGTTGGATGGTGGAGAATGTGAGCTCTGGAGTGAGTCTTGTTGTCTGATTGATAAGCTGTGTGATTTGGAACAAATTGCCTAACCTCTCAGTTTCATTGCATGGAAAATGCATGGTGATGGAAGCATTCACGCAGTAGTTGTTGTAAGACATGAATGAATATTTAAATAGCACTAAGAATAGTACTGTTTGAATGCCATATATATCTGTGTGTGTGTATATATCAGTGTTTTTCTCTTTTTTAAATTTTGTCTCCAGGGTTATTTCTGGGGGCTCAGTGCCCGCACTACAAATCCACTGCTCCTGGAGGCTATTTTTTCCATTTTGTTGCCCTTGTTGTTTATCATTGTTGTTATTATTATTGTGGTTATTGCTGTCATTGTTGTTGGATAGGAAAGAGAGAAATGGAGAGAAGAGGGGAAGACAGCGAGGGGGAGAGAAAGATAGACACCTCCAGACTGATTCACCACCTGTGAAACGACCCCTCTGCAGGTGGGGAATCGGGGGCTCAAACCGGGATTCTTACGCCTGTCCTTGTGTGCTTAACCCAATGTTCTACCGCCCAGCCTCCTGTTTATTTTTTTTTAAAGATCTGATTTGTTTATTAATGAGAAACATAGGAGGAGAGAGGAAGAGTGAGACATCGCTCTGGTACATGTGCTGCCAGGGATTGAACTCAGGACCTCATGCTTGAGAGTCCACTGCTTTATCCACTGCACCACCTCCCAGACCACCTTTTTTTTTTTTAAGATAGGGATAGGGAGGGTAGGAGGGAGAGAGAGAGAATGAGAGAGTGAGAGTACACAAGAGAGACAGCAGCACTAAAATTCTCTACAGTACAGTGGGGACCAGGCTTGAACCTGAGTCATGCATATGGCAAAATAGTGCATTAGGTGAGCTGTTGGGTTGTTGGAAAGTCATGATGCATTTTTGCATAGAGAAGCATAGACAAATACATACTGACTTTTTTAACACCCCAATATTTTACCGGCCTTTTAGTGTCTATGAAATAAAAGTAAACTGAGCCTGACTTCAAAGCCCATCCATTTAGCCCCTATACTGTGTCATCTTTTCACATGCGATTTTATCATCTCTCTTTAACTGATACTTAAACCTTGGAGTTGGTTCATAACCAGTAACCCTCCACCATACTCAGTGGCTGCCACAAATCCATCCAGTATGCAAAAGGGAATTGGGAAGGAGCTTGGAGACTTATCCTAAAATTTGACACCTAGAATATTCCTAACCCAGGTGGGAGCTGTGTCAGATTCATGGTGTCAGAAATTTGGCTCTGACCCCTTGATTGTACTAAAAGACAAGCATAGTTGATTGGCATGGATCCTGTACTAGCTGTCCCTTGGGCTGATTAAAACTAGGGAGATTTCAGGCACATACTTAGACAACTCACATCTTTGATCTCCATGAGTGATCTTCAAACTTAAAAGCTTTCCAGCATCAGACAGTGTTAAAAGGCATATTCTCAGGGTCCCAGCACCAGTGGGTCTGGGATGGGGCCCAAGAGTGTGCATTACAAAAAAAAAAAAAAAAACACTCAAGTGATTTGTGCCTGTTCGCCCTGTACCACACTTTGAGAAATGATGCTCTGGTTTAGCCAGAGCCACTCAAACATCAAAGTGTGCCTGCAGATTGCCTAGCATCAAGGCAGATACCCATCCAACGGAGGTGCTAGACTTCAAGGCTAGTGTTGGCAGGCCAGCAGGTAGTGTATCTGAAACCTCTTGCCTCCTGCACAGGGAGACAGTTCTATGCTGAAGACATCCTGGCTAGCTCATGAAAGAGCCAAGAGAATAATAAAACCCATTCAAAGCTAAAGAACTATTTTTGTCCCTCCCAGTTTGGAAATGGACTTCACAGTGAGCAGAAATTAAAAAAAAAGAAAAGAAAAGAAAAGTGACACCCCACTTGTTTCTGCTGACTGGGTCTATATCATTTCCTAAATGGAGTCCTGGGCTGGTATTCATAGCAACAAGTTTTTGATTTAATGATAAACTGAGATAAAGGTAATCAAACTTCATGCTTCAGGCAGAAGGTGAATGCCTGCTGTGGGCAGGATGGAATGTTTCCTCTTATACTTGGTGCAATTGACTGGATGTTTAGAGAACATACCGAGGCTGTGTTTGGAGGGCTACAGGCTGGAAGCCCAAAGATGTAGGCTGCATGCACTCATTTGGGAAATGGTCTGGTGTGTGATGAACAGCCCCGCCTGCACTTGATGTTACTGTTTTTGTTTCATGGCAAATTCTACCTACCGTCGTCATGATAATGATAAGCCATAGGAGGAAGTTGGGAGCCTGCTATCAGAACCCCATCCCCTGGACTGCAGCCTGGCCAGAGTGCACATACAGACACCTAGTGAAGGCTCTGTATCCACATCTGCAGACTCCCACTTATAAGGAGTATTGAGTAAGTCTGGACAGATGAACAGTGCTCCACTGAAACCCAGTTCATTGCTCTTAGATCTACAGTATTTGAGCTTACCATGATACAATGAATCATACTTTATGGAATCACCATTTAAAAAATTATTTATGTATTCACTTGTTTATTGGATAGAGACAAGGAGAAATCCAGTGAATAGGCAGATCAAGAGGGACAGAGATAGAGACACCTGCAGCACTACTTCATCACTCATGAAGCTTTTCCCCCTGCAGTTGGGGACCGGGGTTTGAACCTGGGCCCTTGCACACTGTAATGTTGTGTGCTTAAGTAGTTGTGTCACCAGCCAGCCCCTCAGAATCACCATTGATCATAGTGAGCAATGTATACATTTCTACTCTGTGTGATGATATCCTAAGATAATAAATGACTAGACTCTTACTTAGTTCCTCATGTCTGCCAAGCACTAAAGTGTCTGACTCACATTGTCTTATGTAGTCCTCATATACTGACACTAGCTCTCGGGGGGCTCATACATTTTAAATTCCCACATGGTAGGTGAAGTTGATGGTTCTAAGGGAGCATCCTATAGTGGTTTCTTTTGCTGTTGGAACAAGTTACTGCAAGTGCAGATGTCTAACCCAACACAAATGCATTACTTTAGCATTCTGGATGGCAGACTGGGTTTCACTGGGATAAATTTTAGACGTCAGTGGGATTCTGTCCTCCTGGAGGTGGCAAAGGGAGAGTCCATTTCCCTATCTCTTCCAACTTTGAAAACTGGCAGCTTTTCTTTGCATGCTACCCACTTTTCCATCCTCAAAGCCATCCCTACCACCATTCCAAATTCTACTCAGAGTCAAGTCACCTTCCTGGGCTCTTATATCTCCCTCTGTTCTCTTTGTAGGACCCTCTTGTTTATACCCACGTAATCTCAGGTGGGGGTTAGGCCTTGCGGCCCCTCCTAGGAACTCCAGGAACATTTTCCTATGTGCAAATTCTTCTGGCCCTATCAAGTAGCATATTTATAGGTTCCCAAGATTAGGGACCTGGCATCTTTATGAATATCTTTGGGTAGAGAAGCAGTCAGCACTCTATGACTCCTACAGAATGGCAGAGCCAGAATTAATGCCTAAATATGTCTGACTAAAAAGCCCAATCTTCCTCAGTTAGTGGAAGAAACATTGAAATGGTGAAGAGAGCCTTATTGTTTTTAGAATAATCAATTGGAGGCTTCTAACTATAATCACTAGAGCAGTAACAAGACTGAAGTTTACACAACTGACTGTGTCCAAAGCAGGCTCTGTATAGTCATTCATTTATTTCTTCTGAGGATAGATGCTATTTGCCTGATGAACTGAATATGCAGGGCACCTGAATCCAGTTGTTTTTCATGTGGTGACTGAATAAAGAAGGAATCTTTGAGAGGTTAGGGGATCATTTCAAAAGACTATAGGAAGGTGTTTTAAAGGATTTGCCAACTCATTAAAGGGTAGTTGAGAAGAAGTGATGAGGACCTCTTGCTGGCTCTTTGAGCTGATTGGATGGGCTTTCCAAGGTCATACAGCTCACCTCCTGCACTGGGATCCTGATTAAACTCAGGAGTCTTGGTGTCCTTAGGGGTCAGTCAGAAAAACCAGAGCCTGTTTCGAGCTGAGGTCTCTGGACAACTATAGGAAGCTAGCTACCAGCTCTCAGCCCTTATTCTCTCAACTTCATCATCTTTCTCTCTTCTTGTCATCACATGCATTAGGTCTATTTCTGAGCTTTAACATCATCTTAAAGTTCAAAATATGCACCCACCGCTGAAGAGACTATCAGAGCAGTTAAAAAAAGAAAAGAGTAAGAGGACAGAACAAGGAGTCTGAAGACTCAGCCTGGCCCAGCATACAGCCAGTGAGATGTTTGTGGTCAGGGCTCTCTGCTGGGCTGCCTGGCACTGGTTTTCTGATTAGAACAAAGTAAACTAGGTAGCGCTGGAGAATATTTCCCCTGGTTCTTTCTGGGAATAATCGGATTCCTCCATGTTGTTGACCTTCATGTTTTATCATTTGGATAGCAGGATGAAGTCTAAATGGTAATTAAACATAGGAAATCTATGTCATAAAGGTACTATAGCACTCTTTAAAAGAGACACACACTAATAGCCCTCCAGTTTACCGTTGCTGTTCACATTTTACAAACACACTGCTCCTTCCTTTGGGGAATCACTTAAACTCTGCGGCTGCTAATACAGTTTTTCGACTCTATTTTCAGCAATACATAGATAATATTTTCTGGTAGCAGTAATTGCACCATACTCAGCTCTTGGGGGTTGTACACTGGCTCTGCACAATTTCCCTGTAATTTCTGTTCAATCCCTGAAGAGCCAGCCCCCATTTTACACACAGTACAGACAAGGCAGATGAGTTTCATCATAAAAAGCCAAGGTTGGCTGATTGGTAGTGGCTGTTGCAGCTTATATTATTGAGATTTGTGGGGCTGTGTCCAAGGTCAGGAGAAAAAAAGCTATGTTGACTGATTAGTAGAGTCTTCTCTGGTAGAGAAGGTATGTGCTAACCCCTGTACAGCAAGCAGGCCATATTGGATTCAGTGTTGTCTTTGGAGACACATCTCACCCTTCACACACTCATCCTCATTAATGGTCTTTGGTGGCTGACAAGTATTTAATGCAGATGTAGCCTGGCGTAATGTCTCATCTAACCACAAGAAGAGACCTTAAATAGCTGATCCACCAATAGGAAAATAGATAACTACCAATGCTAGTGAATTACTTTCACCAGTTCTTACCATTGACTTTTCCTTGTTGAATGCCCCTTCAGTTAACCCCCTCAACACACACACACACACACACACACACACACACACACACACACACACACACACTATTTTTGCAGTTACTTTCCATCTTTATCAAAATTTGGATACATGATTTTGCTGCTCCAGGTAATCCCTTTACCATAGGCTTGTAAATACAGACATATGTGAAAATACACCACCACACATACAAAAAGTTTTTAAGTCATAGTTTTCCAAAGTCAGACTTAGATTCCTGCCCTATCTCTTCACTAGATGTGAGAAAGTGGGTGTGTCACTGGTTTCTCCTATATTTGGTTTCCATTTCCTTTAAATAGAGAAATACCCCTTATCATACCGAGATGAGAAATCATTTACAGATGATGCTTAGAAAACGGTCAGCGTGGTTCTAGGCTCACAGTAGATGCCTAGTTATGTTGGCTACAGGAAGAGAAAACAACTTAAAAACCGCTCAACAGTGAAGGCCTGTTATTATGCCACACAATGCCTTGGGATGGAGTGACTCCAAAGCTGGTTCAGCCGTTGACTCAACAATGTCCTCAGAATATCAATATCCCATGTTCTTCTCTGCCCTTCTCAGCCTCTGCGCTTCTCTAGGCTAGTGCTGGCGGCAGTCCCTGCAATACTGGCTCATGAGAATTGAGCAGATCAAGAGACCACATCCTCCTTCTCTAGTGACATTCTGTCCTCAGTCTCTGTGGATAGCATCCCAGCTGCTCACAGTCGATGCTGTTGACTGGTGGGCAGGAAAACCGCACCAAAGCAGTTTTGTGAAGAGTGAGACTTTCCTTGAATACAGCCTAAGTGAAGGAGCAAAAATGAAATCACAGAGCAGAGAAAATTGAAAATTCAGATATTGAAAACTAGGTGGTGGGGGGGTGGGTGGTAGTGCAGTGGGTTAAGCACACATGGCAGGAAGTGCAAGGACCAGCATAAGGATCCTGGTTCAAGTCCCCAGGCTCCCTACTTGCAGGGGAGTCTCTTTACAGGCAGGGTGAAGCAGTTCTGCAGGTGTCTATCTTTCTCTCCTTCTCTCTGTCTTCTCCTACTCTCTCAATGTCTCTCTGTCCTACCCAACAACAACAGAAGTGGCAACAATAACAATGACAACAACAACAAGGGCAACAAAATGGGAAAAAATGGCCTCCAGGAGCAGTTGGATTCATAGTGCAGGCACTGAATCCCAGCAATAACCCTAGAGGCAAAAAAAAAAAAAAAAGACAGAAAGAGCACAAAACGCAAGGACCGGCATAAGGATCCTGGTTCGAACCCCGGCTTCCCACCTGCAGGGGAGTCGTTTCACAGGCGGTGAAGCAGGTCTGCAGGTGTCTGTCTTTCTCTCCTCCTCTCTGTCTTCCCCTCCCTCTCTCCATTTCTCTCTGTCCTATCCAACAACGACGACAACAATAATAATAACTACAACAATAAAACAACAAGGGCAATAAAAGGGAATAAATAAAATAAAATAAAATAAATAAAAAAAGAAAGACAGAAAGAAAACTAGGTGCTTAATTTTAAAACTCAGGCAAAAGCACAAAAAGAGGTAAAAGATGTACCTTCTCCCCAATCTTTTATGGGCCATGGGACTGGTGCTAGGTCAACAGAGGCTTAGAGTATATGTTCGGCAGTAGCTACATGGAATCAGCATTTTGTTAGAAGGCATTGCTGCCGTAGAGTGCTGTATATAACTGCAACCTGTGTGCCATGTGTACTGCAGGAACATTTATAAATGCAGCCCAGCTGTAAAAGTATATTAAAGTGTGTTATTTGGCCAGAAATATTTTTATGCCCATTATTTTAAGGTGTTGCGTGTCTAGAAGCAGGTTTTGCATTTGAACACGTAAAGGATATGGCATTGGAGAACTATGCTAAAAACTGTGGGTATCTGTAAAATTAATGAGGACATGTAAAATGGATTTGCTTTGCATGCCACTGCGGTTTTTTTTCTTCTGTAGCTTATTTTAAAAGAGAAAGAAGATATCCCTACCAGATAAACACTTTGAAACATCATCATACATAAAAGCCATCATTAGGAAGACCCTTTTATCTCTTGAGAGGTAGAGACAGAAACACTATCTCCAACTCTATTCAACTCTGAGACATTTTATAATTACAACTTCATATTTTCCTGTGATTCCTACTTCAAAAAATAATAATTAACCCCTAAAACTCTAAAGTTAAAGTGTCCATATGGGCACAAATGCTTTCACTGCTTTGTTCTACTGATTTTCATTTAGAGAGAAAGAAACAAAGAGAGGAAAAGAGAGGTTGTACCAATTCTGTCTCTGTTGACATAGCACCAGTCCCATGGCCCATGTGAAAGGTTGGGGAAGAGGTATATCTTTTAACTCTTTATGTGCCTTTGCCTGAACTTCAAAATTAACCACCTAGTTTTCAGTATCTGAATTTTTAAAATATTTATTTATTTATTCCCTTTTGTTGCCCTTGTTTTTTTATTGTTGTAGTTATTATTGTCATAGTTATTGATGCCATCGTTGAATAGGACAGAGAGAAATGGAGAGAGGAGGGCAAGACAGAGAGGGGGAGAGAAAGACAGACACCTGCAGATCTGCTTCACTGCTTGTGAAGCGACACCCCCTGCAGGCGGGAGCTGAGGGCTCAAACCCGGATCCTTACACTGGTCCTTGTGATTTGCGCCACGTGCGCTACCACCCGACTCCCTCAATATCGGAATTTTTAATTTTCTCTGCTCTGTGATTTCATTTTTGCTCCTTCCCTCAGACTGTATTCAACAAAAGTCTCACTCCTCACAGACAAACTAGCTTTTCTCCACTGTTCTCTGCAGATCCAGCCTCAGCTGCTTTCCTCCTTGAGGAACAAGTCTCCTTGAGTTCTAGTCCTAAATCTGAATCTGATTCTGAGCCTGGAAGTAGCATTCTCAATAGTGTATCCCTTGGTGGGATCCCCAGCAGCATGGATGGTGCCAGGGGAGCTCCCTGGATAGTGGAGCAGAATTGTTTTCTTCCTTCTCTTTCTCTCTCTCTGTCTCTTGTTCTCTCTTTCTTAAAAAAAAAAAAAAAAAAAAAAAAGCCTGAAGGCAGTTCAGCATGAATGTGCAAGGTCTTAATTCTCCAGAGCCACAAAATAAATAAATAAATAAATAAATAAATAAATACAAATATTTATAATAGGGTAGGAAAAGCACAGTCTGATTCTGCCACTCGATTTCTCAGAAACCTTATTGAAAAGTCAGGATTAGATCCCTACCCCACAGAATTATCATGAGATCTTTCTTAAGGAGGAAATACGTGCAGCACATGCAGCATAGTATCACCATGCCAAAACCTCATTACACTTTCGTTGTTTTATTGTTTTCAAATCCAGAATGCCTGACAATCCATGAAATGAGATGAAGGACTTGTAGATTTTGCACATGGGTCGTTTCCACAGGACATACCCGACTGGCTATTTCTTAATGCATAGAGAGAAAAAAAAAATATGACCTGTTTTGATGAGAAGCTGGCATTTTTTTTGTATCCATAAGGAGTTCAGAAATACTACCACATTACACACTGACTTATTTTAGACATGGTTTTGACAACTTATTTATGGTGGTTATTATATTTATTTTTCTATTTTATTTTGTCATCTCCAGGGTTGTACTGTTTTGAGTTGACTGCTTTTCAGATGGAAAGAGAAAGAGACCAAGGGAGAGAGGCAAAGACACCACAGAACCAAAGCTTCCTTCAGTGAGGTAGGGACCTGACTTGTGGCCAGGTCTTGTGTCTATCTAACAAAGCAAGTGTCCTATGTGCATGAGCTAGCTTGTTCGTTCTAAGACGTGACTTAAGGCTTATTATGTGCTGAAGTATTTTTCTGTTTAGGAATTGTGGCAATTAAACAATGGGCCAAGAATACGAGGAAATTGACTTTATTAGCTTGTCTTGAGGTAATTTCCTAGTTCTATTCCTTTACTCAGGCACTTGTTTCTGTCACTTACATATCTATGCAACAGGTCATTTCTCAGTGTTTTTATTATTCAAAGAGACTTCCCCTTTGCTTTCAAAAACTCAAAGTCCAGGGAGTCAGCTGGTAGCGCAGCAGGTTAAGCACACGTGGTGCAAAGCGCAAGGACCAGCATAAGAATCCTAGTTCGAGCCCCTGGCTCCCCATCTGCAGGCGAGTCGCTTCACAAGCGATTAAGCAGGTCTGCAGGTATCTATCTTTCTCTCCCCCCTCTCTATCTTCTCCTCCTCTCTCTGTTTCTCTCTGTTATATGCAACAACAATGACATCAATAACAACAATATAATAACTACAACAATAAAAAACAACAAGGGCAATCAAAGGGGATAAATATAAATTTTTTTTAAATAAAGAAGTAAAAGTCCAGTAAATATTGAAGTGACTCCACAACATATGAGAACTATGGTAGTTATCTTTAGACGGTGGGAGGGTGGGGATACAGATCTTTGGTGGTGGGTGTAGTGTGAAACTATACATTGTAATCTTACAGTCTTATAACAAACTATTAATAAATGTTTATGTATATATTATTTATTTTCTCTATTATTGCCCTTGTTTTTATTGTTGTTGTAGTTATTATTGTTATTGATATCATTGTTGGATAGGACAGAGAAACAGAGAGAGGAGGGGAGACAAAGAGAGGGGGAGAGAAAGACACCTGCAGACCTGCTTCACCGCTTGTGAAGCGACTCCCCTGCAGGTGGGGACCCAGGGGCTGGAACAGGGATCCTTACGCCAGTTTGTTCCTTGTGCGCTTAATCCGCTGCACTACCGCCCGACTTCCAAGAAATATCTTCTTAACAAAATGAACCACACAGAAAGTAAGTTTCCTTGTTGCATGGCCCCTTGCATAGGATTTTATGCTGTAGCCATCTTAAAATTCTGAATATTTTTTAATAAGGAGTCCTTTCCACATTTTCACTTTATACGTGCCCCTGAAAGTCATGTAGCCTGTCCTGATTGCTACTTTCCACCAGTGACATTAAGTGTATCGGTCTGAAGAGTGAGGGGTTGAACAAAGCCAAGAACTCTAGGTTTGAATACATATGTTCAGCCAGCTACCTAAACTCCCTCAGGCCTTGGTAGTCACAGAATTAAACTAAGGTATAAGAGATACAGTAGTAGCCAGGGTTACTGCTAGTAATCTTCACACTTGAGGAGAGTTAAGACACAGGTGTAAAAATATGTTCAGTCTGGGTTTGGGTTATGATTATGGTGGTCACACACCCAAAACTGAAAACTAGGGCATGGACTAAAAAAGACAAAGAGAAAAAAAAAAAAAGAAAGAAAAATTGAAATCATCTTGAGATGTTGAACTGTGTAGATCAACATGCTGTTTTGGTGGTCTTATGTATAAAATTAAATTGATTAAGCACTAGCATTATTCCATTCAACTTATTTTCCTCTCTGGGTTTTATGCTGTAATCCTAGGGCAGACCTACCCCCTTCTAGCACTTACCCCACACTGCAGAAAGAACATCTGTAGCCAAGGCCTTACTATATAAATGTTGGCATCTGTAAGCATGATTTTATTTTCAGGTCTGAAAGTTTCCATATATCAGAGTATTCAGCTAGCACACTGACCATTAAAATAGTCTTTACCAAATGCTATCCAGTGAATGTCCACTCTGACTATAGTCCATGCTGCTGCACATCAGTCTTCACTTTTTAGAGAAAAAAAAAACAAACTGTATTCATGATGGCCCAGTCTCTTGAAGGTACAAGAAAGAGTCAGCACACCACCGAGAGTTCATATTGACTCAGACTGAGAACCAAGGTCCTCATTCCAACACCTTTGAGAGCACTGTTGCAAATTCTGTATTAAGATTTCCAGCTGTTTCACAGTAATCATAGACATAAGATCCTCTCGTGTGTGTTTTCATCAAATTGAGGTCATTGGCAGATTGTAATGAATCAAGACATTTTGAAGAAAAAACAACTCTGAATTAGTTGTGATTCAGCAGTCACCACTTGTTGATACACCTTCAGTTCTGCCCGAAGCTGTCTTCTCCTTGAGCAAATTTTACATCACAAGAGAACTCACTGCTCACAGTGTCTCAAATCACCCAGCGAGATATTTGTGTCATTAAGTAGCCTGTTTGAGCAGAGAGGAGAGGGGAAGTCTCTATGTCTATTATGTGAAAAGCCCACAGACTACTCCAGAAAGTACCAGGAGCCTATTAAGATCAAAGCCGTGATGCCTAGAGCTACAGATCTCATCACTGAAATATTAAACAATTTTTACTTAAACACTGATCAAGAGGTGTTAGTGTAGATCTTTTAAACAACTCAAATAATTTAGGGTGTGTGCATGGTAGATGTGGAAGAGAAAGAATAGTAATTTTTCTCTATTTTCAAGAGCTAAAAGTATCATGCCATGGGACCTCCTAGAAGTTACCCAGCTTGGCTTTTTTTTTTCTTGTTTGTTTGTTTGTTTGTTTGATTGCTTTAACTCAAGTGTTTTTAATTGTACTTTATCTTGGTGGAAAGCATCCTGACATCTTCCTGTTTCATTGTGTGCAAGTGAATGCTTTAGAATGAATGAGAAGCCTTGGAACAAAACCGGAGATTACATTTTAACTCCCCAACTGCTTTTCCAGTTCCCAGTGGTTTACTAGCTGATGTGTTGACATTTGTCTTAGCAGTGAACGGGCTGATTTGAAAAGGGACACAGTGAGCCGAAGTCTCGTTTCTTTTTGCTGTACAACTGGAGGCAGACTCACAGAAGTATCCTTACCTTCTATGGTGTTGGTTTTATGACTGAGAAAACTGACTCAATGTGACCAAATGCTTTAACAGATTATATCCCAGCTGTTGTTTATCTCTAATAATGTTTGTCTTTACTAATTCATCCTAGCACCACAGTTCAGCCATAGAATTTAGTATGTAACAGCATGCATTCAACATTTTGCTGCAGACTCAAATATAAGTTACTTACTGCTTAATGTCACATACTTGGCTCATGGTGGAGTAGGGCAGGAAGGTTGACAAGGTGTCCTGACTTCCTGCCTCTCCACTCACAGTGCTATGAAAGTAAGTTTGGGGTCTGAATGAGCCAGGTCTTCCTTTTCCATTTTCCTGTGTATGTTTTTAGAATTACCGGGGGGGGGGGGGATCACAATGCTAACATTTGAGCAACTGGGATAAAAATGTAACTTGGGCTTTAAATATTCAAGTACACTATTGCATCCCATTTCTTTTTTGTTTTTGTCGGTGTGCAGTTGACCACTAAGAGAACTAAGCCAGGTTTCCTTCCTCGTATGTGACTAAAATTCCTAATTTTGAATGCAGTGCAAAAGACAATCACTACAACATTACTAGCACCAGGAGAGCAGCAGTGATTGGGAATTGGCATGGATCGTTGTGAAAATCAGATTAAAGTTCACTCTAAAAATAGGAGCTGCTGTGGCTGGTTTGATTTTCTGCATTTTATACTTTGGATGCCTAGGAAGGGAAGAGAAAGAAGCTGGAGGAAAGAGGAGCAAAGCACAATTATAATATGTGATGTCACTGAAATCTCTGAAGTAGCCCTGCTTCCTTGTAGGGAACAAGCACTCAGACTAAGGCATCTAAAATGATGGAGGACTTAGATGGCTAGGATATCACCATATATGATAAGCTATAGGGGGCTGGGTGGTGGTGCAGATGGTTAAACACACATATTACAATGTGTATGGACCCAGGTTCAAGTACCAGGTCCCCACCTGCAGAGGGAAAGCTTTATAAGTGGTGAAGCAGGGCTGCAGGCAGGTGACTTTCTTTCTTGCTCCCTTTCGATTTCTGGCTGTCCCTAGCTAATAAATATTTTAAAAAGGTAAAAATAATTATAAAAAAGTTACAATAAGTTCTATATTTCCATGAATATTATCCACAAGATCCAACTGTTAACTCTTAGTTTTATGTAGCAGGACTCTCTTCACCGAGGAGAGGATAGGTCTATTTGGGTTAGAGAATACCTTATGTTTTATTTTTGTAATAGACAGACTTTGAACCCCTTCCTGTTTATATTTTAGAGATGTATTTGAGGGACAGAGAGTTAATTTCACATGAGACAGAGAGAAAGAGAGACACAAGCCAAAGCATCCAGTGCAGGCAATACCAGGAATTAAATGGGGAACCTCAGGCTGGCAAGTTTGATGCTCTGCTTGTTGAACTCTTTCCTTAGTCACAGTCTCTTCTTTTTCAAGTGTTAAATAATATTTATAAAAAAGTGTTGCTTGGAAAGGGAAAAACTGGGAGTCGGGCGGTAGTACAGCAGGTTAAGCGCACATGGTGCAAAGCACAAAGACTGGCATAAGGATCCCGGTTCAAGCCCCGGGCTCCCCACCTGCAGGGGAGTCGCTTCATAGGCGGAGAAGCAGGTCTGCAGGTGTCTGTCTTTCTCTCCCCCTCTCTTTCTCCCCTCCTCTCTCCATTTCTCTCTGTCCTATCCAACAACAACAGCATCAGCAACAACAACAATAATAATAACCACAACAATGATAAAACAACAAGGGATGCAAAAGGGGAAAAAATGGTCTCCAGGAGCAGTGGATTTGTGGTGCAGGCACTAAGGCCCGGCAATAACTCTGGAGGCAAATAAATAAATAAATAAATAAAATCCTTTAAAAATTAAAAAAAAAGAAGGGAAAAGCTTAAAATAAATTCTTGTCTTCATTTCTTTTTTTAAATATTTTATTTTATTTATTTATTCCCTTTTGTTGCCCTTGTTGTTTTATTGTCGTGGTTATTATTGTTGTTGTCATTGTTGGATAGGACAGAGAGAAATGGAGAGAGGAGGGGAAGACAAGAGAGGGAGAGAGAAAGATAGACACCTGTAGACCTGCTTCACCGCCTGTGAAGCGACTCCCCTGCAGGTGGGAAGCCGGGGTTCGAACCGGGATCCTTATGTCGGTCCTTGTGCTTTGCACCACCTGCGCTTAACCCGCTGCGCTACAGCCAGACTCCCTGTCTTCATTTCTTTTTAATACTTTCCCTGTGAATCTCTGTTTTTAGAAAGTGATGGTCATCAGACCTACAGTTTTATTTATTTTTAAATATTTTGTTCATTTACTAATGAGTAAGATAGGAAGGAAGAGAGAGAGAAAAAGAGATACTGGGCTAGCGTGAGGGTGTTTCATCCTGGGCACACGCTCTCTGGGTTGGAGAGAACTCGACTGGAGCCAACCTGAGCTGCTGCTTACTCAGCAACGTGGGTGAGAGACCAGGAACTCGTGGCAGAGTGGGAAGGCAACGTGTCTTTATTGATCAGAGACAACACTTTTATATATTTTGAAACAGAAGTAGCAAGTCGGAAAAGGAAATGGCTAGGAAAGGGGGTGGAGAAAAGGAAAGAGCAGGAAGGTAGAAAGCTTCCATAGCAACTGTTGTGAAGGTTTTAACCAGTGGGATTAATTAATACCCTGCAGGCAGGGTGGTTCTCGGGCAAAACAATGATTATGTAAATAGACCATAGTATCAGCAATGGAGGATGGAGCAGAGCGGGGTGGGGCTGGCTTAAGGCCCAACAAAGAGAGAGAACACCAGACATCACTCTGGTACATGTGATTCCAGGGATTGAACTCAGGACCTCATGCCTGAGAGTCCAATGCCTCACCCACTGTGCCATTTTCCAGACCACCCTATGTTTTACTATTCTACTTTTCCCTCATTTAGCATAACATTGTCAGCTGATGACTGTTGGTTCTTCATTATTATCATCTTAATAGCTGTATAATATTCCTTAAGGCTGAAGGCTGGGGTTATATAGTTTCTATTTTAACTACTTGTCTGCACAGAAGTAGAAATTTAGTCTGTTTCTCAGTTTTTATCATGATAAATAAGGCATTTCCTCTCATAAGGCTCTTTGTGTTTCTTCTTTCTTTGGGCTTTTGTTTTAGATTGATTATCTGAGTCAAACGACCAAGTCAAACATTAGCCTTGCCATTGTGCATGATTTTGAATATTACACATTACCTAGTTGTTTTAAAAAATGGCTGTAATGATTTACCCTGCCATGTGCAATGTATTGATTTCATCCTTCACTGGTGGTAAATATGGCCTTAAAAAAATTTACCTGTGTAAAATTGTACTCTGTTAATATGATTTTGCTTTCTATGGTTAATGAGAGCCCTTATTTTTAAGAAACTAACAAGAAATTGGGGGGGGTAAGTTTAATACTACTGATACAGAGACCATCAGAAGACAACTGCTGTGGAACTGACATGGCATCTACATTCTGACTAAAGACTCCCCGTGTCTCTGCAATTTATCCAGCCTGACAGCTCATTTCAGTCTTTAGCTGGACTAAGAGGATTGAGTAGAGAAAGCAATATTTCAGGGTAGGGAAAGTACCTGAAATAAACCAGGAAAGCATTTTCCCCCAAACATGGAGCATATCTATCATCTATAAATGCACAAGAAACCAACCCTCAGCTGAGTGCCTGAACCAACAGTCACTTATTTAACTCATCCGTCTCCAGTATGGATGGGGCTCAGCAGAGAAACTCAACTATGCCGTCTGTAATGGCAGTTAGCGCAGGTTAACTAGGGGCTGGAGGCACCAGTTCTGAGATGGCCCCCTCACAGGGCAGACCAAGTACCTTTCAGGTGGCAGCTCAGCTTAGGCTGAGTCATGGCTTTAGTTCCTCTTCACTCAGGCTTCCTCATTCTGTGGTGGCTGGTTTCAAGAAGAGAGTCAAGAAAAATAGAAACAGCCCACTTACTTAGTTCTTGGCCCCAAAACAGACACATCACTTCTCCATATTGTTTTACTCATTAATATCCCAGATTCAAATGCACACTCCTTTTGAATCAGGGATGTGACTGTTCAAGATATGTATGTGTATATTTATAGTTATATGTATACACATATACCATGTTACATGCATATGTATGTAGAGAGAGATACATCTGTGTGAGAAACTATAAAACATTGGAGAGCCTTGTTTTTAAAGTACCCTACATAACTTTTAATCTTTCATGAGACTAAAAATATAGGTACTTGAAGTACCATAAACTGGGAGGTAGGGGTGTGTGTGTGTGTGTGTGTGTGTGTGTGTGTGTGTGTGTGACATGACTGAGTTCTCCATTTATTTGATTCACCTTTCCCACAATAAGGAATTCAGTTTGGTGTGTCTTGGGTTGACTTTTCCACTGTGAGGAGTCTACCAACCCTCTTTACTTCTCCACCCTTCCTCAGTAAGTCAGGTCTCTGTGCTTTGAATCATCGGCGTCATTACCCTTTGTTGTTAAGATAGATGTTAGAGGTGGGTTCCAGTGTGTGGTGCATCTCTAGAAGAATACTGACACATAGTAGATTTTGTGCATTTATACTGGCAAGGTACTTATTTTCTAATATGCCATATTTTTGAGACTGGTTGCAGAGTGGTTGATTTAGGCGTTTCTCTTACTGGTGCCAAGAAAAGAGAATTTATTGGAAGGCAGTTTCTTTGTCCAAGCTTTCGTAGAATATTCCAAGTGAGAATATGGAACATAGAAGGAGACACTGAGCTCACTAGGGCTAATCTTCAGGGGGAAAAGATGCTGAGATGATCAACAAAACAAAGCACACAACTAAGAGAAAGACGGAATGAGGCTAATAATGACAGTGACGGCAATAATGATGATACTAGCTAGTACTCCTTGCAGCTTAGTTATTAGTTTTGTTTGTTTGTTGAGGCTTCAGTGCTCCAGGATGACTCTTTTGTTTAATAGATAGATAAAGACAAAAAAGGGGAGGGAGAAGGGAGAGAGAGAGACAGAGAGAGACAGAAAGACACCACAGCACTGAAGCTTCCTCTCATGTGGATGAGAGGGCGAGGCTCAAAACTGGGTTTCACACATGGCAAAACAATGCACTCTCTCCATGTGAGCTATTTTGCTGACCCAGTAGTTATGGTTTGGTTTTGTTTATTAAAATCTTCTTAAGAGGGTGAGCAGGACCAGAGCACTACTCAGCTTTGGATCATAATGGTGTCCATGATTGAACCTGCAACCTCTGGGCCCAGGCATGAAAATCTGATGCATAACCACTGCACTCTTTTCCCAGTCATTGGCACAGGTTTTAAACGTTTTCTACATTTGAAATCTATGCCACTAAAAAACAACCCTTTTAGATAGGTGTAGTTACAGCCAGTGAAGTAGATCAGTTAAATGGTGCACTGCTTTTTTTTTGCCATGTACACAACCCAGGTTAGAGCCTAGTCCCCACTGCCTTGAAGGAAGTCTCAGTGCTCTAGTCTCTTTCCCTCTCCCTCTCCCTCTCCCTCTCCCTCTCTCTCTCCCTCTATCTCTCTTCTCCATCTCTCTATATAAAATAAATGAATAGGTGAAAATAATTCCCGTTTTATACAGATGCAGAGTGGAGTCTGTTATCCAAGTTGCTGGAGCCAGAATCGTTTGAATGCCTCTTTCTGCATTCAACTATGAGGTTGTTTAGTCTCAGATTTCACACATTGACACTTTTTTTTTGAGTCCATATCATGGGCTTGAAGTGGGGTATGGTCAGAGACTGTTCTGTTGTTGTTGTTGTTGTTGTTGTTGGAGGACTTCACAGTTCCAGGCTGGCTTTTTCTTTCCAATAGACAGAGACAAAGAGAGGGAAAGGATACCCCAGCACTGCAGCTTCCTCCAGTGTAGGGGAGGTCAGATTTGAACTTGGGTCACACATGTGGAAACTCCTTTTACTGTTCTCTCGCTGGTCATTGAAAATAGAGTGGACAGAAAACTAGCAACTTCCAGAAGTGGAACCTTTACCTTCCTGTGTTCCAGCCTTTCATCCATTCTACCTGGACAAATTGACATTTCAAAGATGGGGCCCCAGGAGGGAGCTTCCCTTTCACTCTGAAAGACCTAGAAGCAAAAAAGAGACCCCATTGCCTTCAGTTTGTTTCTATACACGAGCATCTGCACCATGCTGGGCCCCAATTCACCTCTGCTCAGTTACCTCTGGAAACAACATGAAGACTTAAAACTCTGGGTCAAGGATGCAGGGGAGAGGCTTCCAGTACTTCAGAAGTGGAGGTAGCAGGCAGGGGTGGAAACCAACTCCCAGGGCTCATGGGGGCATGATCTTGTCTCTCCTCTTGCAGGAAGCTCTTCTCTCAGTGTTTATTTCCCTGTAAACTCTAATTTATCTATTTGTCTGATGCAGTTCCCTGGTAGGTCACTTGATGAGAAGGAGTGTGGGAAACACAGTGCTGTTCATGTCTTGAAATGACAGTCATAAAGATCAAGCTAAATAATTGATAGTGATCTCAGTCTCAGTAAATTGCAAACACTTCTCCTCTCCAGTCCTTCTGCATCATCTTTTCCTGGTACAGTCATTAAAACCATGGACTTCAGAGTCAAGCTGGCTGAAGCCCTGCCAGCTAACTTTGTCACTGAAGGCAGGGTCCTTCTTTATTTCCTTGTCTGCAAATGGGGTGGGGGGAGGGAACAGCCCCAGTCTCCAAGGCAGTGCTTTGCACAATGCCTAGTGGTGCTTTGACAATGGACCTTGTCTTGGGTTTATTCCTGTCTGCCTTTCCAGTTGCCAATGTGTACACGTGACAACCTAACTCTAGGTGTCTCCCATGAGAATAAAATGATTGTGTCATCGTCAGGTAAACTTTGCTCCTTCCGTCAAGGTTGGGCCAAGGAAATTGTCCATGTACTGGTGGGGACCTTTTTTATTTCTTTTGATTTGATTTGATTTTTTTTATAGCGATAGAAACGGGGGGGGGGGTATGGAGAGGGAGAGAGAGAGAGAGAGAGAATACCACAGTACTGAAGCCCCCTTCAGTGTGGTGGGGACTACATTTGAACCTTGGTCATGCAGATGGCAAAGCAGTGTACTACCCAAGTGAGCTATTGCATCAGCCCAATCTGGTTTATTTATTTTAAATATTACTTTATTTATATATTTATTAAATATAGACAGAGAGAAAGCGAAAAGAAGGGGGGAGACAGAGAGGGAGAGAGAAATCGAGATACCTGCAGCACTGCTTCAGTGCTCAGGAAGCTTTCTCCCTGCAAGTGGGGACCAGGGGCTCGAACCTGGTTTCTTGCACGTTATGGAATGTGCACTGTACTAGATGCACCACCGCCTGGCCCCTGTTTATTTCTGTTATAGTCATAGGTCCTGCCATCGGGAAACTCGGGGTCTGACCGGAGAAACAGGCAAGTCCTGTGCTGACCCCATGGCACATTGCTAGTGAAAGTGGATGAAGCTCATGAAAGGAGAGGAGTGAGATGGAAAGGGCTCAGAGCAGGATGGGCTCAAGTGATCATGAAATTGCCAGTCAGAGAAGCCCTGAACGTCCCTCCAGGTGCAGAGAACAGCAGGGGCCAGAGCAGGAGGCCCAGCAGCCTGAGATGCCAGCATGTGCTCCCTCTATGGCAACCAGGATGCTCACATTCATTTGAGCACAAGCACAAAGCCGTGTCAGTAAACTGCGCTGATGCAAGTGGCAGCTAAATAAAGCTCTGATAATAATACTACTTCTTCGCACTTGCACGGCACCTTTATGATCTGCAGAGTATTTTTACCCACGACTTCTCACTTGGCCCTTGAAAAAAGCCCTAGTGAGATAGTCAGCGGTGATGCCTCCCTCTGTCGCCTCCACAGAGTCCTGGGAGTGAGGAAGCCACAGGCACCCACACCTGCTAGCAGAAGCCTCTTTGCTGTGGGATCCCCCAGGCCTTCACAGTCACTCTATTTATTCTTCTCCCTGGAGCAGGGGCTGCTACAGAAACACATCGTAAGCGGAGAAAGTATAACTGAGCAGTTAACTGGGCAGCTGTTCCTTATACTTTTTCCCTGCCACAGGCATTTGCTAGAGTTCTATGCCTGCATAACTCCACTGTTCCCAGCAACCTTTATTTTCCTTTTGCATTCTATTTTTGATAAACAGTGAGACAGAGAGACAGAGGCAGACCTGTAGCATTGCTATGCCACTGAGGAAGCTTCCCCAGAACCTCCATGAGCCAGAGCTGAGGAGGTTCTGGTCTTTCTCTCTGTGTGCACTACAATGTATGCCACCACCTACCTGCCCCTCCCTCCTGGATTGGAGTCCCTGTAAAACAAGGCCTAGTTACCTGCATTAATGCTGCTTTGACCCGAGACTCCACTACCTTGAAGGCAGTCTGGAATCTTCCGAATGTGTGTGAACGAAGCAGCTATCTCTCTCTTCCCAGCTTGATGCAAATAGAGCCTTGTGCATGTTTGGGGGAGGATCCAAGGTGCCACTGTCCTTTCCCCAATTGCTTTTTACTTACTCCTCCTCCCCTACCTTCATAATCCCTTCTGTTCATCCCGTAGCTACACATCAGGAGGTGGTGAAGGAGAAGCCTGATGATTGCCTTCCACAGCAAGTAATTAGGTCAGTTTTTCACACCCGTACAGCAAATTTCAGCCTGCTTGCCAATCTAAAGCAACAGTCTTTTACCAGTTCCTCCCCAGATCATTGTCTGTGACTGAATTTTAGGCCCTAGAGCTCTAGCTCTGGTTATTGTGGGAAACAGGCCAGAGAATAGCACCCTCTGCCTATCCCAGCAACTGCAAAAGCAGTGGAAGTCCAAGCTTGACTATAGATAGACAGTAGCTATGAGGAAACTCTCTCCACACAGAGCAATTCAATTTCATTTCAGTGTGTGTGTGTGTGTGTGTGTGTGTCATTACTGGCGAGCCAGCATTACTTAAACAGTTACAGTGTGCTGATGGCAGGTTATAAAGATAAAAGAGAACAGAACAATGTAACATTTGTCCTCATGGAACTGGCCTTTGCTTCAGTAGAGTTCATCAATTCTGCCCTGAACCTTTAAGGCAGCAGTCAGCATCCAAACAGATAAGGCACATTTGCTCTAAGAAGCATATGATGCTATAAAAGTAAAAAACTCATTGCTTAGTCCTTGGTGTAGGGTGAATATTGCTAAGAGCTGGAGGCCCTGACTACACACTTGCACGCACGCGACACACACACACACACACACACACACACACACACACACACACACAAAGAATTTATGAAATGCCTCCTGGATGTAAGTGACCTAGGGTTCCAGTAGCTATATCACTTAATATCATTTTAAAATGTTTTATTCATTTTACTTATTTTATTTGAATGAGAGAAAGAGATACAGAGAGAAAGACCAGAGCACTCCTCAGCTCTGGCTTATGGTAGTGCCGGGGATTGAACTTGGGGCCTCAGACACTCAGGCATGAAAGTCTCTTTTGCAGAATCATTATGCTGTGACCCCATCCCTTATTTAATATTTCTTAAAGATGTCTTTCTTTCTGTCTATCTTCCTCTCTTCCTTCCTTCCTTTCTTTCTGATGAGAGGTAGAGAAAGGGCCAGAACACTGCTCAACTCTGGCATAAAATGGTGCTGGAGATTGAAATTATGACTTCTGGGGCCTCAGGCATGCAAGTTGGTGCTCCAACAGCCTGAGCTATCTCCTCCAAGTCATATGACATCTTGGAAGCTGACACTGACAATGATCTCTTGACCTGTGGAACACCCTTCTTCTTCTTCTCCCTGGGGTCAGGGAACTGTTCAAGACTGCTCTTCAAGGCTGATTCCCAAGTGCACATGATTGTGAGTGCCCCCCTCCCTCTGCCACACCACCTGGACACCAAAGTCGCATTCCCAAGTGACAGTGGACACTCACTCTGTGTTTCAGACAATGGCCAGTTTGCACTACAAAGGATGCTCATGGTTTGGCAGCCTGGATCAGAGGCATCGCTCTCCTGCTCTCTGTCTCCAGAGTGGCAAGAGGAGCAACCCCTGCACTTTGTATCCTAGGCAACGCTAGAGGAGAAGCCTGCAAGTGTTAGTTGGGAATCATTTTCCTTTTGGTAAAGAGCCTTGCTCCACCCAGGCAGCAGATATATTTTGAATTGTAAAATCAAATGCCTCAGGAGGGGGCTTGGAGATGACTATGCTTCTAGCCCCATCTCTCTTCAGATAGATGAGGAAACTGAAGCCTGAGGAGTTGAGTTGGCTTTTTCAATGCCCTGGGGTTCCACAGAGGCTGGGTGGAATCCAGGTTTTTAACTGACTATTATCTCCAGGTGTGTTCAATGTCAGGCCGAGTTTACCATCCTAGAGGTGATTCATAAGGGGTGGGGGGAATGAATGTAAAGGAAATATAAAGTTAGCAGTGTAGTTATCTTTAGCAAGATCTTGGGACCACACAGCTCTCCCCCTGCAGCAAAGCAGGTGCCAAGAATTCAGGAACACGCTTGCCACATTGCCAATCAATCCTCGCAGCAGCTCTGAGACACAGTTAGCTGCCTTTTCCCCAGAATGTAGGGGAAGTCAAGGATAAAGCACTTAGCCAGCTTGCCCAAGGGTGAGTGACTAGTTATGGGGGAAATTTAGGCTCCTAACCTTACCGTGCACAAGGCTCTGGGTTCAAACCCCAGCACCATATGGGAGCACCATGCATGGCACCAGGGGTGTTCCGTGCTTGGTAGGCCTGTATTGAGATGTCTCACCTCTCCCTTTGCAAAATCTGAGTCAAAGAGTATGCTCAGGAATTACACATAAGGACAGAGAAGTCATGAGTTTATTCCCCAGCATCCTGTTTGAGGAAAAAAAAAAAAGGGAGGGCTGGGGCTCTTCCTTCTTCTTCTTCTTCTAGCGTTTGCCCTTCTTCCGTAGCCAGTCAACAGCATCAGGTTGAGCCTGATGTAAAGTTTCGAGACCTCCTTTGAATCTGGAGAGGTGGCAGTCGTTGACTATGTGGGTCATAGTCTGTCTGTAGGCTCTTCCTTAAACTTGGTGACTCCAGAGTCCATGTTAGCAACCACTGGCCCAATGCTGTAGCCTGCAGTCAGGCTCCAGCCCTGTGGAGAGGCCCCAGCTCTTCACACACTCTCTGGGTGCTGTGTCCATTTAATTAAACATCAGCAGATATCAGCCACTGGTACAAAAGTCCTCAACTTCCTCCTACTTTGCTTTGCCTCAAAACCTAAGGCTCCAGAGGTTTTTTTGTTTGTTTTGTTTTGCCTCCAGGGTTATTGCTGGGGCTCAGTGCCTACACTATGAATTCACTGCTCCTGGAGGCCATTTTTTTCCATTTTGTGGTTGTTGTCATTGTGATTGCTGTTGTCATTGTTGTTGGATAGGACAGAGAGAAATCCACAGAGGAGGGAAAGACAGAGAGGGGGAGAGAAGGATAGACACCTGCAGACCTGGTTCATCAATCATGAAGAGACACCCCTCCCCCCCACAGGTGGGGAACCGGTGCCCTGAACTGGGATCCTTATGCCTGTCTCTGCGCTCAACGCCACGTGCACTTAACCCACTGCCCTACCACCTGGCCACCAGAGGTTTTGAAAGCTCATAGATTTTAGGGCCAGACCATGGCACATCAGTTGTGCACACACATTACCATGAGAAAGGATCCAGGTTCAAGCTCTTGGTCCCCACCTGCAGGGAGGAAGCTCCACAAGCAGTGAAACAGTGCTACAGGTGTTTCTTTTTCTTTTTCCCTCTCTATTTTCCCCACCTCCTCAATTTCTCTCTGCCCTGTCCAATAAATAAATATTAAAAGAAAATAAAAGACACACTAGACATACTACACACTTTTTAAAAAAGAAAACTTTTATAGATGTGAACCATAGATCTCAGAGGCCTCCAAGTGGGTCCCAGAGCCCTTTGATCGACCATAAAATTGACTTAAGCTGTTGATAGTTCTCTCTTGGTTATAGATTAATTTTTCATTCAAGACTGTCTGACTCAACCAAAGTCAGCAAGAATTCATTTCTATCAGAAGGACAACACTGCTTTAAGGAATTCATTTGAGGTGGCCAGGTGGTAGCTCACCAGGTTAAGTGCACATAGTGCAAAGAGCAAGGAGTGGTGTAAGGATCCCAGCAAAAGCCCCCAGCTTCCCACCTGAAGCAGGTCTGCAGGTGTCTGTCTTTCTCTCCCCCTCTCAGTCTTCCCCTCCTCTCTCAGTTTCTCTCAGTGCTATCTAACAACAGTAAGAGCAACAACAACAATGGAAAGAGGATGGCCACCAGGAACAGTGAATTCGTAGCGCAGGCAGCAAAGCCCAGTTATAACCCTGGAGGCAAAAAAAAAAAAAAGTTATTTTGAAATGCTGGTAAATTCACAGGAAGTGGCAGCAGCAGCACCAAGTCCCATGTACTCTTTATCCTGAAAGTGTGGTATTCGAAGTAAGTCAGAACTGGATTTTCTAGCAGGATACAGATAATGGTACCGCTTTATCTGAGGTCATTCTGAAAAATTAGTAGCTATTCCACACTTCAACTGCAGCTCTTTTTTCAAATGGAAAGGGCAGATAAAAAGGCCATATTTGTGGCCAATGAAAGCCTCGGGACTAGGCTAGAGTTTTTTGTTTGTTTGTTTGTTTGTTTGATTCATTTACAAAATAAAAAATATTGACAGGACCCTAAGATAAAAGGGGTACAATTCCAAATAATTCCTACTACCAGAACTTCATATCACATCCCCTCCCTTGAAGGCTTTCATATTCTTTATCCCTCTGGGAGCATGGACCCAGGATCATTATGGGGTACAGAAGGTGGGAGGTCTGGCTTCTGTAATTGCTTCTCCACCAGACCTGGGCGTTGGCAGATCGACCCATATTCCCAACCTGTCTCTATCTTTCCCTCATGGGGCAAGGATTTGGGGATGTGAGGTTCCAGGGCACATTGGTGAGGTCATCTGCCCAGGAAAGTCGGGTTGGCATTACCGTTGTAAACTTGGTGGCTTAAGAAAAAGACTTAAGAACAAATTGTTAAATAATCAGGAACCTAAAGGCAAGAATATAGCAGATGAGATTTGGGGTTTCCATTTTGGAAAAAGCTAGTAGGTCTATTTTAGGTTCTTTCCAAAGGGCCCATGACTTTACTAATTTTTACCTGAGGCTGACAGCTAACATGTGGGTGGACCAAAGGTTTGTATGGGGAGATGGTGTCAAGAGTTGGAAATAGGACTAGAAAGCTGGATCAGCGAAGAGAGCAGCTCCCAAGTATGGGAAAAGTATATAGATATCATTAACTGTAAACCCTATCAGTTTGATCTGGGGCGCATATTCAGTGCAGGAGCCTGTGTAACCTTTGCATCCCTGTAGGTCTGAGCTCGCATTCTGTAGTTATAGCTAGGAACCTTCTAGGCTACACTCAGTGCCAGACCCATCTTCCTCAAGGGGTAGAGTATTTTGGCCCAACCTCCCTTTGAAGAATGGGGCAGCCCCTACCCTTGTTGATCCACATTGAGAACAAAGGCATCCATTATATTGTTTCTGATGGAGATGACCAGTGTTAATGGAGAGAGGGACCTGTTAGACATCTAGGCCCAACATGGCTGTGTAGGAATCCCAGGATTCCCTAACTAGGGCCCCAGGTGATGGGGTGGCCTAGTAGTAACCAAATGAGCCATCATTAAAATATGCCAATCAGGATAGAGATTTTTGGATCTGATTTAGAATCAGAGCCTTGCTTTCTGTGGGTAGTTAGAGATCTATGCTCCTGCAAACTCTCCAGCGATTAAGCCATGACCTCCACCTGGAGAGCTCTGGAGAGACAATTTGCAGAATATAAAAGAAGAGCATGAACTGCGGAGTAGAGTTTGAATCCTGGTTGTGGGAGTGATGGTAGAAGCTTAGATCACTGAAATATCACTATGTTTGGTTTCTACCTGGGCTTCACCACTCTGGGGTGGAAAGTCCTTTCACTGATTGGATTAGTCTCTCCCAGAAGTAGTAGCTGCACTCAGCCAATCTGCAGTCCTTGTATGGGTGAGTGAAGCTAGTTCTTTGCAAATGTGAAACAGCCATCAGCAAAGATGCTGAAGGCTCCGTTGCCACTGCTTCAGACAAGACAGTAGAATCAGAACAAACCTGCTCCACTTCTGTCATCCCAGCCTGGAGGGCAGAAACAAGCATGGATGCAGGCCCGATGGTCCTGAACAGAATGTCATGAGCAGGCCATATGGCGCCCCCAGCAGGTCATCTGGTAGAATAAGCAGGGTTCCAAAGACAGCCCAAGTCCTTTGGCACCTCAGCCAGCCCTTGGAATAGGGAGCCCTTCCTTTGTCTAGAGCACTTCCTTTCCTGAAGGCCTTGGCGTGGACAGTGCCTGTGAAGGGGAAAACAGAGAAGACTTTGATGGTCTCTTGTCACTTATCCTTGAGAGCCCTGTGGTTCTTCCCACTCACTGTTCTCTTCACTTCTGCCAGGCTCATCTTCCACTAGGGTTTTTCTCTTTCTCGGCTATCAAGGTGTCTGTGCTATTTCCACCCATCTCTTGCTCTCTTAAAAAGTCGCCATGTTGGGTCATCTTGCCTGGACAGCAGTTCCTCTGGGCTCATCCTCTCTTTCCTGTCCTGTGTGATTTTCACTATCAATGAAGATCTTTGTTTATAGGACAGTTTAGCTGTAACATGCTGTCCGGTTTGAGTTAGGGTAGGCAGGCAAAAACTTGCAGGCAAGTTATTCCTAGAACTTTCCTTCCAGAAGCTCTGGTCCAAATCCAGAGATCAAGTTCTGGGATCCCTGTTCTGACTTGCTTAGAATTTGGCTCAGATGAGTCGGGTCCTGTCTTGTGTCCCTTCCTGTCCAATTCCTTTCAAGTTCAATCCCTTTCTGAATTATTAATATTTGACCATAAGCATTACTAATGCAGATATGGGCATGTTTTGCTCTAAGAAGATTCAGGCTTCAAGTGAAAATGTGGCATAAGAGCCATTTTAATTTCCAGAAACCCTCTTTTGAAATATAGCCAGCTTTCCTCATGCATGGAAAATATAATTAAAGTACAAAAAGTGACCCAACTTTTTGGAGAACACTGATGATGAAAGCTAGGCAGTAAACAAAGAGTACAGCAGGTTTCCTCACCATGCAGTGTGGCCCCTCTGGTATCTGCTACCATCTTTCCTTTCTGTCAGAACCTAGCCCCAAGGAAAGATCTTATGAATGCATTCATGTTGGCTTCTGGCTTCTCGTACACTCCAGCACTACTTGTTTTATAACTGAGAAAAAGGCCACCAGGCAAAGCATAGAAATCTCAGACATCAGCCAGCCATTAGGCAGAATGATTTTTATTTATGTTTGTTAAGTAGCA
Source organism: Erinaceus europaeus (assembly GCF_950295315.1). NCBI lineage: Eukaryota > Metazoa > Chordata > Mammalia > Eulipotyphla > Erinaceidae > Erinaceus > Erinaceus europaeus. Next base: position 16,081,560 of record NC_080177.1, read on the forward strand.
GGAGTCCAGCAGGCTTCCTTCTCTACCAGTCTTGTACATCCTGCTCTTTAATCTCAGGAACAATTCTGCTTTCCTTTGAGCTGCAAAAATGAACAGGCCTTTCAGTTGGGGGATAGGGTGAGGAGGGGGTAGGGAGGCAGAAAACACTTCTTTGGCCTATACTGTCCTTCTCTCCTGCATCAAAGGACACTTTGTTGGTGATGGGTAGGTGTGAAGAAAGACATTTGGTGCCATTTGTAAAAGCCACTTGGTCTTGCAGCACCTGGAAGGCCTAGGGCTGGTGGCCAGTGAAAGGACGGTGTGGTGACACCATGGAGTCAGTCATAACAGACTTGAGACTCTTGGTGTTCGGGGTGTGGTGGACAAGCATTTCTGGTTTGGTGCAAATGCCAAGACTGAGTTCCTGGCCCATGAATGGCCACCTTTACTCACTTACTTCTTCTCTGTTCAGGAAATATTGGTGAGGATCTCCCAGGTTCTGGTACTCTGTGTTTTATGTCTAGGGATAAAGATGAATAGGGGCTTGCTGGACATTGGCATACCTGGGTAAGCACATGTCACCATGTGCATGGACCTGGGTTTAAGTCCCCACACCCTACCTGTGGTGGGGGGAGTGCTTCACAAGAGGTGAAGCAGGTCTGCAAGCCTCTCTCTCTCTCTCTCTCTCTCTCTGTCTCTTTCCCCTTTCCTTACCTCCCGCCCTCTCTATGTTCCCTCCCCTCTCAATTTATCTTTGTCCTATCAGGTATAATAGAAGTGGGAAGGGGAGCCACCAGAAGTGGTGGATTCATAATGCTGGCACTGAGCCCCAGTGATAACCCAGTTGGCAATAGAAGAAGAAAAAGAAGAGGATGATCATGAATAAGGTGTACTCTTTCCCTTAAGCAGCACCGTCTAATAGAGAAAAATAGGAAAATAAATAACATTACTGTGAGGAGTTCATTTCTGTAATGGAATCATAGTAGGATTAGCCATTTTGACAGAGGGGAATTTAGGGGGTGTGTATGTGTGTGTGATTTGAGAGAGTGTGTTGTGATTGCTCAGGGATCAAGGTGGAGGAGCTGGCAAAAAAAAAAAAAGACTGAAGGGCATTGTGAATTTTTGAAATGAATTTGAAATATATCATCATGTAGGCCTTCAGAAGCCATTACATGGTTTTCAGACAAGGAGGTAATGTGATACTGTTTGTGTTTTGGAAGATTATTCTGGTGGCTTTGTGAACAAGAAAGTGAAGTCTACAAGAGCAGAGACTTGGTTTCTAGAACAATGAAAGGAAAGCACCCATAGAGCTCTCTGAGAGATTAGGAAGAGTAATGGAGAAGGAGAGCTCAAAGATGATTCCCAGGTGTAAGACTTATGTGACTGAGAAGGATATTTAAAACATCAATAGCAACAATGACAATAATTGCAATATTTCTCATTTATTTTCCCGTTTGTTGCCCTTTTTATTGTTGTTATAGTTATTACTGTTGTTGTTATTGATGTTGTTGTTGTTAGATAGGACAGAGAGAAATGGAGAGAGGAGGGGAAAGCAGAGAAGGGGAGAGAAAGACAGACACCTGCAGACCTGCTTCACCACCTGTAAAGCGACTCCCCTGCAGGTGGGGAGCCCGGGGCTAGAACTGGGATCCTTACTGGTCCTTGCACTGTGCACCACGTTGCTTAACCCATTGCACTACCACCCGACTCCCAATAATTGTAATATTTACAACTTACCAGGTACAAAGGGTTTGGCTACATGTTTTACATAAAATGTTTCATTGACTCATTGTAATACTACTAGTGCTATAGTTATCAGTATTTTAGGAAGGAAAACTTGAGTCTTTGAGAGATGAAGACTGGTTAGGGGCCATGCATGAATTAGAATCCAGACACTTTTTCCTCAGAGCCTGTGTTCTCCTGGGAATATAATGGGAAGGACAAGTTAGCCAAAACATCTTTGGTTTATATCTGCACCTTCAAGTTCTGCACTGTCTTTATACCTCCCAGATTTGGAGATCAAAGTCTGTGACTCAGGCATCTGATCTGTGCTGGATGTGTGGAATGGGGATCAGTTAGTCATCAGTAGTGAAGAATGTAGGCATAATGTGCATGAATCACCAAAGAGCATGGAACCCTGAAAAAAAGAGAAAAAAAAAAAAACCGCTGAAGGGTGGGCATGTTTGAGTGAGTCTGGAAAGATTGCTGAGGAGTAACTAGAGAGGTAAGGAGAGAACTCTGAAAGCCAGAGGTGTTGTTTCAAAACTTGATGAAGGGAACTGAGCCTCAGCGAGATAAAAGAAGCTTACAAGTGAAGACTGAGTTACAGTAGATAATCAGGAGTTGGACAGGAGTTGGAGTTAGACCGAAGTGGGCTGGAAGTTAATGGAAAAAGACACAAGGAGCTCACACTTCTCTTCAAAGAACTGTGGTTGGAGGAGAAGATGAAAGATGACTGAGTACTAAAAGCAGTCTTGGGGTCCAGGAAAATGTTCTTTGCTTGCAACACCACTTGAAATGTTTCTATGTAAATGGTGAGGTTCTATGGAGTCAGTCCTGGGGATTATACCAGGACATTCATCCCAGATGACGGGGAGAAGAAATCTTCCCTCCAACCCTTAGAAGGGAATAATTTTAAAAATAAAAAAATCCTCCTATATTTTCAATTCATTTTCTTTATTTTTATAATTTTTAAACTTTATTTAATAGGACAGAGAAAAATCGAGAGGGAAGTAGAACTGGACACACACACACATGCACACGCATGCACACACACACATACACACATACACACACACCTGCAGTCCTACATCACCACTCATAAAGCTTCCTCCCTGCAGGTAGGGACTGGCGGCTTGAACCTGATTCCTCATGATTCCCTTTATATTAAACAAAGGAACTCAAGTCAGAAAAGGTCTATGATCACACAGCAAGTCCATGACTCCAGATATCCTAATGCTTGGTTGGCCCCATTCCAGCTTCTACCAGTGTCAGTGAGAGAACACAGGTCACAGATATGTTCCTTACTGTTTTCTTCAGTTCTATTTTATTGTTCTGTTTCTCAGATCCTCCAGAGTTGCTCCTTCTTCAAGGATTTCTAGCCTTCCAAATTCTGCTCAGTCATCAGGATGAAGGATGAGGTAGAGAACAGCTTTTTCATTTCCTCATCCTGCCTTGGAACAAAGTGTTTGAAGGCCAATTATAAAGTGCCATTAGCCTGATAGTGCCAGAAGCCTCTTCTTCTCCCCTGGGAACCAAATTTCTAGAGGGGAAGAAAATCTCAAGGGCTTTTAAGCCCCCCTCTTTCTGGCCCAGAGTATTTGAGGATATCTCTGTCTATGTGCAAGAGAGGATTGGGTAGAGAAGAGAATAGCAATACAGATTCTTCAACTGAGAGAGCTTAGTTTCCCCAAGTGGTTCTAGCAGTTAAGAGTCAACGGTGAACTTGAATGTGAGTAGCACCCACCTGTACAGAAGGTCCAGGCCACCCCACCCCAACTCTGCCATGGGCCTTCTAGAATCTGTATATATCCAGTTCATCAGTCCTTCTTCTCACCTTTTTAGGCTCCAAAGGTTATGCTGACAGCTTGCTTAGCCTATCATTCTGATTAAATACTAACACTGCGCACTGATTAAAATCCACAGCCCTGCATGAAACATGCTGCTTAGAATCTAGACACATGAATGCTCTATAAACCCAAACCTCCTTTTGTAATTGACCTTCAATTACAACCCTCTGTGTCTTGGTAGGCTCCAAGGAATAGCAATTAACTTCCATTTCTTTTTGCTCTTTTGCAATCTACCTAAACCCATTGGTCCTTTTTCTGTCTTGCTGTGGGATGCTATCAGGTCGCAACGAGTGGACTCCTGGAAGGCCATTCCCATGGATCCTTTTGTGAATGGTGTCCTCTGTGACTTCATGAACTGTCGAGTGAATGTGCTCCTTATGCTGCAATTCTAGTCCCAAGACTCCTCCTCTCTTCTCACTCACAGTACTCACCAAATGGCAAGGATGTTAGAGAGTAGAGACAAGGTTGCCCATCCTCCCTGGGTCTGCTGCATTCTGTTGTTCTTGTTTGCTTGTTGAGTAGTATTGAATAAATTTTAAATGAAACCGTAATCCAAAAGGCTACTCTAGCCTTGGGAACATTTAACAGGGCTTGTGGTGGTTCCAGGCACATGACCATTTCTTCAGTTTCTTCCTTCACAGTTTATTCACAGTTGCCGGAATTATTGGCAACAAACTGTGAGACATGCTTGTCCCAAGGGACCTAGAAGAATCTTCCTGGACTCTGAAGAATTAAATAGGCCAAAGCCAGGAGACAGGATGGACCACCCAGCAGGGCAAAGTGGAAGCAATGTCTTGGTTTCCTGGCCCATTCCAGAGCCAGACACAGAACCAGAGTGGTGGAAGCAGAAGCAAAGAAAGAGAGAAGGAATCAAGATAAAAACTAGAGAGGGACACAGGACTCAGAATTTTCTAAGACTTGCAGGATGATTTATTTACTTTCTCCTGAGTATACTAGGCAACTATAAGAGGGTTAGAAGACTATACAATGAGATTTACACTTGGAAAAATCATTCTGGGGCCCGGGTGGCGGCGCACCTGGTTGAGTGCACATGTTACAGTGCTCAAGGACCCAGGTTTGAGCCCTCAGTCCCCACCTGCAGGGGGAAAGCTTCACAAGCGGTGAAGCAGGTCTGCTGGTGTCTCTCTTTGTATCCCCCTCTCTATCTCCCCTACCCTTTCGACTTCTGTTAGTCTCTATCCAATAAGTAAAGATAAAAAAAATTTTTTTAAACCATTCTGGTTGAACTTAGAAAATAATAGATGAAGGTTAGGAGATAGTTCGACTGGTAGAGTACAAACTTTACTATACACCAGGGCATGGGTTTGAGCTTCCAGAACCAGATGGGAGCATGGTCTAAGGAGTCAGGGGAAGCTCTGAAAGTGATAAAGTGATACTATGGCCTCTTTCTCTCGCCCTCTCTCTCCCTTCCTTCCCTCCTTTTTGTTCTGTAATTGAAAGGAGAGAAAGTACACTGAGGGCAGTGGAATCACACATGTGTGGGACCCTGGTAGGAAAAAGAAAAAAAGTGAGGGAGCCAGGTGATAGTGCATCTGGCTAAGTGCACACATTGAAGTGATCAAGGACCTAGGTTCAAGCCCCTGGTCCCCACCTCCAGGGCAAAAGCTTCACAAGTGGAGAAGTAGGGCTGCAGGTGTCTCTCTCTCTCTATCTTTCCCTCTCTACCTCCCCCTCCCTTCTCAATTTCTCTCTGTCTCTAGCCAATAATAAATAAATATATGATTTATTAAAATAAAGGGAGAAAGATAGAAACAGAGTCAGAGACAAACAAAGGGAAGGTAGAACTCTCGGCAAAGGTCAGAAGAGTATGGTCTGAAGGCAAGAAGGAATGAATGGCAGTGTTTGAAAATGCTGCAAAAGGTCATCTGCGTCTAGATTCCCTGGACAGAGTGCACTTAGTTCCCTGTTGGTCATTCTTTTTGTTACTGGTAAGGCCCTGATTAGCAGCTGAACTAGGGCTAGACAGTGGTGCACCTAATAGAGCACACAAATAACCCATGTACAAGGACCCCAGTTCAAGGCCCTAGTCTCCACCTGTAGGGGAGGGTGTTTCAGTAGCAATGAAGCAGTGCTGCACATGGGTGTCTTAACCTCCTCATCTCTGTCTCCCCCTGCCCTCCAATTTCTATCAAAAGATGGCTACCATCAGGAACAATGAAGTTGTCATGCAGGCAGGCACTAACTACACCACTACACCCCAATTATAACCCTTGTTGCAATTTAAAAAAAAAAGGAGCTAGAAGAGCTAGAACAGCAGAAGAAGGAGAATGAGTGGGGAGTAAGGAAATGATGACAGTGATGAAAAAAAGAAAAAAAAAAAAAAACCTCTTTCTCAGTGAATGTGAATGGGAAGAGGCAAAACAAATAAACAACAAACAAACATATATATAAGACTAAAGAAACAGCATCCGTCTCTATTCTGAAAAAGATGAAAGAGATTGGCTTTAAAACATGTGCAGAGAGGACTTATAAACTGGTGCACTAAAAAATATTTAAATAGGTCAGACAATGGCACACCCCATTGAGAACATACCTTATCATGTGTAAGGATTCAGGTTCAAGCCCCTAGTCCCCACCTGGAGAGAGGAAGCTTCATGATCAGTGAAGCAGTGTTGCAGGTATCTCTCTTTTTCTCTATCTCCCCCACCCTTTTCGGTTTTAACCAAAATAAAAATTAAAAAAAAAAAAAGGAAAAAATGTCCACTGGGAGTGGTGGGCTCATCATGCAGGCTCTGAGCCCCAGGTGTAACTTTGGTGGCAATGAAAAAAAAAATTGAAAAGGGCAGGTTTCAGGAGAAAATTCTTGGATTAGGAGTAAATAGATAAAACATTGGAGGCAGAATGTCCCAGTAAAAGCTACCAAAGGAATTTTATGTAGCAGTTACAAATTCATACTGTAAGACGAGAAATTGAGAGAGGAAGAAAGGAAGATAGACACCTGCAGACTGCTTCACCACTTGAGAAGTGACCCCTCAGCAGCTATGGATTGGAGAGCTCGAACTAGGATCCTTCCATTAATCTCTGTGCTTCACACTTTGTGTGCCTAAATTTTTTGTTTTTTTTTTAAATGAAAAAAGTAGCCATGATAATACATCTCAGAATGGAACAGTGGGCTGGGGCTAGTAAAGTTCAAGTAAGCCAGGATATTTGCATTAGAGCATTGACACTCAAAGCCTAGAACAATAGTTTGAAAAACTGGCAAGGGCTAACTCCATGTTCAGATCTTGAGACGGTGGTATAGGAGAGTCTAATTTCTTTATGAGAAGTGACATCTCTGGAAGATGACCAAGAAAGAGCTTTAAAATCAACATGATAACTTTCTGAGTTCTTCAGACTGGGTGTGAAGTTAAGTCTACTGCATTTCTGAATTATGCTCACAGGGAGAGAAAATCTAGTCTAGAACGTCTTTATTTTGCCTTAAGAGTAGAGGAATGTTTTCACTGGTTATTGAATTCTAGGCTGAAATTTAATTTTCTTTCACTACTTTAGAAATGTTACTCTGTGGTCTATTGGATTACATTATATCTGTTGATAAGTCGACTGGCGGTGGTACTCTTACTTCATTGAGGGCTAAAATATCTTTTCATTTTCAACATTTTTCAGTCTTTGTTTTCAACATCTTGACAGAACTGTGTCTAAGTGTGCTTCTCTTTATATCGAAAAGATCTTAAATGTTCTTGAATGTGTAGCTTAATGGTCTTTTGTCATTTTGAAAAAGAATACAGCCATTATCTTGTCAAATATTGCTTTTGTCCATTTTTCTCTCAATGTCACTTCTTTCACAAGAGCCTATGTGCCTCTTATAATTTTTTTTGGTTTTTCCAACCTTTTTACATTTTATATTTCTGTCTGATATTTTCTATTAACTCCTCTTCCAGTTGACTAATCCTTCTTCAGCTACAAGAAATGTGTTGCAAAAAACAATTTGATAAAGAAATTTTAACTACTATATATTATTTATGTGTAGAAACTACATTTAATTCTTTTTTAAAAATATATTCTGGCTCTCAGATGAAATCTTTTTTTTAATCACCATATCATCTTTTTCTCTTGGACAAAATAAGTATGATTATTTATTAAACCTAAACCTGGTAAATTTATTGTCTGGATTACCTGTGGACCAAATCTATTATCTTTTGACTTAGTTTTATTATTAGAATTTATGATGATTTATATTTGAATATTGAGTAGTTTGTGTAAAAATTATAGTTTCTGCAAGTATTTCCAGTAAAAGAAGATTGTACCAGCTAATGCAGGATCACCTTATTGTGACTAAGGTGAGCTTTTGTAATGTATCTATCTACTCTCTTTCCCACCTCTCCTTAGGGCATAGATCTTTATAACTCTAAATGAGAATCTCTGGATACTCAATAGACTCTTCCTTCTAGGTGAATCCTTAACTTGAATCTGCCAAATATGTAGTTTTCCTTTGTAAATCTCAGAGTTATATGACTTAAAAATTAACAGATCTCATAATATGAAATCAAATGCTAAATTCCAGTCTTAGTTCTTAAGCATTCCTTCTTTCTTACGTTCTGCTGTGTTGGCAGCTCTGAACCTCATTTAAGAACAATCCTTATTATATTTGAGCTTTAGCATCAGAAATAATGGAAGGAATATATATATATATATATATATATATATATATATATATATATATATATATATAACCCCAAAATGGCAAATACACTTCTGTATGTAGTTCTGTTCTCTGGCTGAAAGGAAAGATTTTCTAAAGGTATGTTCTTTGCTATAAACTTACACACAAGGAAAGTGGTCTCTCCTCTTCACTAGGCTGGTCTTTGCCTGCACAGTAGACATTTGTGTGTACATCTGTGTTCACATTAGCTAGATCTGGTCCTCTAAGAACACTGCTATCATTAGTAAGATGATGTGCATTAACAGTCTTACAAGTCATTGTACAGGATAGAAGAGTAAACTCTTTTCTGATCTTCTTGCCTAATAAACTGTAACAACAACAATCAATATAGTCTTCACAGAAATTTGGTAGAGATTTACAACATGCCTGGGTCTATATAAGATGTTTCATACATGACCTCATTTAATTTTCAAAAGACCTTGGAAGATGGTAAAAAGCAAATTACTGTTTTATGCTTTAGGAAACTGAGGCTTAAAGAGATTAAGTCCATTTAAACACGGTCCCAGATCCAGGAATAAATGGCAATAAGCACACCTGAAAGCATATTTTCTAACCCTAGAATCAAGGACTTTTTAAAGTATTTTGTCCTAGTTCTTGACTTATCTTCCTTCAGCATGACTAATGTCATGATTTCCCTGATAATTCTGAGACACTTCCTTAAGCAAGGAAGGAGCTAAATGATCAGGTTCACATGCAAATATATCTTCTGCCTGGCCTATTTACTTCACTTAGGTATTTTCAGATTATTTCCTCTCTTACTCAAGCTTTTACTCTGATATTGCTTTACATTGAATACATCCATTTATAAATTCAATGGCAAATCTGAAAGTAATTTAAAAAGAAAAAGTCAGAGCTTTATGCAAAGCCAGGAAGCAATTAGTGGTGAGACTTTATTTTTGGAGGAGGAGATTGGTGGGGCATGGAACATGGACCGAAATTGCTTTCTACAATGTCAGATGAATAAGTTAGAGGAAATGATAGTTCAGCTGGCAGTTTGGTACTACTGGTGAATCAGTGGTGATTCCATACTCAGGCTCAGCTGTGGGAGACACTTCCTGGTAAGGACTCTCCCTTCCCTGTAGTCTAGGGTATGAAGGTTCTGCCCACATGTTATGAACCATCCAGTTATTTTTCTTGGTGATGGAAGATTCACACACCTTATTTCTGCTCAAGGTCATTTAAAAAATTGTTAGTGATTTAATAATGATTAACAAGATTGTAAGATAACAGAGGTACAATTCTGTATAGTTCCCACCAACAAAGTTCCGTGTCCCATCTCCTCCATTGGAAGCTTTTTTTATTCTTTATCCCTCTGGGAGTATGGACCAGAATTCTTTATGGGATGCAGAAGGTAGGAGTTCTGGCTTCTGTAATTGCTTCTCTGCTAAACATAACCACTGGCAGGTTGGTCCATACCCCCAGCCTATTTCTGTCTTTCCCTAGTGAGGCAGGGCTCGGGAGTGGCGAGGTTACAGGTGTACACATTGGTGAGGTCATCTGCCTAAGGAAGTCAAGATAATGTCATGTTAGCAGCTGCAACTTGGTGGCTGAAAGGCATTTTTTTTTTTATTTCTCTATTGGGAAATTAATGTTTTACGTTTGACAGTAAATACAGTAGTTTGTATATAACTATTGTATAACATTTCTTGGTTTTCCATATAACAGTACAACCCCCTTTAGTTCCTCAGTCATCCTTCTTGGACCTGTATTCTCCCCCCCCCACCCCAGAGTCTTTTACTTTGGTGCAATATGCCAATTCCAATTGAGGTTCTACTTGTGTTTTCTCTTCTGATCTTGTTTTTCAATCTGCCTGAGAGTGAGATCATCCCATATTCATCCTTCTGTTTTTGACTTATTTTACTTAATATGAATTTTTAAGGCCCATCCAAGATCAGCTGAAAACAGTGAAGTCACCATTTTTAATAGCTGAGTAGTATTCCATTGTATATATATCACAACTTGCTCAGCCACTCATCTGTTGTTGGACACCTGGGTTGCTTCCAGGTTTGGCTATTACAAATTGTGCTGCTAAGAACATATGTGTATACAGATCTTTTTGGATGGGTGTGTTGGGTTCCATAGGATATATCCCCAAGAAATGAATTGCAGAATCATAGGGTAGGTCCATTTCTAGCCTTCTGAGAGTTCTCCAGACTGTTCTCCACAGATGTTGGACCTGAAAGGCATTTTTTAAGCTTCTTTGTGATGATTGATTGATGCTTCTGCTTTCTTTTTCTTTTTTTTTCTCCTTCATAACCAGCAGAAATATTCAGTGACTTTCCATCCAGAGGATCAGGTTTGCCACTGATGTTTGTAAGCAGGATTTTGTTCTTGAGGCAATGCTTTATATTTTTATGCTGCTTCTACTTTCTAAGATCTCTATAAATGGCAAAACATTGTAAAAAAAAAAAAAAATGGAACGATGCTGCTTCAGAAGACCAGACAGATTGAAAGAGCATGTTTTGTCATAATGATTGAAAATACATACTTGTAGCAAGAAGTCTAGATGGTTATTAGGTTAGGATGGTAGGATTGCTGGTGACTGCTTCTTTGCTTTCTTTTCTGGGCTTGATAAATAGGTTCGGGGTATAAGATTTATTCTAGAAATATCCCTTTAGTATTTATAGATAACTCTCCAGTTGTGAAAACAATTGATCAAATAGTTTTAAGTTTTAGGAGTTTTTTTTTTTTTCCAGGCCTTGCTTAGAGCTCTGAAAAACCTTTGGCCCTGTGAATGGTTGTCTAGTAAGAAATGAATGAAGAAGATTAGTTTTGCACAGAATCTGCATGTGCCAGAGTTTCGGTTCTTTTTCACGCCGTGAAAGTATTATCATCCATATGTTATTGTAAAAAATAAAATAAAATAGTGCTTATAGAGATGAAGAAACTTTTTCATGTCAATCAACTAGTAAGTGGTGGAGTTTTTTTCAAGTTCAGTTCAGACTTGCAGCAAAACTTCAAGTCTTTCAACTGGACTTTCAACAGTGTTGCTGCTACAGTTTCTGCAAACTTTCTGTGGGACCCATCATGCACTACAGGAAATTGTATGGTCGTATGATGTCTCTTTCCCCAAAACTAGAAGTCTAAAAGTCACACAGATTAGACTTCTACTTTTGTTAGAGAAATATTGAGAGTGTTGGAACCTAGTGCACCTGTGTGTTTAACATTAAGAATATTGAGGAGACGTTGTAAGATTGAGTGGTGAGACTGCCCTGAGGTTCTTGCATATATGAGACTAAGGACCAAGGCATCTGCCTTACTGTCCAGTACAATACCTCTAAGTCACAATTTTGTTGAGGAAGAGGTAATATAACTGCAAAGTAGAGCATTTATAGTTTCACAAAAATGCTCATCCCATTAATTCAGAAAGACCTTGCTTTTCAATAAGTTAGTAGCATTTATAGGTTTTTTTAAGTTGACATTTTACATTGTGCCTTTAAAATTAGTTGGAGATAACAATGTACATATGCTTATGATAGACATAAGTAAACTATAATTTGTTTAAAACCAAGATATGCACACACCTGTACATCACTTCCATAAAGCTAGGTCATATATCCACTTCCCACCCCAAACAGATTTTTGTACTGCTCTATTTTTGAAGGGAAGAAAGCCAATTGGTTTTAATTTCTCTAATCATTTAGATGAAGAAAAAAAAAAAAGCCTTGCTGGAGACATAGGTGATGTGGGCCTGGACTCTTGATTTTGCCCTAAATAATTTCAGGGAATTCACTGAGTCCCTTAATTTCTCCAGCCCTTGGTTTTTACACATCTGAAAAATGAAGGGGTTGGACGAGCTGATTCCCAAAGGCCCCTTACAACTAGAAAGTTCAATAAAGCTAAGAGAATAGGCATATACTAAGGGTACTGCTTTGTTTCCAGATGGTTTCATGTAAAAATGTAGGCTTCCCCAGTGGTCTGGAGTCTGCTGTACAGCTTCATCTCTGTCCTGCTTAGCTTGATTGATTGTGAAATCATTTCATTTCTTTTCATTCCCCTTCACTGTGACTCAAGGTCACTCATACCATTGCTTCCATGCTGGTTTTTCTAAGCTTAAAAGTCACTATTTCTGTTGAGACTTTAGAATTTAGGAGCAAGAGTTGAATAATGCTGGGAAATTGACAGTGCCTTAAGCAGAGATTTAATGAGGGGTGACAGGTCCATCAGCTCCCCAGTTATCTGTGTTGCAACTTGGGTATTTGGGGATGGGGAGGTGGGCACCTACAAACTGTACTGGATGAATGTCAGACTGGGCAAAGGGAAGGCGATCGGAGTTTAATTAAAATTCTGATCCCAACTTTGCCCATTTCCTTGCCAGATCAGCAGCCAGCATTTCTGTTTGTGGTTCTGGTGATTTTTACTATGATGACACAGAGTTACCTCAGAAACTCTTACAACGTGGCCTAAAACTTCAATATGCTCAACAGATGCTTCAGTCGAGACTGGGATGCCGCTTTTTTTTTTCTTTCTTTCTTTATTTTTTTGCTTGTGTTTTCAAAGATACCTCTTCCACCACTGTTAGTGTTCCTGGTTGAAGGACAGGGAGTTTTTATTATTATTTATTATTATTATTATTATTTTTAGTGTGGTGGGGGGAACTGAGCTGGTAACAAATGAGAGTAGAATCTCACCACAGCATAGTAGCAACTCACCTTTCCAAACTGCTTCTATTTTGCAGGTAGCTAAGTAGTATATCTGAGGAGGTACGTCTCTGCCTTCATCTTGGCCCACCATGAGGTTCTTCTTGCCCTGTGCCTACGTACTGCTCCTGATGATTACCCAGTTGAGAGCAGTCAGCTTCCCTGAAGATGACGAACCCCTGAATACTGTTGACTACCACTGTAAGTAACATAAAACCCCTGAATACTGTTGACTACCACTGTAAGTAACATAAAGCACCTGGCCCTTTCCTAAGAGGGAGACATGTCTACTTTTGATTTTTCTGAGCACATTTATTCTCATAAATAGAAAGGTCTCTATATGCCCTTAATTGAATTTATGTATTAATTATCCATGATCATTTCCTAGTGTTTGGGGAAAAAATGGGACAGAAATCTTGGGTGCTGTTGGAAAGCAACTCACATAGGTGATATTTCTTCAGTGAAAAGAGACTATTTTCTGACATTCACCATCTTTTATTCATTTATATTCAAGACCTTAAGAAAGGAATTTAGTTAAAACCCTTCTACAACTAGTATATACAGCTAATCAATGCTGTCTATTGATTTTTCAGCTCCATAATCCTGACTGATGGTTTAGCCCATTTTCACTTGCAGATTCAAAGCAATATCCGGTTTTTAGAGGACGCCCTTCAGGCAATGAATCTCAGCACAGGCTGGACTTTCAGCTGATGTTGAAAATTCAAGACACACTTTATATTGCTGGCAGGTAATTTTCCTCTCGTTGGTTTATTAGATGAAAATTCTTTTCTCTTGTGGTGCTTGCATTAATGTGTCTAGTTCATGAAAAACTAATATGTGATGGTGATCACAAATTACAAGTAGCCAGAAATACTTCCCGAGAAGAGTCAGTGTTGTGTACCAGGAACAAAACACAGAGCTAAAGCTTTCAGCCATGCTTTTATTATGGCCATCAAGAAATCACACCACTCTTTATTCCTACAGCAACATTGGGGATGGGAAGGCAGGTAGGGGAGATCTCTTTTGATTTTTCTTTAACTTGGAATTATTCAAGCAAATATTAGACTTATGTCTATGCTAATACCAAGTAGCAATTTGACCCATGCCTAAAGAGAAGAGCTCTCTCTCTGCTTCCTAACCACAGTGTTACAGAAAGGCATCTGGGGGTGGGGGGGGGGGAGGAATAGGGGGTTGGGAAGCATTCTTTGTTGACTTCATTTGAGGCAGAGAAAAAATCCAAATGATCCTTGAAATGCAACAAAGACAGATTTGTAAAAATAAAATAAGAAAGAGCTTAGCACTTTTATGCATCATTCATAAAATGTAACTGTCTTTTTTTTTTTCCAATAGGGATCAAGTTTATACAGTAAATTTAAATGAAATCCCCAAAACAGAAGTAATCCCAAGCAAGGTGAGCAAGTGTCTTTGGCAAATGTATTCATCTCCTTCCCAACCCCTAGCCCTCAACCCCCTCCCCCCCACCCCAGCACTTCAACATGGTCCCCAGCCCCTTCCTCTCTAAAAGCAGCGACTGCTGAAAGCTGAGCTTTTGCTTTTGCTTGACTATTCTAGAAACTGACATGGAGATCACGGCAACTGGATCGAGAAAACTGTGCTATGAAAGGCAAACATAAAGTAAGTGAAGTAGACCAGTACCTGCTAGCTTTCATCTTTCTGTGGGCTTGGTCTCACCATGCCAGCAAATGCTACGTCTAACAGCCATCTGATTGCTGCTTTCTGTAGGATGAGTGCCACAACTTTATCAAAGTGTTTGTTCCAAGAAACGATGAGATGGTGTTTGTCTGTGGTACCAACGCATTCAACCCCATGTGTCGATACTATAGGGTAAGTCTATTTTATATGACGTCCTTTTTTTTTTTTTTTTTTTTTTCACAAAACCAACTTTGTTTTCTTCACTGTCCTGCTATTAAAGTTGAATTCTCTCTCCTACCACTCAGTTATTTATCTCTAATGTTATGAAAGAATAAAAACTTGGCTTCCATTCTTCCAATGGAATTTCAGTTCAAATAAAGCAGTATTGCCTTCAGACAGGTCCACTGAGCAGATGTGACCCCAGCTATTTGTTTTTCTTTTGTAGCTGAATACCTTAGAGTATGATGGGGAAGAAATTAGTGGCCTGGCAAGATGCCCATTTGATGCCAGACAAACCAATGTTGCCCTTTTTGCTGGTAAGACCCTTTAGTGTAATGCATATAAATGATTGGTGACATTAAAAGTGCAAAAGGAATTTAAAGGCAGAGAAAAGCTGCTAACTAGGATAAACTAACTTGATATAGATGTTTGAAAGACTAAAAGCTATGAATATTTTTTAAAAAAAAAATTGAACGTGCTGACACTTGACTATTGTTAAACAGGCCAGTAGCTCGGAAAAGAAATTGTTGAATTATTTGATGATTAGCTCCTTCATCTGTAAAATAAAGTACTACTATGGACCACCCTGTCACAGATTGATTCTAAGCCTCAAGCATAGGTTTATTTGTATACCCAGTAATAACATAGGTGAAAGCACTCCAAAGAATTTAACACACTACCTAGGATAACGCACAACAGGATAATTATGGTCATTTCACCCAAATTATAACTTTGGTTTCAGATGGAAAGCTGTACTCTGCCACAGTGGCTGACTTCTTAGCCAGTGATGCTGTTATTTATCGAAGCATGGGTGATGGATCTGCCCTTCGCACAATAAAATATGATTCCAAATGGATAAAAGGTAGTTCTGCAGAGCTGTGTTGTGGAACCACCAGGGACAGTGGGTCAGCATGAGTGGGGACAAGGAGACTCAGCATCAGGAGGGTCTGTGCATATCTTCATGGAGTTAAAACAACTACAAGCTGCTTTGGTTATGACTGGAGCATCTATGGGGATTAATGAGTCATGTCAAGAGAGAAGGCTCCTGCAGGATTTTACCATGGATGTTCTCCCAAAGAAATCTCATTTTTTTATATACCACCCAGCCAGACTCTAAATAGACAGAATACTCCCCGTTCACTCCCACCTATCTAAACTAGAAATCTGGCAATTACTTTCTATCTGCAGAGCCATTTTGTCTTTTGGAGTCTAGAAATCACAATTAAAAAAACAAATAAAGTTATTCTCCACCTAAGTAATTTTCCTCCCTAGTTAAATAGGTTAATGAATAAATCAGTTGAAACAAAGACCTTTGCTGTAGTTCAGTTCCTTGTAGGCCTTGTTCCAGTCCATTAGCTGACATTAAAGACTCTGAGTTCCCCGAAGCTTCAAGCATACCCATAGGGGCACTCCTCAAATCGGTTGGCATCTCAGAGTTCTCGTTGGCTTGACTAGGCTATGCCACATCTCAGCAGTCAGGGTCTTGTGCTAACTTAATTGTCCTTTACAAACAAGTTGGTTATCCATTTTTCTTGCAGAGCCCCACTTTCTCCATGCCATAGAATATGGGAACTATGTCTACTTCTTCTTTCGAGAAATTGCTGTGGAACATAACAACTTAGGCAAGGCAAGTGTATGCACTGGAATTTGATTATGAGCTTGTATTGCACAGAATTGAGACCACTTGAGTGGAATTAGGGTCTTTGCATGTTTCCTAGTGCTCAGTTGATAGCCAAGTTTAAGACCAAGTGCAGAGAGGTGAATTGCTTACCGTGAGAATAATTGCTACAAAATACTTAAGCAGTGGCCAGTGTGGGAACAGCTGCCTTGGGGCCTTGAAAAGGGTTCATTTGTTCTGTCACTACTGAGAGTGTTCCACAGGCACCCTTGAGCTACAGCTGCTTCCTTAACTCTTCAGAAATCTCTTAATAAGTAGAAATCCGCAGTGTCAAAAGACAGGCTGGAAATTAAGGACCCCTGTTCAATTTCTGAGGGTTTCAGTGAAAGCCCCCTTATGAACCTCAAATTCTGGAACCCTTCCTATGTCAAGTTGGAGGATAGCACATTTTATAAACAATAGGGGAAGCAAAATGGGAGACAAGAGGCAAGAATGATTTCACTCAGCAAGGTTTTGTCAATAGCTTACTTCTTGGGAAGCTTATTTGGCCAAATGGGAAAAGGATCCTCATTTTTCCCTGGGCAGATAAACCTAGTTTACATTATTATTGTACGGTACTCCCAGAGGGAAGGCGGCTAGATTATTCTGAACCAGATATATATTTCATTTTATTTATTTATTTTCATCCCTCCCTTAAATAGCATTTTGTTTGTATTTCACCTCCATGCTCATAAGCTTTTATCCCTTGGGCAGGCTGTCTATTCCCGTGTAGCCCGCATATGTAAAAATGACATGGGGGGCTCCCAGCGGGTCCTAGAGAAACACTGGACTTCCTTCCTGAAGGCTCGGCTGAACTGTTCCGTCCCTGGAGATTCGTTTTTCTACTTTGATGTATTGCAGTCTATCACAGACATAATACAAATCAATGGCATCCCCACTGTGGTTGGGGTGTTTACCACACAGCTCAACAGGTGAGGACAGACCCCAGACACTTCAAAAGACCTTCCGTGCTGGCTGGTGGGAGTCAAGTGAGAGCAGGGCTGGCTCGTGGTCACCTGCTGGGCTTCCTGATGGTTTCCTCCCACTATTTCAGCATCCCAGGTTCTGCAGTGTGTGCCTTTAGCATGGATGACATTGAAAAAGTATTCAAAGGACGTTTTAAAGAGCAGAAGACCCCAGATTCTGTTTGGACAGCAGTCCCCGAAGACAAAGTACCAAAGCCAAGGTAAGACAAAAAGGACATAGTAGCACGTTTGTGTCTTTAGCAAAAACCTGTGGTTGCTAGGAGCACCCATGCCTGAGGGAACTGCTGACTCCCCCCCCCCCCCCCATGCCTGGGCAGCAGTGGAGGCAGTGCACACAGCCCGGAGGCTGAAGACAGAGGACTGACTGCTGCCTCCAGCAAGTCTGCACTGGTCTTTGAGGTGTGTGGAGAGGAACTAAATCCGCACATTGTTTTCTTTCTAGGCCTGGCTGTTGTGCAAAGCATGGCCTTGCTGAGGCATATAAAACCTCCATCGAGTTCCCAGATGAAACCCTGTCTTTCATCAAATCCCACCCACTGATGGATTCAGCTGTTCCCCCCATTGCTGAGGAGCCCTGGTTTACGAAGACTCGGATCAGGTAAGGCAGTGCAGGGAACACCAGGCCCAACTCCATTCCAGCACATTCTGTTCCGGCCACAACCTTCTCCTGACTTGCCCAACCTCATCCTGTAGGTACAGACTGACCGCCATTGCAGTGGACCACTCGGCTGGACCCCACCAGAACTACACGGTCATCTTTGTTGGCTCGGAAGCTGGCGTGGTACTTAAAGTTCTGGCAAAGACCAGCCCTTTCTCTTTGAACGACAGCGTGTTACTGGAAGAGATAGAAGCCTATAACCATGCAAAGTAGGTTTGTTTTATTTTATGAGAACGTTGTTCAGCACTGCTCAACAATTTCCACCCCTGTGTTTCATCTAAGTCATTTCCAGTCCTCTAAATTAACAGTGGTTTGGCATATTAGTGTTTGGTGTTCTCTCTCTCTCTCTGTCTGTCTCTCTCTCTCTCTCTCTCTCAGAATCTAGGGTCTGTTGTTTTCTTCAGTCCACAAGAGTGGGCAGTGGATGAGTTTAAAAATAATTCAGGCTTCTTTTTTTCTTCTTTTTTATTTTAATCTGTGAGAAATGAGAATATTTTAGCACTGTCCGTCTTTCTTGTCTTGTAGATATATTAGGTTGTCAGAAAAGCCATGGCACATTTTTTGCATAGAAAATCATAGAAAAATACATCATGACTTCTCCAACAGCCCAATATTTCAAGATGCCACACGCAGCATACAATTGGCTATAAATACACACATACACACACACACACACACACACACACACACACACTTTCCAACCACTAATATAAAAGAAAGCTTATCTGGGTCATTGAGGCAAAAAGACAAAAAAAAAAAAAGCAAAGCAACTCACCTGCATAGATACCAACTTGTTCATGTTTGCAGCCCAAGTTCAAGTCCAACCCCAGCCACAGTGGAGGAAGCTTCAGTGCTGTGATGTCTTTTTCTTTCTCTTTACTCTTTCTGTCTCTTTCCATCCAGGAAAAAAATGAAATAGCAAGTAGTCAGCGAAGAGCACTGAAACCCAAAAAAAGAAAAAAAAAATGACAATGAAGTATCGAAAGGTTGGGGCCAGACAGTGGAACGCATGTGTTAAGCACACACACACCAGTGCACAAGGACATAGGTTCAAGCCTCTGGTCCCCACCTGCAGGGGCAAAGCTTCACAAGTGGTAAAATAGGGCTGCAGGTCTCTCTCTCTCTCTCTCTCTCTCTCTCCCTCTCCCTCTCCCTCTCCCTCTCCCTCTCCTTCCCTCCCTCTCTCTCACACACACACACACACACACACACACACACACACACACACACACACTCTCTCTCTCTCTCTCCCTTCTCAATTTCTCTCTGTCTCTGTCTAATAAGAAGTAAATATATAGTATAGAATAATCTAATATATAGTATAGAATAATCTAATATATAGTATAGAAAGGTTGCTGAGGATGGCACCAGGGACATACCAGCACAGGAGGATTTCACTACATTTAGATATGACCTTTCTTCTTCTCTGTAGTCTCACATAGCCTTCAGAAATGCATTTCTATCATGTTTTGCTTTTGAAATAGAACAACACTTTGGCTAGTTTGAAAGTTCACTAGGCCTGCAGAGCAGCAGAAAACAAATCACGTAATTATTACTCTCCAAACTAAGTATTTGTCTGGCTTACTGTCAAGAATATTTCTTAAAGCCTCCCCACCCCCACCAGCTCCCAGTAACTGAAATCAACCAAACCCCACTTGGCTTTGTGTATAGTCCCTGCAGCTGCTGACACACTAAATGAATGGCTTCCAAATGTGCCCCACAACCCAGGTGCAATGCTGAGAACGAGGAGGACAGAAAGGTTGTCTCTTTGCAGCTGGATAAAGATCATCATGCGCTCTACGTGGCCTTCTCAAGCTGCGTGGTCCGTATCCCTCTCAGCCGCTGTGAGCGGTACACGTCGTGTAAGAAGTAAGCGTAAGCAGATGCTCCTGGGTTTGCCTTTGCATCAGGCCCTTTGAATGACATGAAAATCCGATTGACATTGTGTTTGGTTTTCCGCAGGTCTTGTATTGCATCTCGCGACCCGTACTGTGGTTGGTTAAGCCAGGGGGGCTGTGAGAGAGTGACCCCAGGGATGCTGTGAGTATGCTTCGTCACACTAGCCAAGATTTTTGTTTTTTTTCCAGCTCTGCTTCCCTTTTCCCCTAAGGCTTCTTGAACTTGAACTATTAGAAAACTTCCAATAGCACTTTTTTTTTTTTTTTTTGTATTACATAGACTGGTTTGGGAGAGGTGAAAAAAAAAAAGCAAATCTGTAGGAGGGAGAAGGGAGGACTGTAAACAAGTTAAATACCTAAGAGAAATGGCTGGAGAGTGGAAAACAAACAACTCTCTGCTGCTCTGTTCAGCATTCCAGTGGGCCAGTCTTTAACAAAAGCACTCCTCTTAGCAAGCTGTGTTGAAATGTCTGCGTTTTTCCTCTGCCCATTCTTACTAATCCATCTGTGTTCTTGGTTCTGCGCTGGTTGACACTTGTGTTCCTATGAAGGCTGCTAACTGAAGACTTCTTTGCTTTCCATAACCACAGCGCTGGAGGATATGAGCAAGACACAGAGTACGGCAACACAGCCCATCTAGGGGGCTGCCATGGTAAGATGGAATCTTCCTTCCCCTGCTGGCGCTCCTTTTGGACCACATTTGCACGTGAACATTACTTTACAACCAGCCTTTTAATGACTCGGGACACATACCACCTAGCATTTTAACTTAAACTTCGCAAAAGCTGAGCTGTTTGGTCATGGGGATGGATTAGAGGAGAACCTTACTTCTCTCTCTCTCTCTCTCTCTTTCTTTCTTTCTCTCTCTCTCTCTCCTCTCTCTCTCTTTTTTCCTTTCACCATTTACAATTTTGTCAGAAATCCAGAGATAGGTAGTCTAATCAGTAGATTAATCTTTCTGTTTATAGTTTTTCTTTGGACTTTTTGAGTTCATT
Organism: Erinaceus europaeus; assembly: GCF_950295315.1. NCBI lineage: Eukaryota > Metazoa > Chordata > Mammalia > Eulipotyphla > Erinaceidae > Erinaceus > Erinaceus europaeus. The sequence goes on from NC_080177.1 coordinate 16,102,495, forward strand.
GGAATTCATAGATTTTTTTTTTCTTTTCTTTTTGGTTACTTTTTTACTGATTACTTGTTCCTTTAATTCTTTTAGAAATTTTGCCTACTTCAACTACACCAGATTACAAAATATTTGGCGGTCCAACATCTGGTTAGTTTTTTTTCCTTTTTTGAATTAACAACCTTTTATTTCCTTCAGTTTCAGCATTTTCAGCCCCTTTCCCTCCCCTCCTTTTGCGCAGTTTGGCAGCCTTTCATTTTTCTGCTTTCACTCATAACCCCACTGGTGGTACGTGAAGACTTTTTCTTACTCAGCACTCCACCTCTGTGTAGCATGTTAACAGTTCATCCTTGACTGAAGTCACATCCTTTCAAATCAACCCAACGGATTAACATAGACTGCATTCCAGCTGCACGCCCAGCCACCCAAGCTCTCTTTTCTCTCACCCCTTTGCATTGTGAATGTTATCTTCCAACCATCTCCATTGAGGAGATGGCAGAATTTCATAATCCTCCCCCCTTCTCTCCTTACTTCTCCTAAGACCCAGTGAACAAATACACATTTCCCCCAAAATGTGTATTTACAAGCATTAGAGATCTTTTTATTCATTCATTTTATTTCTTTATTTATTTTGAATGGTTTGCGGTAATCCCTGGAACCTTTGAATATCATGGTCTGGGTGGTGTGAAAAAGACTCCCATTGAATGCAGCTGGTTTGGGATGTTTGAAGGTGTGCAGTGGACTCTCTGTGCCCCTTCTGTCTGTATTTGATCTGGAGAGTTCATCTGTGACCTTTTACTTGCACCAGTCTAAAGTGCAATGTTGGATATTTTCACATAAAAATCCAACGTGAGGGGAATTCGATTCAGTGGAAATCAGTAATAGACAAGCTTAGAGTTAAGTAACTCCCAGTCCTGTTGCTGCTTCTGGGGAAGAGAAGGGAAAGATGGTGGATTTTCTGTATCAGAGCCTCCTTATTCAGCTCCCAAATGCAACTTAGTTTGCATGAGTGGCTATTAACTCTTTGAAAGAAACTCCCTAGGCACTTTGGAAGGTGCCGGGCAAGCTTCAGCGCTTTGCCATGGACAGTGAGCCTTCAGTGTAGTGAACGATCCACAGATAGATATCGGGACTCAGTCAAGTGTTTAACCAGACTCAACCGGGTGTTTCTCATACTGTAGGTTCCATAGTGAAGGAGGTTCAGTTCCCAACCATCTATGAAAGCACCTTAAAAAAACAAAACAAACAAACAAAACAGACAAAAATAAAATGAAGTGATGGCTTATAAAGGGCTGAGTTAAAAATAGCAGTTCAGTTCATCTTTGGGAAGGGTGTTATTTTATTTTCACAAGTGACATGAATGACCACAGGGTCTCCTGCAGGAGTGTTCTGAGTGTCTCTTAATCTGAAGTCAGCCCTACCGATCTGTCTGAAATTATTTTAGTTTTTTTTTGGGGGGGTTCTTCCTCTTTTTTTTTTTTTTTTTTTTTTTTTTTTTAGTTTTCCCTTGCAAGCAAAGGAAGCAGCCCGTGTAGTCTCTTCCACTGTGATTTCATAAAACCCTAGGACAGGTATTCTCCTAAAACTTTACATTAAAAAGAAAAAAGAAAGAAAGAAAGGAGGAAGGAAAGAAATGCCACAGAGCAGTCAGAAAATATCTGCTGATACTGCCCACGTTAATAAAAATGTGTTTGCCACCACAGACATGGAGGTATCCTCTTCTTCTGTTACCACAATGGCAAGTATCCCAGAAATCACACCTAAAGTGATTGATACCTGGAGACCTAAACTGACGAGCTCCCGGAAATTTGTAGTTCAAGATGACCCAAACACTTCTGATTTTACTGATCCTTTGTCAGATATCCCAAAGGGTAAGGCCTCAGCAGAGAACGCATCTCTCACTGAGTGGAAACCTGATTCCCACCTAGCACTTTTGAGGAGCAAGTGTGCAGACACAGAGTGCTCCAGAGACAAAGCAAGATGGAGCTGCCCATTCCAAGAGCCACCTCCCCTGGCCGTGGTCACTTAGGGTTCTCTGTGGTTACAGCAAAGTGCATTCCTTAAAAGATGAAAGAGGTGGAAAGCTATTAAAGGAAGGGCTGGTGAAACAGCCACTCAGACAATCTAATCTGTATTGGTTTCTGTCTGAAGAAGCTGAGCCAGGTCTGCTGGAAGTGCAGAACTTCGAGGGTCACCCCAGCAACATCAAAAACCAAAACTAATTCATTGCAAATATCCTGATATCAGATGTTTTGTCTCAGAGCCTTTCCCAGCCTTTTGTGTAGCTGCAATTCCACATATAATGTAAAAAAGATACGTGAGGTGCTAAGTTGCTTGAATGTCAGAAGCAATAAAACCCAACAAAATTCTTGTTCATAACTATCATTTTCAATCTGTAATAGAAGCATTTATAAAATAGCTGTCAGTTGGGTTTGCTTATGAAATATATTACTCTGGGGAAAAAAAAAGAATCCTGTTCTTCAGTGTTTTCTGGACTATGGTATCAGGTTTCCAATCAGTTTTTATGACAGTGCATTGTCATTTATGATTTACATCTATTGATTTTGGTTTTGTATGTTTTCCTTATAAACAATTTTGTGATCATCCCCTTTTGTTTTCTTTAGCAATACCATGTTTTCACCTTTGCTTTCTTAATTTCTCACAGTAACACTGACTTCCATAACCTTGAACCCCATTACGAACAACTAATTTTCCACTGTATTAGTAACTAACCTAAAGTGATAGACTCTTCAAAATCACTCTGACTCACTGGATTCTGGGATAGCTATATTTATAGCATGTAACAGACTTGGTACCTCTGAAACTAACATTTCTTTGACTGTTAGATGTCTGTGGTTGCATTAAAAAGCCCAATAATTACAAACTAATTCACTCCTTTTTTTTTTCAGTCTAACTTAAACATTTCTTAAATACCTCAAGATATTTGAGTAGTATGACTTAACTGATGAATACTATTGCTATTTCCTTAGACTGGATGGACTTCTTTTGCAGTAGGCAGTTTAAGAGTGCTTCACCTCAAGATGGAATGAAAGATTGGGATTGGTGTTATTTTATTTTTCACAAAGTTAAAGCAGACATGAACAGTCTATAAATGTAGCTAACAGTGGTTAGACAGAAGATTTAAATTGTGTATCAATCCTGTGGTTCTGTTTCACTTAAGATAGCATAATTGTACTAGCATAATTATGGTAACATGATATATATCTATGCCAATTCATACATTTCCCTGATCCCAATAACTGTCCTTTAGCTTTGAGTTATGAATTAGGAGAATATAATGAGGCAAATATTTCATGAGTTTAAGTGGGAAATATATACATTTTTTAAATTTTAATTGTAGGCAGAAACTCTTAAACTGTCTAAGAGTATAAATAGCTATTAAAGATGAGTGGGGGAGAAAGACTAATACGGATCAGGGGGGAGCTTAGGGTTTTTCTGGCATTTGCAACGATCATATCTGTCTCTGGGAACTCTTGTATGCATAGAAGAATACATATATGGAACCTGAGAGTCTCCCTGAGCCTTCAAGCTAAGCATATGGACCCTGTGAAGTGAGCATTGCCTCAATGGGAGCCATTTGCTGGCTAATATCATTTCAAAGAAGCACCTCACTCAGATTCTTCCTGTGTGTCTATTGCAGGTGTCCGATGGGAAGTCCAGTCTGGAGAGTCCAACCAGATGGTCCACATGAATGTCCTCATCACCTGTGTCTTTGCTGCTTTTGTTTTGGGTGCGTTCATTGCAGGGGTGGCAGTATATTGCTACCGTGACATGTACGTTCGGAAAAACAGGAAGATCCATAAGGATGCAGAATCTGCTCAGTCGTGCACAGACTCCAGTGGAAGTTTTGCCAAATTGAATGGTCTCTTTGACAGTCCAGTCAAGGAATATCAACAGAATATCGACTCTCCCAAATTGTACAGCAACCTACTGACCAGTCGCAAAGAGTTGCCGCCCAATGGAGATACAAAATCCATGGTGATGGAACATCGAGGTCAGCCTCCCGAGCTGGCTGCTCTTCCCACACCTGAATCTACACCTGTGCTTCACCAGAAGACCCTGCAGGCTATGAAAAGCCACTCAGAAAAGGCCCATGGCCATGGGGCTTCAAGGAAAGAAGTCCCCCAGTTTTTCCCTTCTAGTCCTCCACCCCACTCCCCACTAAGTCATGGACATATCCCCAGCGCCATTGTTCTTCCTAATGCTACCCATGACTACAACACATCCTTCTCAAACTCTAATGCTCACAAAGCTGAAAAGAAGCTTCAAAACACTGACCACCCTCTTCCCAAATCATCCAGTAAAAGGGATCACCGTCGTTCCGTGGATTCCAGAAATACCCTCAATGATCTCCTGAAACATCTCAATGACCCCAACAGTAACTCCAAAGCGATCATGGGCGATATCCAGATGGCCCACCAGACCCTCATGCTGGATCCCGTGGGACCTATGTCTGAGGTCCCACCCAAGGTCCCCAACCGGGAGGCATCCCTTTATTCTCCACCTTCAACTCTCCCCAGAAATAGCCCAACCAAGAGAGTGGATGTTCCTACCACTCCTGGAGTCCCAATGACTTCTCTGGAAAGACAAAGGGGTTATCACAAAAATTCCTCCCAGAGGCACTCTATATCTGCTATGCCTAAAAACTTAAACTCACCCAATGGTGTTTTGTTGTCTAGACAACCTAGTATGAACCGTGGCGGATACATGCCCACCCCCATGGGGGCAAAGGTGGATTATATTCAGGGAACACCAGTGAGTGTTCACCTGCAGCCTTCCCTCTCCCGACAGAGCAGTTATACCAGTAATGGCACCCTTCCTAGGACGGGACTAAAGAGGACACCATCCTTAAAACCTGATGTGCCACCAAAGCCTTCATTTGTTCCTCAAACCACATCTGTCAGACCACTGAACAAATACACTTACTAAGCCTCAAGTGTGCTATTTCCCATGTGGCTTTCTTCTGTCCATGTTGTGAGGGTGTTGTAAGGGTACCTTAAGATAAGAGACTTACTTGTATTTTAAGAGAGCCAAGTGGCCAAAGAAACTCCTCCTAACTTTGGCAGCATCAGAACTTGCCACATGTAGCTACTACAACAAGGCTTCTGTGTACTTGTCAGAAAACAAAGGAAGATGCTGGTCATTCCATTTCTTTTGTTTGAACCTAAAGAGATGTGTAGCTCTAAGGGGCAACCTTACCAGTATAAAATGCTGATACAGTACTCAGAAGAATCTGTAAGCAAATACTTGAAAATGGGTTGGATTTAGACTGCTGTTGTGTGGTCTTCCCATTAAATGTGAACATTTTATTATGTATGCATTCACCTTGCCTCTTGCACAAATGTCAAAAAAAAAAAAAAAAGGTAATGTTTCAAACAAACTTGTAGATTACCAAACAATTTGCTAAAAAAAAAAAAAAATCTGTATTTGACCCAAATTGTAGCATTTTTTCATGTGTGGCACTTTTTTCAGGCCACCAATGAACTATACTGAGTGTGTGTGTGTGTGTGTGTGTGTGTGTGTGTGTGTGTGTGTGTGTACCTGCGAGCTTGTGTGTCTGAGTTCTGTACTCACTAGGATTTGTTGAGGTGCCCATTATGTCTGTTTGTGCTATGGAATTGTTCACACTGAGCATGACTGAACAGGAAACAATGACTTCTCCCCACAACGCTCCACTGGATTCAGTGTTGAGAAGGAGATAAAACTGAGGTGGATTTGACCATCAAAATTATTAGCTTGGTTCTGTGGTGCCTAAAGCCAGAATGTAAGAGTTCTAGGTAATTTTGTGCTGCTATTCATTTAAAACAAATCTATTACAGCTTAAGGAGACAGAGATACTAAGAGGTATTCTTGATTTAGCCACCAGTATTCAGTACTGATATTACCTGTCCATTGTGAATTCAAGCCAGAATCACTCCACTAACTGTGGATGCACTAATCAGGTTTTATTTTGATTGTTTTGTTTTCCTTTAATAAACTTTCTCTTTCTTTAACTACTTTGACCCCTGAAGATCAAAAACAAAGCAAAAGACAAAAAAAATAATGATAATAATGTGAAAGGAATTGTAATTGGCTTAACAAAAGTAGTCTATGAAAACCTAACAGAGGTACAATCATGTTGTATATGTTGTGTTATGTGAGCGTTTTCTCCTAAGTCATGCAGGTAATGACAATATACTGTAAATATTACATGTGAGTTTACCTGAATCTGTGCATTTTGTGCCTTATTCATGAGAACGATAGAAGTACTAAGATAATGTCAAGTGTTTTCAGTAGAGCACATCAGTTACTGAGTGCCAGTCATAAATGTTTTTCAACCAGCACCTGAAAAAAAAAAGACTGGAAAAAGAAAGATCATGAGAACAGCTAATTGTAAAACAGTACACCCCAATAGCAGCAGTGTGTCCTTGGCCACACTAAACATTCCACTCCTGCTTTCCTAAGGATGACTCAGTGATAATGTGAAGGCCATTGAGGTTTCTCGAGGAAGGCAACCCCTGCGGAAACCATAAAGTCATTTGGACATAGTTTTGCAGAACCACTTACAGTAGCTGGAGTGCAGAGCCAGTGACTGTTTCAATTAATGTGAACCGAATCTATCTAGAAAGTATCCAGGCAGACGAGTGCTCCTGACTCCGTCACACAAACGAGTTCAACTGATGTCATAATAATTCTGGTGACATATACTACTTTAGGGAGGACGGGTTGCAGAGACCAGAGCATTTTTATACAGAATGTATGTAGAATACTGAAAAAGCTATCCCTTTTTCCCCCCTTTGAGAAATATTAATTTCTAAAGAACGTGATGCCCTGAGATCTCTGGAACCACAAAAGCTAAACCTTCTGTTCTTGAAACACTTCAGCTTAGCAACTAAAATCTCACAGATTAATAATAAGTTAAACCAACCAACAGTAAACACTACTCAGTCCACTGCCGACAAACGTGTTTGAATTCACCTTACCAATATTAATCCTGGCGTGCGGAAAACAGGAACAGTAACATCTATGTGACCCCTCCCCCCGATAACATTTTGTAACATTGTGCTGCCTTGTAGTTTGTAATGTGAGTTCTATCAGTATTTATGTTGAGATTTCTAACATAAAAATAAATCTAGTCTCTATCCTGTTAATTTAATTTTTAAATGCTTTATCCATTTGTGCAAAGGTAAACACAGATTGTATCTTTTTTAATGGTACGGCATAAAAAGTAACCCTAAAGTGAAGGCTCTATACTGTTTTATAGAGTACTTTAACATGTATAGATATCTTGTAAACTTGTATTGTGGAAGTGTAAATAATATGTACTTTGGGTTTTTAACACCGCATGTAAAGTCAAAATAAAATATACAAATCATTATACCTTGCCTTTTGACATTGAAGAGGTTTATAGTGAATATATCACTTTTTAAAGATGTGGCATCAATTAGCAGTGAAACTTCTTTTTTTAAGATTTATTTGTTTATCTATTTATTTATTTATGGGGGGAGGGCAGAACCAGGGATTGAAATCAAAACCTCATGTTTGAGAGACCAACGTGTTATCCACTGTACCTTCTTCCCAGGCCACAGAGAATTTCTTATTTAAAAAAAAATCATATATATGATATATATATTTGTGGGCATCAGAGATGACTTAACTTGGTAGAACTTCTCTATCTTATCATGCTGTGGCCCCTGGCAACACATTGGGAAAAGCTAGGCAGTAATGCCTACCCCATCCCTCTCTGCCCCTTTCTGTCTATCTGAAAATTGGCACAAAAGCAGTGAAACTTCATGCACAAGATCCAGAGGCCAAAGTAAAAGATGTATTGACTGACTTACATAGAGAATGTGAGAACTAGAGCATCACTTTCACATATGTAGTACTAGGAATTGAACACAAGAACATATTGAAAGGCTACCAGAATAGTCTCATCTGGAATATTGTGTGATCTGGCTACAGTTATAACTTTTTTTTTTTTGCAGAAGAATAAATCTGAGGGGTAGAGCTCATAAATATAGGAACTATCCAGAAAACAGATGAACGATACTGAATTGATGGTGAGATGCCCCAGGCAAGTGTCCAAGTGGTTCACATTGGCCTCCTCACTGAGTTCAACAAACATCTCTAAAATTCACTATTTGTATTCCCGCTTGAAGATGAATTTGTATTCCCCCCTTGGAAGCCATGTTACTCCAAAATTATACCTTGCATACATAAGTCCTGGGGGCATTTTTCCTTCCTTAGTTATTCTCAATTCTTCTTTTGTGATTGAATAGAATGTGTTAAGAGATTTCTTCCCCAAATCTTTAACTGGAGGATATAACTATGGTTCCACTTGGTTTTCCGCTCAGCATGGAATGAATGGGTGGCACTGCCTTGTGGGTGGGTGTTTAGGGTGTTGTGTCACCTCAGAGACAGTTTGCAGCAGCTGCTGACCACAGTGCAGCTGTACATTTTATTAGGAAGGAAGGAAGGAAGGAAGGAAGGAAGGAAGGAAGGAAGGAAGGAAGGAAGGAAGGAGAGAAAAAACAGAAATGAAGGAAGGAAGAAAGGAAAGAAAGAAGAAAGAAAAAGAATGAAACAAAGGAAGAAAGAAAGAAAAAAGAGTAGCAGAGGAGCAGAAGTTGCAATGGACCTGTTTGAACTACACTCTCTCCTCTAATAAGGAGTGCTTCATTAATATCAGGCCTCTGCTTTATTCATATATCATGCTCTAGTTTAGAGCTAATAGCAAGAATCTGTGGAAATCCTTCGATGAGAGGAGGGAAAATATTAATGGAGGGACTGTGTATCTTTTAATATATTACTAGAGCAGGAAGAAGTCATCCTACCTCTGACTTCTTCAGTGGCTAGGACAGGCATGAGGCAGATTGATAGAAGTATAGAGTAATACATTAATACCACCTTTAGCTCCTGCATGTATGGGAGAGAGCCTTACATTCTGTCTAACTAGCCATCATTTTTAAATAGGGTATCTTAGCACAGATGACTTTGGGGAGACAAAAAAGGTCATTTGGGAAGGTTAGTAAAGCAAGTCCATGCATACTGGGCAGGGTTGGGGGTAGGTGGTGGCACACCTGGTTGAGTGCAATGCCCCGATTCGAGGCCCAGATCCCCACCTGCAGGGGCAAAGGTTCGTGAGTGGCGAAGCAGTGCTGCAGGTCTCTCTCTCTCTCTCTCTCTCTCTCTCTCTCTCTCCCTCTCTACTTCCCCCTTCCTCTCAATTTCTCTCTGTCTCTATCTCATAAAGATAATTTTAAAAAATAACAAAAAGAAAGCAAGTTCAATAAAGCAAAAGCCTACAAACCCAAGTTCATCCTTTTGTAGTTCTTACAAAGAACGTTCTGCTTTTAGGAGACTCTCTATGCAATTGATCTTCTGCCAGAGATGTATGTTGGGATGAGGTTACCAGATTTGTGCTTCCCAACAGCTAACCTGACAATGTAGATGTGTATGTAGGTAGCAAGACAGTGCTACTAACACAGAGCAAACCCTGGAATCTCTTAACCCTGTTCCACCATTGTAGGAAGTCTGTGTAAGCCCTTGGAGCCATCACGCCTTGCTGGAAATGAGGTTGCCTCTCATTGCCACTGACTGGTAGGAGAAAAATTGTAACTCTTAGATTTGGGATGAATGAATGCAGAGACGAGATACATAGACAGTCAGCCATGTTCATGTTCCTCCCAGGATTTCTTGAGTATTGTGTTCTCTTTCAGGAACATTGTCTGTTTCTGTTATTGGGGTGTCATCTATATCGAATGGCGATTCTCCTTGCTTTCCTAGGTCATATATTTTCTTTTTCTTCCTAAAATGGATGGTCAGCCTTTGTAAATATTGTCCATTTTCAAATGAATACAACAAACAGCTCGATTTCATTTTTCCTTATTTGGGGGGGAGATTTATAAGCCCTGAAATCACATCTCTGACTCATCAGGATAACTGTTTACATGCCATTTGAGAGAAGTGGGTATAGAGACCTTGGAACTTCTGTATTTTAGAAAATATAAGGGGGAGGGGCAGGCTGTGGTACACCTGGTTAAGTGCTCACATTACAGTTCAAAAGGATCCAGGTTCAAGCTCAAGCTCCTGGTCTCCACTTGCAGGAGGAAAGCTTCGCAAGTGGTGAAGCTGAGTTGCAGGTATCTCTCTTTCTCTTTCCCTGTCTCTCCTTCCCCTCTCAAATTCTCTTTGTCTCTATCCAATAATAAATAAATATCCATATATATATACATATATATACTTATATATGGAGAATATTACAAAGAAAGATAAATGTGTGATGAATTAACCATGACAGACCACTACTGTGCACTGGGCCAGTGTATCTCACCAATTGCTCATGTAAGTTTCTCTGGAACGTGGCAATTTGCGGGCCTGGTGGAATCCCAATGGTGTTGCCTCAACAGGCTGAGAGAACAGGAAGTGTCCCATACAAGGTGGTGACAGATGACCTAGATAATAGCCAGGTACCAAGAGCACTCACTTTCCTGTCTTCTGAAAGAGGCCATCTTTCTCCCTGCCTCTCCCAGCTCTTCTACTCTATCCTTTCATCAGAGAAACACAAAAGACAAGGTATCCAAACAGGGTTCTGCCTAGTCCTGACTCCATTCATCCGGCAACTTTGCGGCACTACACTCTTCTCCACTCGTTCGCTCACTTTTGAAGAGATGGTTCCACATCCATTTCTCTTGACAGTTCTATGGTATCTGTCAACTCTATGATTCAGTTACTTATTTTATGACTGCTGTGCTTAAATACCGCTCTTTCAATGGCTTGGTTTGTAGCTCGTTTTATGGATGGGCAAGGCCAATTCCCTATTAGATGTGAGACAAATATGAGATTAGTAATAAAATAAGGCATGATAAAGAATGCATTTTAAGCCATTTAGCTTGGGTCTAGATCTGATGTCTACCCTTTTTGCATATATAACATGCAAAAGACTTAAATCTCTGCCAGTGTTGCATTCTTTATCAAATAGATGTGATACCATAAGCTGAAGGAAATGGAACTATAATAAAATCAATCTTTAATTCATAGGGAATCTCGGCTAAGGCACTGGGGTAGAGCAGTCAAATCCTAGATATTTAAACCATCAAGCAGTGTGTACAGGAAAATAGAAGATTTCTAGATCCCATCCTTTGATAACTTTCTTCTAGAAATTAGCTATTGATTACTGACTGATAGCATCACTTTGTTGCCTGCATGGTGGCTCATTTGAGTCACTTCCTCTGGGTCTGAGTGAGGCCATGTATGCCAGTAAGTCATCATTTCATATATGCCATTTCTTGGGCCTGCTCCTCATTTGGATAAAACAGACCCACCCAATGCTCTTATAAACATTGGCTTGAGGTCAGTTGTGAAAAGAAAAAAAAATGTGGCAGTGGAGAGCAAGTCCTGCCTTAAGGAACTGTCTTTGCTGGAGTGAACGTTCAAGTTCTATGTTGTTCAATAAAGTAGACACTGGCATATGTGTTTTCAAGGCTCTTGAAAACAGTGCCACTGAGGTTTTGCCTATATCTGAGGTGTTGATTTCCCACTGAAGTGACGCGTGGCCATAGCTATGGGAGGGCAGACCAATGCTCCAAGTACAGTAATTCCAAGAGGACATTTGTGAATGCAAGATGAAACATGTACATTTAGTCAAGTAATTGAGTTATAATATTTTATTTTAATGAAAGAGATACAGAAAGATACAAGAGCACCCTTCAGCTCTGGCTTGTGAGTAGTGCTGGGGTTTGAACCTGATGCCTCAAGCATGAAATCTTCTGCTTACCCATATGCTATCTCCCCAGCCCACCTTGTACATTATATGCATCTACCCTGGGGCTTCATAGAAAACTTTGCTCACAGTTGATTTTCTGATCAACCACTGATCTTGTCTGAATGGAGTTTCCTCCTTTTTTGTTTAGACATGATGAGATCATCCATAAAGCCCTTAGAGAATGAGTATCAGCACTTGGCTTGTTTGCAAGGGCTTCTCTTAGGACTTTTGGGTTTTTCTCTTTTTCTTTCTACTTTTGAGCCCAATTCAATCCATCTTTGACATGGACTTTGTTGGAAAAGGATATGATTGTCACTCCCATTTTCAGAGTCTGACGATTGAGGTCAGTGACTATGACAGCTATGAAAATACAGATGACAGCCAATTGAAAAATCTGGCTTATTTCACATCTACTCATATTCAGGCCTGGTGCACAGACCACTATTCTCAATGAGATGCTTGATAGGGAGTATCAGTGTCCAGTCAGAAAGGAAGGTCTCTCTCCAATACTTCCTGTAGTATCCAAGCATACATGCCAAGCATTTAGTGAAAAATGAAAGTCAGTGAAACCATTCATAAGCTGGGACCAGTGGAAGTAATATACGAAATCAATTGCTTGGGGAGAAAAAAATTCATGGATTAAGCTGACATGCTTCTGGTTGAAAGGAACTAAGGAGACTGAATTCAGGGGGATTGGAAGGATCCTGTTCACACTGCACCCACCTTGAGTTTTGTGGTATCTCTGCAGAGAGTCTCTGGGAGAATTCTCTACACTTTTAATTTGGGGATTTTTTTTTTCATATTGATCTGGGATGAGTTTTAAACATTATCATAACTTTCCAACAATTCCCTGTGACTGGGGCAGCTAAAGGAGTCACACTTGATCTTAAAGGGCACTGGTTATTTGTTTATTTTTTTATGCTTTGAGCTACCAATCCTTCTGGTAGGCAGAGATTATACTCAGAATTAAATGTCTGTTGAAGGACCAAATTTCATAACTGCCTCAGAACTTTATCCTAAGTCATGGGGCAAGTACTGGCTGGACATTTGCAACTGTTAGTGCTAATAAGCATAGTAGAAATAAACAACCCTTCTTAGCATTTGCAAACCCCTTGCCCAAATAAGGAGATGATAGAAGTTTTTCAATCATTCTCAAAGGAGAAGTCCAGGAACAGCTTTTGCAAATGTAAAAAGGAAATGAAATACTCAGAATCCTTTGTCAAAATGGGAACCCTTCAGGTGTTAGTATGGCTGGAAGATGTGACTGAGATTCTGAAGTTCAAAGACATCTCAAGGGAGTCAGGCGGTAGGGCAGTGGGTTAAGTGCATGTGGCGTAAAGCGCAAGGACCAGCGTAAGGATCCCGGTTTGAGCCCCCGGCTCACTTCACAGGTGGTGAAGCAGGTCTGTAGGTGTCTATCTTTCTCCCTCTGTCTTCCCCTCCTCTCTCCATTTTTGTCTGTCCTATCCAATAGTGAACGACATCAACGACAAAAATAATAACACAAGGACAACAAAAGGGGAAATAAAATGGCCTCCAGTAGCTGTGGATTCATGGTGCAGGCACTGAGCCCCAGCAATAACCCTGAAGGCAAAACAAAAAACAAAAAAGGCATCTCAGGTTTAGTGACAGGAATATTCACAGTCCAGTCAGTCTGATGGATGCTGCCTAATATATTCCTACAACAGATCACAGAACTGGAATCAGATCAAAACTTACCTTTAACTTGATTTGGTGATGAACTCTTCAGATTGCCAAGTTAAGACTGTCCCCTGAATAGATCTTTCTGACTTCCAAGACTTTCCAAGCTATTATTTTCATTTCCCCATGCAACTCACCTGCACAGAGGTAGAAACAATTGAATTCTTGATGTGTGTTTATTTTATTTTATTATTATTATTATTATTTTTACAGTGAAAAGTTATATTTAGAATTAGGCAGCTGGACTCAGTCTAGATGATCCCAATTTTGTTGGCAACATCCAAGGCATCGTAGTCAGGAGCCAATCGAACATATGCCTTCTTCTCTCCATCAGGTCTGATCAGGGTGTTGACCTTGGCCACATCAATGTCATAGAGTTTCTTTACAGCCTGTTTTATATGGTGCTTTTTGGCCTTGACATCCACAATGAAAACAAGTGTGTTATTGTCTTCTATCTTCTTCATGGCCGACTCCGTGGTCAGGGGGAACTTAATGATGGCACAGTGGTCAAGCTTGTTTCTCCTGGGGGCGCTCTTCTGAGGATACTTGGACTCTCTTCGGAGCCACAGTGTCTTGGGCCGACGGAAGGTAGGTGATGTGCGGATCTTCTTTTTCTTATGACTGTGGACGCCTTTCAGCACTGCTTTCTTGGCCTTCAAAGCTTTGGCTTTGGCTTCAGCTTTGGGAGGGGCAGGGGCTTCCTTCTTTGCTTTCGGCGCCATCTTCATAGAAAAACGATGTGTGTTTATTTTAAAGATGCACTGAAAATGTGTTTGTTTAAAATAACAAAATACTTTGGCCAGTAGGTCAACTAAATGGCAGAGCACAAGACTTGGCATGTGTAAGGTCTCCCGATTCCCGTCTCCAGCACCATGTATGGTAGCATGAAGCTCTGAGTTTCTCTTTGTCTCCCTTTCTCTCTCTCATGAATACACAAATCTTTAAAAAGAAAACAAGTAGTAAACTGAAGATAGCAGTCTAACTCAAAATCAATTAACATGCAAATATATATAGCCAAAAAGGAATTTAGAAAGATGCATTAAAAAAAAGAAAACTTTGGAGTAGGGCACCAAAGTAAAAACCCTGGGTTGAGGGTGAGGGTGGATGTTCAGCTTCACAGAGTGGAGTAGGGGTTGGGGGGTGGGACACTGTCGTTTGGTAGTGGGAATGGTGTCTATGTACACTCCTATCAATTTGTAGTCATATAAATCACTATTAAATTAATATGAGAGGGGAAAATTGATTGAATGTATCAAACTTTTTAGAGCACAGACTGAGTCTTTTTAATACATAGGCTGAGTCTTTAATATGTTGACTCTCTCAAAAGCCTAGACCAGGGAGAACAAAAGCAACCAGTGGCACAGCTATATGCAAATAATGTCAAAGGACATAAATTATGGTGATGTTGTGTATGATACAGCAAATCCTAACAGGGATATTTCAAAGTTAACCCAACTGCCAAATAATTTGATTATAGTAATAACTATCTATTGTCTTCTTAAACCCTAAGACAGCAGGATCCTCCTGCTTCCACTTTAAAACCTGTATTTCCCCCCAGTCCAGGAGCCTCTAGGGTGGGGCTCACTTCCCTGCATGCTTCTCTCAATTCAAACCAAATGATATTCCATCCACTGATCCCAGCCTAATCAACGCAATGAGTACCACCTCAGCATGCTTCACTTCAGACTGTGTCCAGAGACTTCAGGTGTGGAATGACAACCCTTCACTCTCATCACTCAGGTGAGACCTTTCCTTTCATAGTATTCTCAAATTCCATTCCAGGAGATTCACTTCCTAACAAAGTCCCCAAACCTAGATATAGACCAGGTCCCATGTGATAGAGCATATGTTCATATGTATCCATAAATTAGGGCAAAATATATACCTGAAAGCAAAAGGACACAATAGTCTGCAGTGAGTCAGTATAAAGTTCTGCAAAAGCTGAATAAGGGCAAGATACTGGCTTACTTTAATGATGACTCTTTAGTCACTATCAGGCCACCCCATCAGCTGGGGCCCTATTTTGGGAGTCCTGAGATTCCCAAACAGACACGATGGGCCTAGACCTCAAATAAATCCCTCTCTCCATTGTTACCAGTCATCTCTATCAGGAACAACACAATAGACCCCTTTGTGGACCCCCATAGGACCTTGCCCTCAACTTGGATCAACAATGGTAGAGAATGTTCCATCCTCCAAAGGGATGATGGAGAACATACTCTATGCTACACCTGAGGAAGATGAGTCCTGATATTGGGGCAGCTTGGAACATTCCTACTCATGACCACAGAATGTGAGCTCAGATCTACAGGGATGCAGCGGTCACATAGGCTCCTAAGCTGAATATGGGCCCCAGACCAAATCAAATCGATGGGGTTTACAGTCAACAATATTTATACCCTTTCCTCCATCATTGTCTGCATTTCTGTAATTATTAGGTTTACTACTGCTTACATACTTTTCTTATCTATGGTTACTTCTGACTGATTTGGAGTTTCTTCTGGGCTTCTGTCCTGATTCATTGTGGTAGCAGTTTTATTTGCTCTTGGTTTTACCATTTTTTTTTATTGATGTGATTTTTATTTTTCTGTTCTGTCGTTTTTCAGTTGTTGTGTTTTGAGTACAAGCCATGCTATACTAAAGACTTTTATGACAAGTGCAGTCACCAACATCAGGAATTACAACAATAGTAACTGAGGCATGGATTGATCCAGTTTAACCAATACCATTTAGCCAAACAATACCTACAGTCCAAGAAAAACTAGCAACCAGACAAAAGAAAAAGAAAGAGACAGGAAAAAAGGGAACCAAGAATAGACAATTATGCAAATCTGCTGTCCACTCTAAATTCTAGGGATAGAAAGGGGAGAGGGAAGTAGGGAAGACACACACACAGAATCTACTCCAAGTCAGATTTCTACCCCAAAATAATTCACAAGTGAGTATCAGTGAATTCAGAAAACAAAAGGAGGAAAGAAGAAAAGAATTAAAAAAAAAAAGAAAGAAAGAAAGAAAGGAAGAAAGAAAGAGAAAGAAGAAAAGAAAAAAGGAAGATCAGTCAAAGGAAAAAGTTTTTTTTTTTTTTAATTAGCTAGCAGGAAAGAAAAAGGAGAGTGGAGAGAAGAGGTAGAGAGAAACAAGTTCCTTGGGGCCAGGAGGTGGCGCACCTGGATAAGTGCACACACTGCAGTGCACAAGGACCCAGGTTCAAGCCCCTGGTCCCCACCTGCAGGGGGAAAGCTTCACGAGTGGTAAAGCAGGCCTGCAGGTGTCTCTCTATCTCTCTCCCTCTCCACCTCCCCATCCCTCTCAATTTCTCTCTGTCTCTATCCAATAATAAATAAATAAAATAATAATAAAAATTAAAAAA
The DNA here is from genome assembly GCF_950295315.1 of Erinaceus europaeus. Classification (NCBI taxonomy): domain Eukaryota; kingdom Metazoa; phylum Chordata; class Mammalia; order Eulipotyphla; family Erinaceidae; genus Erinaceus; species Erinaceus europaeus. Next base: position 16,119,312 of record NC_080177.1, read on the forward strand.
GGAAAAAGAAACAAGCTCCTCTCACAATGGATAGGACACCTAGTCACTTAGCAATGGAAAAAACAAGAATGGTTAGTTTGGGTCAACCTGAAGAAGGTGGATGGAAAAGGGACACATGTGTATAATAACAGTAGTAATAAAATAAAATAGAGTAGAAAACCCCTAACAGTCTGTCTGCAGTTTGGACCACTCAATTACTTGATTGGCTGTAGGCAGCCTGAGCAAAGACAGCCAATTGTAAGAAGTATCCAAAAACAACAACAACAACTCTCCAGGTATTCTTTCCCAGGCAGGGATGAGGCTCCGATTGGTCAGATATTTTGTCACTCAAATAGATAGAGCTCCAGCCCCTTAAAAAAAAAAAAAAAAGAGAAGTTAAAGGAAGAGGCTTGAGGGTAGAGGGGTAGATAGCATAATGGTTATGCAAACAGACTCTCATGCCTGAGGCTCCAAAGTCCCAGGTTCAATCCCCCGCACCACCATAAACCAGAGCTGAACAGTGCTCTGGTAAAAAAAAAAAAAAAAAAGGAAGAGACTTGGAATGACACCCCTGGTGAGCCAGGAATCCAAGAAAATAGCTCAGTGGGGGGCCTGCTAGGAGCAGGCTGCATTCCCCCTAGGGGCTGGTATTGGGGTGGGGAGGGGGTGAGCTCAGAAATAATCAAAGAATTTTCCTTTGTCCCCTGACCTCCATTTGTCAGCCCAAGAGTGTGTTATGGGACTGTGTTTTAGTGTCACTCTGACCAGCACGTGTTCACCCTCGCACAGACAGCCCAGTATCCTACCCTATCCTGTGGATCCTGGCTTGTAAGCAGCTGCCTCTTGGAGCTCATGGCAGCTGTGGCTCCAAAGTCACCATCTTGGCCCCCTATATTCTTTTTTTTTTTTTTACCCTAGCACTGCTCAGCTCTGGTTTATGGTAATGTAGGGGGTTGAACCTGGGACTTTGGAGCCTCAGGCATGAGGGTCTCTTTGCATAACCATTATGCCAGCTTCCTGGCCTTTGGAAAAAGGCTCTTTAAGTTTGAATCAAAAATTGTTTTCAAAGCATATGATAAAAAAAAAAATTGGAAACAGTTCCTGACTTAATTACCAGGTCTCTAGAAAATATGATAAGCCTATTACTATAAAATACAAACTCCTAGGAGCTGGGTGGTGACTCAGCGTGCTAAGGCACATGGCGCTGAGCATAGGGACTGGTGTAAGAATACCGGTCTATCTTTCTCTCCCCCTCTCTGTCTTCCCCTCCTCTCTCAATTTCTCTCTGTCCTATTCAACAACAATGACAACAATAACAACAACTACGATAAACATCAAGGGCAACAATAGGGAAAAAAAAATTTTAAAAAGAAAAACTTCTACATGGTTTGATTTTGCTTAATAACTGGACATATGTATGTAATTTTGATGGACCTTGATGTATCTACACAGTGCATTGCTTTAATATATATATATATATATATATATATATATATATATATATATGCATGCATATCTATATATGTTATTACTACTACCAGGCTTATTATTGCTGGGACTCAGTGCCTGCATAATGAATCCACCTCTCCCAGTGGTCAATTTTTTTTTTTTTACCCCTTTTCTGTCTCTCACTGATAGAGAAATTGTGAGGGAAGGCAGTTAGGGAGAAAGAGAGACATCTATCTGCAGCACTGCTCCCTTGCTCCACATTGCAAGTGTAACATTACCAAAAGGCAAATCAGATGGGAGACCTCTGAGGAATGGAACTGTTGAGTGGCAGGAGGTACCTGGAGGGTACTGCCCAGAAAATGGAAGTGTTGACAGATGTGACTTGGAAAGGTGGAGGCAGGGCTTGGGTGATAAAAGCTAGACCTATGGGCATGGCTGGTGCCCTGTCTGTCCAGGTCATCATGTGAGTATGAGTCAGTTTCTCTCTCTCTCTCTCTCTGCTTCATATGTGAATATTTTCAATTTTCCCGAATAAAGATTAAAATTCCTGAAAATTATGCTCTCTCCTCAATTTTTAAATGCTTGACAAACTTTTTTAAAGGTTGGGGACACAAGCACCAGTCCCCCTTTGCCCCCAATACAGGAACTACCCTCAACCTGATCAGTAGCATGAGGGCATTTCCATTGAGGTTTATGCCTGGATTCTGTTGGCTCTGTTGGCCTCTGACATGGGCCTTGGTAGTGATGACATTTGAGGGTCAACTTCTGCCTTTTCACATCAGGCTCCTTGCTAGAGCAGGTGACACTCCTGGAAGAAACATAATTCCCAGGAACCCAGAGTGAATTTGTTGCCCGAGTCTTGCTCTTTGTCTGCTCTGCATATCAGTCCTGCTCCTGCCTCCTCTCTCTGTTTCTCCTCATCTATCTCTGTGGTGAAGAGGGCTGAAAGGTTTTGCTCTGGTCTTTGCTGCCTGCCTATCTTCTACCTGTGCCTGTGACTGGAGCCAAATAAAGCAAAGGGAGAAAGAGGGTCTTGCTGGTGGAGGAAACAGATAAAATAGGACAGACTACAGACTTTTTTTTTTTCCTCCAGGGTTATCACTGGGGCTCATTACCTGCACTACAAATCCACTGCTCCTGGCAGCCATTTTTTTTCCATTTTGTTGTTGTTGGGTAGGACAGAAAGAAATTGAGAGATGGGGAAGATAAAGAGAACAGAGAAAGATGGACACTTGCAGACCTGCTTCACCACTTGTGAAGTGACCCCTCCTGCACCTGCAGGTGGGGAACCAGGAGTACCTTGCGCCAGCCCCTGTTCTTTGCACTATGTGCATTTAACCCAGTGTGCCGCTGCCCACATCCCTACTCCCTACACAGATTTTTCATCTCCTATGTCACTTCTCAGAAGAGGCTGATTAAGGGCAAGTACGGGCTTTGTTTTTGTTTTTTGTTTTTTTTTTTCTTTCCACAAGTTCCACAAACCAGCTTTGTGCCCCTGCGGGTAAGAAGCCCTGGAGGCAGTTTTCCTTTTGGTCAGAAATTACCCATTCCCTGGGAGGCTGGATTCCTGAGCTCCAGGCTGGAGAGGGCAGCTCTGTGGTGAGGGAGGGTATCCAGGACGCCAAAGTGCCTTTCAAAGCTTGAATTCCCAGCACCCCCCCCCCCCCCCATCGCCTGTGCCAGGCTGCAAATGCTGCTTTCTCAAGAGAAAGATGAAATAGTTCTGTGCCCTGGAGGGGGTGGGAGGGTCCTGCCCAGCAAGGCCACCCATTTCCTGCTCCTGAATCCTCAGGCTTGGCTCAGCAAGCAGCTTACTTGTCTGCAGGTTTCTGGTCCTTGAAAATATATCTTGGGGCCAGGGAGAGAGAGAGAGAGAGAGAGAGAGAGAGAGAGAGAGAGAGAGAGAAAGAGAGAGAGAGAGTTGGGGGCGGGCTTTGATAATTTTATTAAATTAAATTGTTGCAAATAACACAATACAAATACTTGGGCAAGCAGTATGAGAGTAGGTCCCAAAGAGTCCACTACAAAAAGTCAGAGTGGAATTAACTATTTAGCCTCTTCTCTTCCAGTATTCAAAGGCCCTGGAAACAGAAAGATGTAACACCTTTGCCTTCCTTCCCTGGAGTATCAAATAACAGAAAGCCAAGAAGCAAGTGAATAGAGAGCTCTTGGCTTTGAGGACAATGTTATGGTAATGACAATTTATGAAAATGCGAAATAGTGACTAGTGCAAAATCCTCTCTGAGAGACAAGCAAGACTGCAAAAACCTTGAGGAAGACCCCAACTTGGTTCCAAATTCCTTGCTTTTTTGTACTCCCCAACTATCACTTAAAAACATGCATTTTCTCAGTTTAACAAATTCCCCCTTTGAAGACCTGACTTTGCTCCTCCTCACTATTGTATCTTGGGCTACTGTGAAGAGATTAAAGTCACTAGGTATGCAGGCAGCAAGCCCAAATGGAATCCAACCTCTAAGTTGGCATTTACAGACTGGGTTGTCATCATAATTTTTCACTATTCTAACTCTCCAGTTCCTGAAATAGTAGCCCTGGCCAGGGCACCCAGAAAGGACACTGGTTACAAATCGTTGAGATCCCTGCTGCTCTAATCCTTCTTCACTTTTGATTAGAATCAACTCAAAAATAATTGCCCTGTACCCTGAATTGAAAATGGCTATGAGTCACAGTTTCGTTGTAATCCTTTTTGAATGGTTTTATGTCTTTCTCAATGACCAGCTCTTCTGTGTCGTCTCTCTTTTTACTCAGATGTCAGCATATTTAGGGAATTGTTTAGGATAAATATAAATATGAACCAGGCAGCCTATGTGTGACAACAGCCTATCAGGTAACCCCTGTATGATTTTGTCCGACAACTGTTTGGTTTTGTTCTCATGTGACTTAAAAATAACAGGAAAGGCCATAACTCTTAAAAATAACAATATGACAAGGTAAAACAAAAAAACAAACAAAAAAATCCTTGGCAGAATGGTTGGATTTTAGAACTCTATGAAGACAGTCCCCTTGGTGTTGAAATAAACATGGACAGGGAAAAAAGGAGTCTGGGAAGAATGAATTATTCTCTGGCTATAATAGGATATGTCTACCATTTGGAGAGCAAAAATGATAGGGAAATGTAGTATGTGTTTGGAAGGGGAAAGAAAGTATCACCTCTAGGTTTTAACAATGTTCACTAGGAGAGACAGTAAATTCTAGACGCTCAACAGGCTTGATAGAGGCCTTAAGAGATAGGGAGTACCTGGAGAGAGATACAAAACACTGCTGTACCACAAAGAACATAATCCCCAGGGGGAAGGAAACTGTTGCCCAGGAAATGGGAGTGGTAGCAGGTGTGGTTTGGGAAGGTGAAGATGGGGCATGGATGCTATAAGCTTGACCTGTGGGCATGGCTTTTCTCTCTGCCTAGGTGAGCTTTGGGCTAAGATATAAAACAGACCTCTAAGGGGTCTCTCTCTCTCTCCCCCCCCTACCTAACATGTGAATGTTCTCAATTTTTTTGAATAAAGTTTAAAATTCATGAGAATCATGCTCTCTCCTCAATTCTTTGTTAGGAACTTGTTGGGGAAACAAACCACTAGTCAATTCTCACAAAGAGAGGGACAGGATGAATGACAGTCATTCATAAAATAAATATTTTCATTTTATAAGATGAAATAATTAATGATATTTCATGGTGTGTTGGATTTCATATAATGAGTTGACAATCTAGCAGGTAGAATGCTTTCTCTGACAAGCTGGACTTGCTCTTTGATACTTGAATGAGGTTGGGAGACGCAGAGTCTTGTTTGATTGAGCCCTTAAGCTGTGACCTAGGGGATCTAATGTATTATCTAGCTCAAGCACCTCAGAAAACAGGGCAATTGTTGTCTACTCCCCTAGAGTCCTATATGGCTGGAAGGAGGTACTGGAACTTAAATAGACCCATGGTGGCTACCCCACAGGTGGTGTGGCCTACTGGGTTTGAAATCCTTCCCTTGTTCTCATCAATCTACCCATCCATACATAATTTAGTCTCAGTGGTTTTCAATGCTAGCTGGAATTAGAATCACCTGGGGAGCGTTTCAAAAATACTAATGCCTGGGCCACATCCCAGAACAATTAAATCAGCCTCTCCCCAAGGGTGGGCCCAGGTATGGGTATTTTTGAAGTGTTCATGGTAAGATTCTGGTGGACAGCCAGATCTAAAATTCTCTGCATTTGTGTTTGTCCTATGTGGTCTAAAAAACGTTTATGTGTGCATTATCTCTTCCTTTGAAATACACTGCTTGTTTTTGACTGCTTCACAACAAATTTGCACAAACAGGGAATATTAATAGTTCAGTAGGTCTAAGTCATGAGCAGGCTGAATTGGATTCTCTGCTCGGAATCTGACAGGATTGCAATCCAGGTCTTGGTTCAATCAGCTTCTTTTCTACCACTGGAAAAGAATCTTCTTGCCGAGGGCCTGGTGGTGGCGCACCAGATTAAGCGCATGTACTATGCACAAGGACCCAGGTTTGAGCCCCTGCTCCCTACCTGCAGTGTGGATGTTTCTTGAGCAGTGGAGCAGGTCTGTAGGTATCCATCTTTTTCTCTCCCTCTCAGTCCCCTTTCCCCTTCCTTAATTTCTCTTTGTCCTGTTGAATAGAAAAAAGGAAATAATGGCCACTAGGGAGTGGTGGATTCATAGTGTCAGCACTAAACCCCAGTAGTAACTCTGAAAACCAATATATATATATATATGTCTTCTTGCAATTTTTTCAGGCTGTTGGTACAATTTGGTTTTTCCTGGTTACAATACCACTCATGTGGGAGGTTCCAGTTTCCATGCTGGCTATGATCTGGGACCATTCCTAGAACCTACAGGAGTCAGTTTGTCTAGCTCTATTAACCCTGCAAGGGTACAATGATTTTTTTCTTTGACTCTCTGACCTTTCCTTCTGTGGCCAGTCAGAGAAAACTCACTACTTTTAAAGTATACCTTTTGGGGCCAGATGGTGGTACATCTGGTTGAAAAATATATTACCATGTGCAAGGACCCAGGTTCAAATCTCTAGTCCCCATTTATGGGGGGGGGGAGCTCCATGAGTGGTTAAGCAGAGCTGCAGGTGTCTCTCTATTGCTCTTCCTCTCTATCTCTCACTCTCTTTTCTAACTCCCCTTCCCTCTCCATTTCTCTTTGTCTCTATCCAAAATAAATAAAAAATATTTTAAAAATTAAAAAAATAAAATATATACTTCAATATGTGAAATAATCATGTTGGACTCATTTCACAAGGTCCACTGATTTGGGAATCTGGTTATACTTGAGAAGTCTGGTCATAGAAACACTTCTATTCACATTTGAAGAGCAAGGAAATGGGAATCTCGGTGATGTTGGGAGAACATTTTTAGAATTCTATCTCTTTCATATCCCTAAAATCTATTGTTTTATTTTATTTTTTTCATGATTGTGTCAGTGAGGACAGCTCCTCTCTGCTCTGCATGATGCTGTCTGAGTTTTCTCAGGCATTTGTGTTTAGTCCCTGGGTAGCGCTGACTGTCTGATTCTTGATGGATTCAACTATCTTAAAGCTGAGTTAGGATAGCTGACCCTACAGTTAGATTCCCACTGCCTCTCTCAGCCTCCAAGAACCTAGCCTCAGTTTGCTTCTAGCTCCAAAGCAGTGCAAGTGGAAGCTTCAAGACTTCTTTAGGCAGATAATGTGTATAAGTACACAAAATTATCAAGTCCTTTTGGTCAATTGTGTCAGTTCAGAAAGCAGGGGAAACAGATTTCCACTGGTTGATAGAAGAAACTGGAAACTAAAAAAAACTTAATTTTTATTGGATAGAGACAGAGAGAAATTGATAGGGGAAGTGGAGATAGAGCAAGGGAAAGAGGGGCTGGGTGGTGACAAACCTAGTTGAGTGCACACATTACTATGCACACAAGGACCTAGGTCAAGACCCCAGCCCCAACAGCCAGGGGAAAGCTTTCTGAATGATGTAGCAGGGCTGCAGATGTCTCTCTGTCTCTCTCCCTCACTGTCTCCCCCTTCTTCTCAATTTGTGGCTGTCTCTATCCAATAAATAAATAAATAAATAAGATAATAAACATTATATAAAAGAGAGGGAGAGAGAGAGATATGAAAAGACAGAGATACCTGCAGCCCTGCTTTGCCACTCAGGAAACAGGAAACTTGCTCCCTGTTGGTGGGGACCAGGGGCTTGAACTGAGGTTCTTGTTCAATGTAATGTGTGCATTTAATCAGGTGTGCTACTGCCTGGCCCCTAGAAACTGAAAAATTTCTAGCCACATATAAATGTCATAGTGAATAATCACTATTTTGGTGATATATTAACAAAATGTTGTTTGGATGGATTCAGAGGTGCAAAAATCACAATTAGATGGACACTGAGTTTTCCTAAGTTATAGACCCATCCATTTCGATTAGCTCTGACTATGAAAATTGCAAGTGACTTAGCAATCTGTTTACATAAGCTTGCTTTTTAAAATTTTAGAGTAGTCACAACATTATATAATGTCAAGACCAGTCCATTAAAAGGTCCCAGAAATCACAGATTTCTTTTTCCCTGAGAGGTATGTTTAAAACTTGGAAATCAAGCATTTCTTGCCTTTCTGTTGTTGTTGCTATTGTCTTTTGTTGTTTGTTTTTTATTATATTTATTTCTTTTTGTATAGAGACAGCCAGAAATCAAGAGGAAGAGGGAGAGAGAGAGAGAGAGAGAGGGACACAGCCCTACCTCAGCACTTGCAAAGCTTCCCCTGCAGATGAGGACTGGGGGCTTGAACCCAGATCCTTGCACATTGTAACATGTGCGCTCAGCCACGTGTGCCAATACTCAGTCCCCGAGCATTTCTTTTTGTTAGGACAAGGAAAATGGGAGTTGCTATTAAGAATCTGGATTAAAAAAAAAAAAGTCCTTGGCTTATTGAAGTGCCTAAGGTCACGATTTGGAAGCAACACAATTTAAATATGTGCTAGATTTATAACTACTGCAACTGGTCATCTGAAAAATCATCAAAATGATTCTTTTTGAAAATTTTATTCACTAAATAACTCTCTGATTGCTGAAAAAATCTATAGCCTTTTGTTTGGCTTTATATGTTAACTCTTTGTCAGCCACCAGGTCCCAGATGCTACCATGATGCCAACCAGACCTCCCTAGGCAGATGACCCCACCAATGTGTCCTGGAGCCCTGCTTCCCTAGAGCCCTGGCCCGCTGGGAAAAGAGAGAGACAGGCTGGGAGTATGGATCAACCTGCCAATGCCCATGTTCAGCGGGGAAGCAGTTACAGAAGTCAGACCTTCCACCTTCTGCATCCCATAATGACCCTGGGTCCATACTCTCAGAGGGTTAAAAAATAGGAAAACTATCAGGGAAGGAGATGGGATATGGAGGTCTGGTAGTGGGAATTGTGTGGAACTGTACCCCTCTTATCCTATGATTTTGTCAGTGTTTCCTTTTTATAAATAAAAATTTTTTAAAGTGAAAAAAAAAAGCTATAGTAATTCCTATTCTTCTTCTAGCATTTGCCCTTCTTCCATAGTCAGTCAACAGCATCAGGTTGAGCCTGATGTAAAGTTTCGAGACCTCCTTTGAATCTGGAGAGGTGGCAGTCGTTGACTATGTGGGTCATAGTCTGTCTATAGCTGCAGGGGCAGTTCGGGTCATCTCTGGCTCCCCAGCGATGGAACATAGCGGCGCACCGGCCATGGCCTGTTGGATAGCGATTGAGGAGGGCCCAATCATAACGTGCTAGGTCAAAGCCGGGTTGACGCTTGCAGGGGTCTGTGATGAGGTGTTTGTTCTTTACCTCAGCTGACTGCCAACTCTGTTTCCAAGAGTCTGGAACAGAGAAGTTCAGTGTAGGCGTAGGGGACCAGATTGGGTGACGAGACGTCAAGCGTTGGACAGGGTGTGCGAAGATATCCGCGTATATTGGCAGGTCCGGTCGAGCATAGACGTGGGAAATGAACTTAGATGATGCCGCATCCCGACGAATATCTGGCGGGGCGATGTTGCTAAGAACTGGCAGCCATGGAACCGGGGTGGAACGGATGGTTCCAGAAATTATCCTCATGGAGGAATATAATTTGGAATCGACCAAGTGGACATGGGGGCTACGGAACCATACTGGGGCACAGTATTCTGCAGTGGAATAGCATAATGCCAGAGATGATGATCGTAGTGTGGAAGCGCTTGTGCCCCATGAGGAGCTGGCCAGTCTTGCAATGATGTGATTCCTCGCGCCCACCTTTGCTGCAGTTTTTATGAGATGTTCGTGAAATGACAGGGTGCGATCGAGATAGACTGGCTGGGCTTCATGCTGGATTCTCGTATCATCAAGCTGCACATTAAGCTCACGTGAGGCCGAGGCATGGTGTAGATGGAAAACAGATGATACCGTTTTTGCAGTGCTAGGGATTAGTCGCCATTTTTTACAGTAATCAGATATCAGAGACATGTCTTTCGTGAGTGTTTCCTTGAGGATGTCGAACTTGGATGCCTGAGTTCGAGTAATTCCTATAGCAACCGTGAAACCAATATCCTACCAACCACATTAATCTTATACGTAAGACCCTCCCCAACAGGCCCTCAGTGGTAGGGTCTTACTACTGGTTATCATTTTCATAAACCTAATTTAGAATCCAGGATTGCTCATTCTGTACTTTAGTTAATCATTTGTTCAAGCAAGCATGCATGCACGACCTATAATAGACTGTATATTGTCTTCTAGTTGCTAGAGATTCCAAGATGAACAAAGTGTTATTTCTTTCACCCAGTAGGGTTAAGGGAGAAAGAAAGACAGTAGATATTAAATGGCTATTAGAGATTACATATTGTGATAATTATGATAGCCCTGTCCCCACGCCAGACAATTTTCTGCAAGCATTCATTCATTTAGTATACATTGCTTATCCATTAGAAGCAGAATCATAGGACCTAGGGAAAGAGTAGGAATGTATTTAGCTTAAGTTCTCCACTTTGACTGGACATGGATGGTGAATGAAGAAGAAACACTGAAAGATCCAGGCAGTTTTTCCTCCAATTTAAGTAGCCCTGTCCTGTGCTGAGGAAGAACCTTCAGCTTGAGTAGCTGAAAAGCACACTGGAAGGTCCTGCCACCTTGTAGTCAGGGAGAAGCTACCTAACTCAAGAACAAGCCAGGCTGTGGTTACTGGTGTGTTGTGGAGTGAACCCAGTCTTCCTTGAAAGAAGAAAGAACAAATTCTTTCAAGAACATTCTCTAAAATCGACGAACCTTTTGTTTTCTCAAGCTTTCTCTCTCTCTCTCTCTCTCTCTCTCTCTCTCTCTCTCTCTCTCCCTTTCTTTACATTTCTTTGCTTCTTCCTTTGTTTTTTCCCTTAAGGTACTGGTGCCTCATACATTTATAATTTCTGCTCCCAGTGCTGATTTTTTCCAGTCTTTTAATTTCAGATGTATAGAGACAGGAAGGGAGAAACAACATGGCAATGGAATTTCCTCTGGTATCATAGTGTTTCTCTGGGGTTCTAGGACTCAAACCTGAGCACACACAGGGCAAGCTCTCTTCTGTTCCTCTCCTCCATGTTTTCTGCTTCTGGTCATGGAAAATGGGCATGGATGGTGCAGAAGAACTGGCCTAGAGAGGTAAAGTAAATAGCCTTCACTCTGAGGCCATTTTGTTTTGTTTCCCTGCTATCTTCATTTCTAGCAAGGGAGTTCTGAGATAGAACTGAGTGGGAGTTTGGATCCCCTAGGGTCAGCCTTCTTAAGCAGTTCTAACATGCCACAGAGCTCAGTCACTCTCAGTGTATACCTAGTTCTTCCACTTATGAAAGATGGCAAGTAGAACAGGAAAATGAGAAAGCAAGTCAAAGAGAGAAATGATGTAGGTTTAAAGAGCAAAATAAGGGGCGGGGTGGTAGCACAGTGGGCTAAGCTCACATGGCGCAAAGCTCAAGGACTGGTATAAGGATCTCTGTTTGAATCCCAAGCTTCCCACCTGCATGGGGTTTGCTTTATGGGCAGTGAAGCAGGTCTGCAGGTGTCAACCTTTCTCCACCGCAACCCTCATTTTCCCCTCCTCTCTTGATTTCTCTCTGTACTATCCAACAACAGCTACAGCAACAACAAGGGAGGGTGACAACAAGGACAACAAAATGGGAAATATGACCTCTAGGAGCAGTGTATTCATCGCACAGGCATAGAGCCCCAGCAATAACCCTGAAGTCAAAAAAAAAAAAAAGACCAAAAGAAAACAGTAGGAGGGTGAAGGTATACAGACTCACGGAAGTAACAAAATCTAAACTCCCCTCGGCTACTAGACTCCAGTCAACTTAAGCATCCCGTTTTCTGTACACACTGTGTTTCCTCACCACTGTTGACTGCCGCATGCCGTATCACTCCGTTAAGATCCAGACAAACACAGCTGCATATTCTGTGGCACGTGGTCTGCTTTGATGTCTCATGAGAACCTCTTAAGCTTTTCCTAAACTCTTTTGGACCTTCTGCTTTTCTACGCTTCAGTGGAGCTACATGTATACATGTTCTTGCTCATTCTGACTATGGATGAGCCTGCTGGCTGCAGATGCCTTATCTGCAATAGTGTCTAACCTAATCCTGCCCATAATACACCTTCAAACATTTCAAAGCCACAAGACAAGGTCTTGCTCAGTCAGCAGCCTGCTTCACATAGCTCTCCCTGCCTTCAAGTACTGGCATCTACCCTCTGCTCTAAATGTTAGGTTAACAGTCACTGTTTGTTCTTACTAAATCCCCGATACTAAACTTTCTCTTTTCCCTGTGTCCTGCTCAGAGTTGTGTGAATTCTCCATCTATGAAACTCAGATTATCCAAATTTGAATGTGTTTTCAGTTTCTTGCTAGAACCTTGACACAGTATTTTGTTCATAAGGATATACAACTCCTTGTTGGACCACATTATATATATATATATATTTTTTTTTTTGTCCTTACAATCAACTAAGAACTGGGGACATTGAAGCTAATATACCCCACAGGGATCCAGTGACTTGAGATAGTTTTCTAAAATTGCAGTTTGTAAACTCCCAGTTCTAATCATGCCTTTTACTTTTCCTATTAGAGACAACCCTCCCTCACAAACTCAATTTGATGAAACTTACCACTCACTATCAGCTACTCCCCTCTTTGCTCTTGCTTTATCTTCATGTTATCTGACTACGATGTATGTTCTGCATACATAGGGTGGTGACTGTTGTCTTCACTCACTAGGATCTATTTGAATATGAATATGAATATGCTGAATGAATGGAACTCCCCATAGTCCAGGAGGTGGCACAGTGGATAAAGTGTTGGACTTTCAAGCATGAGGTCCTGAGTTTGATCCCCAGCAACACATAGACCAGAGTGATGTCTGGTTCACTCTTTCCCAATCCTTTCACTAAAAAAATTAATGAAATATTAAAAAAATGGAACTCCCTTTCTACAGTCTGTGAGTCTTCCTTTTTACTTATTTATTTTTATTTGACATTTATTTATTTACTTATTTATTTATTTTACCAGATCACTGTTCAGCTGTGCCTTAAGATGGTGCTGGGAACTGAGCCTAGGTCATGAGAACCTGAGTTATGAATGTCTTTTTGCATGACCATTATGTTGTCTCCCTAGTTCTTGTGAGTATTCCTTTACACAGTAGGTCTCTTATAATAGCCAGGGATTATTTTTTTCCATTTACATGTTTTGTGTGGGTGGGAAAAAAAAATCTTATACCCTGCTGAGTTCTGAAGAGGCTGGGCAAAGAAGTCAACAGACCTGGCGCAGACTGATAAGAGAAAAATAAAAGAAAAAATTATTAATAACATATTTACCTGGGGCTGGGGAGATAGCATAATGGTTATCAAAAAGACATTTATGCCTGAGGCTCTGAGGTCCTAAGATCAGTCCCCAGCACCACTACAAACCAGAGCTGAGTAGTGCTTTGGCCTCTCTCTGTATCTTTCTCTCTGTATATCTCTCATTAAAATAAAAAAAACTAAAATATTTTAAAAATAACTTAGTTACCTTCCCTACACAAGGGAGACACAAAGATTCTGAGTAAATCCCCAAGTGGCTTATGAAACGATGTTAAGTAATTTCTTTTTTTTTTTAAATATTTATTTTATTTATTTATTCCCTTTTGTTGCCCTTGTTGTTTTATTGTTGTAGTTATTGTTGTTGTCGTTGTTGGATAAGACAGAGAGAAATGGAGAGAGGAGGGGAAGACAGAGAGGGGGAGAGAAAGACAGACACCTGCAGACCTGCTTCACCGCCTGTGAAGCTACTCCACTGCAGGTGGGGAACTGGGGTTCAAACCGGGATCCTTATGCCGGTCCTTGTGCTTTGCGCCACCTGCGCTTAACCCACTGCGCTACAGCCCGACTCCCAAGTAACTTCTTAATACAAACAATTCTGGGGAGAAGAAAGGGTCAGCCAGGAAGGAAGATTACCAAGAATACAGACAGCACGGGATAAAAGTAAAAGGATGCAGACTCTCCTCCTCTGTGGACTTAAATTCAGCCATCTCCTCTGATCAGAGATAACGGATTATATCTTCTGAGTCTGAAGCTTCAGTCTCCTGAGTAAGAAGGGTTACCGTCAACTAAGGTCTAACATTCAAGTAAGGCTAGTCTTGTCTCTGTGAGTTTACATAATGGGAGCCATTTGACCTGGGCTTGTACCATAACTTGTACTCCTGCCATTTAGTAGCCTATAAACTGTGAATTTGCCTTTCTCCAGAAAAATAAACCATCCTTGGCTTGCTTATTAGTTAAATGGATCATAAAAGCCTGTACCCCTTTTTCTTAGGGAGTGTGGAGACTAAAGATTTGTCTCTTGTGTACAACATTTAGCAGCATGGGTGCTATGAAATCCCTCTCTACATGAACTGCTGATGTTTTTACATTTTATTAGCATTTGGTCTTTATTGAGGAAAGTCAAACAAAAGTTTTTCAGCGTAAGGAGGGAAATGGAGGTTGAATGATCATGCAAATGTTCATGGAGGCCTTTCTTGAGTAGTCAAAGATTTGTGGAGAACCTCTAGTTAATATCAAAATGACAGAGGCACAAATGTCCTTGAAACTCTGCTAACTCTTCTCATTAAAAGTGTTTCTTTTTTTCTTTCTGAATAAACAAGTACGACCCCATCCAGGAGAAGCATTCCAAGGGAAGTCTCCCTTTTGTGTGTGTGTGTGTGTGTGTGTGATAGGAGTTTGAAATAAGCATTTCAATTAGATTCATTAAGACAGTTATTACTTGGTAATAGAATAGTGACAGGTTGCAAAGGAACACTTATTCAGGTCTAATAAGTATGTAGGAGAGAAATCTTCTCCTTCTGTAATTCCATCAGCTATAAACTAGTGTAATTAGATTCTTACTAACACATTCAAATTGAAGGGAATGTTGAGGCATATAATTGGCACTTTGGAAGATACCTGTATTATATTAAGGTGCTTTCCATTTACATACTTATTAAATGTCAGTTTAAGCTGTTAAGTAGTTGAGACTTGCGGACAGTAATAGGTCAAGTGGCTAAGCATGAATTAAAGCATAAAGCATTAATAAATTTAGATGGGATATATTTTCAAAGATAAAATGCAACTTTATGGTGTTTGTAAATTTGCACCGACATGTAATATTTCACTCCTTATGAAAAAAACTTCAGGGCTGAACTGAGTCTCTCAACTATAATAGCTTTACTTGCAATCATGTTTTGAGGAATGATAATTTATAAAGCAGCAATATTCACCATCAATGTGATAACACAGCAAAGATAGTTATACATTGTGGGAATCTAGAGTTTATGACATAAAATGTACTGTGAGAGTAAAGACAAGGAAGAGGAAACAACATCGATTCACTTTTATCCTCCTTTTGTATGACACACACCTCTCTGGAGCTTCAATTTTTCTTTCTTTCTTTCTTTCTTTCTTTTTTTTTTTTTTTTTAAGAATTCACTTATTCATGAGAAAGATAGGCAAAGAGAGAAAGAACCAGACATCACTCTAGTACATGTGCTGCCGGGGATTGAACTCAGAACCTCATGGTTGAGAATCCAGTGCTTTCTCTACAGCACCACCTCCCAGACCACGCTGCAATTCTTCTATTATTGATAACAACTTAATAGTCCTTCCCTCCTTTTTTCTTTCTTTCTTTCCTTCCTTTCTTCTTTCCTTCCTTCCTTCCTTTCTCTCTCTCTCTCTCTCTCTCTCTTTTTTTTGTATTTTTTTCACCTCTGGGTTATCGCCTGGGGCTTAGTACATGCACTACAAATCCACTGCTTCTGTTGGCCATCCTTTTCCCATTGTTGTTGTTGTTATAGTTGTAGTTGGATAGAACGGAGTAACTGAGAGAGGAGTGGAAGACCGAGAGGAAGAGAAAAATAGACACCTGCTGACCGGCTTCACCACTTGTGAAGCAACCTTTCCTTGCCCCAGAAGGTAGGGAGCTGGGGACTCAAATTGGGGTCCTGGTGCATTACCACCCGGCACCCGCAACTAAATATTTCTTCTTCATCAGAGGCAGAACTTATTTTTTAAAATTATTTTCAAGGCAAAATGATTACTGAATGCCATGTTTCTAGCAAGGTAAACAAGCACATATAAAGCCTTAAGTAAAACTTTGTAATAAAAAAGTATTTAAGTTTTGGAAAAATTACATTCAGTGTGGTTACCTTAATAAGCAGTCCACATTTGAATCACTCTTCTTGAAATCACTCATAAGAAAGCATAATTTATTTTTGAAATCAAGAGAATGGAAAAAAAAAAACCCATAGGGAAACACAGGAGAACAAAAATTAAAGTGACTGTGTATGTGCTGTTGCTGTGAATAGTTCAGGCTGCAGTTATTAAGTAGAAGTCTCGCTTGTTTGGCAGATGGTGTTAAAAAGGGGGGTGGTGGGAGTCAGGCGGTAGCACAGTGGGTTAAGTGCACGTGGTACAAAGCGCAAGAACCTGCATAAGGATCCAGGTTCCAACCCCTGGCTCCCCACCTGCAGGGGAGTCACTTCATAGGCGGTGAAGCAGGTCTGCAGGTGTCTATCTTTCTCTCCCCCTTTCTGTCTTTCCCTCCTCTCTCCATTTCTCTCTGTCCTAACGCGTACAACATCAATAACAACAACAACAATAAGTACAACAACAATAAAACAAAAAGTACCACTTTGTCACCAAAATCCCTGGGAGGCAAGTAAGTCACTATCTTCTTACACAGATACCAAAATGTAGGACTTGGCGATACTTTTCATGCTTATCTAACGAGTGAGCCTTGTATGAATGTATATAGATTGCTAAACATTCTCATTGTTTGCAACATTTTCCCTCTCTCTTTATTTTATTTTTTATTTATAAAATGGAAACACTGACAAGACCATAGGATAAGAGGGGTACAATCCCCACCACCAGAACTCTGTATCCCGCCCCTCCCCTGATAGCTTTCCTATTCTGTAACTCTCTGGGAGTATGGACCCAGGGTCATTGTGGGATGCAGAAGGTGGAAGGTCTGGATTCTGTAATTGCTTCCCCACTAAACATGGGTGTTGGCAGATTGATCCATACTCCCAGCCTGTCTCTTTCCCTAGTGGGGCAGAGCTCTGGGCAAGCAGGGCTCTAGGACACATTGGTGGGGTCATCTGCCCAGAAAAGTTCAGTTGGCATCATGGTAGCATCTGGAACCTGATGACTGAAAAAGAGTTAACATATAAAGCCAAACACATTGTTGACTAATCATGAACCTAACGGCTGGAATATCGCTGATGAAGATTTGGGGGTCTCCATTTTGGAAATAGATAGTAGGTCTGTTTTAGTTATATTCCAAAGGGCCCATGACTTTATTAGTTTTTGCCTGAGCCTGACATCTGATATGCAGGTGGACCCAAGTTATTGTCTGGTGAGATGATATCAGGGGTAGAAAGCTGGATCACGGAAGAGAATAGCTCCCAAATATGGGAAAGATGTATGAACATTGTTGACTGTAAACCCAATCGATTTGGTCTGGGGGCCATCTCTCTCTTTTGAAAGCCTACTTCGCTCCTAGGGAATAGGCAGGAAGAGAAAATGTCTGCCTTACTGTCACCATCTTGATTTTACTGTCAAGCCCAGCTAACGCCACTACCTTATATTTATAAATCCAAGTCCTTATCTAGCAGACCAACCTCTTCACAGGCCTTTTTTTTTTTTTTGACAGAGATACCATTGTGTTCCTCCCTTTTAGTGCACATTATCACAGGTCTGCATCTGACATGACACTTTTCTCCTTGTCACTAAGAAATGGATGTCACTAAGCCTTGTTACTTTCCCCTACAACATCTCTAAAGCTCCATATTAGCTCTCCATGTCTGTTAAACCTTTACCCATGTTTTATCCTGTGTGAAGACATCAAAAGGGCTTATGTGACAACCGGGGAGATTTATCTGGAATAGAAGGGAGACTTTTTTTTTATTGGCCATGAAACATTAGCAAGCTCCTCAGGAAGACTGCTGTCCTGTTTCAGAATGACAGACTCACCTTGGGCAAGAACCATTTTAAATGTTCTGGAAACAGACCTACTCATCTGGTGATCTGAGGTCATTCTCTTCTCCCTTACCCAATTCTGACCTCCTTCCTCTAGCTCTCATTTCTGCTTTCATTATTTCTCCATCAACCAAACTTCACTGTTGATATCTTAGCATTTCTTTACAAAGTGACATGAAGACTCCCTCCTCCATCCCCCAAATACTGAAATAACCATTACAACAGAAGTTAATATTTACAGAGCACTAATTTTGTGCCTGATGATGGCATAAACACTTGGTTTATATTATCTTATTTAAATCCACAGCAACAATGTAAGGCGTGGTTGATAATCTCTCTTTTTTTTCAAAATTAGGTAAATAAGATTGAAGTTAAACAACTTGTCCAAGGTGACATAGTTTAATTGTATATAGTGGTAAAACTGGGGCCAGGAGGTGGTGCACTGGGTTAAGCGCACATAGTGCAGAGCCCAAGGACCTATGTAAGGATCCCAGTTCGAGCCCCTGGCTCCCCACCTGAAGGGGGATTGCTTCATAAGCAGTGAAGCTTGTCTGCAGGTGTCTATCTTCCTCTCTCCCTCTCTGTCTTTCCTTTCTCTCTCCATTTCTCTATGTCCTATCCAACAACAATAATAATAATAACAACAGTAACAAACAACAAGATGGAAAAAAATGGCTGCTAGGAACAATGGATTCATAGTGCAGGCTTTGAGCCCCAGTGATAAACCTGGAAGCAAAGAATAAATTAAAAAAAATGTAGAACTGGAGTTTGTATCTAGGAAGTTCCTCTATTAGCTACTATAAAACAAACCACTTAAGGAGGTCGGGCAGTAGCACAGCGGGTTAAGCACACATGGCTTGAAGCGTGTGATGTGAACTGCATAAGGATCCCACTTTCCCACCTGCAGGGGAGTCACTTGACAGGCGGTGAAGAAGGTCTGCAGGTATCTCTCTTTCTCTCCCCCTCTCTGTCTTCCCTTCCTCTCTCCAATTTCTCTCTGTCCTATCCAACAACAACATCATCAGCAACAGCAACAATAACTACAACAACAATAAAAAACTGATGCTGAGGAATTATTCTGATGCAGTCTCTGCCCCCAGGTTTTACCATGCCCCGTGAAATCCTAGCAGTGCCCCCTTCAACCAATCCTGCCCCCACACGTCACCCCTGGTTGTTGCCCAATAAAAGCTCTCTCACCCCCCCCCCGTGCACTCTCTCTGGGCTCTCTCTCTGCTCTCTCTCAGCGCCCCTTCCTTCTTGCCCGGTGGTGAGGTAGTGGGGACGGCCATTGAGCCCCCCCTGGATCCTATAATAAAGATGTATGTACCCCATTAGCTCTGGATCTCCTCTCTCTTCTCCGCGGCGCAGCCCGACACCTGGCCCCAACCGACACCTGGCGCCCAACGTGGGGCTAACTGCTGATCGCTTAAGGCGGTTAAGTTTTGCACACATATGCTTTAACTCTCGTATCTCAGCCTCAAGGTCGCTTACCCTCATGGCAGAACACCTTGTACATATCTTGCAAGTAGCAAATATAGCCATGAAAACCCACGGTGTAGCGAAAATTAAAGCGTCTCTGAGATTGAGAATCTGTCCCAGGAGAGAAGGATATAATGTCTGGGACACCTCCTCATATAATGAAAAAAAGTCCCATGGTGGGGGGAAACATGGGGCCACAGAGGCGGGCGGATGCCACTTACCTGTGTCTGGGCAGCTTTTGGGGACCTCAGGCTGGGCCACCCAGCGGGGCGTGAGTGCGGGACATGATGGGCACCAGGTTCAGTTGGGGCCAGGTTAGGGTTACCCTATAGACACTTTACACAATTTTAAAGCAGCTTATTTCCCTTCACGTTGCTGATTTTTCATAGACTGATCCTGAGTAGTTCATAGACTTTACAGACTGTTGCCTTGAGGACTATACAATGCCATATAGCCCCTCTGGTGGGTCATGCCTTCCCACCTCCCCCTCATTATGTACCCTTGCCCCTCCCCCCCAAACAGGGAACGTTCCTTGACACATCAACCCTTCTCTTGACATCACACTGGCTTTTACTACTCCCCTACTTGTCCCTTCCTGTTTTGTTATATCATTTAGGTTTATGCCCAAAAGGTTTCTGCTCACCCCTACACTACTATTCCTCTGTCATAGATAGTCTTTTACAGACTTTTAAAAAAAATTTATTTATTTATTATTTATTTATTCCCTTTTGTTGCCCTTGTTGTTTTATTGTTGTAGTTATTATTGTTGTTGTTGTTGTTGGATAGGACAGAGAGAAATGGAGAGAGGAGGGGGAAGACAGAGAGTGGGAGAGAAAGATAGACACCTGCAGACCTGCTTCACCACTTGTGAAGCAACTCTCCTGCAGGTGGGGAGCCAGGGCTTGAACCGGGATCCTTACGCCAGTCCTTGTGCTTTGCGCCACCTGCACTTAACCCACTGCACTACAGCCCGACTCCCTCTTTTACAGACTTTGAACCATCTTATGCGATGACTAGATAGAAAGATAGAAAAAGATGTAGAGATATTGTGAGGAGATGGTTGAGCAGGCTGCACTTAAACCTATGAGATGAGTCCTTCCAGGTAAGTCTCTCTCTCTAAAGAGGGGTTGAGCACAGGGGGACACATAAATCTCACAAGGTTGGCAGCCATTTAAGCCTTCCCTCCTCCACAGAAAGTCCTACATCTTCCCACCTGAGCACGGCATTCCTTAAAAACATTTAAGCCTGCTCTATTCCATATTTATTTATTTATTTATTTATTTATTTATTTATTTATTCCCTTCTGTTGCCCTTGTTTTTCATTCTTGCTATAGCTGTTGTTGTTATTGATGTCATTGTTGGATAGGACAGAGAGAAATGGAGAGAGGAGGGGAAGACAGAGAGGGGGAGAGAAAGATAGACACCTGCAGACCTGCTTCACCGCCTGTGAAGCAACTCCCCTGCAGGTGGGGAGTTGGGGGCTCGAACCGGGATCCTTACACTGGTCCTTGCGCTTTGCGCCACATGCACTTAACCTGCTGTGCTATCGCCCGACTCCCTCTATTCCATATTTCTTTACTGTGTCCATTTAGATATAAAGAGAAAGGAGGAGATGATGCTGAGGAATTATACTGATGCAGTCTCTGCCCCCAGGTTTTACCACGCCCCGCAAAATCCTAGCAGTGCTCCCTTCAACCAATCCTGCCCCCACACGTCACCCCTGGTTGTTGCCCAATAAAAGCTCTCTCACTCCTCCCCCTCGCGCTCTCTCTGGGCTCTCTCTCGGCTCTCTCTCTCTCTCTCTCAGCGCCCCTTCCTTCTTGCCTGGTGGTGAGGTAGTGGGGACGGCCATTGTTGGCTCACTCCACGTGGCCAGAGCCCCCCGCCCCAATCCTATAATAAAGATGTATGTACCCCATTTGCTCCGGACTTCCTTTCTCTCTCTCTTCTCTGCAGCGCAGCCTGACACCTGGCCCCAATCGACAAAAAACAACAAGGGCAACAAAAGGGAAATTAAATAATAATTAAAAATTAAAAATAAAATTTAAAATATATTAAATTCATTTAACAAATTTAATTTAAAATTTTTAATTAAAAATCTTTTGGGTAGTGGTGGGCAAGAGACCTAAGGGCTTGAACCTCAAACTCCTTACTTGGGACAGTCCCCCTCTTTCAGCAGAAGTTTGAATCATGATCATCTTGTATGTTAATATGTGCTATCAACTGGGTGTGTCATGGCCTGACCCCTTTATTTATTTTACCATCAGGGTAATTACCAGGACTCAGTGCCTTCAAGACTACTCCATCACTACTGTTGGCCAGTTTCCCCTGCCCCCTCTTTGTTATCTCCATTCCTCTCTTCTCCTCTCCTCCCTACCTCCTCCACTCCACTTTTCAACCCTGCTCTCCTCTCCCCTTCTCTCTCCTCTCCTCTCCTCTTTCTTGCTTTCTCCTTTCTTTCTTTTTCTTTTTATGAGAGAGAGAGAGATTGAGAGAGAGAAATAGGGAGGGGGGAAGACAAGAGGAGAAAGAGAGAGATCTACAGCACTGCTATGCCACTCATGAAGCTTCTCCCAACAGGTGGAGAACAGTGGCTTGAATACAGGACCTCACACAGGGTTACATGTGTGCTCTACTGGTGTACCACCATCAAGCCCCTTTATTGCTAATTTTTACTTAACAACTTGAGACAGCCCTAACAAGTCCATTCAATTCTCCTCCACATTTGATTTGTTTTTGTTTTACAAATATCTACAACTTGATGTGAGAACACACACACACACACACACACACACACACACACATGCACATCGATAAATGGGACATGATAGCTTTGATATATCCAATTCCTGTAACCTGTCTGCTTTTGTCCAGCCAAGAAAAGATCTCTCAATGCTCAGATTCACAGTCAAGCCTTTTGGGGGTTCTAGCATCCAGTAAACTGCCTGTCTAAGCTTTGCCTAAACTCAGCTGACCATTGGTCATGAGCACAGGTACCACGATCTATAAGCTTTACCCCCCACTCATTTTATCAGCAGATGAAGCTAAGTCTGTTTTTAACAGCTCTATAAACAGTCAAATTCAGCTCTTAGAATAGAAAGAACTATGCACCACTGAATATCATATTGATGTCCCAGCATAGCACATCAATGCCAAGGCCCCAGGAACCAGATTGAACAGGTGTTCTTGGCATTTGAATCAGAATTCAAGTGGACTACTGAGTTAACTATGGGTCCCAGCTAGGAAGGCTCATTTTAGTAAGGCATGAGAAAGAAAATCACTTCAATGGAGAATAATTGGGAACTTTTGGATTTATATTTTGAATTTCACCAGGGGTTTCAGAACTTGAACTGAGGAAAAGAAACGTGACTCCAGAGGGGTAAGAAAAAAAAAAAAAAAGAAGGTTGAAAGTGTCAAAATTACTTCTGTTTCTTTTCCCTGTAAATATTTCCTTCCGCTCAAAGTATAAGAAGAAACCTTTTTTTTCCACTTTCAGTATCATCTTATTGAGGAAATACTGACTTACAGGTGTGTGTGTGTGTGCGTTGTGTGTGTGTATGTGGTCAAAGGGTAGGTACATTTTCACCAATATAGGTACAGCATATTTCTCTCCCTTTCTTTCTTTCTTTCTTTCTTTCTTTCTTTCTTTCTTTCTTTCTTTCATTTTGCCTCCACGTGTTATCACTGGGGCTCAGTGCCAGCACTATGAATACACTGCTCCTGGAGGCCATTTTTCCCATTTTTGTTGCCCTGTCATTGCCCTTGTTGTGGTTGTTATTGTTGTTATAGCTGTTGTTGTTGGGTAGAACAGAGAGAAATCAAGAGAGGAGGGGAAGACAGAGATGAGGAGAGAAAGAAAGACACCTGAAGACCTGCTTCATCACTTGTGAAGTGACCTCCCCCCCACCACTGCAGGTAGAGAGCTAGGGGCTCAAACCAGAATCCTTATGCCCGGGGACTTGAACAAGGATCCTTACGCCTGTCCTTGTGCTTTGCTCCACGTGTGTTTAACCCACTGTGTTACTGCCCAGCCCGCCCTAGGTATAGTATATTTCACCCTCAACCAAAGTATTGAAACTATTTTTCCTCCTGTTTTAATCTTCATCTAATATTAAAGAAAAAAATCTTTAAAATAGTAATGATGAAAGACAATAGCTTAGTTCACCTGCATATTAGATGTCAGGCACAGGCAAAAACTAGTTAGGTCATGGGCCGCTTGGAATATACCTAAAATAGACCTAGGTTTTTCCAAAACAGAGACCCCAAATCTCCATCCACAATATTCCATCCTTTAGGTTCATGATTAGTCAACAATTTGCTCTGCTTTCTATCTGAACTCTTTTTCAGCCACCAGATTCCAGATGATACCATGATGCCAACCGGACTTCCTAGGGCAGACGTGTCCTAGAACCCCGTTTCCCCAGAGCCCTGCCCCACTAGGGAAAGAGAAGGACAGGGTGGAAGTATGGATCTAGATAGACCTGCCAATGCCCATGTTCAGCGGGGAAGCAATTACAGAAGCCAGACCTTTTGCCTTCTGCACCCCATAATGACCCTGGGTCCATACTCCCAGAGGGATAAAGAATGGGAAAGCTCTCAGGGGAGGGGATGGGATATGGAGTTCTGGTGGTGGGAATTGTGTTAATTTGTACCCCTCTTATCCTATGGTCTTGTCAGTGTTCCCATTTTATAAATAAAAAATTTAAAAAATAGTAATCATGGCAACTAAGCAAAGTATAACAATTAGTAAAGTATAACAGGGTCCTGACTGGGCAATGTTCTGAGTGTCAGAGTAATTGCAACTAGCAGGGGGAAAGCTGAAACTCATTAAAGAGCCTGCTTGGTCCCATGATGACTAGACTTCTCAGAACCCTGGAGGGTTTCCTCCTGGGGAAGAACTCTGGCGAGGAAGGTCAGACAAGAACTGGAGACCAGACTTTGACAGGGGATTAGACGTTCTGAACTCACCCTAGAAAGTCTATAGAATCTGTCTTCATCCGGTACATTTCACCTTAATAAATTAAAACCACAGTCATTTTGTCCAGGTCAGAACTTGACTGAGTCTCTGCAACCTATGAAATTAGCTGGGGTGTCTTCTGGTGAATAGCTGGCAACTGGGTTCATCTGGAGGGGCCCTCCCGTCACACTCCAGACCTCAGACTTCCCTGGTGTGACTGTGAGGTTGAACTATGAGGTTGATTCTGTTGGCCGTCAGTTCAAAATGAAGTAATTTCCTACTATTAAATTCAGAAGTGTTGCCTTAAGCATGCCTAGCCCACCACATTAGACCAGCTTAAGGTGAAGGCAACACTTGCCTCTTAAAATCCCCTGATTTTGCCAGGGGATTAGACGTGTAGAGCATTGCTCATGGTTTATGGTGATGTGAGATTGAACCTGGGACTTCAGAGCCTCAGGCATGAGAATCTCTTTGCATAACCTTTAAACTATCTACCCCACCTGCAACACTTGCTACTGTGGCGACAAGAGATTGCTACTTTCAGACTGTGTATGAGGAGCTGCTAGTCTATTGACTACAGATCTCCACTCAGACCCACACCACCAGAGGAAGAGGAGGAGCTGCTTCAGTTATTGTGATTTTCAGGCTCAAGTTAAATATCAGTAGGAAATCCTGTCTTCCACCTCTTACCGGTCCCACCCTCCCTTTCTGACTCTGCCAGTCAGGATAAGAATCTCTGGCAGTTAGAGTGGTAGTGTTCCAGTTTCCTTGACACAGAGAACAGTTCCTTTTCAATTCCTATTGGATCCAGGCAGTAGCAACAAAGACAGGAGCTACATTCTGGAACCAGAATGGTCTCTCCCCAGGAACATTAGGGCAGGGGTGCAGACTCCATGAAACTCAGAACAACGCCAGCTCAGAAAACAGCACAGATGAATGCGAGGGAGACCAGTCACTCTGGGGAGAGGGTGAGGCAGGGTGGGTCAGGGTGTGGCTAAAGATATAAGAGGCCTTTGAAAATTGAGTATTGAAACTCTGCCTTACTTACAAAGCCTGGATGCCTGAGATGGACACATTTCAGAGATAGGATTTTTATTTCTTTTGTAGCGAACAATTGTAAAATAAACAGCAGTCAGAGGCTAGCATCTGAGTTTAGTGAAGGGGGAGGGGAAGACAATGGAAGAACAAGGCAAAATAATCTCTTTCATTCTGCTTTTTTCGCCTAGTTTGCATATTGGTCTACTAAAGTCCTCCTGAGCATCAACTCTAGGATTTTGGAGAAGTCTCTGTGGCTGCCACAAAACAGTGCTGCTTGAGGCTGGAAATTGGAACTGAGCAGCCCTGATACTGTTTTACTTGGGTTGTAAATTTTAAAATTATACACCTGAAACTAAGAAAAAAAAATAGAGATAGTTCTTCTCCTTTTCCTCCTCTTTCTCTCTGTTCTTGAATTGTAATAAGAATGGTTTGCAAGACTATATACATATATTTTAATATTTTATTGATAGTTTTTTTTACAAGATTGTAAAATTACAATGAATAGTTCCACACCATACTCACCACCAAATTTCTCTATCCTTACCCTCCCACCTCCCAAAGATTCTCATAAGACTTACAGTTTGCTTGCTTCTGTTTTGTTGAATTTTTTTTTCCTTTGGCAAGTTCATGTAAATCAGGTCTCTAGATTACACATATGAGTGAAACCATCTGGTAGTTGTCTTTCATCTCTTATTTCACCAAACATAATCACCTCCAGTTGCAAGACTATATTTGTATACACACACATACTCACTCCTTAGTGTAGTGACAGGGATGGAACTCTGAGCTTTAAGCTGACACTGCTGGCATCACTTCTCTGGTCCAATAATATTTTCATTTCAATTTTAGGGAGAATGATGAAAACACTCCTCTACCATTATCCCTGGAGTTCCATGTGCTTTGGGCATTGTTGCTCTCTCGAGGCCAAACCCAAACCACCTTTGGTTTGACACCAACCTAGTGGTGTAATTTCATACCTCTTCAAGATATGTGTTAAAACCATACCTACCCACCACCAAAGTGTCAATACCCCTACCTCCCACCATCACAGTCCATTATTAGACTGCTTCACCCTTTCAGCGGGAATGAACCATTTTGTAAAAAAAATTTTTTTTTTTTTCTTTTTGCCTCCAGGGTTATTGCTGGGGCTCAGTGCCTGCATGGTGAATCCACTGCTCCTGGAGGCTATTTTTTCCCCTTTTGTTGCCCTTATTGTTTTAACCTTGTTGTGATTTTTATTTTTGTTGCTGATGTCATTGTTGGATAGGACAGAGAGAAATCGAGAGAGGAGGGGAGACAGGGAGGGGGAGGGAAAGACACCTGCAGACCTGCTTCACAGCCTGTGAAGCCACTCCCCTGCAGGTGGGGAGCCAGGGACTCAAACCCGGATCCTTCCTCAGATCCTTGTGCTTTGCGCCACTCGTGCTTAACCCACTGCCTGCAATACAAATCCACTGCTTCTGGAAGATATTTTTCTCCCATTTTTGTTGCCCTTGTTGTTATTTTTGTTATTGCTATTGTTGTTGGATAGGACAGAGAGAAATCCAGAGAGGAGGGGAAGACAGAGACTGGGAGAGAAAGACATCTGCAGACCTGCTTCACCACTTGTGAAGTGACCCAGGGGCGCCAATGGGAATTACATGCTGGTCCTTGCGCTTTGTGCCATGTGCACTTAACCTACCCCCCGCCCCCACGTAATTCTATCTTTTAGTTATTATAACTAAAAGATATTTTGCTTAAAAGGTATTTTTGTAGGGATGAGGAGACAGCATAATGATTATGCAAATGACTTTCATGCCTGAAGCTCTGAGCTCCTAGGTTCAGTCCCCAGCACCATCATAAACCAGAGGTGAAGAGAGTTCTAGTCTTTCTTTATCTTTCTTTCTGCATATTTCTCTTGATTATAAATGAGTATTAAAAATAATTTAAACAATTAAATAAAGCATCAAAGAGAGAGCAGCTTTTCTTGATTTTATTTTAAACATTTGCTTGAATTGTAGTGTAAACCAGCGCTCTCTAGTGGGATGGCACATTTTAGTAATAGGTGTTGTGAATTCCGATATGCTTGGGGCAATATATCTTTTTCCTTCCTTTCTCATTTTATTTTTTATGAGATTTTTAAAAAATTTTTTTATGTTTATTTTATTTATTTATTCCCTTTTGTTGCCCTTGTTGTTTTATTGTTGTAGTTATTATTGTTGTTGTCGTTGTTGGATAGGATAGAGAGAAATGGAGAGAGGAGGGGAAGACAGAGAGGAGGAGAGAAAGATAGACACCTGCAGACCTACTTTACCGCCTGTGAAGCGACTCCCCTGTAGGTGGGGAGCCGGGGTTCGAAACCGGGATCCTTATGCCGGTCCTTGTGCTTTGCGCCACCTGCGCTTAACCCGCTGCACTACAGCCCGACTCCCTCATTTTATTTTTTAATGATTAGGTTTATTTTTTTGTTATCAAGGGGCCAGGCAGAGGTATACCTGTTTAAGTACACATTACCATGTTAGAATTAATGTTTTACATTCAACAGTAAATACAATAGTTTGTACATGCATAACATCTCTCAGTTTTCCATATAACAATACAACCCCCAGTAGGTCCTCGGTCATCCTCTTTGGACCTGTATTCACCCCAGAGTCTTTTACTTTGGTGCAACATGCCAATTCCAGTTCAGGTTCTACTTGTGTTTTCTCTTCAGATCTTGTTTTTCAACTTCTGCGATTAGTCATTTTAATGAGAGACACAGAAAAAGAGAGAGAGAGAGAAAAGGAGAGGGAGAGTACCAGAGCACTGTTTAGCTCTAGTTTATGATGATGCTGGAGACTGAACCTGGGACTTCAGAGCCTTAGGCACTTAAATCTTTTGCATAACCATTATACTATCATCCCAGCCCCTCCTTTCTTGTTTTAGGGTGAAATTTTTAGAAAGGTAAAGAAAAAAAAAAGCTCTTTACTATTTAGATGTCCTGTTTAACAACAACTATAGTACTGAGAAAAGAGTATATCATTTCATTAAAAATGATATTGTTGACTGAAGTGTCCAAGGTAAGACAGGACACACTGAAGAAAAAAAAAAAACTGCAAATGTGTGTGACCGTGTACAGAAAAGTTATTAACAGCTTGTTTATGAGATTAACACCCTTTTATGAGATTAGATCTCTCAGATTACATGATGAAAAGATAAAATCATCTTTGGAGAAGAAAATGAAACCAGAAAAAGACCATGACTCATTTGTTTATGTAGATGTTGAACATGCAGAAGATTCCCAAACCATTTAAGTGAAAGTTTCCTAACTTCACTGAGCTATAATTAACATCCTACACTGTGTAAATTCAATGTATATAACATGAATATTTTATGCATATAAATACTGAAAAATTATTACCATAAGATTAATTAACATATTCATTACCTAGGGTTATTATCTTGTGTGTGTGTGTGTGTGTGTTTCTTTGTGTAGTGAGAACATTTAAGATCTACAACCTTAGCAACTTTGAAATATACAAAATAATAGTGTTGACTGTCGTCTCCATTGCTGCATATGAGATCCCCAGGACATATGGGTTTTTGAACTGAGAAGTTTGTACCAATATCTTATCATAACTTTCCACCTCCCAGTTCCTATAATCACCATTCTATTCATTATTTCTAAGAATTTTAACTATTTTATTTAAATACTCTTGCTTTTTTTTAATGACTGACTTAACATCACACTTAATTTTTTAAATTTAGTCATTTATTGGATAGAGACGAAGAGAAACTGAAATGGAAGGAGGGGATAGAGAGGGAAAGAGAAAGAGATCGCCAGTGGCACTGTTTGATTGCTCTTGAAGTTTCTCCCCTGCAGGTGGGGAACCAGGGACTTAAACCTAGGCCCTTGTACATGGCAGCATGTGCACTCAACCAGGTGTGCCACCAAGTGCACCCAGATTTTTATTAATTTATTTTTTATTTTTGCCTCCAGAGTTATCGTTGGGGTTCGGTGCCTGCACTATGAATCCACTGCTTCTGGAAGCTTTTTCCCTTTTGTTGCCCTTGTTGTTTATTTTTATTATTGTTGTTGTTGTCATTATTGTTGTTGGACAGGACAGAGAGAAATTGACAGAAGAGGGGAAGACAAAGAGGGGGAGAGAAAGACACCTGCAGACCTACTTCTCTGCTCATGAAGCTACCCCCCTGCAGGTGGGATGTGGAGGGCTCGAACCGGGATCCTTATGTCAGTCCTTGCGCTTCATGCCATGTGTGCTTAACCCGTTGAGCTACTGCCAGGCCCCCCAGATTTTTATTTTTTAAAGATTCCACCTAGAAGCTGGGTGGTGGCACACCTGGTTGAGTACACACGTCGCATTGTACAAGGACCCAGGTTTGGGCCCCCAGTCCCCACCTGCAAAAGCAAAGCTTCATGAATGGTGAAACGGTGTTGCAGGTGTTTGTTTCTCTCCTTCTCTATATCTCCCTTCCTCTGAATTTCCTCCTGTCTCTGTCAAATAAACAAAGATAATTTAAAAAATTTAAAAGTGATTCCACATATAGGTACTATCATATAGTATTGATATTTCTCCTCTGTGTTATTTTACTTAGTATAATGCCCTCATGGTCAGTCTGTGCTGTCACAAATGGTGGGAGTTTCTTCGTTGACATGACTGTAAAAGCCCAATGCATAAGTATAGGTCTGCTGCTGTCTGTCTGTCTGTCTGTCTGTCTATCTATCTATCTACCTACCTACCTACCTACCTACCTACCATCTATCTAATTTCTCCTCTTTTTCCTTCCCTTCTCCTTTTCCTTCCCCTTTTCCTCCTCCTTTTTAAAAAATTTTTTAAAAATATTTATTTGATTTATTTATTCCCTTTTGTTGCCCTTGTTGTTTTATTGTTGTAGTCGTTGTTGGATAGGATAGAGAGAAATGGAGAGAGGAAGGGAAGACAGAGAGGAGGAGAGAAAGATAGACACCTGCAGACCTGCTTTACCGCCTGTGAAGCGACTCCCCTGCAGGTGGGGAGCCGGGGTTCAAACCGGGATCCTTATGCCGGTCCTTGTGCTTTGCGCCACCTGCACTTAACCCGCTGAGCTACAGCCCGACTCCCCTTCCTCCTCCTTCTTTTTCTTCTTTTCTAGGGCACTGCTCAGTGCTGGCTTATGGTAGCATGGGGAATTGAACTTGGAACCTTGGAATCTCAGACATGAGTATCTTTTTGCATAACTATATGCTATCTCTTCCACTCTCTATGTCTTCTTTGCAGCCATCTATCTATCTATCTATCTATCTATCTATCTATCTATCTATCGATCGATCGATCTATCTATCTATCGTCTACCAATTTATCATCTATCTACCATCTTTTACTCATTTGTCAGTGTACACTTAAGATTGTTTCCATTTCTTGGTGGTTGTGAATAATGCTTCAATGAACATGGGAATGCACATGCAAGTTCAAAATTGTAATTTTATTTCCTTCTGACATATATTTAGAAGTGGAATGGTTTCATCAAATGGTAATTACATTTTTCAAGTTTAGTGAAACTTCCAAACCATTTTCACAAAAACTATACCAAGTTGCATTGCACAAAGATTCCCCTTTTTTCTGTATCCTCACTAACAACTGTTATTGCTGTTTTTCTAAATAATAACAATGCAACCCAAGTGGTGAACACAGCCCAGTGGTAGCATACTCTTGCCTCTCAGTTACAATGCAACACCTAGGAAATATTATCTCATTGCAATTTTTATCTGAGTTTCTCTGATGATTAGTGATGCTGTGCATCTTTTCATGAACATGTTGGTCATTTTTGTCTTTTGGAAACAAGCTTATTCAGATTCTAATTTTTGATTGGATTATCTGTTGAGCTGTATGAATGTATCATTTTATGAACCTAAACTGGTACAATTATAGTAGCACTTACTATATTTGTCTGTTATACCATATGGATATCATACTGAAGAAGGAGTGAAATATTCCACAGGAAGTGATAGTTTTTTGGTTGGCAAAAAATTATGAGAAGACTAAATAGGATCTTAAAAATCCATTATACAGACAAGGTGTGGAGGGAGAGAGCAGAGGGTAGAAGAACACAGTGATATAAGTATGGTGTAAAGACATTCTAAACTAAGAAGATATCAGAAATGCTGAAAGACTGATCTTAAGAAATGTTAGGAAAATATGTGTTTTAGCAGTGGGGACCATTTATACTGCCAGTGGAAATATAAGTCATTATACCATTTGGGAAAACAAAAATATATATATATATATATATTTAGAGTCTCTGGGTCCTGGTATGATGGTGGAAAAGGATGTAGGTAGAAGAAGAGTGTCTTGCAGACTCCTATCATGGGAGATGAGAGGGTGTACCTGTGTGCCAATAACTGCATTATTCACCATTTTCTGCCCCCAATAAAGTGGGAAAAAAGGGCAAACTTCCCACACCTATATATTTACTCATAAAAAATTAAACCGTATAAAAATCTTCATAGTAGGATTGTTTATGCTAGTTAGAAACAAGCTGAATATCCACTGATATGTAAATAGATCAGCATTGTTACATCTGTAGAATGAGTTACTACTCAGCAACGAAGGGATTAAATTTCTCATATGCAAAACAACGTGGTGAGTCTCCAAATAACTATGTTGAGTGAAAGATGGCAGATAATGGTTTGTCTGAATGTTTTCTTTATATAGATTTGAGAACGTGACAGTATAATTGAAAGTGAAAGCGCATCAGTATTTGTCTGGTGGGTGGGAAGTAGAGACAAAACAATTTTAGAGACACACAAAACATTTTTGTTTTGTGATGGTTCTGTTCGTTATCTTGATTGTACTGAGGATTTTACATATATAGAAATGTCATACGAATCAAATCTATATAGTTTATTATGTGTTACTTTTTCTTCAATAAAGCTGTTAAGTTTTTAAACAAATATTATGCATCTGACAGATGTAGATAAAAGTTAGGAAATATAAAAGTTCAGGGGAGTGGTCATAGTTGGAGACAGAATGATCAGTTTGGTCCTCATCATTAAGACCATGGGTACAGGTGAGCTTAGATGAAGAGTCTAGCATCCTTTGTTTTCTAACTTCAGGAGATAGACAAAAGGAGAGGACTTAGGAAGAAGGTAAGGGAGACAAGCTTGTTAAAGGCTTAGTAATACTTAAGTTTTTTTTTAATCTTTATTGACTTAGTTATTTTTCCCATGCTTTAGTAGTTGGACAGCCATGGCATAGCTTTAAGTCACTGTCTCTAACCCTTTTGACCTCAAGTTATAAATTTAGAATTCTCATGTGGGCCAGTTTACTTGAGACATACAGATCAGTCTGCTGACAAGGG
Organism: Erinaceus europaeus; assembly: GCF_950295315.1. Classification (NCBI taxonomy): domain Eukaryota; kingdom Metazoa; phylum Chordata; class Mammalia; order Eulipotyphla; family Erinaceidae; genus Erinaceus; species Erinaceus europaeus. The sequence goes on from NC_080177.1 coordinate 16,152,043, forward strand.
ATATTGACTGTTAATTCGTCTGAGATGTAGTCAGATGAAAGACAAAACCAGGAAGGAAATGTTTCCTTTCCTTGGAAAAATATCAGTGATTTTATTCTCTCAATTCTCCTTTCCTCCTTGTCCTAAGATACAGTTGACCCACCCACTCATCATCAGTCTAAGTGCCTGTTGAGTTCTGTGGCATGAACTACTCTGCCCATAGTGGAAACAAATGATCTTGCTTCAACCAGTGTCTTCTGGAGCCCTGGTTAAGGTTGATGGTTCAAGCATGGGAACTCCCAAGCCACTCAGCTAGTTTTGCTATTTCTCTCAGAAATACTATTAAAGGGAATGAGATGACATGAAAATGGAGATGACAAGTCATTATCTCCTGTCACTATGCAATCTACAGAGGGTTTGCTATACAGGAGGAAAATGGAGAAGGTAATTGCTCTCAATAATTTATATTCTAGTTTGGGAACAAGAGCACCAATAAAACACTGACAAAATTCACATAGTGATAGATCTGGATACCACAGGGGCATTGAACTGAGATGAGAACATTCTTCAGAGATTGTGGTCAGAGCAAGTTTCACTCAAGAAAAAAAAAACCTTTTGTTTAGGCTTGAATAGAAGACAATCATTCAATCCTTGGGGAAGAGTTTTCTGTGGGAGAGTAGAGGCAGTGAGGAGACCCACATATGGGAGAATCCCAAAGGGCTAAATTAGAAGGAGTTTGGATAGGAAGAGCAGATTCAGAGATGGAGACAGAGGTCAGAGTTCACAATGCTCTGTTTAGATTTTTCTCAGAAAGTCATTGAATGTTTTGAAACGGAGGGGAGAGCTCTGGTTATAATCTGAGAAATGTTTATGAAGCCATCACTCTGCTTCTGTGTAGAGTGTAAGCCTGGTAACAGGAAGATTAGACAGGGACAATTGTAACCTAGAAATAATGGATGAGGTTGGCGGTGATGGACATTTGGGATATATGTTAGCAATAGATTGATAGCCTTGCCTGATGGGCTGGATTTAAACATGATGAAAGAGGTAGGTAGGAATGACTCCTGCATAAGATTTCAATATGAACAATTACTTCAGTGATAACATTTTGTACTGAGTTAGGAAATTTGCCTGAGAGAAGAACCTACTTGGGATATACTTTTGGATCAGTTAAATGGCTAAGACATAAAACCTTCAATTTTGGTCCATTTACCCAGAGCAGGAAAAAAGTTAAGGGAAGATGACCAGAGGGCTCTGAACTCCAACTTCCTCAGGACCCAGAGGGAGAAGAGGAAAAAAAAAAAAGAAAGAATTTCAGAAGTAGTAATAGGTGTAGGTGTGACTTAGGAAGAGAAGGCAAAAGCACAGGAAAAAGTAGTCAAATACATATAAATATAGACAGATAGTTATAGAAATAATAGTCAGTCTATATCTGTGACCTTTGGAGAAATATTGCAGTTTCTTTTTTTTTCTAAATAAACATTTATTTAAGAATAAATTGCAGAGCATAAGTATTGATTGCTTTTTGTCCTGCACTTCTGTTTTACATCTAATGTAATATTACCTAAAGTAATTATCTAGCTTTATTTGAAATTCTGTTTTAAATTTGGAAAGGAGTCTGTTAGAATTATCTGGGAACATTAAAATGTCTTCACAACTTATTAATACATTTTTTTGCCACATACTTTTAAACTTTTTATTTTGGATAATTGTAAAGTTACAGAAAACATTTAAAGGTAGTACAGTGTTCCACTATACCCTTTACCTAACTTTCTTTAATATTAACTTTTGACACAATCGTGGGACACTTGTGAAAACCCAGGTTAGCATTAGTATAACTTTTCAATACAACACTGATATAATATTTCTTAGAGTATTATAAATAGCTTTAAGACTTTTAATACATTTTATTTTCAGCTTTTCCATTAACAGAATTCCCTTTTTTTTCCTAGGACCCTACTCAGAATGCTACATTGCATTAGTAACTTCTAATATTATAAAGCTTAATTAGTAATCTTAGTATTAAAGTTTTAAAGTATTTTTAAAGTATTTCTTAGTATTAAAGTATTAAAGTGCTTGGATCTTAGAGTATTGAAGTTATAGATTCTTATATTGTAGGTTATATTTTATATTAAATAACAGCAGTAATTTTTTAGAAAACACATTAATTTAACACATTTAGTTTTTTTCTTTGTCTTTCTAGAATTACAAAATTCAGTTGTTTGATCTTAGAATAAATGGTAGTCTTCTGAATTCCTTTTGGTCATTTTGTTCTTACTCATTGTAAGCATTGGTCCTTCTTAATAGTTTGCTGATAACTCATACTTTATATTATTATTATTATTTCCCCTTTTTTGTTGCCCTTGTTTTATCGTTGTTGTGGTTATTATTATTGTTGTTATTGATGTCATTGTTATTGGATAGGACAGAAAGAAATCAAAAGAGATGGAATAGACAGAGTGGGAGAGTGAAAGACAGACACCTGCAGACCTGCTTGTGTAGTGACCTCCCCTGCAGGTGGGGAGCCAGGCGCTTGAACTGGGATCCTTACACTGGTCCTTGCGCTTCTAGTCTTGTGCGCTTAACCCGCTGAACTACCGCCTGACCCCCAATTATAATTTTTTAATGGAGGAATTGAGGACAAAGAACTCTCGTGGTGGGAATGGTGTGGAATTATACTCCTGTTAATTTATAATATTAAATCACTAATAAAAAATACATAAGCCTTTCAAGAGCCTTTGATTGTCTTTGTTCTTTTCTAATATCAGGAAAACAACAGAAAATGGGCAGAAATTGCCTGGATTGAGAAGCAACAGAGGATCGGCTGAGCTGTCACCTTCACTGGACCCTATGTTAAGAGCCCAGGAACCAGATGGCACACCAGAGCTGCACAGGCAAGGGGGCACAGTCCAGGTAGTCCTGAAAGGCAGTTGCAGTTTGGTATAAGTACTCCAAGAGAAGACGGTTATGTCCAGACCAATGTGAAGAGACAATTATAACTACATAGAGCTTTTACAAAACTTTCCATAAAATCTGCCATGGTCACTTGACATGAGAATAGAGTCATGGCCTGACTGATATCAAGATGCATTTGAGTTAGAGCTTAGCCCCGTGATCCTTGTGTCTTGCCAAGTTTACAGAGAGCCAAGAACCAGCAAGCAGGTACAGTGTTTCTAACATTGCCTCATGCTGGTGGGCTGAGAGAACCTTGCTGGGGCACTTCGTGTATTCCTCCTGACCCTTGAACCCAGCACCTCACAGCAGGAGGTATCTCTTTCCCTCGAGGTATCTCTTTCCCTCCTGCTTTCCCTTATGTGTGGAGTTCTGTCAGGAAGGCACTTGTAGCTCAGGAGACAGAAGTCAGCGTGATCTGTACTGACAAGGCCAAGTGTGCTTGAGTGAGGAATGGAAAGGATGCCTCTTCTAGGACTCCCACAAAGGAAGTCCACAGACCAGCAGCTCTGGATCACCTGGGAGCTTAATAGGAGTAGCAGACTATTGGGCAAGTCATCAGGGGGCTTGTGCAATGTTTGTCTCTGCCTCTGAAGTTGGGCTGAGTCCTGAGATCCTCTGCTTCTCTCTGATGACACACGTCGACTCCGGGGGACATCGGGCAATTTTAGACTTGATAATGTCCTATGTTTTTAAGCAAATAGTTTCAAAATTCCAAGCTATGATTAGGAAGTCTAATGGTCTTACAGTCTCTTTAGTCCAGGGACTAAAAAAAAATATTGGCATCAGTGAGGCAAGGAACTGAGGGCGGAGAGAGGGGGTCGGAGGAATAGGAAATTGTCCATAGTTTTCTGGATCTCGCTGTTTGTAGACAACTCTCACTTGTCTGCTGACTTTTATTTTTTGTTGTTTTTATGTCTCCAGGGTTATGGCTGAGGCTTGGTGCTAGCACTGTAGATCCACTGCTCCTGGAGACCTTTTTTTTTTTTTTTTTCTGTATTAGATAGGACAGAGAGAAATTAAGAGAGGAGGGAATGATAGGGAGAGAGAAAGATAGACACTTGCAGATTTGCTTTTCCGTTTGCAAATTTCCCCCCTGCAGGTAGGGAAGTGAGAGAAGGATAGGGGAAGGGAGGAAGGGGAGGAAGGAAGGAAAGGGAAGGGGAGGGGAGTGAGGGAAGGAAAGGGAAGGGAAGGGGAGTGAGGGAAGGGAAGGGAAGGGAAGGGAGGAAAGGGAAGGGAAGGGGAGGGGAGTGAGGGGAGGGAAGGGAAGGGAAGGGGAGTGAGGGAAGGGAAGGGAAGGGAAGGGAGGAAAGGGAAGGGAAGGGGAGGGGAGTGAGGGGAGGGAAGGGAAGGGAAGGGGAGGGAGGTAAGGGAAGGGAAGGGGAGGGGAGTGAGGGGAGGGGAGGTAGTGAAGGGAAGGGAAACGAAGGGAAGGGAAGAGAAGGGGAGGGGAGGGAAGGGGAGGGGAGGGAAGGGAAGGGAAGGGAAGAGGAGGGGAGGGAAGGGAAGGGGAGGGGAGGGGAGGGAAGGGAAGAGGAGGGGAGGGAAGGGAAGGGAAGAGGAGGGGAGGGAAGGGAAGGGGAGTGAGGGAGGGGAAGGAGAGGGGAGGGGAGGGGAGGGAAGGGAAGGGAAGAGGAGGGAAGGGGAGGGGAGGGAAGGGAAGGGAAGTGAGGGAGGGGGAGGAAAGGGGAGGGTTGGTGAGGCCAGGTGGGACAGGGCTTGGCAAGGCAAAGAAAGGAAGGGGAAAGAAAGGGACATTTAGGAACTGACAAGAAAGTGAAAATAGGAGCTCACAGAGAAATCACTTCTATTATCACACTTTGAAAAGGACAGGAAGAGAGCTGGGAACGGAGGTCTAATTAAAAATACTTTGAGTAGTTCTAGATTGTGGTAACTCATTTAATTTTCACCACATTATGAGTTCAATAAAAACTCCATTATTTCTGAATTGAAGTCCTGAGATGGGAAATGTGTGCTTGCTAGTGCTCACACAGCCCCTAATGGTGCTGGGATTTAACATGAAGGGGTTGGGATTCACGCCCACATCGGAATTGACTCCAAAGCTAAGGTCTTTCCATCAGACCTCTGCTTCCTGAGATGACAGCAGTGAGGGGAATATCATGTTGCTGGACAGAGCACCCACAAAATGTGTGCATCTCTCAGGCTTCAATTCTGGCAGTGTTTCTTAAGCTTTATCAGCCATGAGCATCTTCTAGAGATTTTGGTAAAACAAATTGTTGCGCTCACCGCACTGGTTCTAAGTCAGCCTGACATAGAGTTTACCATTTTATTTTGTTTCATTTTGCTTTATCTCCACTAGGGTTATGGCTAGGGATAAGACACCTGTCCCGTTCCTAGTAGTCTTTTTTTTTTTCTTTTTCTTTTCTTTTTGCTTCTTATATTTGATATGACAAAGAGAAATTGAGAGGGAAGAGGGAGAGAGGAGACTGATCTGCAGTATGCTTCACACTTGACTGCAAATGAGAGTCACTTAGTGAGCTGAAAATTCCCAGTGCAGGTTACACATCCCAAGCCATTGAGTGGCCAGACCAAAACATCCTTGTTTTAAAAAGCTCCTTAGATAATTTGAAGGCATAGGTAGTTTGGGAATCTGTGGATAAAAGTTACTGGCACAGAGAGCAAGCCACTAATGCAGCTATGGAAGGAATGAGTGTAGGATGCCATGGATGGTTCAAGAAACTCTGAGAGAGGGAAAGAGACTGTACTGAGAGGGTTGAGTGAGGCATCTTAAGTGAAGAAACCCACTCAAAATCCACAAACAAGACAATCAACAATAAAGGGCTATACTCTGCCTGTCTTCAGTTTTCTTATTTCATTTCAAAGAAAAGGAAGCCTTTTTCCCAAGAGCCCAGTAAGATCCTCCTTTAGCTACTCAACTCCCGTCAGGGCTGGAACCCATAATTTAGATGACAAAGATGACCAGTTGAGGCTAACTACAGTCTACAGCTCACACCCTAAAAATAAATGACCGTGTTTATGCTAATGCTCCGCAGCGCAGAGTGACATATTTAAAATTATAAATACACATCGTGGTTTTGTTTCTTCCTTGTCCCCCAAACCTTCCTGGCTACCCCACTTCTCTGATTTTTTTTTCACTCATATATCAGAAACTTTTGGGTTCTTAATTTTTAATAAATGAGATATTGATTTGCTTTTGCAAAATGCTTGAGCAGGTAAATTTTAATTGACTGCTTCGAAAGACCCAAGTTATAAAAAAGCCATCAGCCCCCACAATTATAGTCAATTTTTTTTCTTTTCTTCTAGCTTGAGGAGATGTGAGAGAGCATTCCTGCTTAAAAACAGGCGCCTGCCTCCCTCCCTCCCAGGGGAGTGGTCCAGTGGAACTCTGACCTCTGGCATCCTGTTATCCCAGGAGTGAATTTGCCTCTCAGACATATCAGCTTGGCTAGGGGCTTAGCTCTGTCCTGGAGCTCACAATGGAAAGAAAGCCATTTCCTAGTGATCCTAGGAGCAAAGTGATTCATGCTGCTCAAGGAATAATGGGATGTTTCTGAATGTAGAGGAATTTCTAGTGTATTGTGGCCAGTCCTACCTTGGAATCTATTAAATAGCATTCTTCCTTAGCAGTGGGTTGCAATACCTGCTTGTGGAGGTGGAGGGTCCATGATTGGGTTGTAGGAAAGGAGGGAGCATCTGAGCATTACATTCCAGAGTGCCGCAACTCTTTCTGTCAGATAAAGCATTAACCTATGGCATGAACATTTAAGCATGGGGTTATTAAACTAATGCATGAGGTCATCAGGGCTAAACAGAAAGCCAATTTGCAGTTGCATTCCTAGTTCTGGGGCTATACCTTTGGGTTTTGTTTGAGGCAAAGACAGAAATACTCATTTCTCCCAGAATCTGGCAAGACATCAGGTCATCAGTTAAGATCCTAAAAGTATGTGGAGAAGAATTTCCAGGAGGTCCCAAGTCCGCCCTGCGATGATGTTCCAAGTGGCCTTCAAATGTTACCAGCCAAATACTCCCTAGAAATCTGAGCAGATTAGTGCCAACGTTTGGTAGAGGAACAAACTTAATCATCTAGTTACTGCTTCCTTAATTTGATTACAGTTTTCCCCAGTTTGGTCTACCTGCTGTAATAGTGGATTTCCTGTCAAGAGGAATTATTTCCTCCTACTGTGTAAAGATTCAGTCAGGGCAGCATATGGCACTATGCAAATTGGTAAAGATTATGCAAATTACCTCAAGTGGAAGCTAAAGGAGATGATATTGGTTGATCTCCTATCAAGCCAGGGAACCTCAACTCAACAAATGGCCAAACAATTACTACTGTGTGCTGGTAGGTGAAGCTAATATGTTTGTTTTTTTCTTTTGCCTAAACACGCATGTACATATCTTTCCTTTATTTTTTTTTCTGCAAAAGAATAGCAGTCAGTGGAGAAAAAATTCAAGTCATATAGAAAGTACAAAAATAGTATGAAGATCACATGAAAGCACTCCAGTAGAAGGGCCCTTTAAGAGAGGCAGGTGGTAGGAAGCTTTAGAAACATTGCTCTAGACATCTATATACAGATAGAAGCTAGAAGGTTGGGATTCAAGCTTCACAAAAATGAGATTAATTCAAGCTAGTTGCATTAAAATGTGCTGAGTGTGATTTACCTAGATGTTAATAGGACACAAATAAAGAAAACGAAGCATTGGTCTTCAAATAAAAATTGCTAACGTTTCTAACTGATGCTTAAAATTTGAAAGTGAAGAATCTGAGTAACTCTTAAAAGCCACTAAACACACACACACACACACACACACACACACACACACACACACACACACACACACTTATTTTGAATTCAGACAGTTTGTGCATTTCTTGATATCTTGATATACACTATAAGGAAATTAACATTATATTCTTTCTCTCCATCTCATGCCTATCATTGTTTAACATCCCATAGCACTAACATTTGTGAGATCGATGATAACAATAAAGAAATTTATCCTGTGTTGGGGACTGGTGGTGGTACCTGGTTAAGCACACATGTTAAAACTTGTAGGGACATGGGTTCAAGTTTCCAGTCCCCACTTGCAGGGGGAAAGCTTTGTGAATAGTGAAGCAGTGCTGCAGGTATTTCTCTGTCTCTTTCCCTATCTCACCTTTTCCAGCTTCTCCGCTGGACATGGATGTTGGCTGGTCGGTCCATACCCCAGCCTGTTTCTGTTTTCCTTAGTGTGGCTAGACTCTGGGAAGATAAAGTTCCAGAACATATTGATGAGGCCGTCTTCCCAGGGAAGTCAGGATGGTGTCATGGTGGCTTCTTCAACTTGGTGGCTGAAAAGCAGTAAGATATAAAACGGGGAAGCAATTACAGAAGCCAAACCTTCCACCTTCTGCATCCCACAATGACCTTGGGTCCCTACTCCCAGAGGGTTAAAGAATGGAAAAGCTATCAGGGGAGGGGATGGGATATGGAGTTCTGGTGTTGGGAAATGTGTGGAGTTGTACCCCTCTTATTCTATGGTTTTGTCAATGTTTCCTTTTTATAAATAAAAAAGTAAAAAAAAAGATATAAAGCAGGACAATTTGTTTAAAAATCAAGAATCTAATGGTAAGAATAGAGCAGATGGAACTAAAGGTTTTTGTATGGGAAGAAGCTAGGAAGTCTATTTTAGGTATATTCCAAGGGGCCCATGACTTTAGTAATTTTTTCTTGAGTGAGAACTAACATGGAGGTGGGATAAAAGTATTGTTTATGAAGATGGTATCAATGTTGAGAACAGGACCAGAAAGCAGGATTAGGACAGAGAATCAGCCCCAAATATAAGGAAAATATATAAATTCTTTTAACTATAAACCCCTAGTGCCCATATCTATTCATATTCAGCACAGGAGCCTGTATAACCTCTGCATCCCTGTCAGTCTGGGATCATAGTCTGTGGTCATAGAGAGGAACATTCTAGACTTTACTCATTTCAGGACCTGTCTTCCTTGAATACCCAGCCTCCTTCCAGAGAGTGGGGGCAGTTCTACCACTGTTATTCTGCATTGAGAGCAAAGTCCTGTAGGGGCCCAAAAGAAGGCTTATGATGTTGTTCTTGGTGGAGATGACCAGTGATGACGGAGAGAGGGATCTTTTAGAGGCCTAGACCCATCATATTTATGTGGGAATCTCAGGATTCCCTGACTAGGGCCCCAGAAGATGGGGTGTCTGGATAGTGACCAAAAGGGCCATCATTAAAGTGTGCTAGTCTCCAAGGGACCAGGTGGTGGCACACCTGGTTGAGTGCACATGTTATAATGCGCAAGGACCCAGGTGGTTCAAGCCCCCAGTCCCCACCTGCAGGGAGAAAGCTTCACAAGTGGTGAAGCAGTGCTGCAGGTATCTCTCTGCCTCTCTCCCTCTCTATCTCACCCTACCTTCTCAATTTCTGGCTGTCTCTGTCCAATAAACAAAGAAAAAGAAAAGAAAAAGTTGCTAAAGTGTGCTGGTCTCTTGCTCTTATCCAGCTTTTGTATTCTTACAGGGTTGGAATTAGAGTGACTGTGGGAAGTGGAATAGGAAGTAGGTGAGGAAGGCATCTAGGCCTAAGTAGAAAATATTTTATTAAGTATCTTATAGTGTCTTTTACTTTTTTTAGGTCTTTACACTTGCTTGCTGCATTTATGGAGTCTTAAGTCTAGTCACTGCTGTGCATTTTTTTTTTACTTTAAGATGTATATTTCCCCCTAACTTATGGATACATGTGCACATGTACCCTATCCCGTGGGTGGGCCCTGATCTATTTATAGGTTCTGTAACTTTGTTGGGAAGTTTATTATTTGAAATGGAATTAGAGAGTCCCAGGAGTTAGGAATTGTCTCACCAGAGTATTGGAACTGGAGGGTTGACATTTCTCGCTTGAAATCTCTGGATATAATCTGAAGTGAAACATGGTGAGGTGGCACTGGTTGCATTGATTTGGTTGAGGTCAGCAGATGTAGTATCAAATGGTAGGGATCAAAAGAAGCATGAAGAAAAAAACAAAAACAAACAAACAAAACAAAACAAAAAAATAAGAAAAGCCCAAGAGGTTCCACGACTAGAAGGAAAACAGACTTTAAAGAAAATGGGGAACACCACTCTGGTGCATGTGTTGCCAGGGATTGAACTCAGGACCTCATGGTTGAGAATCCAATGCTTTATTCACTGTGGCACCTCCCTGACAACAATATAGATATGTTTTTTATGAGAAAATGGGAGAAAGAGAAAGAACCCATAAACAAACCCATAAACACTGCTCCACCATACATGAAGTCCCTTCTATATGCATCTTTGATGCACTCATATGTTTTCAGAAATGAAGCCCAAGGCCTTATGTCTGCTTTCTGATGCCTATGTTCAGACACTGAAGTATTAGGACTAACCTTTAAAATATGATTTCTTTCACTATCTCATTATATATATATATTCTTCATAATAATAAAATATGAAACTATAATTTATTTCATGAAATGAAACTGTGGCTGAAAGTGAAAAAAAATATTTTGGCTCCTACTAATGAGTTTCATTGTTCAAATAATCAGAAAAATAAATATCTACATCAATCACAAAGTATTATGCTCTTATTCTTTGTATTTTAGCCACATAACATGGTATGTTTTTATAATTGAGCCTTTTCACATAATCTGCATTCTACTGAGGTAGTGAACACAAAATAATATATATATTTGAAATAAAAACCTAAATTAAGGTAAACATATAGATAAAATAATCAGCTGTATTTTTTCAAATGAATTTTTCACTTGAGTAGTTTATTGTAGCTTATCGCTGAAAACTGTCACAGAAAAGGTTGAGGTCACTTTGGCTTTTTTTTCTTGTACTAATGATTTGGCAAAGTGTAAGCTATACTGAGTGAACTATTTCTCCACCACCCTGTTCAAGATATTTTCTCACGGTTCTAGAGACAGGAAATCTGATATCAGAGTGCCAGTGTGGTTCAGTTATAGTGAGCATCCTTTTCCTGGCTTGCAGATGTCTCAGTGTGTGTGTGTATGTGTGTGTGTGTGTGTTTGTGTCAGAGAGAGAGAGATTGAGAGAGAGTGTGTGTGTGTGAGAGACAGTGTGTGTGTGTGTGAGAGAGAGAGAGAACGTTTGTGTATGTGAGAGAGAGAGAGTGTGTGTGTGTGAGAGAGAGTTTGTGAGAGAAAGTGTGTGTGTATGTGTGTGTGTGTGTGTGTGAAGGAGAGAGAAAGAGACAGAGATGTTTCTTCTCATAAAGACACTAATCCTGTTGGAGAGGGCCCCTTTGGATTATGACCAACTACTTTTATAACTACTCTTTTGAGGAAAAGTTTCAGCCTATGAATTTGGGGAAGACACTTCCAGTCCACAATATTGATGAAATAGAATCCTATTGTCAAACAACTTCTATATAAATGAGTCAAGAGAGACCTTAGAAAGTTCCTCTCGGGAATTGCGTGTAGCACAGGAGGGTAAGTGCAGGTGGCACAAAGCACAAGGACAGGCATAAGGATTCTGGTTGGAGACCCCCCCCTGGTTCCCCACCTGCGGGGGAGTTGCTTCACAGGTGGTGAAGCAGGTCTGCAGGTGTCTACCTTTCTCTTCCCCTCTGTCTTCCCCTCCTCTCTCCATTTCTCTCTGTCCTATCCAACAAGGACAACAACAAGAATAACTACAACAATAAAACAACAAGGGCCACAAAAGGGAATAAATAAATAAATATTAAAAGAGAAAGTTCCTCTCATGTGTAGCAAGAACCTCATAAACATTCATAAGCACCACCCGTATTATAACATATACAGCTTACACACGGCATGTGTGCACAGGTATGCCTAAGTATACGCATATATACATTTGTCTTTTGTGCCTTTAATATTTTTAATTCTCTTCTATCACTTTTTTTTTGCAATTATATCTTGTACAAATTCTGTCAGGACTGTTATTTATGTCTATGACAGTCTGTTTTGGTCATAGTAGAAGCTTCATCCTTCTGTGCAGAGTTTTTCAGGTAAAGAGAAACAGAGACAGAGAGTCAGAGCAAGATAGGGAAAGACACCACAGCAGGGAAGATTCCCCAAGTTTGGTGAGTTATCTTGATGGCCTTTGTGCCCAGCTTCATTTAGTATTTCCTTTTCCTTTCCTTTTTTTTTTTTTTTCCATTTAGTATTTAGTATTTGGTTTACTTTTATGCAGTAGCTTGATTTTTCCCCTTCCTTTTCTTAAGTATCTTCTGCCAGCTCATTTCTCAACTTTCTAGTTTCCTCAAGATCTTTTCAATGACTTTCCTTCTTCCCCTTTTTCTGCTTTTGTCAGGGTTTCAGTACTTGAGGCATACATTTTCAGACGGTGGTGGGGGTGGGAGGTATACATCACAGTAAACCTTAATTTGTTTTGTAAAGTTTTCATTTCTTCCAGAAAGTCATCTTCCCGAATTATCATCACTTATTTGTCTAAGACTCAAAGGGACTATCTTTTACTTATTTTGATTGTTTGATTGTCCTGTAGTGAATTGATGTCTACTTCTTTGGTTTGAATAATAGACATTCCACTCAGACTAGTTTATTGTAAATGTGAAAATATCTGTTCAAACTACTGAAAATTTCAAGGCTTAATGTAGTTTTAGAAATAGCTAGAATCTTGGTTGATGTCTACCAGTCTCCACATATTGGTTAAGCTCTCTTTTCAAAACATGCATTTATTTGTGCATATATGAGAGAGTTTCCACAAGACACAGAGAAAAGCACATTCTGTAGTTGGTATCAAACAAGGAACTTTAGACATACATCACTCTAATGTTATGCTCTACCAATTGAGTTATTTCCCCAGCCACAACTATAGGTGAAATGTTCTAGAAGTATGTCCATAATGGCTGAAGCCAACTCAGAGGACTCTCCTACTACTAAGAAACCACTCATGGCAATCTGACTGACCTGGAAATGAATGCATAATGTGGATACTGGCTTTCTCCTGTCCAGGGGCATTTCTGTGGGAGGGGTCGCTAATAAGGGCAGGAGTCTGGGGCCATCTTGGAGGCTGGTTATCATAGGCAGATATGACTCATAGTTTGAGATCCAAAGTAACTTTAGGCTTTTGTTTCGCCCCTTTGTAGCTAAGTGAAATTTTGGTTACAAAGCAGGCAGGCAGGCAAGCAGGCAGGAGCATCCAGATTTTGGAGAGAAATTTGATGCAAATGCTGGAGATGATTGAAGCAAGTTAAATGTAAAGTTTGTACTGGCTTGCAGCATGTAGAAACAGATTCCTAGCGGAGTCTAAGAATATACAGATTTGGAGTTACAGTAATCATGTCTCCATAAAGAGAAACAAGGGTCTTAAATGAGCCAGCACTCCCTTTCTCCCCTGAGCAGCAAAGGCACTTCCGTGATGGTACATGCTGTGATACCATCTGACCCAGGGGCATCTCTCATGAGGCATCTAGATATAGTCCCTCTGGCTTTCGTCTCCTGCCTGCACACACCATTTTCTAGAAAGGAACCTCTCAGGCACAATTTCGAAAGCTCCCCTCTCAGCATCATGCCCCATCTCTTGGCTCACCACTGAGTTCTCCACCCTACCCCAGGTGCCTCTGTTTTCTTTCCTCCAGATCTTGCTTTCAGCTAGCTGTTCATTAGCTGTCAACAAATTTCTGGAAGTATTACTTGGTGGATTAGACTTAACTCACTGGGTGACATTACATTTTCATAGGGCTTGCTTAAGGCAAAAACATCTTCAATTTGCAAAGGAATAAATCCTGAACAGTGACTCTTAAGCATCATGGATGAAAAGGGCACTGGAGAGAATTAGAGATTTTGTAGTTAAGAAATCCTAGTCTTCTCTTTTTAAATCATTGCTCACAGGTGAAATCAGCGAGTTGAATCTTCTTTATGCTTTGCTCTCCTGCCTCTCTCTCTTTTTTTAAGTTTAGTTTGTGGGGTTTTTGTTTGTTTTTGCCTCCATGGGCTTGGTGCTGGCACTATGAATCTGCTGCTCCTGGTGGCCATTTTTCCCCATTTTATTGGACAGGACAGAAAGAAATTGAGAGGGGAAGACAGAGAGGAGGAGAGAAAGACAGACACCTGCGGACCTGCTTCATCGTTTGTGAACTGCCTCCCCCCTCCCCCTGCCCCTAACACGCACAGGCAGGGAGCCAGGGAATCAAACTGGGATCCTTGAGCCAGTCCTTGCACTTTCTACTATGTGTGCTCAACCTAGTGTGCTACCTTCTGGCCCCCTAAAGCTTAGTTTTCACACCCACAGCTCACCCTCCACTTCTTTAAAGCAATTCGAGCTCTGTTGCACAGCTTTTCACATTCATCTGTGCCTCCCCTGAAAAGACCACACCTTCTCCATCTTTCTGCCTGTTTATGGGCTTTGCACACTTGTATGTGCGTGTCTGATCTTTTTACACTTCTTCTGCCTCTCTTTCCTAAATTTCATAATTACATCCATCCCGTAGAATATAAGCTGCAAAGTGCTGGGTTAGTTGGTCCTGGTGTCTTCCCAAAGGGCAGCCCTGTGTCCTAATGAACTTGGCATGTGGACTCTCAGCACAATTGTGGGCACTTCAATATCTGAGAAACCTCACATAGTTTATTAAAATTATTTTTTATTTTTCAAGAATGAGATTTTTTTTTTTTTTGGCAATAGTGATCTCTTAGCCCAATTATTCTCATTTCGCTGGACTCCAATTTCCTCCCTTTTAAAAGGAGGAAGTTGGGCCAGGATTTTCCTATAGCCCTTCCCAGCAACGGAATGCTATGCCCAAGTATCACGGCCCAATCTCTCCAAGAGAGGAATTCATATTTTCTTCACAACGTAAGAATTTTTCTCTCTCTCTTTTCTTTTTTCTGAGCCTTGTTAACACACGTTTGTGCAAATACTTTAGCACGGCCAACTCCACTGACTCACTTGGCCTGGAACCACATGTCTGCATACCAAGGAGACCTGAGAAGGGGCAAGAGAGATATGCTTTCTGACTCTACAAGGTAAGAGTGCCACTCCTCATTTCTATTCCATGAGCATTATCCAGGGTCTCCCTCTCACACCACAGAATGAAAAAGTCCTGGATGACTTCTCTGTGTGGCCAAGGCATAGGGAGATGTCAACACACTGTCCTTTCTGTGGTCTTTGCTTACATGATGATGGCTGAAGCCCAGGAGATATGCTAAGAGGAGCATGATGTTGAGAAGAACAGAGCTTTCTAACCATGACCACAGAAAGGAAGAAAGCTAGGTTCCTCCGATGGGTTTGTTATTATTTTGAAAATCATGTAGGAGGCTGTTAGCTCGTCTCCCAGGAAGCAGGCTCCTATGTAGTGTCACGGAGTCAAAACTTTGTGCACAAACTCCAGTGGCTTTGGTGGAAAAGTTTAATTAATAGAACAGATGGAGTAGGTTAGAGAGTGTGGAACAGAGAGTGAGGAGATATGCTTTGTGTGGAGTGCGCAGTCCTTTAAGGGGAGACTGAAAAGTGGCTTAAAAATCACAGAAGCCAGACCTTTCACCTTCTGCACCCCATAATGATCCTGGGTCTATGCCCCCAGAGGGTTAAAGAATAGGAAAGCTATTAGGGGAGGGAATGGGATATGGAATTCTGGTGGAATTGTATCCCTCTTATCCTATGGTCTTGTCAGTGTTTCCATTTTATAAATAAAAACTTAAAAAAAAAGTTTTGTGGCCAGTGGGTGGTTCGATGGATAAAGTGCATATGTTCTAGCCTAGGGTCAGCACATGGGGCACCTGCACTAGGGATAGGTGACTTCACAAGCAGTAGTGGGGTGTTGCAGTATCTCCTTTACTCTCTACCTCTTTCCCTGGCATCTCTCTATCTCTCCTGTTTTGTCTTGAGGAAAGAAAAGAAAGAAAGGGGCTGAGTGGTGACACATCTAATGGAGCACACATGTTATTATTATGCTCAAGGACCTGGGTTCAAGCCCCCAGTCCCCGCCTGTAGGGGGGAAGCTTTGTGAGTGGTGAAGCAGTGTTGCAGGTATCTCTCTGTCTCACTACCTTTCTATCACCCCCTTCCCTATTGAGTTCTGACTATCTCTACCCAATAAATAAAGATAATTAAAAAAATTTAAGTGGCTGCTGGGAGTGGTAGAATTGTGTAGCCACTGAATAACTATGGTACCCTGGTGGTAATAAATAAATAAATAAATTAATTAATTAATAATAAGACAGTTTGATTTTAGCTTTATTGTCTCAACTACACTGTTGTTTGTAACTGGTCAGGTTGCATTTGTATCAGCCTTCTCTATAATTGGGTTCACATGTACAGGTTAAGTTTGCTGTGAGGGGCCAGGTGATGGTGCACCTGGTTATTTTGCACACGTGATAATGTGCAAGGACTGGGTTCGAGTCCCCGGTTCCTACCTTCAGGGGGAAAGCTTTGCGAGTGGTAAAGCAGTTCTGCAGGTGGCTCTCTGTCTCTCTCCTTCTCTATCATCCCCTTGCCTCTTGATTTTTGGCTGTCTCTATGCAATAAATAAATAAATAAAGATATATTTTTAAAAAAATTGCTATGAAGATACTTAGACTCAATAAGTGCAGCAAGCAAGTAGAAAGACTTATAGAAGACACCATAGAGTTCCTAATCAAACATTTACTACTTAGGCTTACACACCCTCTTTTCTTGCCCACTACCTCACTCTCTCAATCACTTTAAGTCTAACTTCCTCAGATAAAATAAGAACTACAAAAGCTGGATAAGGGCAAGAGACTGACGCTCTTTAATGATGGCCTTCTTAGTCGATACTAGGTTACCCCACCATCTGCAAAACCTTCGGGTGTTTTCCTCAAGCAGTCAGACTGATCCGGGAGTGACCCTGGCTGCAGGATACACCAATTCACAGATCTTTTTCTACTATGTTAATATGTATAGTTTTCCATGTTACTTTGTGTAGTCCCCAACACCCACAGTACATGACTCTGCCATTTTATTGTCTTTCTAATGGGCCTCTTGGTTGTCTTTTCTGTCCCCCCTTTCTGGTTCTGTGCAAGACCCAGTATCTAAAGGAATAGACTTGTCTTCTGCTGTCCGTGAATGAGTCTCCCTCTCCTGTATCATACTCATACTGTAGGTATCAGACCCAGAGTCCCATAACCAGCCAGTGTCCCCATTCCACCTGTTGAGAGAGGTGACTAAGGTCTCAGAGTAGCCTCTCGTTTCTACCACCTCCCTAGGTGACAAGCACTGTCTTGCCTGAGAGGAAAGCCCCACTAGTGGTGGCCAGTGCTTAACAGAGAGTGGCACAGAGAAAGCTGAAGTTCTGACCTAAAAAAAGGATTAACTGTTCTGTCTGCTTTGTGTTACAGAACATTCTCTCATGGATCAGACCAAGGCCAGGCCTTGCTCAAGATTCATCCTTGCTAGGCTTCTGCCTATGTCAGGCTCTGTTTCTAAAGAAGCCAAAGTGTCTCAACTCATCTCCACTCAGGCCTTCAAAAATCTGGTTTTGAGTAGAATGACCACAGCACCTACTTTTGGGTGAGAAGCCGGTGGCCAGCTCTGGCATTTGACTCTGGCAGATGTTCACCGTCTGCTGCTCTGGAGTTCTGCATGCACAGAACTAAGCGAGAGCTTCTGGAAAAGATACAACCTGCTCAGGTCAGCACAGGGCACTCCTCTGTGGAAAGCAAAGTGCTGAGTCTATCACTGAAGACCAGACAGCCACTCCTTCATTTGGTCTACCTGGTGACCTTGCCAGGTATTTTCACCTCTATTTGACAAGAAAAACAAACAAACAAAGGAAGAAAAGGAAAAAAAGGAAGAGAAAAGAAGGAAAATATCCAGTTATAGTGGGTATGTTTGTGTAACTTAATTTAAAGTCACAGAGTTTGAATGTCAAAAGACTTCTCGGAGTATAACGCTCAGCTGCTTGAGTTCCTACCGAGTGACACTACCTTCCTTAACAGTTAGACTTTGTCTAAGTGTTCTCTAAGGATTTCCAGTTGCTTGGAAGGTGCGTGGTTATTATACAAAGAGGAGTGGACTGTGATAGAGCAAGTTTGGGAAAGGCTAGGTTAATCAGGCTTCTTTACAGTAAGACATCTTGGAGCCTTAATGCTACTTAAGTGTTCCAAGAAACTGTGTGTAAAGCCATTCCAAATGTACTTGGCCATGTAGGTCTTGACTTCAGATCCTAAGCCATTCTTAGCACTTTAATCCATCTTACTCATTGGCATATACTCAAGCCATAGTTAGGATAATTGAGTTACTTCTGGTACCAAGTAGGCATATTCAGACTGTTTGGGGGACCAATAACCTAATGTTCTGGCTGTGTTTCACTATTTGATTGTGTCTATATGAGCAAGCCATGTTTGGTTGCAGCAGGAAGAGTGTCATCTCTAACCCTCTGTCTTTGTAAAGTTTGTCATTTACTGACTACTCTTGCAGTAATGATTCATATCCACACCTCAAGCTTCCAGGAAGCTAAGCAAACCTTCTGCTTACATAGCATGTGGTATCTCCATCATAACCATATCTGTCTGCACTGATTTCTTCTGAGAAGTTCCATAGCTCTACCAGAAAATACTTAATAGTATTTAATAATCCAGATACAACACAACTTTAAGGACTCTAGTTTCTCTCCTTTAGATATATCATACTGCCTACAGTTGAATGCCAAGTAGCTGTGTTGAACTCAGTTTTCATATTCCCCTAGATTACTCTGCCCCACCTCCACTCTCATGTCCTTAGGTCTTGGGATTTTCTCAGCAGAAGTTGTTATACTCCACATTCTGTCACCACTGACAGCAGCTCAGGGACCCTCTACAGACCTTCTTGAAACCAAACACCAGAACAAGAAGCTGGGAATTAGACCTCTCTCCATAGGGTTTGTAAGGGAAAAGGGTGTATAAACTCCCAGTGAGACAATGTCTGACCAGGAAGAATAGGAGAGAGAAATAAGCTCTCAGGAAACACTGCTTCTATCCTCCCCTCTTCAAAGATGTTACGGGAAACATTCAAAGATGTTCTCAGGAAACACTGCTTCTATCCTCCCCTGTTCAAAGATGAAAACACCAGCCATGTTTTCTTGTAAAACCAGGGTCCACTCAGAAACAGCCACCTGTTGTTCACTATGCTTGTCTCTCTTTTCATTCTCTATGCCCTAGAATTTTATACCCCAAAAGGCATTAGTGTTGGTCTGCTTCTAAATTCTGCTTCTAAGACCCCTTCTGTTGCATTGCTTGCAACTGTGGTCTATTTACATAATCATTGTTTTGCCAGAACTGGTTTAATCCCCACTGGTTCGCTTTTTTCTTCTCCCCACCCCCTATCCTATGTACTTCCTCTTCCTGACATTTCCGCCTCAGGAGATATATAAGGACAGGATTGTGACTAGAGCTAGCTAGCTTGCACTGCATTCCCGCTCGTCAATAAAGATTGAACTGCGTCCCACTCAACCATGAGTCCATGGTCCTATCTCATGCCTGCGAAGCTAGACCGGCAACTGCGCCCTGAACTGGGACCAGCACACTAGCATTTAAAGCCTGCCTTAAGCTCTTTTCTAGGCAACCCAGGCTGATTACTCTGTCAATATCTAAAGGTTCCTCACTATCTTTCAGGTAATCATAATCTATTATCTTGTATACAATCTTCATACACAATTCTTCCCTCTACCCATTTGTGGAACATATGCTTGTTATCCACCACTGCTTACAGCTCCTTGTTTACTCTTATAAGTCTTAAAGTAAATCTTTTCCAAAGTCCCTCCTGCAGAAGACAGATGTAAGAGTTCATTAAGAAAATAATTATGCTCCAGACAAGAATGCTGCCAGGTTTCATCACCACTGAAGCATGATTAGCTCATGATCTCATTCTGATCCTGTTCAAGGAATAAAATGCACTCTAGTGAGTAGTGGAAAGTGCACATGTACAGACAGCTTAGAGGCAATAGGTGACACAGGGGCCAGGGAAGAAAAAAGCAAATTTGCTTAATCATGAACTTTAACAAAGCAGCTGAGGAAAAGGGTCGAGTCTCTGCCCTTCCTCAGAAAAATCATATGTAGCTAAGTTTCCATGGAAATGTGGTTCTCCCCTATGACTCAAAGTATACATATATCTGAACTGGAAATAAGTAGGATTATATCAAACCTCGTCTAGAGAGCTTTTCCTGTTGGTACCAAATGCTCCCTCATCCCAGAAGGAATTATAAGAGCAAGGTAAATCAGAGTTTGCTATGCTGTGCCAACAGAGAAGATAATTATCCCAGTGACTTATACAAGCACTTACTTCTCACTGTCCCAAAAGTCCATCAGATGCAGTTGGGATTTGTTTCCATGTTATCCTCACTTTCGAGAAAACCATTCCCAAACCATCATCAGTTAACTTGGCAGGTAAAAGAAAAGATCACCAGATGACTGTACCAATGTGTCCTGGAGCTCTGCTTCTCCAGAGCTCTGCCCACTAGGAAAAGAGAGAGACAGGCTGGGAGTATGGATTAACCAGTCAGTGCCCATGTTCAGTGGGGAAGCAATTACAGAAGCCAGACCTTTCACCTTCTGTACCCCATACTGACCCTGGGTACATACTCCCAGGGGATTAAAGAATACGAAAGCTATCAGAAAAGGGGATGTGATATGGAGTTCTGGTGGTGGGAATTTTACCCCTGTTATCCATCCTATGGTCTTGTCAGTGTTTCCATTTTATAAATAAATTAATTATTTAAAAAAGGAACTGAAAAAGCAAGAGAGAGAGAGAGAGAGAGATCGCAGTGACTCCTGAAAATTCAACTGTGAGTATAACACAGTTATCTCCACTCATGTTTTAGTTTTTATTTGTTTACTTATTTATTTATTGGATAGAGACAGAGAGAAATCGAGAGGAGTGGGGGAGATAGAGTGGGAGAGAAAGGGAGATACCTGCAGCCTTACTTCACCAATTGTGAAGCTTTCCCCCTATAGGCAGGGACCAGGGGCTTGAACCTGGGACCTTGTGCACTGTAATGTTTGTGCTTAACCAGGTACACCACAACCTGGCCCCCTACATTTTAGTTTTAGAAAGCAAACCAGATGGTCAAAGTTCATGTCAAAGGGCTGGGGGGAATAAGGTGAGTTCAGTCTACCAGATATACTAAAATCAGAGTCTTGGAATATTTGCTTTCAGTCCTAATGACCATGGTTATCCATACCACCAAAGAAGGAAATACACCCTGAGAAAGGATGGTCAGTAGGGCCAATGTTATTTCTTATTTCCATTTTGATATTACAGAGAGAAATTGACAACAGAAGTGAAAGTGATACCTGCAGCATTGTTTTACCAGTCATGAAGCTTCCCCTGCAGGTTGGGGCCAGGGTCTTGAACCCAGGCCCTCGTCCTTGCACATGGTAACGTATATACTCAACTAGGTGCACCACCTCACAGCCCAAGGAGGGCATTTTGTTTCAAGTGCAGCTTGCCCTCTCTGAGGTCATAGTAGATGTTGGGGTGTTCCCAGATATTGGAGGGTAGTACATCATATGGATACAGCATACACACACACACACACACACACGCACACGCACATGCACACGCACATACCCACACACTCCTCGGATCATTCAGACTAATTGTACAAATGTTTACTTAATAGCCACCAAACTTGTATGAAGGAGAAGCTTTGGGGCCTTCTTTGTGTTGATCAGAGTGGAATTGAAGCCCAAGAGAAGTAGAAGGTTTCCAGCTGTGTCTTATGGAAGAAAACTCTTCAGAATCAGTACCCATGTTCTCCTCTATCATCAATAACTTCCTTCTCTTGTTACATACAGAGTCAGTTCAGGTAGTGGATGGAGTCCCTAATGGTTTGCTACCCTGAGTCCATTGCATCCAGATGCATCAGTCTGCTCTGGGAACCTTAGCATATGCAATCCCCACCTTCTCCACAGCAAACATCACATCATCTCCAGAAATGGCTTGTTTTCTGTAGCTCTTCTTAGAAAAAGATATTTTCCAGAGGGTTCCTGGAAATAGCACTTATAAATTGAAGTTTAAAGATATGAAATTTCTAGTATTTCTTCTCTAGGCTTTTAAAAGACCACATCTTTAGAAGCAGTTTTTGTATCTATGGAGTGCGAAGCAGTGACTTCTGTTGGGCAAGAGACTGAAGCAGAACTTTTGTTTATTTTAAGAGAGAAACAAGCCATAAAGAGTTTTGACGTACAGGGCCTAAGAAGTCAGGCTACTGGACGTATTTTTCTCATTTTATAAAGCTGACTTTCTTTCTTCTCCAACCCCATTGAATGGGGCAAAGGGAAAAGCACATTTCTCACTTTCTCCTCTGAGCTTGCTCCCCTTTAAGCAGTCCCTGTGTTCAAAGGTGAATGCATTCGCATCACCAAGCCCCCCAATGGTCTTGCCTCTCTACCCCCCACCTCTTAGACCCTCTTTGGTGCTTGGAAAGCAGGCAGGATTTAATGAGATGAGTCCCCCTTGGAGATGCCTCTTCCCTCTAGGAATTCTGTAAGTGCTTTATATAGGACAGTAATAGGATGGTGCAGCCAGACACGCTGACTCACACACACTAACTGTTGCTCCCCCTGGGAAGGAGAAGTAGGTAGCTGAGGGATAAGGCCATTAGGACTGACTGCATTGTGAGCTGGTAGTCCCTGAAGCCACTTTCCTTGCCTGTTATGCTATAAGCATGAAAGAAAGTCAGTGAACAGCTGATCACAACAGACTTCCCGGTGGGATATGGAATTATCCATGAGCAGACTGAAAAGTAATGGACAGCAAGTGATGTAGTAGTGAGATCATTGCTCAACAGAGGCTGGGAGCATTGAGCCCAAGAAGCTCTGAGGTGCTGCTGAGGGGTAATGAGTGAGAATCAGCTGTGTGGTCCCACATAGGAGACTTGCCAGCTCCTGTTACTAAAAGGAACCCAGGGGACCTTCTAGGTGGCCTTAGCAACCACTCTCAGAACTCTGGGAGACATGGAGTGAACAAGGCTCCCATCTCATTATGAGCAGGATAATGTCCACATTACCCTGGACACTATGCTGTCTTTTTCTCTGCTCCCTGGGTCCCTTCACTCTTGTGATATGAATTCCTAGATTTCTGGCTTCCTTTTTGACTCCAGACTTTAGTTGTATTTGGGTCTCAGCCTGTGTTGCATTATTTTTCCCGAGAATGTCATGAGATCAATAAGCCAAGGACAGGAGAGGTTAAAGTCATGAGTAATATTAGAATGGGAATAAAGGACAGCATGATTGGTGTCTTCTAATATCTCCTTATCAATTACACACATTAGAAATCCTATCCAAAAAATTGAGTGATTTTAAGATATGTCCACAATTTTTTCGGGGATACTCCCCCCATTCTGAGCTAGAAATTAGTTTCCCTACACTTGAGTGTAGACAGGGCTTGGTGACTTGCTTCTAACACAAAATAGAATAATGCACACACCGTGTATGACTTTGGAGACTAGATGATAAAGAGTTCTGTGGTTTACTACTGCTTGTTTTTTGCTGCTCCTTCACTTAAATCATTCATGTGAGGAGAAGTAACACCAATGAGGACCATAAGCATTCCGTGAAGTGTGCCGCACAATGAGGAAATGAGATCTCTTGCCAGCAGGCCTGCTAGTCTGCCATCATGGACGGAGATTATCTAGTCCCAATTAAACCTTCAATGCCGATAATGCAAGTCAACATTCTAACTGCAGCCTCACAGGAGATCCTGAGAGAGTTCATCCATATAGGCCACTCCCAAATTCCTGAACCCCAGAGAGTATAAAATGGTTTGTTTGTTGTTTTAAGTCACCAAACTGGGGGGGGGGTACTTTGTTACACAGTAATACTTACACAGTAATTAACTAAGATAATCAGGAGTATCGTCATTATGACACAGACATTGGTCTGAAGGAACAAATAAGCAGTACCAATAAAAAGTGCAAGATCTGTGGCAATGTCCCTGTGTAGGTGCCGTAGTTCATTAGCACCTCAACAATCTGAAGAGCATGAAAATGAGCAAAAAGCTTTCCACTCAGTGTTTATCCTACCAAAGTGCAGCTGTTACTTTCAGGCATCTCAAGCTTTGTTCCTATGTGTTCTTCCTTGGACCAGTGAAAAGTTCCTTAATTCAATGTTATATGTAAAGACATGGTTATCTATATTGATGTTATCATTTCTTTTTTTAAGATATTTTAAATATATGTTTTCCTAGTCTGGATTTCAGAGATCTTAGATTGCAACATTGAAGCAGAAGAGAGAGAGAGAGAACAGAGATGAGAGAAGAAGGGATAAAAATGAGTACAAGTGATAACCGTGGTTTATATTAACTTGACGGTGGAATATATAAAAAGCAAGGGAATCTCATATTCCAGCAGCTAGAGAAAAGGTGTCCTCCTGCAGTGTGAGATTTTATGAATTTTGTCCCTAAGCTTTTCATATCCACCTTGATTTATTAGCCTTTCTCAGTATTATATCTTGTAAACCTGCCAGAAGAGCACAGTAGAATGAAACATCTGGCAAATTTTCCCAGATCCTATTATGAAATACCTTCAATGTTCAATTCAATGAAAAGTAAACAAGTCATTGTCTTCCACAGAAGTGATCCACTTTGCTGTCAAAGCCCATGGGCCACAGGCAGTGAAGGCTTCTGAGTCCCTCCTCTGGCAGATGGGGCCCTTCCTTTCTGAATCTGGGTTAGCTGGAAGGGTCAGGTAGCTCCTGGATGTTTCATCTAAACAAATACAGCTGCTAGCTCAGTCAGGTGGCTATTTGTTAATTTCCAAGTGATATGCTTTGCGATATTAAGGGGTCACTTATGAATTGAATCAGCATGTAGTAACTGCTTAATTTCTGCAAAAAAAAATGTCTAATTTGATTCCATTCCAGTTTTCTAACACACATACTCTCACACTGCTATACAAAAAGAAAAAAAAAGAAAAAGAAAAAGATAATATAGATAATATGGCCACTTACAGCTCTTTGTAATATCACATAACCAGATTCTTTCTCAAAGGAGATGAATTCCAGCAGATCTTTCCAACTTTGGTTTGTCCTGAAGTTGAATTAAAATGTTCAGTACTTTTGAAATTGTTGTATTCGTTAATTCAACAACAAAAACAAAACAATGCTAAATTACCAGAAAAGAGATGATCATAGTATGTTTCCAGGATTTTTTTTTTTCCAATAAGGCAACTTTGCTGTAGAAACATATAGTGATACTTGAGTGACAAGAAGAACTAAACTGGAAGGACTTGAGACAGCCACTTTCCAGCTGCCCAATACACTGCATCTCACCAAGAGACTGAATGACTTGGAAGAAGATGAGTCTCTAGTAGCCTACATGGAGAGACTGAGGTTGAATGTGCAGAAGAAATCTGGTTAGTGTTTCATGGGAGTGACATGGGTGTGCTATAAACAATTCACATCTGGGGGTGGGAGGAGGGAAGAAAAATAAACAGCTCTAAAATTAGTGAGAATTGGCTTGATGTTAAAAATCACCACCACAAGCCCAAGGTTGACTTAGAAACTTAGAAATGACCCAAGACAGAACATTTGAGCTGCTGCTAGCATCTGCCCTATTTGAATTACTTAAGATTGTATTTTGGTGGTCTAAAAAACGGAGAAAGCCTTCTTTCAAAAACATGAGCACTGGCTCCTTTGGATCATCTTCCAGAAGAATTCACCAAGAACAGTAGCTGGGATAATAGCTCAACTGACTGAACAGCAGATTTGATTTCTTGGGGTCTCCTGTTTGATACCTGGTGCTGCAGCATTTATCAGAGTGGTGCCCTGGTTCTCTCTCTCTCTCTCTCTCTCTCTTTCTCTACCTATCTCTCTGTCTCATACAAAGTTCTTTCTCTCATATATAGCAAATAAAATTAGCCTTTTAAAAATGGAGACTACTGTGCAGTCCTTTTTATTATTTTCAAAATAGTAACAAGCATAGATGTGGGAACATGATGATCATTCAGTACATGCTGAAATGAAAAGATGAAGTAGTTTCTGTCATTTTTGCATCATAGCTATGCTAGCTGTGCACTCCTCATCTTTCCTTTTCCTTTCAAAGCTGAATGAAGGTAGAAAAAGGCTCCAACATTTTCCTAAATCACCTTTCTTGAAACAAATGAGCCAGCTGGAAGCCCTCAAATCTGAGGTCTCTGGCAATATTGTTCCTGTAATTTCTCTCTTTTTCTCATTTTGATTTCACCTTAATAAGCATTAATTCTATTAATGTTTCCACCCAGGGAAGCCAAAGAAGGGGAGAAGGAACACAGTCTACATTTTGCCTCTGCTTTTCCCAGGGAGCCAAATTATGTTATTTTTGTAAAAGCATCCCTCCCCTAGTCCTCTCCACAGCCCCAGCCTTGGCTCCTGTCTGTGGGTGGAGCATGGAGCAGCATGGGGGCTGCTTATCCTGGCAGGGATCTGTTGGTGGGCTTTTAAAATTGCCCCTAGCTGAGCTGAATATCCGCAGTGCTTGTACCACTTTGTAAAAAAAAAAAAAAAAGAGTCATGCACTGATGGAGAATGTGCCAGTGGGCCTTTTCATTTTCACCTCTAGTTTCTTGATTGCTTACTGGGGTAGAAAGACAGTAGATTTGCAAACTCAGGACTTCACCTGTCCCAAGCCCAAGCTTGGCTTTTGGTGACTATGTGCAAGGACCTGCACAAGGAGCCAGTTGGAGCAACTGTCCTGCTCTTTATCTGCAGAGGGGATGCTTCACTAGTGGTGAAGCAGGTTTGCAGGTGTCTTTCTTTTCTTTCTCCCTTTCTATCTCTCCCTCCCCTCTCAATTTCTCTCTGTCCAATGAAGTAAAAAGAAAAAAAAGGCAGGAAGGGGGGAGAAAAGATGGCCACCAGTAGCCATGATTCATAGTATTGGTACCAAGCTGCAGTGATAATCCTGGAAGTGAAAGAAAAAAAAAACTGTAGCAAGTGGAACTGAATATTGTTTTTTTAATTGGCATGATAGAATTTGGCAAAGAATCTGACCCCTTGGAGACCAGGCTCAGCAGCAACCTGTACACACTACCAGGGGAATTAACCAAGGCTGGTTTTAGAAGTTCTGACTTATAGGTGTCTCTGCATCCTGGTCATTCAGTAGGCATACTTTCTCAACTCCCTCTCTCCTCCAACCTCCTCCAATCTCCTTGGCTGTGTAGCAATTAGCAGCCCTAGTGGTGCAGGGGCTGTCACTCAACACTTCCATGCCAGTCAAAGAATGTAGGAGGTGGCAATGATTTATTCGTTCCATGGATATGAGTAAACAGGTCAAACCACTTTTGTTATTGTTTTTTAAAGGCTAGGAATAAAAACCATTACTCCTGAAGCACCATTAAGCTTGGATAAAATGATTGGTGGAAAACGTTAATGGAGAGGGAGGGCATCAGGCTGTTTTCTGTTCTTTTCCCTTGTCTAGTCCAAAACTCTACCTGAGATCATCTGTTGATATAATGTTCCATCATTATACCAGACAAAACGTTACCTTTTCATTGTCCCAAGAATCAATTTAATGGCTTCATTTTGATCTTTAATTTTTAATTATTTCTAAAAGGTTTTCTGTAGTTTTAAATTTTGTCAATTCCTTTTATTGTTATCAAACAGGATGTACAGACTGATAACAAATTCTGATAAATGGATACACCTGTGCAATCACTACCCTAATTAAAACACAGATTTTTCCCATCATTCCGTGAAGGTGCCTGCATTTCTTCCTAGTTCCTTCCAATCCCATCCTCTCCTTACAAAGCAGAGCACTGGGTTAAACACAAGGACCCGCTTTAGGATCCTCATTTGAGGATCATTCAGTTCCTCACTTGCAGGAGGGGGGTCAGTTCACAAGTGGTGAAGCAGGTCTGCAGATGTCTATCTCTCTCTTCCCCTCCTCTCTCAATTTATCTTTGTCCTAGCCAATAGAATGGAAAAAATGGCTGCCAGGAGCAGTGGATTCCTAGTGCTGGCACTGAGCCCCAGTGATAACCTTAGAGGCAAAAACAAACAAACAAGCAGCCACTGCTCTCATTTCAGAGGGTTAGTTTTCTTCTTCCTGAACATCATGTAAATAGAAGTATAGGGAGCATAACCTTTGGGGACTGATTTTTCACTCAACAGGCTTTAAAAATTCACTCCTGTTGTTGTATATATAGATGATTAGTTCATTTTTATTGCCAAGTTATGTGCTATTGTCCAAATGCATCATGATTTGTATACTTCAGCTGATGGACACTTGGAGAGTTTCCCATTTGGGCCTTGTGTGAATAAAGCTGCTGTAAAAATTGTGTAAATCTTTTTATGGGTATGTTTTCATTTCTCTTGGCTAGGAGATCATTGGGTAGTTGTGAGCTTAACAGTATAAGGAACTGCCAAACAGTTTTCCTAAGTGGTTACAACATTATTTATTTATT
Organism: Erinaceus europaeus; assembly: GCF_950295315.1. Classification (NCBI taxonomy): domain Eukaryota; kingdom Metazoa; phylum Chordata; class Mammalia; order Eulipotyphla; family Erinaceidae; genus Erinaceus; species Erinaceus europaeus. The sequence goes on from NC_080177.1 coordinate 16,180,291, forward strand.
TATTTATTTCATTTCTATCAACAGTGTGAGAATTCCAGTGGTTCCACATCTTAGGCAGTTTCTGATTTCAGCCATTCCGGTTGATGTGAAATAACATTATATTGTGGTTTCAGTGTCCATTTTCCTGGAGAAAATGATGTTGTTTTTCCCCACATGGCTATTGGTCACTTGCATCTCTTCCTTTGAAAAAAGTTGATTTGAATATTTTCCTGCTTTGTTACTGTATTGCTTTTTTATTGTTTATTTGTAGAAGCTTTTAAAGACTCTAGATACAGGTTCTTTACCATATTATAAGTGAATTCTCCAGTATGTAGCTTACCTTTTTCTTTTAAAAAATGCTTTTTAAATACTTATATTTATTAAATAAATAAATTATTTCCAAAATAGCCCTTACATGGATACTTTTTTAGTATTTATTTATTTATTTATTTAATTTTTATTTATAAAAAGGAAACACTGACAAAAACCATAGGATAAGAGGTGTACAACTGCACACAATTCCCTCTGCCAGACCTCTGTATCCCATCCCCTCCCCTGATAACTTTCCTACTCTTTAACCCTCTGTGAGTATGAACTCAGGGTCAGTATGGGATGCAGAAGGTGGAGGGTCTGGCCTCTGTAATTGCTTCCCCGCTAAACATAGGCATTGACAGGTCGATCCATACTCCCAGCCTGTCTCTCTCTTTCCCTAGTGGGCAGGGCTCTGGGGAAGTAAGGCTCCGGGATACATTGGTGGGATCATCTGCCCAGGGAAGTCCGAGTGGCATCATGTTAGCATCTGGAACCCGGTGGATGAAAAAAGAGTTAACATATAGAGCCAAAAAAAAATTGTTGACTAATGAACCTAAAAGCTGGAGTAGTGCAGATAAAGAATTGGGGGGGGGTGTCACTGTTTGTAGATAGTTAGTAGTCCTATTTTAGTTATATGCCAAAGAACCCCATGACTATATTAGTTTTTTTTTGTTGTTGTTGTTGTTTGTATTATTTTGTTTTTTCTTCCTGAGCCTGACATCTGATATGCAGGTAGATCCAAGTTATTGTCTGGGGAGATGATGTCATGTCTGGAAAAAGGACCATAAAGCTGGTCCATAAAGCTGGGAAGAGAGTAGCTCCCAAATATCAGAACGGTGTATAAATACTGTTGACTGTAAACTCTATTGATTTAATCTGATCTGAGGCCCATATTCAGCTTAAGAGCCTATGTGACCTCTGCATCCCTGTAGATCTGAGCTCACATTCTGTTGTAATGAGTAGGAACGTTCCAAGCTGCTCTGATTTCAGGACCCATCTTCCTCAGATGGAACATAAAGCATGTTGTCCAGCCAATGCTTTTTAATAAAAAAAAGTTTTAAAATTTAATAATGTGATAATGTGCATTCATTTTTATTTCTCTATGAAATTTTTGTTCAACTTTTTTGGGGTAACTTCTTCACTGAAACATTTTTTAAAGAACATTTTCTAAGTGTTCCAATGATAAAAATTTTCCTGACCAGCTACGTTTCAGGCTACTAACTTGTTCACAACTGGCTCACAGAATTTCTATTTAACAAACAATTCTCATGATTCTCTCCAGCACACAAGTGCTCATGAAGAATATTTGTTATAGTTCTAGATACTACTATGATTCCATCCTGATTTCCCTGGGTGGGGGGGACCTCATCAATGCTTCCTGGACGCTCACCTTCCCAGAGCCCTACTCCACTAGGGAAAGATAGAAACATGCTGGGGGTATGGATTTACCTGCCAACACCCATGTCCAGCAGAGAAGCAATTATAGAAGCCAGAACTTCTGCACTTCCCATAGGGGAAGTAAACCAGAGGGCTCTGTACCCACACTTCACCAAGACCTGAAGTATTTGTCACCAGGAATGTAATTTTTATACCATCTATGAAAGGGAGGCAAATCTGGAAAATACCAGAGAAAGTCTGTTGTATGCTTTACATTGGGTTCTAGTTCTCCCCCGCCAAGAGAATTGGATCAGTCCAGTTAGTTTCGAGGGCCCGCTTGGCCGTGCCCCTAGGAACCCCACCAGAGTTCAGAGGGTTCCAGAGTGGCAGAGTTAGAGAGAGTGCTTGCACCGCTGCAAAGAGACAGCAGAGTTCTGTTTGGTGATTAGTTTGTCTTAGTTTATGAATCGTTGTTCCTGAATAAAGAAATACAGCTTCCCTGTCCAGCCATTGTCTCCGCGTCTCTGTTACCCGCCCGTGAAGCTAGCCCGGCCAGCTAGAGCCCCCGAAATTTTAACAACAAAAGTCAGGCACTGTTTCTCTTATCTGAGAGAAAAGAGGAAAAAAGGAAAGACACCCAGAAGTTGTAATAGACGTAGGGGGTGACATAAAAAAGAAGTGAAGGCAGAACTATTGATAGAATGGGGAAAATGTGTATTTATGTCTATGTCTATCATCTATATCTATATCATCTATAGTTACACAATCAGCTCATTATCAGTGACCTTGGGAAAACTACTGCAATTTCCAATGGAGGGAGTGGGAACAGAGAAGTCTGGTGGTAGGAACTGTATAGAATTATACCCTTTTTACCTTACAACTTTGTGAATCAATATTAAATCACTAATATAAATAAATTAAAATAAAAATTGGAAATGCACAAAATTAAAAAAATATTTTTATTAAATCAATACTTAGAAGACAATACCCAGAAATAATTGAAAATATACTAAGTTTGGGGGGTATACTTAGCCAGCCAAACTGGAGGGTCAGTGACCGTGATTGACACTAGCTTGACTTGATTTTGAACTGTGGATGATATAAAGAGAAATGGTAATGGGTCGGGTGATGGTGCACTTGGTTGAGTGAACATGTTACAATGCACAAGGACCTGAGTTCGAGTCCCTGGTCCTCACCTGCAGAGGAAAAGCTTTGCAAGTGGTGAAGCACTATTGCAGGTGTCTCTGTCTTTCTCCCTGTCACCCCCTTCCTTCTCAATTTCTGGCTATCTCTAGTCAATAAATAAATAAACATATAAAAAGATGTATTTAAAAAAATAGAAGTGGACCACAGATTGCTTCCATAAGGGACAGCATCTTGTGGGACCTCTCACGACCTTGGCTCTACCATAAAGCAATGAAGGTAGGGAGAGCCCCAGTTTCAGAAGGGAGGCTGGGTGTATCCTGCCCTGCCACTTGAAAAAGACTGGTCCTGAAATGGGTGAAGCCTGCAATGTTCCTCAGATGTGACCATGAGCTATAAGCTCAGACTAATAGGGACTTAGAGGTCACACAAGCTCTGGCACCAAATATAAATGCACATTTACATATGGGCCCTGGAGCAGGTGGATGGTGGTAAATAGTTAATATTAGCCACAATTTATTTTTTAAAGAATGGGAGCTACTCCCTTCCCTAACCCAACTTTCTAGCCCTTTTTTACACTCTGACACCATGCTCTCAGACAATATGTCCATCCAACCTCAGGCTAGCTACCAAACTCAAGCAAAACTATTACAGTTGTGTGCCCTCAGGAACATGCTTAGAATGGTTCCCCTAGCTTTCTTCTACCCTGAAATCCCTAATCTCAGCTGCTCTGATCCTACTTTCTGGTTCCTGTTCATTAACCATCTTGTCTCAACTTAGGTCATGCCACCTTCCAGACACCAGGCTGCAGATGCTACCATGACTCCAGTCTGACTTTTCTGAGCAGATGACCTCACCAATGTCCTAGACTCTTGCCATCTCCAGTGCTCTGGTCCACAAGGGAAAGATAGAAGCAGGCTGGGGGTATGGATCTACCTGTCAACATCCATGTTCAGTGAAGATGCAGCTACAGAAGACAGAACTCCTACCTTCTGCTCCCCATAAACAACCTTGATCCATACTCCCGGCTGGGGAGAAGTGATAGGCTGAAGATAAGAGGACTCTGCACTCCAGCTCCATCAGCACCCAGAGAGAGAGAAGGAAAAGGAGAGGGACACATGGAGGTAGTTCAGATGTCATGAGTGGTTCAGAGGGGAAGAGAGGATTGATTCAGGAAAAGAAGGGGCAACTTTGTATAAATGTGGACAGACAGTTGTAGAGAAAATGGCTGGCCCATGTCTACAATGTTAGGGAAACTGTGGTGGATTTCAGTAGGAAGTGTGAAGATTCAGAACTCTAGTGGTGGGAATGGTGTGGATTCAAACCCCTGTCGGTATGTAATTCTGTAATATCAAAATATAAAAAGTAAATAAATAAATTAGCCAATATACATGAAGAAAATAGAAGTGGCGATACAATAGATGCCAGGGCTAAAAACAAAGTAAAAGGAGGGACTCACTATTCAGTCAAGCTGGTTTAGGAGCAATGGCTCCTCTCCTGACATTCCAAGTATTAGGGCGATCAAAAGGCAATTTTTTCCCCCAAAGGGAGCAGAATAGAAACCAGTAGGGAGTGATTCATGGAAAAACCCAACACTCAGGGACACACCTTTCCCTAGTGAGTTCACTTTGCAGTGGGAATGAAACGTGAAACAGGGAAAGTCAATGAGATACACAATGAACAAGCTTCACCCACAGATGCTGCAGCTAGGTGGAATGCTTGATGAGGTGACACAGGCAGTGGCCATGGAATCCAGATGTTTAAGTTGTAAGGGTCTCATAGATTATTCTTTCATCAAAAAGATAAGCAAGATGGGGTTAGGGGGTAGCGCAGCGGGTTAAGTGCTTGCGGTGCAAAGTGCAGGGACCAATGTAAGGATCCTGGTTAGAGCGACCAGCTCCTAACCTGCAGGGGGGTCGCTTCACAGGTGGTGAAGCAGCTCTGCAGGGGTCTATATTTATCTCCCCCCCTCTGGCTTCCCCTCCGTTTCTCTCTGTCCTATCCAACAACAATGACATCAATAACAACAATAATAATAACCATAAAAATGATAAAACAAGGGCAACTAAAGGGGGAAAAATAGCCTCCAGGAGCAGTGAATTTGTGGTGCAGGCACCGAGTCCCAGCAATAACCCTGGAGGCAAAACAAAAACAAACAAACAAATACAATTTTAAAAAAAGATAAGCAAAATTAATAGTTACCCCAGTCACAGTAGTAAGTAAAAGGAGGCATTTCATAGCGATCACTCTATGAAGAATTTTCATTTGAGAGTAGAAAACCTGAAGGTTCAAGGGTTGGGCAGTGATGCACTCAGTTAAGCACATATATTACCAAGCACAAGGACCTGCATTGGAGCCCCTGATCCCCACCTGCTCCAGAAGCAATGAAGCAGGACTGCAGGTATCTTTCTCTCCCTCTGTCTTTCTGTCTCCCCTAACATGCCTCTGTCTTATTTAATTGAAAAAAAGGAAAAATGGCTGTGGAAACAATATGTTGGTAATGCTGGCACCAAGCCCCAGCAATACCCTGGTGATAGTACAAGGGGAGAGAGAGAGAGAGAGAGAGAGAGAGAGGAAGGAAACCTGGTGGTTCACAGCTTACATGATTTTCTGTAGCAGTCATAATAGAAATAGAGCCAGAAGAACTCACTTTAAAATCTTCTTTCAAGTTTAGGCTTTGATCAGTTACAAACTGAGGTTTAGAAGTTCATCATATATATGTGTGTGTCTGTGTAATCAATATTATTTATTTCGTTGGACATACAGTATATGCAATGTGCATATTTAACTTAGGTTCAATACATATAACAATAAAACAAACAAAGTTACAGTTGCCACCAAGCTTATACAATAAAACCGCTTCTAATCTATTACTTGGCAGCCATGGCTGGCACCATTTCCCTCTCTCCCCCCATTCATTGAGAAAACTTATCTTTGTTTCAGACTCGGGCAGTTTTCTTAAATTTCCTGCCTGCTTAGCTATGAACTAATAGAAGCTCTTATTGTTTTGTAATTTATCCTGTAGTTTTATGTGTACTGTGGTGGGAGAGGTTTCTCTGTACCATAGGTATGCTACATTTCCAGAAAATCCATGTGATTTTTATTATCACTAAATAACAGGCTTGAGGGGCACAGGCTGACCAGGATGATGAACCTTCCTGGCTTCTTGGGAGCCTCACTCAGAGATTCATCCACCTCTGCAGCTGAGCAAACAATGGGATGAGTGACCTTGTGCATATACACTCCCTAATTATCAGCTGACTGCATGAGTGCTCAAAGCATGCCAGGGCTGATCATGAGCAGAGAACTGATGTTCATGTTGGCCACTGACTTTGACAAGTCACACACAGTTGGAACTGTGGGTACCACTTTTTCTTGTGTATTCTTTGCACAACAAGAAGATGAGGGGTACAATTTTGCAATTCAGTCCTTTTTGGTTCCTGAGTCATGTATTTTTCCTTTGGATATTTGTTTTGTTCATCTATCCTTCCAAAGATTACCTGCTAGAGAAGTCATTCAAAGTAAAGTAGAAGGGGAAAATAGCTTTCTCCTTGCCCCTCCCTTGTGATGTCAGGTTAGTGCCTGCCCATAGACCAATGCAGCAGCAGTCAAGTGACTCCAGGGGTTAGGTGACAAGAAGCAGGACAGAGGGTGGTGATGAGTGAGTCAGAGGCCCAGGCCTGGTACAGTGAGGGTGCAAGGACTTCTTCTTTCATCTTCAGCCAATTTAACCACAAATATCATGTGTGTGAAAACAGTCTAATGTCCAGCTGTGGGTAAATTAAGCATGATTAATTATGGATGATGCAGATTTTGAAAACAGTGTTAAAATTTTGTGATTATATGAGAAGATATTGAAAGCTGGATATTAAGTAAAAATTGGAAAGTATTACATATAGCTTCAAATTATTTTAGAAAACTAAGTGTGGAAATATTGTGTGTAATTTCAAATTATAAACTATACAAACCGGAGGGTGCAAATAAAAATAAACATTCTGTTTTGATACAAGTGATTTTTTTTGCCTTTTCTTATTTACATACTATTTGTTCTAGCAAATTACCAGCACATCCTCACAGACCCCTGCAAGCGTCAACCCGGCTTTGACCTAGTACGTTATGATTGGGCCCTCCTCAATCGCTATCGAACAGGCCATGGCCGGTGCGCTGCTATGTTCCATCGCTGGGGAGCCAGAGACGACCCGAACTGCCCCTGCAGCTACAGACAGACTATGACCCACATAGTCAACGACTGCCACCTCTCCAGATTCAAAGGAGGTCTCGAAACTTTACATCAGGCTCAACCTGACACTGTTGACTGGCTACGGAAGAAGGGCAAACGCTAGAAGAAGAATCAGCACATCTATCAACATCAGCTACTTAAAAAATGATTTATTTATTACTGAAAGACAGAACCAGATTATTGTTCTGGCACATGCAATGCTGGGGATTGCTGGGATCTCACACATGACATTCTAAATTTATCTACTAATTCTCTATCAGGGTAAAAAAAAAAAAAAGAAAAAGCTAGCCTTCTTCATAATCTGGAATATGTTTTGTTCCTGAATTATTACTGGGGTAGAAATGGTGGTTTCCCAAATCCGTCATGCCTTCTATTATTAATTGACTCTTTATCTTATGAAAGATATTTCTCTTTCCACTCAATAATTTATTCATCCATTTGTTTATATCACTGTGGGCTCATGACTTCCTATTTTATTCAATTTATTGTATCTATTTTCTTGTTCTTTATTTTGATGCTTGGGTTGTCCAAGTTTAATCAGAAGAATTTCCTAGATAAGTCTAGGCATGTCATCACCACTTTGATCAGGTTCTTTTCATTATGAGTTCCAGAGACTCACCTTGTTCTTTGCAAGGACTGGGGGATAAGTTTGTGTGTGTGTGTGTTTGTATCAGTCATAAATACACACACACACATATACACACTGTATGCACATATGTATATTCACTGATACTTCCAATCCAACACTACAAAGTATATCAGTTGTCCCCCCCGCTTCCATGTCTGCACATTCCTTTCAGGACAATAAGATTTGTGACTCCCAGCACCTCCATCTCTCTGTATGTAACCAATCTCCTGACACCTCCTGGATTCCCACATGCCGACCTTATTTGGAGCTACCTTTTACAGAAAAAGTACATATTTTAATAAAATAAGGAAAGAAACCATCACTTTTTAAGAAAAGAAGAAGAGCAAATGAGCAATGCTTCAAGATCTTATCGAAACCACATTTGTTCTTTCAATCCCTCTGAATTTATAAAATTGATTATTTATAATTATGAGATTATTTAAAAAATATATTGTTGTCTTTATTTATTGAATAGAGACATCCAGAAGTCAAGATGGTAGGAAAAGATAAAGAGGGAGAGAGAAAGAGAGATGCCTACAGCACTGCTTCCCCACCTGAAAAGCTTTCCTCCTGCAGGTGGGGACCAGGGGCTTGAACATGGGTCCTGGCACACTGTATCATGTGCACTCAACCAGGTGGGCCACCACCCAGCCCCTACATTTATGAGATTCTTCTACCTAATTTTTCACTAAAATAATATAGTAATTTTAAATATATCTATTCATTTTAATAAAATCACATAAAATAAAATAATTATAATAATTAAAATCTTTTATTATTTTGCTCTGATTATTTATACTTCTTTATTAGAATAGGCAGTAATACGATAGCCAGTTTAGTCCAATGAATGGAGTATTTTTTTATTTTGATCAAAATGGTTATATTATATAACACAGATACAGCTATTGTTCATGTTATTGTCCCTAAGTAGTTGAATAAATGAATGGTACTCTCAGGGATCTAGGTTTGTAGAGATTCTGTTTCTAAGTCTATTAGCATGATTTCTGTAGTTGTAAGAAGAGATAGCAATGAATTGTACGCTAACGTTGAAATTCCTACCAAAGGTTGAAACATTGTTTTTGCTCACCTTTCATTGGCTGGTACTTACCATGCTATGATACTTCCCAAGAAATGGAGGACAGTCCCAGCAGGTGTTTTTACAGAGGGAAAAATGAAATAATCTGGAAAGAGCACTAAGGACTCTCGTAGCATCTTTTTGACACGGGACATCAAGGCCTTTTATTGCCAGTATGATCTGGTATCTTCTATTTACTTATCTGCAAGATAGAAAAAACGAGCTCACATGACCATTATAAAATATATGTATTTAAAGAGCAATAAAATTGTAACCACGGGAGCAGCTCAGTGTTCCCCCACCACGTTCTCAAGAGACTCTGAGTTCCATTCTCAGCACCCTATATGCCAGACTGGTGTTCTAGTTCTATCTTTCATATAAAATATGAATACGCATTTTTTTCAAATAATAAATGTGCTCAATGAAATATAAATGGTATAAGAAGTATGGAAGCATCATAACTATTACAAGAGAGAGTAATCCCCCTCCCCAAAGGCAGATAACTTTCCTGGGAGCTGTGTGGCCCAGTGAATTCCATATTCCAGATTATGAAGAAAGCTAGCTTTTTCTTTTTTTTTCCCTGATAGAAAATTAGTAGATAAACTCTAGAATGTCATGTGTGAGGTCCCAGGTTCAATCCCCAGCATTGCATGTGCCAGAGTAATGATCTGGTTCTGTCTTTCAGTAATAAATAAATCATTTTTTTAAGTAGCTGATGTTGATAGATGTGCTGGTAATTTGCTAGAACAAATAGTATGTAAATAAGAAAAGGCAAAAAAAATCACTTGTATCAAAACAGAATGTTTATTTTTATATGCACCCTCCAGTTTGTATAGTTTATAATATGAAATTGCACATAATATTTCCACACTTAGTTTTAGAAGATATGCAAATATACAAAAGGAATATACTTTAGGCATAAAGATACAGTCATGAAACTAGTCAGCCCTGGGGATATAGCATATAACATGGAAATGATGGTGACTAATCCTGTGTCATTTTAAAATTGTTAGGAGAATTGAACTTAAAATTCCTCATCATGAGAAAGAAATTACTCCTATGTATGCGGATGGAGGTTAACTAGATTTTCTGTGGTGATCATTAGCACAAACACATAACAAGCTTGAAGCTAATATGTTATATGTACTCATATCTCAATGAAAACACCCAACTAGACATTTATGAGTATTGGAAGCATGCACAGCTCTTAGCAGGAAAGGGACAGGGTAAGGTTAAGGGCACCAGAGGTCAAGAGAAACTGTGTTGCATGCAACTAGTCAGACAGCAGTGCCTCCCCCCCCACCATGAGAAAGGGAGAAAGGTTAGAGCAGAAGTCAGTTGAGGGGTGAGTAGATCCTGGGGGGGTGCAGGAATCTCGAAGAAAGAAAAAGACAAAGGGTGGGAGGGGGTCCTGAAAAGTAAAAAAAAAAAAAAAAATTAGGGAAAGAGGATAAAGAACTGAGCATAATGAAGCCAGAGCAGAGAATGGAAACAAAATTAGGTAAAAGCCAAAAATAAAAACTAAACATATGCAAAGTTTGACTAACAAAAGGTCACCTCTGGGTCTGCAGGGATATAGGCAGATTGCTGATGTTGGAAAGAGAGATCTTAGAACACTGGAATTGCTTCTATGCCTGAGAGTTCTCAGGGAGGGTTGGAAGACGGGAGACAGAAATAATCTGAGGAAGGAGAAAGCATATTCAGAAAGGCGGGAGTACACATCACAATGGATCACGACTATACTACCCTTGGTGTATTGCACTAATGTAAAGGACTCTGAGGGGTGGGGGAGTATCCCAGTCCTGGAACAAAATGGCAGCGGTGGACCTAGGTGGGGATTATCGTGTTACGTATGCAGAAGAATGAAAAATGTTACACATGTACTATTATATTTTACTGTTGACTGCAAAAAATTAATTCCCCCTCAAAGAAAAAAAATGTGAAGAAAAAAAAGATTATATTACCTCCCATATGATAGAACATAATGTTTGGAATGACTAGAACCTGATATTCATAATAGAAGAGAAAAAAATAGATCCCTTTAACATTGCATCTGAAAGACAAGAAACCTGTTCCATATCTTATTCAGTGACCAAATTGAGCATACATTGCCCAAGATAACATCCTGGCATCTGAGTGAACAAGAAGAAAGGAAAAGGCTCATCCTGTGTACCTACTTGGGAATCTTAAACTTCAGAGTTGACAACATGACTGAAAGGAACTTGCACAAAATGTCCCCAAACATGTAGGGTCACTTGTCTGGGTCTCCCCAGTACCCGGCATAGAAGTAGCAGTTCGAGTGAAAAGCGACAGGAGTACTACCATTTAGAGTGTATGCATAGCAAGGCATTTTGGAATAAAATGCTGCAGAAACTCTAGTCAGAAATGTATCACTCTTAATTGTGTATCTGAGACATCTTGAGGGAAGAAACTGTTTTAGATGATGGTGGACTATTTATTTATTTTACTTTTTACAAAGGTATAATGGCAGCTATCCTCTTCTGACAGAAAAGAGTCAGTTTCAGGAAGACTCAAGAGCCTAGGAGAGTCAGAAACTGGAAACAGAGACAAGTAGAACAGACACTAGGTGTTAGGTTAAAAAAGGGAAGATAATGTTACTGATTTAATTAGTCCTGTTGAAACTTTTGATGTTGGAGAAATGCTGGCCATTGAGGATAAATAACCAGAAGGTTCTAGACATTAGGCTGTTCTGATGTCACAATGCTCTAGTGACACCATGACAAGGGGCTGTATTAGGGCTCTCCAAAGGAACAGAATCCACAGGATATATAAAAAGAAATTTATTATAAGAAGTTGGCTCATACTGTTATGTAGGCTGGGAAGTCCCACCATCTGCTGTCAACAAGCTGGAGGCATATGAAAGCCACTGGTATAGATGTCAGTCTGAGAGAGAAGGCTTGAAGGTTAGGACCCAAGACCACCCCCACCACCCCATGGGGCAACTCCCAGTTGATCAGAAGATCAGTGCTTTGGGTTGGTAGCAGAAAGAGAGGAAGGAGGAGGATGGAAGTGATTGCTTCTCCTACTTTTTTTTTACATGTATACTCTCATTGATTTGGAAATTGCCTGCTACACTGAGAAGGGCCATCTGGTCTACTCAGTCTACAGACTTCAATACTAATCTAGTTTGGAAATGTGTTCACATACACCCATAAATCATCTTCAGCAATATCTAGGCACCATGTGATGCAGTCAGTTGACATGCCAAATTCACCATCACATGGACTGATTCAAAGAAAATGGTTCAAGGAAAAAACAAAGAAAAGACCACATTGGATCATTCTTATATTGAATTTAAAAAAGAAATTAAAAAAGCACTTCATATGTAATGAAGTACACAATATTATAAACTACAGAGAGCTTCCTTGTCATTTTATTTCTTCTTTTCTCCCTCTCTCTCTCTCTGTCTCTCTGTCTCTCTCGCTCTCTGGCATTTTACACCTATGTGACTCCACTACTCCTAGCAAACAGTTATTTCCCTCTTAATTACAGATATAGACAGAGAGGGAGAGAGCATGACCCTATGACACTGAACCCCCATTCATGAAGCATCTCCCTGGGGCTAGTATTTCCTTATGGTGCTAGAACTTTGAGTCTGGGATTTCCAGAATGGTAAAGAGTGTGCTCTAAAAAGTGAGCTATCCCCTGACTCTTGATACAGTTTTATCTAATCTTTGTTCTTAAAAAAAAGTAAATAAATAAGACAAGCTTTTATTTCTTAGTGAGTAGCTGAGGAAGTCAAACAAAGCAGGAGAATTATAAGGGCATAGCCTGATTATTTAAACAAAAGTATTTAATACTGAGTCTTACAAAACTAGAACTCAAATAAGTGGTGACAGGAAAAGCCATTGTGAGAACAAGTTTCATTAAAAACCTGAAATATTAATTGAATTCCATTCTGCAGAATTAGAGAGCTCTCAAGATGAATGAATCAATATAGAAGCCAACCTTCTCTTTCTTGTCAGAGCAGAGTTTCCACTCACTGGATCAGCTTCGTCTCGGTAAATATTCAGGGGGGATTCACTACTCTGATGGTTTGAGGAAGGCTGACTCCCCTGGAAGCCAAATTCTAGGAAGAGAGAAAACAAAAATAAAAATAAAAACAAAACAAAAAACCTCCAGGAGTTCAGAATTCCTTCAGGAATATGTGGTCTTCCTCTTAGAAAGCCTCTTAGCAGCCAGGGCCCTGAGATGCCCAGGAAGCAATCTGCATCTGTGTATTCCAAAGCTGACTTTGAACTCATATGTGCAAAGCACTGTTCTTAACACTCAGACTATGCTCCCGACCTGGAACATTGAACTGATGATCAGCAGTGATCTGTGCGGCTGAATCCTGGTGAGAAGAGGCAGGGGACAGTGAAGACCAAGATGAAGACAGAAAAGTGGCTCTTCTTGGCTAACAAACTGCACAATGAAAGCTGGAATGTTAGAAAGTGCAGAGCTTATCACTGACGTTGATTGGGAAAGAGATTTGCCTGAGTTTTGAGGCAACTGCTTTTAATTGTCTTCCAATTTAGAGTCGTTTATGTATCACCATGAGACAGGACAAAGAAAGAAGCACTTGAGGTTGCACCAGATTTTAAATTCTGTGTGCTTACATTTTCTGTCCTCCTGTATTCATAATGCTTAAATATGTCTAGTGCTTAAGAGGGGCAAGTACTAGAATTAAGCAAATTGACACCCAAAGAGTGAAAATCAATGTTAAAGACATGGCCTCTGATTTTAAAGAGTCTTTATAGGAGATAAAATAAGGGCCCACATAACCTTGTTTAAATTCTTTTAAATTATTACTTACAATAAAATATTATTGTCCAAATAATAAGTGTTATTGCTGGGATCATGTCACTTCTTACCCTCCCTCCTTCCCTTCCTTCCTTCCTTCCTTCCTTCCTTTTCTTTTCTTTTTTTTTTTTTTGTTTGCTACAGAGAGAAATTGAGAGGGAAGAGGGAAATAGGGAGAGATAAAGAGAGACACCTGCAGCACAGCTTCACTACTCTTGAAGCTTCTCACCTGGAGGTCCTGGGAGGCGGAGGCTGGAGGCTGGAGGCTTTCACGCATATCCTCATGCACGGCAATGTGTGCCCTCTACTGGGTGTGATACCTCCTAGTCCCTTTTTTTTTTTTTAATTTCTATAAGCTCAGTAACATAAATCATAATTAAAAATAATCACTTCACACCATACAATTTTTGCAGCGGTAGACTGCAAAACATTCACACAGTTTTTCACCTACATGATAACTTCTATCAAGGGATAAAATCCAGTGTTCCAGCTGAAACTGAGTTGGTTTTGTGACTTTTTTGACCCACAGAAAGTAGATATGATGATGTTCATTCTAAGTCTAAGACTCCAGGGCTCTTGAGTGAATGCTTTCTTCTTTTCCTAAAACCTAGTCACCACCATGAGGCCAAGTCCAAGACAGTATTCTAAAAAAAAAAAAAAAAAAAAAAAAAGTTCACAAAAAAGCAGCAACTTAGTTTAACAAATAAAATAAAATAAAATAAGATCAGAATTGCAAAATTACTTCTATTGTGATATCAAGCATGAGAACTAATCCAAAGAAATGACCAGCCCTTAGGCCAGGGCCTCTATTACACAAGATTTTTGCTCTGACACAAGTCCCTTGTGATGCTGGGCTGTGGATTACAATTTAGACTTGTCACTGAAATGGCCATTGGGATACAAGTAATGAAGAACCAAATCATGTAAATGCATCTATTTTAACACATGCCTAACAGACAAGGAAGAAAATACTCTCTTAGAAAGAATCCAGCCACATGGTAGGACAGAGAACTGAAACTAGTGACGGGCAATGTTTTTCTTGAGATTTTTCTTTTATATATTCCTAAAACTTAGAAGCACTCAAGTCCTATTTTTGTATGTGCTTGCTGTTGTTTTTTTTACTAGGAAATGAAGTTTAGGTGCCTGCAGGTGTTACTGAGATGCTATCATATTGGGCTGCCTCAAAAATCTTTGGGGAAGTCTGTGGCATATGAAATATCAATAAATAGCTAATCCTTTTCTACAGAAACTGGGAGGAAAACAAAAATGCAGTCTTGACTATCTCAGATTGATTGCTTTTTGCTTTATGTTCCCTACTCTCTCTGTCCCAGATGCTGGGTGACTTCTTTGTAGTTAATTATTCAAAAGAAATATGCAAGAAATGAAATGCCAGAAGAAGAAGGACATATCTACTACTGAGCATCTTGTGAAGATAACCAGCCAGTGCGTTTTCCTCCTCCTTTGGTCTATGCAGCATTTGTCTGAATGGAATAGAAAACGAGAGGGGACAAAGCTTAAGTCTGTGAGGCCAGAGAAGGTGGGATAGGGTGAGGATAGATAAGCAAGAACACGTCTCTGCAAATAAGAGTCTCATGTCACTCACTGGGATATAGTGACTTCTCCTAAATCATACATTCCTGGAAATGCTTCAAACAGAAGTCTCAGCTTGGACGGTCTATCAGAGAGCTCTGGGTAATTAGATCCAGCAATCTTGCTCAAACACATGACCATTTCTGACCTGGTTATTACATGGATTGAGCTTCCTGCATAAACAATATTAGAACAATAAAGATGATGTCTCAAAGATACTATCGCTCAGTCAAGTGTCACCCACCATTTTCTCTAAGGAGTGTTGAAAAAAATTAATTTCCTCTCTCATTATTTTGTTTATTTCTGATGCTTCAGGTGCTTACTACAAGTGACTTTCCTGCCTTGGGTTAGGTGCTGACTTTGGGATGATTTTATTTCACTATTATAAGGCATTTTGAAAGGTGCAAGGGATGACATGGGAGAACTTCAGTTTGAATCATTAAATTTCTCATTTGCAGCTTGTGTACCCAGACAGAAGAGCTCAGCTTTATTTCACCACCCTCCAGCCAGAGTCCACATGGGCAGGGAGATCATTCAGAGTCCTTGAGCTTCAGTGTGCTGGGAGGTTTTAAGTCTCTGAGACTCAGACAACTCAGAAAGTAAGATCTAGTGTGAGTTCACAGAACAATGTCTCATGGAGAGCAGGAAAAAGGGATGGAGAAAGGAATTAGGTATATGGTAATGAACTCCAGGCTTGTCTGTATAGGCTGGCTATCGTTTTGCTCAGTAGTCACTCAGAGAATGTCAGAACTAAATAGATCATAGGAAATAAACCTTGTATACACATAAATATAAAAGCAGAAACATATATACATATATTACATATATTTTACAGAGCCTGCTCAGCTATGGAAGGGAATGAAAGTTTTTATTTATTTATCTTTTTATTACCACTAGATATATCTGCATTAGGAATACACACTTTCCAGTGGCCATTTTTCTTCTTCTTCTTTTTAGATAATAGATATACCCACAGCTCTGCTTCACAACTTATAAGACATCCTCCCTCAAGGTAAGAAGTGGGGATTTGAACCCAGGTCCTTGCATCTGATAATATATGTGCTGAAGCGAGTGTGCCACTGTCAGACCCCTAGGGAAGAAAGTCTTTGGTGTAACCACTATGCTATCTTCCTGATCCTTAAAGTTATATTCATAGACCTTACAATATTATCAACCAATGTTAAATCTTTAAAAGATGGGCTCTATCTCCACTGTCCAAAGGGACACTGTTCAAACAGAAGACATGGTTAAAAGGTAGTTTCAAAGAAGAAAAATAAAGACTAAGATATGTGAGAAGTTCCTAGCTTACCTAGACTCTCCAGAAGGATCCAGTTCCTTTAGTGTGAATGACACCAGAACTTAAGTGATCAGTGCAGTGACGCTTACAAACATACAGAAGTGTAAAACTGAGGAAATTCATATATTATAGTAAGCAAATGATAAACTAATAAATTAACAAATGTTTTTAAAAATGAAAACATTAAAGTCCCAGAACATTTAAAAGATGAGCACATGTGAATATGCTGTCCCACTCAGTAATATTTGAGATATGGAATGATACAAAAAGGGTACAAAAGAACAAAAATGAACAAAACCAAGAGCATCAAACTCCATATTCTACCCAGGGGAAACTGAAGCCAATTACGGAAGAGCTGCTTATCCCACAGCTTTCTGCCACCTTCAGCTCAGGATGCCACCATGCCATGCGCTTTATTTGGAGTTATCAGGCTCAATCCATGAACATGCACAACAGCTCTTAAGGACTATATGCTCCAAAACACACACACACACACACACATACACACACACATACATATACACATACACACACACACACACACACACACACACACACACACACACACACACACACACCAGCTCCCACTAGTCTCAGAATTCTGAGCACAAAGTGCTCTCTAGTACTTCTTCTCCAAAGCAAACCCCAGAAAGGCCCAGGCCCACATCAAGTGTGTGTGTGTGTGTTTGATTTGACCCCTTGGTGACTAATCCATATACTATATCTTTGTTTACTTTTCTTTTTATAACCACCAGGGTTATTGCTGGAGGACTCAGTGCCTACCCTACAAGGCCATTGCTCTTGGTGGCCATTTTATTTTCTATTTTATTGGGCAGAACAGAGAGAAATTAAGAGGAGGAGGAGAGAGACAGAAGGACAGAGAAAGATATCTGCAGACCTGCTTCACCACCTGCAGGTGAGGATCTGGGGCTTGAACCCAGGTCTTTGTGCATGGCACCACCCAGACCCCAACTAATGTGTATTGATGATCTGTATTCTTCCATACAGATGCCTAACACAGCCTGGCTCCTAGGCCACCTTCTGTGAAACTCAAACCCAAAGACCTGGTTGGGCTTTTTTTTTTATGTTACATTCACTTATATATTCACTTATATTCACTTATATATCTAAGTATATAACCTAATTATTAAAAAGATATGAACCACTCATTCTTCCTGCAATGGTTGCTTTCTTTGGGTTACCAGTTGGGAATGTGGGTAGGGTGGGATGTGTGTGTGTGTGGGGGGGGGGAGGGTGGTGGTGGTGATGACCAGAAAGTTTCTCTATGGGACTCACAATCCCAGTTGTTGAAACCCAAGACCTGGGAGTTCATATTTTCAGATGATAGCCTGAAAAATATCTTCATGTTGTATTGCACCAAAGTAAAAAAAACTCTGGGGGTGAGTTTTAGGTCCTGGAAGACAGAGGAGGACCTATTGGGGTTTGGATTGTTACGTGGAAAACAGAAATGTTACACGTGTAAAAATGATTGTATTTTATTTTACTGTTCACTATAAACCATTAATTCCCCAATAAAGAAATTTTAAAAAAGAAAGAAGGAGGCTGGGCGGTAGCGCAGCGGGTTAAGTGCACAAGGCACAAAGCACAAGGACAGATGAAAGGATCCCGGTTCGAGCCCCCAGTTTCCCACCTGCAGGGGAGTCGCTTCACAAGCAGCGAAGCAGGTCTGCAGGTGTCTTTCTCTCCCCCTCTCTGTCTTCCCTTCCACTCTCGATTTCTCTCTGTCCTATCCAACAACATCAATGGCAACAATAACAATAGTGACAACAAAGGCGGTAACAACAACAAAAAAGGTCTCCATGAAATGTCTTTCATTTTTATTTTGCTGACAATTACCCCAACAATGATAATGGATTTCAAAGTCTTGAGATAGCGATTTTTCACATGTTCCAAAGGAGCGACTGTATTCTCCCTGAATCTTCTAATTTTATTTATTTTTATTTGATACCGACAGAGAGAAACTGAAAAGGGAAAAAGGAGATAGAGAGGAAAAGAGACAAAGAGACTTCTGAAGTCCTGCTTCACCATTCATGAAGCTTTCCCCCTGCAGGTGGGGGCCAGGGGTTTGAACCTGAGTCCTTGCGCACTGTAATGTGTGCACTTAGCCAGGTGTGCCACCGCCTGGCCCCGTTTTTATTTTGAAATCTTATGAGTGAGAGGCCAGAGCACTGCTCTATAGAGTGTGGAGGCAGATTGAACTGGGGCCTCATACATCCAAGACATGTGTTTTACCCTTCCCCAGACCTTTTTTTTTTTTTTTTTCTTTCAAATCATTATTTGACTTTCCCTATGGATGACGGATTTATCAGTGCTGCTAGCAACCTTCTTTGGTTAGAAGTGGTGCTGGGAATAGACATAGTATTTATCTTCTCATCACCGCCTCTTCGACAAATGCCTCCTCGTCTCCGATTTCCATGTGCAGGAATATCAGTTTACATGCCTCAGCTTGCGATCCTTACTTTAAATCCCTGATTTATTTTTACTCCTGTCCCTAATGCCAGTGTGGGAGAGTTCAGACATGTTTTCCTATGCACTGAGATGTCTGAGAAATTAAAGAAGAGACAGATTTTTTTTCCTCTTGTATCAGTCAGTTAAAGACTAATTACAACTGTGCTTTCCAGCAAACCAATGATTGTAGGCTAATTTTCAGTTATGAAACAGAAGCTGAGGTTAATGAGGCTAATTGTGTTTACCCACATTTTTTAACAAAAGAAGCCAACTTCATTGTAAAGAGATTTCTTTGTCAGGAACAAATTGGGGAAAATTGCTACAGTTGTATCAGCATTTCTAGAAAAGTGCTTAGTGCCATGCTTGGGAAGTGAACATCCTGGAACACAGACTAACAGTCCGAAAAATCAAGTCTTCAGACAGCAGAGGCTTTCCTGATCCAAAAGCATTGCTGTGTGATAGTAATAGCTCAAGTCTTGAAAGCAATGCAGTGAGGTCAGGTGGTAGCACACCTGGTTAAGTGCACACAATTACCATGCACAAGCCTCTGGTCCTCACCTACAGTAGAGGGGAAGCTTCATGAGTGGTGAAGCTTCCTTTTCTCTTCCTTTTTTTAAAAAAATATTTTATTTTATTTATTTATTCCCTTTTGTTGCCCTTGTTGTTTTATTGTTGTAGTTATTATTGTTGTTGTCGTCGTCATTGGATAGGACAGAGAGAAATGGAGAGAGGAGGGGAAGACAGAGAGGAGGAGAGGAGATAGACACCTGCAGACCTGCTTCACCGCCTGTGAAGCGACTCCCCTGCAGGTGGGGAGCCGGGGTTCAAACCGGGATCCTTATGCCGGTCCTTGTGCTTTGCGCCACCTGCGCTTATCCTTTTCTCTTCCTTTCTGTCTCTTTCTTCCCTCTCAATTTTCTCTATCCTGTCAAACAAAAGAAAGGAAAATAAAAGGAAAAAAATATATAAGATAAGCAGACACAACACAGTGGGAGACATCCCAGGTACCAAGCCGTGGTTCTCAGTCTTTTCCATCATGCAAGGGGTGAGGAAGAAGGATTGGCCCCTCATATGCTGATGTCTATAAACCAGGATCTGACTTGGATGACTTTTCAAGGTCAAGGGATGGATTACAGGTGAAGACACCTCTGAGAAGAGCATTACAGGCAGATGGAGACTAATGTAGCCCTGACACCCTAATGTCAGCTGACTGCAGTAGCAACCATTTCCTGTTCAGGATTACACCCAGGGATGGTTCATCCATCCTTTCAACAACTCCATTGAGCAAGTGGATTGGCTATAACAATTCCAAGAGACACCGTCCATCAGGGAGCCAGAGTTTCCTGAGGCCAGGAACAGCTTATCGGGTAATAGAACAAGCATCGACTGACTATCGAGTTTGTGAGGGAAAAAAGAAAAACGTTTCTGTGTTAAGATGCTGTTTTAACCTAGAATTGAAGCAGGCAGGGACTGCTCGTATTTCTCTCTTGTTTGGCAGGTTCTCTCCCTTTGATCACACTAGGCCATAGGACCAGGCTAGCTGTGTGCTCTGGACCCGGCTGATACACTGATACACTGCCACCAATATCAAGTTACTCTGTTTCTAAATATAGGTTCCAAGGTCTCAGTGTCACTAAAGAGACCTCAAAGGGGCCAGACGGTGGCACACCTGGTTAAGCACACACATTACAGTGCTTAAAGACCCAGGTTTAGGTTCCTGGTCCCCACCTGTAGGGGGAAAAAAGCTTCATGAGTGGTGAAGCAGGCTGCAGGTGTCTCATTGTCTCTCTTCCTCTCTGTCTTTCCCCCCTTTCAATTTGTCTCTGCCTCTATCTATCCAATAATAAATAAATAAGTAAATAAATAAAAACTATTTAAAAAAATAAAGAGACCTCTCCAGAGGGTTCTTTGAGGGAATATTAAGCTGATTCTAGTGGTGCAGCAACTTTCAAGAGTGTTTCAGATCACATCATATTGTCTACTAAATTTGCATGTTAAACAATGTGTTGTCTCAAAAGAGCCTTTGGGCTATTCATTTTCAAATTGTTTAAAGTGACCAAATCTATCAACCCTCATCAAAGCATCACAATAATAGTGATCAGCCAGGATAATTGGGTACAAGCTATGAGTCTGAGGTATATGGGAGATAAAGATTCAGGGCTTCCACCAAAGTTCACTCTCTGAGATTTTTGTCTCTATGGTCGGCAAAACTGGAACATGAGACAAATCTTTTGTTTTAAAAAAGACTGAAATTCTAGTGAATTACATATGCAGTGCCAGTTACAATAGTCCATGTTGGGGGGGAGATATCAAAGCTTCTTCACATTTACCAATATTCAGTTCAAATGCAACTTCCTTGACCTCTTTTCACAAAAGCCCCACGTTCTTCAGGGTTCCAGAACACAGGGCTCAACATTAATTTAACACTCATTTCAAAAGTCTTACTGGCACACTTGTCTATGTAACTAATTTCTACTTTAAATACTAAATGCTTTAAGACAGGGTCCCTAATTCACCTCGACTCGATGTTCTTTCCAGCATTCCACTCTGAATTAAGGCCATATATTTATGGTGACCAAATGACCCTTGGTGGGAATAGGGATGCTCACGCTTAGGCCTGTGACCACAGAAATAATAGACACTAAGCCAGTATCTCTGATTGTTCCTATAGTCCCAGCAACCCAAATAGATAAACATAAATATTTACTAAAATTGGAAATGAGAGAAGGGGATTTATTTGTGTTTTCTGAAGAGTATTAGAGAGTGGAAGTTACAGATAATCTGAAAAAAAAAAAAAGAAAGAAAAATCAGCACTAGCCACAAGGGCTCAAAGGAGAGAAGGATGTAAGGAGGAGGAGAAGAAAAGAGATTAACTTTCTAAGAAGAGGAGACTAGATGAGCAAATAGAAATGGACTAACCTGGTGAATGAGTGGTGGGGGCAGGGCTGGGATCAATAATGCAAGAATGATGCGAGATCAAAACTGGGGGAAAGTTGAGGCAGATTTGGGAGAAACTAGTTTAAGCATAAGGAGCTTACTGTGGCCAGAATTCAATTCATTGATCGGTCATATCCTTTTCTGTGATGCATGACTTTGTTTCAGAGATGGGCTTCTGTGAGCTCAGAAAGATGGTGAAGACTGCCAGCTTGTCAACTGGATACCTGCTACCCTGGTCCTTAAAGGCTTGTCACTTACAGCAGGAAGGAAAGCATAGAATTAACCAAAGGGCTGAGTTTTCATGGCCCAGGGAGTGATGTGTGGGGCAGTTAAGTAAATAGAGCCTTGGCAGATACTGCTCTCACATGACAGGGTCAGAGTTTGGGTTAACAGTATCCAGGAAAGGAAAAAAAAACTCTCTCTCTCTCTCTTTCTCTCTCTCTGTGTGTGTGTGTGTGTGTGTGTATTAACTATTCTGAGGGAGCCTAACACAGCTCAGCAGGGTGGCTGTTGTAGGAGGCATCTAATACTACCTTCAGGGCCACCATGGGGTCAGACCTAATGCCTGGGGAATGATTTTGTTGGCTAGGAAGGTCAGTGTCTCCCAGGGCTTGTGTCCCCCATTGGAGTTCAGGGTTATCTGCTTTTCTTGGGCACTGGAGTATTAGCTTGACCACACATGAGCCCTCCTCAAGGGTCCTGGTATCCTCTTCCTCTCCTGTGTTACGGTAACCACACAGCCAATTGGAAAATAAAGTATGTCCACAGAAGGAAAGAAAAAAAAATAATAAAGTGTGCAAAAAAGTGCTATATCAAAAGCAAGGCCAAGAAAGTATTCATTGTCGGGTTCTAGCCTGTGCTATATATACAAAATAACATGACCTCTCTGATCAGTTTAGTATAAGTGGCATTTTAATGTGGTCTTGACTGTTAAGATGTGATGGCCAGAGAGTCGGGCGGTAGCGCAGCAGGTTAAGCGCAGATGGCGCAAGTACAAGGACCGGCATAAAGATCCCGGTTCGAGCCCCTGGCTCCCCACCTATGGGGGAGTCGCTTCACAGGCGGTGAAGCAGGTCTGCAGGTGTCTGTCTTTCTCTCCCCCCTCTGTCTTCCCCTCCTCTCTCCATTTCTCTCTGTCCTATCCAACAACGACGACATCAATAATAACTACAACAATAAAACAATAAGGACAACAAAAAAGGAATAAATAAATATAATTTTTTAAAAAATGTGATGGCCAGCTTGCCAGAGGCAACAAATTTAATGTCATTTTTCCATTGTGGTGTTTTTTCAGATATTGAACTTGTGAAGGGCACCCAGCCCATAGTGGACTTTCCTCCCTCTTTGCATGAGACCTCCAGCCTCCTTTTTAGAAGCTGACCCTGCTGGTTTGCTGTGACTACAGGAATATTCAGAGATGCTGGCTCAGCACCTTTTGTCTGTGACCACAGGCCCACATGTGAACATCCCTATTCACACCAAGGGCCATTTGGTCACAAAAGGGCTTTGAGGTCACTTGAATCTTGATATTCTACTCAGCTCACTTCAGAACGCTCCACAGCAGAGCTGGCCCATGAGAGGTTCCCAGTGGGCACAGAGCCGCAACACATTAGCATTTTATGTCCACAAAATAAGGACTTTTTGTTTTGAGTAGACAAGTCATACAGGGTGGCACCCGAATTTCCTCATGCCCAGGCATTCTATGCACCATTGTTTGGAAAATCATGACTCAAAGATTCATTCTTGTTATTTCATAAAATAAAAGGAGGAGGGAGATGCCTCTACTGTCACTACCATCCCAATGTAGCCTGATGATGGTTCTACATGTTTATCAGTCCAACTTTTTGAAGATTCTCTGGCTTCTCTGTTCTTTAGATTTAGGTGGAACAATATTCTGAAGGTCAAGAGACAAATATGAAAGTTTCCAGGGCAGAGGCGGTACTTAAGATCTCACAACTGGCCCACTATTGGCTTTTGTGGCTTTGACTCAACTCCCCACGTCCCCTCACATCACCTGTTGCTCCCACACATGCCCTGTGCTCTCTCCCGTTTTGTTCACTCTGCCAGGATCACAGCACCACACCCTCTGCCAAGTGCCTCAAATACCACTTCTTCTGGGAGGTGCATACCTACAGCATGACACTTCACACATACACATGTTCATTACCCGTGGGTCATGTTGCAGGGAAGTCAGTGTTTCAATGAATGTGACCCCTACTTACTGAGGACAAAGTAAGAGCATGGATTCTGCTTATGTAATGGCTGCCAGGAAGTAAGTGTTGAAACATAAAGTTTGCTAAATGAACAAACAGATAAAGAAGTAATGGAATTAGACAATACGATTAAATAAGCAGTGAGCTCACCATTCTTAAAATTTTATTTATTATCTCTTTTATTGCCCTTGTTTTTTATTATTGTTGTAGTTATTATTATTGTTCTTGTTACTGATGTCATCCTTGTTGGATAGGACAGAGAGAAATGGAGAGAGGAGGGGAAGACAGAGAGCGAGAGAGAAAGATAGACACTTGCAGACCTGCTTTACCGCCTGTGAAGCGACACCCTTGCATATGGATCCTTACGCTGGATCCTTGTGCTTCACGCCAGTGAGCTCACCATTTTTTAACAAAACATTTCTTTTCTTTAATTTTTTATTGTTATGTTTATTTATGTATTGGCTAAAGACAGTCGGAAATTGAGAGGGAAGGAGGTAATAGAGAGAAAGACAGAGAGACACTTGGAGCATTGCTTCACCACTAGCAAAGCGTTCCCCTTGCAAGTGAGGACCAGGGGCTTAAAGCTGGGTCCTTGAGTATTGTAGCATGTGCACTCAATCAGGTGTTCTACCACCCAGCCTCTTGAGCTCATCATTTTCACCTGAGTCAAATCTTTTTCTAAACAAGGATGTGCTTTAGCACTCTGGAGATTCTCTAAAACCTAACCTACCCTATGAGGACAATGACCTTGAACTTGCTCTTGGAGCAATCTGATAACTGATAGACAGGAAAAGTCTTGGAAGAGAAAACAGTATCAAAGTCTCTCTTCTTACCTTTGCTGGAACAGAAAAGACAAATTTATTTGTTGTTTTAACAGAGTGGACACCTCTGTTGGTATGTGCATGTGTGTGTCTGCATGTGCATGTATGAGGGCTGTGTGCATCTGGGGTGGGAGGTTGGATATGAGTCATAACTGTAGAGCACATGGGCAATGAATTGAATAGATATAATTAAAAATAAATCGTCTATAAGGACAGAAAACAACTGCACGTGAAGAATGAACAAAACAAATTCATATCGAAAGACAACTTGCAGATTTCTAGAAATAAGTTTAAACTTATTTAAAAACAGATAAAATGAGTGTTCATTGTTGCAAGAAAAATAACATCTTACTCTTCTCTATCAGCTTCATTTCTTTTTATTTTTCTACCATTTTTGGCTATTTAAAATAGAGATTAGAGTTATTTGTGTATTTTCTTTTTTCTTTTTCTTTTTTAAAAATTTTATTTAAGAAAGGATTAATTAACAAAACCATAAGGTAGGAGGGGTACAACTCCACACAATTCCCACCACCCAATCTCCATATCCCACCCCCTCCCCTGATAGCTTTCCCATTCTCTATCCCTCTGGGAGCATGGACCCAGGGTCATTGAGGGTTGCAGAAGGTAGAAGGTCTGGCTTCTGTAATTGCTTCCCCGCTGAACATGGGCGTTGACTGGTCGGTCCATACTCCCAGTCTGCCTCTCTCTTTCCCTAGTAGGGTGTGTCTTTGGGGAAGCTGAGCTCCAGGACACGTTGGTGGGATCTTCAATCCAGGGAAGCCTGGCCAGCATCTTGGTGGCATCTGGAACCTGGTGATTGAAAAGAGAGTTAACATATGAAGCCAAACAAATTGTTGAGCAATCATGGGCCCAAAACTTGGAATAGTGGAGAGGAAGTGTTAGGGAGGTCCTCACTGCAAACTCTAGTGTACTTGTGCTTTCAGGTATATATTTTGCAGTAGTTTATGAATACGTGTGAACATAAGCTCTCTCTCACAGAAACTGGTGTATATCTATGTTATGGGACTTTGTTAGAAAGTGAACCACCTGAGATGAAATTAGAGTGTACTATAAAAGGAAAGGTCTCACCCGAGTAATGAAGCTGAAGGGTGGTCATTCCACACGTGAAGCCTCTGGACACAGTCTAAAGTGAAGCATGCTGAGGTGGCAATCGTTGCGTTGGTTAGGTTGTGATCGGCGGATGCAATATTATTTGGTATGGATTGGGAGAGGCATACGGGAAAGTGGGCCCTATCTAAGGGTTCCAGGACTGGGGGAAGTAGGGGCTCTATAGTGGAGATGGGAGGTTCCTGCTGTCTTAGGGTTCAAAAAGACAATCAATAGTTAATGTTATCATCACATTATTTGGTAATTGGGTTAACTTTGAAAAGTCCTTTTGTTATGGTTTGCTGTACAGTATCCAGTATCTTGTATATAGCTGTGCTATTGGATGCTTCTGATCTACTTGGTCTAGGCTTATGAGAGAGTCCGCATATCAAATACACAGCCTATATATTAAAAAGATTCAGTTTGTGTTTTGAAAAACTTTGAGACATACAATTGATTTTCCCCCTCTCATATTGATTAACTACTATATGTCTACATTTTGCTAGGAGTGTACATAAACACCATTCCCACCACCAAAAGACTGTGACCCATCCCTCCCACCCATTCCCACCCCCCACTGTCCCAGGAAGCTGCATGTCTACCCCTCACCACAGGGTTTTTACTTTGGTGCCCTACTTACAATTTGATCAGGTCCTGATTTTAGTTTCCCTTTCAGATCTTCTTAGTCAACTTCTGTTGATGAGTGGGATCATCCCATACTCATCTTTATCTTTCTGACTTAGTTCACTTAACATAATTCCTTCTAGCTCTGTCCAAGATGGGTCAGAGAAGGTGGGTTCATTGTTCTTGATAGCTGCATAGTATTCCATTGTGTATATATACCACAGCTTTCTCAGCCACTCATCTGTTGTTGGGCACCTGGGTAGCTTCCAGGTTTTAGCTATTATGAATTGTGCTGCTATGAACATAGGAGTACACACCTCTTTTTGGTTGGGTGTTATGGAGTCCTTGGGGTATAACCCCAGGAGAGGAATTACTGGATCATATGGAAGGTCCATGTCTAGCCTTCTGAGAGTTTTCCAGACTGCTCTCCACAGAGGCTGTACCAATTTACATTCCCACCAGCAATGTAAAAGGGTTCCTCTGTCCCCACATCCTCTCCAGCATTTGTTGCTGCTGTCCTTTTTGATGTATGCCATTCTTACAGGAGTGAGGTGGTATCTTAGTGTTGTCTTAATTTGCATTTCTCTGACAATCAGTGACCTAGAGAAGTTTTTCTTTCTTCTTTTTTCAATCAGAGCATTGCTTACTTCCGGCTTATGGTGGTCGTGATACAGGGATTGAATACAGAACTTCAGAGACTCAAGAATGAAAGTATTGTTATAATCATTATGCAGTCTCTTCAATCTAAATGTATTTATTTGAGGTGGGGGAGAGGGAACTGGGGGGTGGGTAGCAATCAGAGCATTACTGAGCTCTAGCATATGGTGGTATAGGAGATTGAAGTTGTGGTCTACAGCATGCAAATCTGGTTGCACTACAATTTCATTGTCTCCCAAGTCCTATCCCACATTTATGTCATTTTTTTTGCTTGTTTCCTAGGTTGAAATAGGGGGGTTCCTTAGCAAATTGACTGTTTTGAGTTCTGTCTTTTTTTTTTTTTTTGAATACTTTTTAAAAAAATTTCTATATTGGGGAATTAATGTTTTACATTCTATAGTGCATACAATAGTTTGTACATTCATAACATTTCTCAGTTTTCCATATAACAATACAGCCCCCACTAGGTCCTCTGAAGGACCTGTATTCTCCACCCCCCACCCCCACCCCAGAGCCTTTTACTTTGGTGCAATATGCCAATTCCAGTTCAGGTTCTACTTGTGTTTGCTGTTCTGGACTTGTTTTTCAGCTTCTGCTTGAGAGTGAGATCATCTCATATTCATCCTTCTTTTTCTTTTCTTTTCTTATTTCACTTAACATGAATTTTTCAAGGTCCATCCAAGATCACCATTTTTGATAGCTGAGTAGTATTCCATTGTGTGTATATACCACAACTTGCTCAGCCACTCATCTGTTGTTGGAAACCTGGGATGCTTCCAAGTTTTGGCTATTACAAATTGTGCTGCTAAGAACATATGTGCACACAGATCTTTTTGAATGGGTGTGTTGGGTTCCTTAGGATATATCCCCAGAAGGGGAATTGCAGGATCATGGGGTGTTGGGAAATTGTTAAGCCAGCTCCCCCTGCTCCACCCTTCATTCCTGATACTATGGCCTATCTACATAATCATTGTTTTGCCTGAGAGATCCCCACCCATTCCATTCCTTTGACCTATCTTCTTTCTGCCCTCTGGATCCTCCCTGCCTCCAGGGTATTAATTAATCTCACCGGTTAAAACCCTCACAACAGTTGCTAAGGAAGTTTTTACCTTCCCAGCCCCATTTTTCCTTTCTCCACCCTCTTCCTAGCCATTTCCGTTTCCAACTTGCCACTTCTGGGTCTAGCCCATAAAACATGGTCTCTCTGATCAATAAAGACATTGCATTACCACTCCGCCATGAGTTCAAGTCATCTCTCCTGCATCACTGAGTGAGTAGCAGCCCAGGCTGGGTCCGGTCGAGTTCTCTCCAACCCAGAGAGTACACACCTGGGAAGAGGCACCTCCACACTAGCCCAGCAATAGGGTAGGTCCATTTCTAGTCTTCTGAGAGTTCTCCAGACTGTTCTCCACAGAGGTTGGTCAAATTTACATTCCCACTAGTAGTGCAGAAGGGTTCCTTTGACCCCACAACCTCTCCAGCATTTGCTGCTGTTACCTTTTCTGATGTATGACATTCTCACAGGAGTGAAGTAGTATCTCATTGTTGTCTTTATTTGCATCTCTCTGACAACCAGAGACTTAGAGCATTTTTTCATGTGTTTCTTGGCCTTTTGGATCTCTTCTGTGGTGAATAATCTGCCCATGTCTTCTCCCCATTTTTGGATGGGGTTATTTGTTTTCTTGTTGTTTAGTTGGCAAGCTCTTTATATATCCTGGTTATTAGCCTCTTCTCCCATTCTGTGAGAGGTCTCTTGGTTTGGGTAGTGGTTTCTTTTGCTGTGCAGACGCTCTTTAATTTGATGAAATCCCATAGGTTTATGCTTGCCTTAGTCTTCTTTGTAATTGGATTTGTTTCATTGAAGATGTCTTTAAAATTTATGCGGAAAAGAGTTCTGCCAATATTTTCCTCTAAGTATCTGGTAGTTTCTGGTCTAACATCCAAGTCCTTGATCCACTTGGAATTTACTTTTGTATTTGGTGAAATATAGTGGTTCAGTTTCATTTTTCTGCATGTTTCAACCCATTTTTTTCAACACCATTTGTTGAAGAGACTCTGCTTTCCTCATTTAATAGTCTGGGCACCTTTGTCAAAGATTAGCTGTCTATAGGTGTTGGGGGCTTACTTCTGAGTTCTGTCTTTAAGGGATTGCTGAGACAAGTACCTAGGAACAAGGAGACCCAGATTTAATAAAGGTCATTACTGGTAATAGACAGGAACTATCATCTATCAATCAAATTTACTGCCTACAGTAAATCAGCATTTCCCAAGCCTACTGGATCCCATAGTATAGAAAATCTATTTGAAAATGCTATCTACCTTCATATACAAATGTGTCCTCAGAATTTCATTTAAATAAGGTGAACTAACATTAATTATTCTGTCAAATTAATATGTACATGAGTTCAATATGCACTGAAGAGAAAATATTGACTTAAGTAATATATTATGAAACTATAGTTAAGAAATATGAGTTTAGTGACCAGGGATCTACAGTATGGAGAGTACAGGATTTGATTGTATGATGTCCCAGGTTTGAGTTCCAGCATTGTGTATGCCAGAATAGCACTGGATTCCTTCTTTCTCTTGTTCTCTCTGCAAATGAATAAATTTCTAAAAGGAAGTAAGGGGTTAAAGTTAATAATTTATTCTTACAGGAATTAATACAAATCTTATCATTTTCTCTAAAGTTATTTGAACAGTTACCTAAATTAGCAAGTTCTCTTTCTGTGTGTAGTTATAGATGAAAACTTGTTTTCTCCTGAAAATAAAATGCCTCTGAAATCATTTTCTAATGCTTTTTAAATGAAGGCCCAAAGGAAGAATAAGATCATGTTTTGTTGGAAGAATGTTTCAAGTTTAATTCAATTACAGAATCCCATGATTCAAAGGAAACTGAGTGGTCATCTGATAGAAGCCTTCAATGAATTGTTGAATCCTCGCCCAAGTGGGCATCGGTCTCTATTTGATTCTTCCAATGACAAGAAATACAGTTTCCTGAAAGTTCTTGTTGGAAGTTCTGAGTACAATCTGACTCCTTGAAAATCATTTCTAGCTCTTTATTCGGAAGCTGTACAAAAACTCCTTTTTCTACATGTCAACTTTACCTACAGCATGTAGCTTTGAATGAAATTAAAGTTTTCAGGACCCTTAAGAAGTCACATCCTTGCTGAGAGATAATACCCCAGAGTGAGAAAAAGGACACATGATGACCTGCACCAGCATGCCTTTGAGAAACTGTAAGGCTTCTTTGCCTAGTAAGGTGGCCTCCAGTCACAGCTAATTGCCATATGTGTGAAGAACACAGCAGATTTCAAAGTCTTGTATTTAGAAATACAAATGTAAAAAGTGGCTCATTAGTTTTCTGTATTGATCTGAAAAGTAATGCTTTGGATAAATCTTTTTTTTTTTTTTTTTACGATTAGCTTCATAGGATTTTAAATATAGCGACTGTAGTATTGAGAGTTGTGTACTCTCTCAACACTTTGACCATATCATTTATCATGGCTTGTACCAGTATGCACTATACATGTCTGTATCATATGTGTGTGTGTGTGTATTTGTCCAATAGCCTTCTCCCTCGTCAAGTATGAGCTTCATACCTTATTCAATTCCTTTTCCAGTACATAGCATAGTAGCTAACTAGCATTTTGTGGCTACCAAAAAGAAAAAAAAATGTGTTGGAGGCTGGAGACTGAGGGATACTCAGCTCAACAGACAAAATGAAATCTAAGGTTTTAATTTTTACAATTATTCTAATGACCTTGTGCAAAATACATAAGGTTTTATTAGGATCTAAGAACGGGGGCAGAGGGACTGGTGAGACTATTGTTATTAAAAAAAAAAAAAAGTGGAAATTTAGATTCCAGAGAATGTGGGTATTAACTCAAAATAAATTAATAGAACTTGGGATAGATTGGCTAGAGTCTGATGAGAGAATGAATATCAAAAGTTACTCTGTGATTTCTGGCCTCAGTATTTGGAGAGACGAAGATTTTTATTTACGGAGTGAGAAAAGGCAGATAAAAGAATACTGGCAAAAAAGATTAGTAGGAGTATCATTTAGAAAATCTCAGAGTCCCATTCTCAGAAATGTACACACACTATCATGAAAAAACTGTGAAGGTCAAGGGCATGAGAGAAGTAGCTGGACACTGTGCAGCCCTCAGTTTTCATCCTGCATTAACAATAGAATTATAGAGATTGCCTAGTCCAGGGTAACAAATAGGGTCTTGAAATACACTGGGGAAACTGCTCTGATGACCAGTAAGATGGTCAGTTGAGAGTGAGTGTGTAAAGATCCCTGGAGTAGCTTGGGGAGACTTTTGGAGAGGAGAGGGAGTGCTCACCTAAATGAATCAGCATCAAAGTGGAAAGCACTGAAACCAGCTGGTAAATTCTGATTTGCCTTAAGAGCATTTTCTCAAATGCTTACAAAAATGATTCAAAATTCTGGACTCAGATGAAAGAGAAAATTCTACACTGCATTTTATTCACAAGTGGGGTCCTACTGGAAGTTTATAGAACGGGATTATTGTGTATGTCTAAGTGGTTAAGAGGAGTAAATGCCTGCACTTGACCTACCTGGAATCCTTCCTAAGTCTCTCACACTTGTGTACACAAAGGGTCCCCCATGAAAACAGAGCAAGTCTATTAACTTCCTAAGAATTTAAATATGTCCAAACATGCGTCTTACTAAGAGTCACAGGGAATTGTGCATGTGAATAAGGCAGCTACTACACCTCCAAGTTTTTAGCACTTTTGTTCCTCTCCCCACACAACCACAGCCACCCCCCCCACCCCAAACCATCTATCTATCCCTTATCGTAGTCACAGGTATTATTGCGAAATCTCCCTATTTAGGCTGGCACCCTTTCTAGACTGTGTTGAAAATGTCTTGCCTATTCTTTTTATTATTATTATTTTATTTATTTATAAAAAGGAAACTGACTAAACCATAGGATAAGAGGAGCACAACTCCACACAATTCCCACTGCCAGACCTCTGTATCTCATCCCCTCCCCTGATAGCTTTCCTATTCTTTAACCCTCTGGGAGTATGGACCAAAGGTCATTGTGGGATGCAGAAGGTGGAAGGTCTGGCTTCTGTAATTGCTTCCCCGCTGAACATGGGAGTAAGCTCTGACACTGTCTTCTCAGTCAACATTTTTAGTCTACTGCATGTTAGCTATAGGGCTCAAGCAAAAATTACTAAGATCATGGGCCCCTTAGAATATACCTGAAATAGACTTCCTAGCTCCTCTCCACACAAAGATAACTAATTTCATCTATGTTTGTGTTCCTTTTTATAACTTGGCTTGTTTTATATCTTACCACCTTTTAGCCACCAAGTTGGAAACTCTACCATGATGTCATTCTGACTTCCCTGGGAAGACGATCTCACTAATGTATCCTGGAGCCTCACCTCTCCAGAGCCCAATCCCACTAGGGAAAGATAGAAACAGGCTGGGGGTATGGATCATCCTGTCAATGTCCAGCAGAGAATCAATTACAGAAGCCAGACCTACCTTCTGCAACCTGTAAAGAATTTTTGTCCATACTCCCAGAGCAATAAATAACAGGGAACTGTGTGGAATTGCACCAAGATTAAGAATTTTGTCGGCCATTATTAAATCACTAACAAAAAAGATACAGAAAAAACGTTAAATAACTATGCTATCCAGGCTCTGCACAGTCATGTCGTTTTTGTGACATCTTGTATATTTGTAAATGAAGGTTCCAAATTCCCTATTGTACTTACAAAGCATGTCAAGCGCGTAGTAAGGACTAGTCAGGTATGAAATAGTACAGAAGAAAAGTGTCTCAAAGCAGACAAACTGACCTAAATTCTCAGTCTATTGTTTTGTATTGTTGGGATTTCACTAATGATTATATTTGTGCTAACTTGTCAAGGTTGATCTGCCTTTTATGCAATCTATTGATCTACAGAAAAGAACTAATTGTAGAACTCAACAACTTCTGTCAAGGTAAAATGATTAGTTTAAAAATACAGTTTTTGTTTTGTTTGTTTTTGCTGATGTCTAACATGAAAATTAAGCAGGTAACAGTGACTACAATACACAGACACACAAAAGAAAAGACTTCTGTATAAATCTAGACTTGTTCAAATAAATTTTGAAAACTTAGGCCTCACTTCATATTCCACATTAAACTCAAATACAATACACATTTGAAATATTTTTGAAACATCTTTGTTGAAATAACCTTCAGTAAAATCACTACTCTTTTGTTACATATGACAAACAAAGAATGGAAAATGTAATAAAATATTGTTTGAATAATTCTGGGTTTTAATCTGTTTTTGATATTATGAATCCATCTTTTTTTCCTATTCATGAATCAATGGAAATACATAAGATCCTTTTTTAAAAAAATAATTCCACTTTACTAGGAATCTTTTTCCAGTTTTACTAACATATAACTGACATGCATTGTAATAAAATTCTAATGTGTACAGCATAACTGCTTAATAGTATATTGTAAAATGTTTATCATAATAAGTTTTATAAGCATACCTCATCTTATACTAACACCATAAAAACAAGGAGAAAGATAGATTTACTATCTATCACCCGCCCAAGCTGGTTTCCGCCCAGGAAGATCTACCTGCGAACAAGCCCTGGCCCTCTCAATTTACATTGAAAATGGATTCCAGAAAAATTTAAAGACGGGTGCTGTCTTTGTTGATCTCACAGCAGCCTATGACACGGTCTGGCACCATGGTCTCCTAGTCAAGATCTCAAGATGCCTGCCTCCATGGGTGGCCAACACTATATCGTTTCTTCTCCAAAAGAGAAGATTGCGGGTGCATCTGGGTGACAAGTCTAGCAGATGGAGACTTGTCTCAAGTGGCCTCCCCCAGGGCTCTGTTCTGGCTCCTACGATATTTAATATTTACATCAATGACCTCCCAGAAACTTCTTCAAGGAAGTTCATCTACGCCGATGACATCTGCTGTGCACCTCAGGCATCCAAGTTTGACATCCTCAAGGAAACACTCACGAAAGACATGTCTCTGATATCTGATTACTGTAAAAAATGGCGACTAATCCCTCGCACTGCAAAAACGGTATCATCTGTTTTCCATCTACACCATGCCTCGGCCTCGAGTGAGCTTAATGTGCAGCTTGGCGATACGAGAATCCGGCATGAAGCCCAGCCAGTCTATCTTGGCGTTACTCTAGATCGCACTCTGTCATTTCACAAACATCTCATAAAAACTGCAGCAAAGGTGGGCGCGAGGAATAACATCATTGCAAGACTGGCCAGCTCCTCATGGGGCGCGAGCGCTTCCACACTACGATCATCATCTCTGGCATTATGCT
Organism: Erinaceus europaeus; assembly: GCF_950295315.1. Taxonomy (NCBI): domain Eukaryota; kingdom Metazoa; phylum Chordata; class Mammalia; order Eulipotyphla; family Erinaceidae; genus Erinaceus; species Erinaceus europaeus. Next base: position 16,214,908 of record NC_080177.1, read on the forward strand.
ATTCCACTGCAGAATACTGTGCCCCAGGATGGTTCAGTAGCCCCCATGTCCACTTGGTCGATTCCAAATTATATTCCTCCATGAGGATAATTTCTGGAACCATCCGTTCCACCCCGGTTCCATGGCTGCCAGTTCTTAGCAACATCGCCCCGCCAGATATTCGTCAGGATGCGGCATCATCTAAGTTCATTTCCCACGTCTACGCTCCACCGGACCTGCCAATATACGCGGATATCTTCACCCACCACCCTGTCCAACGCTTGACGTCTCGTCATCCAATCTGGTCCCCTATGCCTACACTGAACTTCTCTGTTCCAGTCTCTTGGAAACAGAGTTGGCAGTCAGCTGAGGTAAAGAACAAACACCTCATCACAGACCCCTGCAAGCGTCAACCTGGCTTTGACCTAGCACGTTATGACTGGGCCCTCCTCAATCGCTATCGAACAGGCCATGGCCGGTGCGCCGCTATGTTCCATCGCTGGGGAGCCAGAGACGACCCGAACTGCCCCTGCAGCTACAGACAGACTATGACCCACATAGTCAACGACTGCCACCTCTCCAGATTCAAAGGAGGTCTCGAAACTTTATATCAGGCTCAACCTGACGCTGTTGACTGGCTACGGAAGGACAAACGCTAGAAGAAGAAGAAGTTTAATGTTTGTGAAAGTCGCGTATTCGCATAATAATTTCATAGATAATGACTGTATGCAGACTTTTTTTTTTGTCTTCTATCTCTTTAGCTTAGTTCCTCTCCCAGAGAAATTATCGTAACCCTGAGCATGTCAGTGGTGCTGAGGCCAAACTATAGGATATGTGTTTGTGACACCATGTCTTGATTTGTTCAATTGAGAAGCTTTTCTACTGACTTCTCTGCAAGAAAGGTTTATGTAGGTCTGGGCTGTTTACAATATGTTCCCAGCAGTTGAAAGGAAACATTCTAATGCTTCTCTTTGTGAATACATATGCTGTTCTACTTCTTGTCTCAATGACTTTCAGTGTATTACTTTCCTTGTTCTATTTTCTTACCTTTTCACCTATTTCCCACTCACATTTAGTCATCTGCATGTTCGTATTGCCAAGGCTGTTGGTATTTACATTCCATGACTACAAACAAATGTATTTTTGTTCACAAATTGGTTATAAACACTAAAAGTAGTAAGAAAAACCTGCTCGCCTTAATAAAAAAGCTGTGTGACTATTATGAATATACACTGATGTGTATATGTATAAATACACATGAATCTAAATTTACAGGCATAAATAATATATAATAATTCTCTATACCCATAAATATGTTTATGTACTATATAAAATACATAAAATGAATTTATGTAAATAAAAATTTTGTACAAAATAAGATGTAAACTTTGCTCACTGCAGTGTTGAACAGCTTGCCTGGCCTGAATTACATTTCTTTCCTTGCAGGTCTCAGCTCATGATCTCTTAGTCACTGGGAGAAAATTTCTAGCACTAAAGTTAAAAGTGCTTTCTTCTATTATACTCAGTCATAATAAACAAAATCAAACAGCATTCTACTTTGCTTCTGTCATGACTGGGTGATACTGTTTCTTTTATTTTGATTATTTTCCGTAGAGTTCACATTTTAAACTTTACCCTTTGAGTCTGCATGTTGGCCTTTCAGGCACTACCAAGTAGGTCCAACTTATCCTGGAAAAACATTTGTAACATTTTTTTCTTTACTTAGAATCTAAACTCTTTTTTTTTTTTAATTAATGAGGGATTTTTTTGTAGAGTGAATCTGGGGGTCAAAGTCTAATATCTTTTACGGGAAACTAAAAATAAATATTTAAATATTCAAAATATGGTCATTTTGAACATTTAAAATATATAAAGAGCATTATATATTACTGAGATGGAATAAAATTATATTCTTTATTACATAAAATATAATCTATTTACCTAGTCTCCTAGGATTTACCTACCAAGTTCTCCCCCCTTAGGACTTTGCATTGAGAACTACTGACTCAACAAAGCAGGGTCTATTTGCACAGATTATTTGCTCTGACTGGAATGGCCATGTGGGCAGCTGCAACTGAGTGTATAGTTGGGGGCTCCAGTGTCCAAGGTCTGAAGCAGCAATGAGATAATCTCACAGAGTCAAGAGTGGTTTCCACGGAACACTAAGTCATGACTTAACTTGACACTTTCTGTTTGTTTAGCGTCCCACATTTTTTTTTTTTGCCTCCAGGGTTATTGCTGGGGCTTGGTGCCTGCATTACAAATCCACTGCTCCTGGATACTATTTTTTCCCTTTTGTTGCTCTTGTTGTTTATCTTTGTTGTTATTATTACTGTTGTTGTTATTGATGCCATTGTTGGTAGGACAGAGAGAAATTGAGAGAGGAGGGGAAGACAAAGAGAGGAGAGGAAGGTAGACACCTGCAGACCTGCTTCAACACCCGTGAAGCGACCCCCCTGCAGGTAGGGAACCGGGGGCTCTAACTGAGATCCTTACTCCAGTCCGTACGCTTTTTGCCATGTGCACTTAACTAGCTGTGTTACCGCCTGACCCCTTCCTAGATCTTTTTTAATCTGTCATTTCAGATTTGTCAGTCATGAGACACGTATTTTTGAAATCCACGATATATATGAGTCTTTATTCTAACATTGCTTGAGAGGACATAAAATTCTAGGAAGAATATCATTTTCCTCCTAACCTTGAAATTGTCTGCTCTGTTAACTTCTAGAATCCAAAATTGTTTTTGAAAAGGTGGATGCTATTTGTTTTCTCTTTGCAGGGCTAGCTTCACCAGAGGGAGAGAGAGACGAGGGACTCGTGGCAGCATGGTAATACAATTCTTTATTAATGTGGACATCCCAGAGTTGGGTGCGAACACAACGGGTTTAGGCCACATGGAGCTAGCAAAATGGCTGCCTCCTGCTATGCATGCCAGCCCTTCTCCAGGTCTTCTCCAGGTTGGGACACAGAAGAGAAAGAGAGAGAAACTGGAACAGCAGCGATCTTCATAGGGTAAAAACCGGAAATGGCAAGTTGGAAATGGAAATGGCTAGGAAAGGGGGTGGAGAGAGGCAAAAGGCATGCTGGGAAGGTGGAAGCCTCCTTAGCAACTGTTGTGATGGTTTTAACTGAATCAGCAGTACCCTGAGGGGATAACGTGGTGGGGTTCTTTCAGGCAAAACAATGATTATGTAAATAGACCATAGTGTCAGCAGTGGAGCATGGAGCAGAGCAGGGGGGAAGGCTGGCTATAATGCCCGCCATCTTCCCCTTTCTTTTTATCTAATGGCCATAGTATCAGGAATGCGGGGCGCTTTGTGAGGCAGGGAGTCTGATAGGAGGAGGCACATCTTTGGGGTACTACTGCTCAACTTCTCGGTAGAGAGAGAGACTAACAGGATTGACACACTTCTCAGGTTCAAGCCCTGCCAAGCTCAACCACATCCTCACAATTTCCCAACATCTCTTTCCTTTGCAAAGCAGAAAATGTAATTTATGTAGGTTGGTGAAGTAGCTCTGTGGTAGAGCACGTTTTTCACATACATAAGGCCCTGGATTCGAGTTTGATCCCCGTACAACATGAGACAGTCACAAAGGCAAATAATGGAAAACCCATGGATAATGGAACTTTGATTTTTCCCCTCCTTCATGAAATAAATAAATCCTTAAATAATTTAATGAGGAGGCATGACTATGGAACAGGAGCCCTTTAAGCTCACGCTCCTAATTAACTAGAAAAAACAAACAAACAAACGCAGAACAATCACTGAAAAACTCAAGAAAATACATCCAGTATCTCTTCAGAAACTCAATAAGTCAAAGCCTCCAAGTTTCAGATGCTACTGACTTCCCTGGGCAGACGACCTCACCAATGTGTCCTCACCTCTCCAGAGCCCTACCTCAGCTGGGAAAGATAGAAAGAGGCTGGAGATATGGATTGACCTGCCAATGTCCATGTCTAGCAGGGCAGCAATTAAAGAATCCAGACCTTCCACCTTCTGCACCCCATAAAGAATTTGGCCCATACTCTCAGTAAGGTAAATATTAGTTGTAGGAGAATATAAGCGAGGGTTCTGAACTCCAATTCCATCAGGGCCTAGAGAGATGAAGGGGGGGGGAGGACATTCCGATGTAGTTGGTGTGACTTAGAAATAAAGAGAAGTTATTACCATACAAAAATGGACACACACACATAATATTTATAGACCCGATGTCTGTAATCTATGGAGAACTATTGTAGTTTCCAATGGAAGGAGTGGTGACACAAAACTCTGGTGGTGGGGAAGGTGTGGGTTTATACCCCTGTAATCTTGTGGTTTTATAAATCAAATTAAATCACTAATAAAAATAAAAATAATAATTTAGGGGAGTCGGGAAGTAGCACAGCAGGTTGAGCACATGTGGCGCAAAGCACAAGGACCCCGGTTCGAGCCCCCGGCTCCCCACCTGCAGGGGAGTTACTTCACAGGCGGTGAAGCAGGTCTGCAGGTGTCTATCTTTCTCTCCCCCCTCTGTCTTCCCCTCCTCTCTCCATTTCTCTCTGTCCTATCCAACAACAATGACATCAATAACAACAACAATAACTACAACAATAAAAAAACAAGGGCAACAAAAGGGAATACATATTTAAAAAATATATTTAAATAATTATAATAATTTAATGATGGTCTGAATGTCCTCATTTCCAGTGTGCAGGGTTCACAAGCATTTCTAGATAAGGATTCTCTTCCGGGATTGGAGTCAGCACTTGGTAAACCCTTTCAATTTGAAAATTCCAGTTCTTGACTCTGGAACAATTTCTTATGATTTTCTTCTCTTTGTTTTCTCTGGTCTTTCTTTCCAGTCAGCTCATTATCACAGTAAGAACTCTGGATATTTCCTTTCCTGAGTCTCTTGTATTTCTCTTCCATCTCTGTCTCTTCCCGCATTTCTGAGAAAAATCCTTAAGACAATCAAGTCACTGATTGTGTGTGTGTGTGTGTGTGTGTGTGTGTTTGAATGTGTGTGTACTTTTGACAGTTGTGTTTTATGTAGTATAAGTGTTTTTCTTCTTTTTTTTTCCTTTATAGAAATGCCTGTTTTGTTTTATCAATTAAAAACCAATGTCCCTGATCTTATTATTTGGGGATATTTTGAGCATAATTGAAGTAAGATACCTCTGCTCGGTGCCTGCACCATGAATCCACCGATCCTGGAGGCCATTTTCTACTTTTCTTTTTTTTTTTTTAATTTATTTTTTTAATTTTTTTTATTTTATGGGACAGAGAGAAATTGAGAAGGCACAGGAAGATAAAGAGGGAGGGGGTGTTAAATAACATAATGGTTATACAAAGAGACTTTCATGCCTGAGGCTCAGAAGTCCCAGGTTCAATCCCTGCACCATGATAAGCCAAAGCTGAGCAGTACTCTGGAAAAAGAAAGAGAGAGAGAGAGAGAAAGAGAGAGAGAGAGAGAGAGAGAGAGAGACCTACATCCCTGCTTTACCACTTGTGATGTATACTCCCTGCAGGTAGAGAGCAAGGGTTCAAACCCTGATCCTTATCTTGGTAACATTCTTAACCAGGTGCACTACCACCCAGCCTGGACAAAATTTTTTCATAAGAAACTCATCAGGGAATGTAAGGATGAAGTCTCTTGGGAAGCCAGAACACAAGTACAATAACCAAGAAATAATCCACCTGCCCAGGTCCCATGTCTGTAATGATAAGGTCCTACTTTGGACTCACCTGCTTTTACCATTGACAAATCTTTCCTTACTGCCTTTTTCTAGTTACAGTTGGAATCTAATCTCTTGGTCACCTACCAGCTACCCAGAGTAAGGGTATCTTATCTAGATAGGTGGCGTTTAATATGTTCTAGGTCACTGAACTACTTTGAGGATCTGGTAAGAACTTCAGTTCTTTCATCCAGAAAAATATCCATTTCCAAAACCATTTCTATATATTTATAAGAATTTCAACCCATGCATAGAGCTTGTGAAGCAAGCATTAAAAAGTCCTCTTCTCTGTCCTAATTTTATAAATGAGATGACTAGTCAATGCACTACACAAACATTTGACTATGTCAGAAACGGTCCTAACCAGCATTAGTCTAAGAAAAGTGAGCAAAGCAATCTGACAATAGCACTTTATCAAAGTAACTACTGACTAGGAGAATGAAATAAAAGCAAATTAAATGTCTGGAGCATCAGAATTAGACATGCTAACCCCTCCCTGGCAAGGAAATCCAAGCTAGATGAAAATTGCTTTAAAAATCACCCCCAGGATGGTTTTGTGCTACTGGTCTGAGGGAAAAAAAAAAAAAAAAAAACACAGTCTTATTGTCTGATATGCACGGGACATCCTTCTGGAGCTGGTGTCAATATGGGGCTGGATTTGGTGCATGGAAGGAGTGTTGCAGGAACTGGGAGGTGGTGCACTAGGATTAGCACACATAATAGGAAGCACTAGGGCTCATGCAAGGATCCTATTTCAAACCCTGGGCTTCCCACCTGCAGGGGGGGGTCACTTAGCAAGTGGTGAAGCAGGACAGCAGATGTCTTTCTTTCTCTCCTTCTCTCTATCTTCTCTATCTTCCCCTCTCCTCTCAACTTCTCTCTTTGTTCTATCAAAAAAAAAAAAAAATGGCCACAGGAGCAATGGATTCATAGTGCAGGCATCAAGCCCCAGGGATAAGCCTGGGGAAGGCGATTTTACAGAATCACTTTGAGTCTGACCCAACTAGCTGGTCACTCTGAACCTCTGCTCTCCTCTCATCCCTCTGAAGAGAAGACTGAACTTTAGTTCTGCTCTGACTCTTAGTCTTTGGGTGTGTTGTTATAAAGTCTTTAAAGACAGAGCTTCACCACAGGAAACTCTATCTAGGTCAAGAGTCACTATTCCCGTTCCGGGTAATGTCAGGGGAGGTAGTTGCTCTGAGTGGTATCAAGACCGCAAGATGACAAAAAGAGAATGGCGGCAGCATGCCCTGGCCCACTTTCCCTCCCCTGAAGGAATGAATTCTCTAAAAACCATTTAATAAGGCATTAACACACCTTGAATTTTGTGTGGAGGAGTACACAGCCCTTGGAACTGAATCATTTAGGAGTAAACACTGACTAGCTATGAAAATAAATTCTGAGCTGCTGAAAAAAAAAATCCAACCTGATTCGTTATGTTAAGATATAAGTGCTCATTTCCAAGGCACTTTTGCATTCCAGAGCTATTTAACTACTGTGTGATAAAGGTATTTGAAAGCCTCAGGTCACTGGAGGATGGATGAGGCAAAGGACCCCATACACACATACGTGGGGTGGTTTGGCTACATTTTACCACCTTATTCAGAATTTGCTTGTGCTAGAACCTGGAGATGTTGACCTTTTATAATTGAGGCAATCTTCTCAAAGGTCAGGCCTGACAGAAAACGCTGTAATTGATGTGGTTGGAATTATGGAATCCCAGGGCTATGTTAACTCACAGGAACATTCGCTGTTTCCTCTAACTGACCTATGGACTGCACCTCCACTTAGGCCACCTGGGGTCTTTATATCATCAGCTGGGAAGGAGAGAGGGACCCAAACAAACACAGCAGCCAGCACTCCTTGAGGGCAGGACTTGTGTCAGTTTTCATGGCATCTGTAGAACTTAGCCTAGTATCTGAGGTTTACTGAATATTTGTTCTCTCACTGACTAAATAAACAAACGGAATAAAAAAAAAGTTCTTAAAATAAATGCTTAAGGGGCCTGGTGGTGACATACCAGGTTCAGTGCAAATAGTACCAAGTGCAATGACCCACGCAAGGATCCTGGTTCACACTCCCATCTCCCCACCTGTGATGGGGTAGCTTCACCATTTGTGAAATGGGGTAGCTTCACAAATGGTGAAGCAGGTGTTTATCTTTCTTTCCCTCTACAAAAATCGGAAAAATTAAAAAAAGGCCATAGGACCCTGGGGAAAATAAAATAAAATAAAATACAGTACAATACAATACAATAAAATAAATTCTTAAAAGATTTTAGCATTTTCCTGGAGATTTCTGAAAGAATGTACCCTATTTTATTATTTCCTGTAAACACTAAAGACTTCAAGTTAATAGAAATAAAACTGAGAGATGAAGGTAGTAAGTAGTGTTACCCTGAGTTCTGCTTCACAAGAGAGAGTGTGTTGTAAGTTTTTAAGTCTCATAACCACTCTCCCCCATATCCACAATTGTGCTGGGTTCTCATGTTACAAATGGGGGAAACAAATTTGGAAAGATGAAAGATCGAAGAGCATATGGACAAAAACATGACCCTGAAATTAAAAATCCCCGTCTAACCGATATCGCATCTAAAGATGCCACCATCCCACACTATTCAGGTAGCCTTTGAATGACTCTGCCTTTGCCCAAGTGCTTCTCAATTCATTCTTTCCCCATCACCTAGGAAGAATGATGACTCCCTTAAGCTCCCACTCAGATGCAGTTTAACATATACAAGGGTAGCTCAGTACTCATTGTTAGTGCGTTCTCAAAGGCTCAAGGACCATTGAGTGATTGGCCTGGAGGATGGCATTGGAGTTGGGGCAGGGGCCACTGCCCACTGGGCCACCTGTCAGTCATCCCCTTACTTCTTCAGCCTAGCCATGTAGTGCCAGAGGATCTAGAAGAGTGATACCTGCAGAAGTGGTCCTAGTCTATGAGTGGCAACCCCAACATGGCTGTGGCATAGCCTGAGAGTCCCCTATTAACCCTGGCCCCATGCATCTCTCCTGTACCCCTGATTTAGCACCTCATTCATCTTGCAGCCCTCCCCTCTCCACTCACCTCCCCTAGACGTCTGCTTTACACTCACTCACACTTTTAGCACCCCCCCATCACTTGCATGAGCACCCCAGAAAATTCCTGACAGCCCCTGGCCCCATAAAATGACTGGAATTCTGAATTTGACAAGTTCTAAAGCCTACAAATGCCAAGATATGAATATCTAATTGTGGACCTGTAGCTTTGGGTACTAGCAATTGACTATCTCAAATGTCAGTTAAGATGTGTGGCATCTTCCAACTGACAGCACAGAGCACAAAGAAAAGTCTTGAATTTCCGTGTAGCTTCATGGTGGATGACACCTTGGAGAATCTGCCACTGGCAGGGCTTTGGGAGACCCTAGTCTGGGGCACTTTCCATAATTCACTGACCCTGAATCTCTAATCCTTCAGAAGGAAAGGCCCTGCATAATGGGAGTGTTCCTAATTCTATCCATAGAATAGAACCCAAACACTCTTGGAAGAAAGTCAGAAATCAAGGTCGACAGAACATGCAAAAAAAGCAGGTATTGATCTCAGCTTCTCAGTCTGGAGATTGCTCAGTTACAAGGGGGTGATGTTCTCCAAGGTCAGATATAATTCCTGGAAGTGGTTGAGTGGCCAAAAACACATGCCTCCCATGTCTCTGAGAATGTGGGCTTAAGCATGTTACTGGGGGGGGGGGTGCCATCTCTCCTGGCACAGGGAATCAGGAGCTTCCAGGATTGTGATCATTTGCTCCCCTCCTACCAGACTGGAATGATTTGATCTGAATCCAGTTCAAGCCCAATGCACAGTGTTTTCCTGAAGAGTGCCTGTTCCTGTTTCTTACCTCCCTTGCATGTGGCAAGGAGAATTGAGGTAATATATGTACAATGCTTTGCACTCCTTGGGAAGCCAGCACTTTCTAAGTGCATGATATTAATAATAGCAATATTTCTGTTCCCGAGAAGACAGGCCGAGTCCATCTCTCACATGTCCTTTTAAGTCATTTTCCCTGCAGCTGCCTCTTCTGGTAAAGTGGTTCTGAATGAGCCATACAAATCTCTACTTTTAAAATGCTCATTGGGGAAAACACCAATTAGACTCTGTAGTCCCTGGAAGGGGGCTGTTCCAGTATTGGCTTCTAGAAATGATGGGGTTCTGTTAGGTCAAGAGTGGGTGAGAACTCAACCCCAGGAAGAAGAGCTATGAAAATGGAAATTGGTGTGGGAAATAGAAATACATGGAAGCTCTGCCCACCACAGTCAAGAATCTGGACGTGTCCCTTTCAGAACAATGTATCTGAGGACAAGAAAGTCCACCCTTGTGAGTCATGAATACAGCTCTTCTTACACTAGAAAACACACCAAGGGGCCTGTGGCCAGTCACTAGTCAAAAGTCTCATGCTAGGGGCTCAGGCAATAGCTCAGTGAGTTAAGCACACCTGGTGTGAAGCCCAAGGACCAGCATAAAGATTCTGGTTCGAGCCCCCGGGCTCCCCACGTGCAGAGGGCTCATTTCACAAGTGGTGAAGCAGGTCTGTAGGTATATTTCTATTTCCCTATTAATTTCCCCTTCCCTTTCAATTTCTCTCTGTCCTATACAATAGCAATAACAATAATAACAACCAGGGAAACAAAATGGGGGAAAACATGGCCTCCAGGAGTAAAGGATTCATAGTGAATTCACCCAGCCCCAGCAATAACCCTGGAGTTAAAAAAAAAAAAAAAAAAGATCTCAAGCTATTATTAGAAATAGTGGAAATTGTCATTTCCAACATTGGCACAGAGCCCTGATAATAGTGAAGAAAGTCTCTATAGGGCATGACAACCTGCCTCCCCACCTCACCCCAGACTATATCTCTGACTCGAGGTTGATATCATAGGCTAACTTTCATTCTGTCCTGAGGCAGAATCAAGACCTCCAATCAGATCAGAGCATCTCTGAAGCATGAGCTAACCAGTGAAGAACTTGGAACACACGTCTGAATGCCTTTGCCTCCTTTTGTGATCACCATGCTCAATGGCCTCTCCCTCACTTCCCAAAAGTGAGCAAGCATCTAGAGATTCCATGGTGATCTCCATTCATCAACCGGGGACAGTCACACCAACCTCAGGGTAACGAGATTACCAGGAGCCAGTCACGTTGACCTCAGAAAAAGGTATTGCTTTATGATTTTATCTCAGTTTTACAGGTTACCATCCTTAAGTGACTCATTTCTCATGGAAGCTTGAATGGACAGCTCTTGACTGTCTGTGTCAGCTGGTGGCACTTTGACTGGCTCACTACCCTTTAGAAGAACCTCAGCTTGATATGAAGGTGGCTTTTGATACACAAGTCTGCTATCTTCTCAGCAGATTGTACTAGCATCTGATTCTATCTTTGTTTTTTTTCTTTTCCTTTTTCTTTTTTTTTTTTTTAACATATATATATACACCAATTCTTCCCTCTTGATTGATTGGTCTATTGAATGGAAACCATTGAACCTTCCATTTCAGTGACACTATGTGTTAATAAAATATCATTTGAAAATATTTAATTTAATTTATTTATTGGCTGGAGACAGAGAGAAAGCAAGAAAGGAGAGACAGATAGAGGGGCCGGGTGGTGGTACACCTGGTTGAATGCACATGTTACAGTACTCAAGGACCTGAGTTCAAGTCGCCAGTCCTTACCTGCAAGGGAAAAGCTTTGTGTGTGGTGAAGCAGGGCTGCAGATGTCTCTCTCTCTCTCTCTCTCTCTTCTTATCATCCCCTTACCTCTCAGTTTCTGGCTGTCTCTATCCAATAAAAGATAAAATATTGAACCTTTAAAGATGCACACAGAGAGAGACAGAGACACCTGTAGCCCTGCTTCACCTCTCTCAGAGCTTTCTGCCTGCAGAACCAGGGGCTTGAACCTGGGCCCTTGTACATCATAACAAATGCATTCAACTAAATGCTCTGCCACCCAGTCTCTCTCTCTTTTTTTTTTTTTGGTAGAAACAAAGAGTCAAAGAGAGAGAGAGAATACAGCACCAAAATTTCCTTCAATGTGGTAGTAACCATTAGGGCTATGCACACAGGAGATATGCATGCTATCAATGCATTTAGTAATTAACTAAATAAAACGTTATTATTAACAAATTTTAATGAGAAATTTCTCATAATTTTTTTTTCTACCTCACACTTGTTTATTTGTCCAGCCCCAGAAAACCCGAGAGAGTATATACAGAGCAGCATTTATCAGCTGCCTGCCTCACCCAGAGACTCAGTGAAACTCTGAATTCCTCGTCTCATTTTACACAGTACTATCAACACAACCACACAGTTGATAATACTGTTTGAGAAACTAGAGATGCTTCCTATCTCGGTCATTGCCACAGAAGGACAGGTTAGAAGTTTATTGCTGTGGCTACTCAGAAAAGGAAGAAGAGTGATTTTTCAGCTTCCTTCCTTCTCCTCAACACATTCAAGTATATTATTTGGTTTGGGGGTGAGTGTCTTTTTTGTTTGGGTTTTTTGTTTACTTTTTTTTGTCCTATTTGTTAGGCATTATTAAGTTTTGGGAATCTGGGAATGCACTCAGAAATAAAGTTCTCCATCCTAGAGGAGCGCAAGGCCATTCCAAAGAATAATGGTTGGCCTTGGATAACAGAAGTGAGACTTCCGGTTTGCTATTGGGACAGCCACTCACAGGGCAGGCTATGAGCCTGTGATCTCTAAGCCTTTCTGCCAGCTCTGCTACCTCTTAGTCTTCCTTCCTTAGGAAGCTGCAGATACCTCAGGAATAGCAGGGGGCCTGTGGAGATGGGAGTGTGTGAAGAGCTCAGACTCCAGTGTAAATAAATAACAGCTGGGTTTTAACTCTGTACCTACGTGACTAAGAGCAAGTCACTTCTCTTTCTGAATTGCAATTGCTCATATTTAACTAGTTTTTTTTCTTTACTGAATAACATTGGTTTACAAACCTGTATGATTTTTGTAACAAAAAGGATTTATTACGAGAGAGAGAGAGAGAGAGAGAGAGAGAGAGAGAAAGAGAGAGAGAGAGAAACAGATCACCACTCCTGCACATGTGGAACCAGAGATTGAACCAGGGACCTCACACATGCAATTCTTGTTCTTTTCCCTGGAATCTGTCTCCCCTGGCGATAAAGGGTTCTATGTTTTAGGGGTACAGTTTTCATATCTCTTTAAGATGTGTGTTACCACACCACGCCCACTGCCAAAGTTGCTTACCTCCTAAATGGAGATAATTGCAAAGGGTGATTACAAGTATTAAAGGAGTGATTGTATTTAAAAGGCCCGTTCTCCTGGCAGCCCTGGGATTCTCAATTATGTAAATGTTCTTACTCAAATACTCCAAAAGAATGCTTTGGAAAAAAATAAACAAAAAACAGGCTGCAAAGAGTAAGACCTATTGGAGACCAATGAAGTGTCCGCATGAGCATTCTGAAGTCTGTAGACTTTATAATACAATTTCCTTCCAGCAGGGGCACATATCCAGAATGCCTCTGTACAGAGAGATTCTTGGTAGAATGAGAACAAAAGCTACAGGGAGGAAATCAGCCTTTCAGTAACCAAATGAAGTCCTTGCAAGAGTTCAGGAGCCCCCACCACAGGACAGGGTGGGGCTCAGGGTGGGGGGGATTTGTGTGTGTGTGTGTGTGTGTGTGTGTGTGTGTGTGTGTGTGTGAGGTCCAGAGATGTTGGGGAAAGAGACTTAAGCTAACCCAGTAGAAGGGAACCATTTGTTGGCTACAGTCCTAGAGATTTCAATCTGTCCACCATTTTTTTTTTTTTTTTTTTTTAGCAAAGTGGCCATCAATGGAAGATTGACACAGCCCCGGGCAGAATTAACTGGCTTTTAATTCATCGCAGTCCAGAGTCTTGTTCTTAGTAAACTGAGAATGAATTTGGATTTTTTTTTTTTCTTTGCTTTCATGGAGGAAAACAAGTCCAAGTCTGAGTGTTAGAAACCTTGAAACTTTTTTGTGAAACTGGGAAATGTATCTGGTTTTTCTCTTTCACACCAAGCACAGAGCTCTCTTTTCCTTTTCCTAGCTGAAGAATGTCATTGTGAGCCAGACCAAATATGACAATTTAAATGTGTGCCCTGGGGCTTAAGTAGCACAATGCCCTGAAATTCTAGTGATCTGGTGGACACAAACAGTCTGACCCCCAGCTGCTGGCCTTGGAGAAAGAAGCTGTGCAGCCTAAATAGAAAACAAATAAGACCTTTTCCTTTCTATTTTTAATTTATTTTTTATTTTTATAAAAGATGCTTTCAAGTGTCTGTTTTGTTTATTTTGTCTTTTGTCACACTCAATTGGAAGTCTGAGAGGCATCTTTCCTACTGTTACTGGTCTGTTGTTTTCCTTTTCTTATTAAAAATATTTGGATTCATTTTCAAAGCAAATATATATATATATATATATATATATATATATATATATATATATATATATTCACATACACACATGCATAAACTTCATCACTATATGGTAGAATTTTCAAATAGTAACTGGTAAAAAATGAAGCATATGGACAAGTTTTTTAATTATTATTTGTATTTACTTATTGGATAGTAACAGCCAGAAATCAAGAGGGAATGGGGTGATAGAAAGGGAGAGAGACAGAAAGACACATATAACACTGTTTCACCATTCACAAAGCTTTCGCCCTGCAAGGTGGGGACTGGAGGTGTGAACTTGAGTCCTTGTGCATTGTAGCATATGCTCTCAGCCTAGTGCGCCACTACCTAGCCCCACTGTGCTTGGCATAAATAGTAGCAATTTTGGAAAGTTCTTTAAAGGCACCAAAGGCACTGCAGCTGATTCATGAGTAGCCAAGGTCTTTCTTCCTTGCTGACTGGAGTCTGATTGGCTCTGGTATCCAGCTCTTCCTCTCATGAGTCATGGATAGATCTTGGATGGCCCAAGACAGTGAGGGAGAAACTACTTTCCTTGATCAAGATGTACTTAGGAGTGAGTGGGTATGGATGCCAGTCCAAGAGATGGTGTTTGAAAGAATTAACCATCTCCAAAACTACTTTTTTTTTGTTATGTGAGACAATAATTTCCCTCTTATTCCTTAAACCTATTGAGTTGGAGGCTTCATACACTGAAAACATTCAGATTAATAAATGATAACTGTGAAACGCATTTTGTAACATCTATGGAAAATGCTTTCAGAACCAATTTAGCATTATCCCAGAGAAATTTGTGTGCCAATCACAGGCTCTTTCTGTGTAACTTCCACCCCACCCCCCATTTTTTTTTTTTAGTAAGAGTAATCAGTGCTTCTCAAACAGATGTGCAGATGGGGACCGGGGGCATTATGAAAGCACTCATTCTGATTCACTAGGTCTGGGGTGGGATATGAGCTTGCCTGTCTTCGTAGACTTTCATTATCATCATCATCATCATTATTACTATGCTGCTATGTCTCCATTTATATGGGGAATTCCTGTCTTATTCCATACCATATAATATTCAGAGAACATTTAATTAAGATAGTAAGAGAAGTCTACTCTTGAGCTACAGCTTTGAATTCATAGACAAATTCATCAATATTATTCATGTCAAAGGAATGTGAGATGCTTGCTAGGTGCTTCAGAGAAGGAAGAGCTACAGGGAGAGTTTTTCTCTGGATTATATGTATTGAATAGTAAAGATGTAGGCACTTCTGCTACCATGGCTAGAATCCACCTAGTGACAGACACAGAGGTCTAGGTTACTATGACCCTGTCTTTGCTCCTGGTTGTTCAACTAGTTTTGGGTAAAATAGATTGTTTTCAGGCTATGATTCCCCCTTGACAACGTTTCTTAGCTGCCTTGACTGAAGATTTAGGCATAGATCCTTTGAAACTGATCCTATTGTAGGTCAAGAATACACCCCCTCCCCTTATCCTCCAAGAAATCCAGGTCCTAACCTGTGACCCCTGTGATTGTCACTATGATATATAGATATGATTAAGTGAAGGATTTTGAGGTGGAGGAATTAGTCTGGATTATTTTCGCAGGTTCTAAATATAGCCACAGGTTTCCATGTAAGAAGTGAGAGGGATAAGTTGAGGGATATTTGACTTGAGTGTATTGTCCAGTTACAGAGATGAGAATGTATTGTGACTATGGAGATGGAGATTGGAGGAAAGTGGCCACAAAGTAAGGAATTCCAGCAGCAGTCTTCCAAAGCTGGAAGAGGCAAAATATGGACCTTCTCTTTGTATTTCTAGGAGGAACTGTAAGCAAAGATTAGGGATTCCATCATAAATGCCACATATACTTCATATATCCTCTTCCTCCACACTGCCTTTGTGCCTTGTCTCCTGATACTAAAGGATGTCAAGCTAGGAGTCAGTCATTTAGAAATCTGGATGAAATGTATAGAACAATGATGGTATCTCAAAAGTTTCCAGAGGACAATCCTTGAGGACCTGGTGATTCATTATGGAAGGCTGGATTTCTTTCAGGTAGATAGACTAGTGAAACGACCCCTTTTTCCTTCTTTGTGACACTAATCTTTATAAACCCTGAAACCCAAGATTTTCTTTGTTTCTGACAGGAAGTCACATGCTTACTGAATATTACTTGCAAAGTTCATTCTTCTGTTAACACATCTTGCCTACATTTTCAGTCATATTCTCTGCATCTTTCTCTTTGAATTTCGAGTCAACCAGCAGTTCTATAATACTTCTGTTCCTTTAGTTCTCAGGGATTCACATAAGATAAACACAGCTGGATTGTCAGTAAAGGTCTAGCCTGGACACCATCTCTCTCTTCTTTTTCGTAAACTTTTTTTGGCTCCATGAGGAAGATGTTTCTGTGAGACATGAGCTTGCCATTTTCTCAGGCTGCTCGCACCTGATAAAATCTGTGTTTCCTGTACCACTCTTATCTTTCTGATAATTAACCTAAGCAACAAGCAGTTTGAATCTTTGATTTGGTAGCAGAATGAACCCTGTTTCGATCTTGAGCCATTCTGAATATATGGCCTCCAGATATGTAAGAACAAAGTTGTGTTATTTTAAGTCCCTCAATTTGCAGTTATTTGCTTCTGTGGCAATGAGAAACACGTCTGGAGATAGTCAGTTTGCATTTAGTCTTTCATTCTTCCTGAAGTTCTTGAATCAATCATGTTTACTTAAGTTCCTTTTACTAATATTCCCAAAACCCAGGCACTTCACCAGTCCTCTCACTATAACCAGATATCCTTATCTCCATGCTTAGGCTAAAGCAAGGAATCCTGATACGTTTTTCTTTGTAAATCACATGGTTTTGTAAATGATCCTAGAATAGTAGAATTTTGAAAACTTCCTGTTCTCATTTTGCTCACTTTCACATTAATTTTTATTAGAATAGAGAGGGATATGATCCATACAGCTTCTGAAGTTCGGTCCAAATCAAAGTTTCTATGGTTCTGTCTTATAAAGGAAATTCAAAACAGTTAACATCGTTCATCCCAAGAGTGAACATCTGTAATGAGCAATGCAGAGCAGTCTTTGAGAAAGAGGTATCTTAGTTTTATAGAAAAGGAACCTTAGTTTCTTTGGCACTAGGTAGCAGAAAAACCAATAGTATGTATGATTTCACTAAAAAGTATAATTCTAGGGGCTGGGTGGTGGTGCAACTGGTTGAGCGCACATTATAGTGCGTAAAGCCCCACTTTCGAGCCCTGGATCCCCACCTACAGGGGGAAAGCTTCACGAGAAGTCAGGCAGAGCTGCAGGTGTCTCTCTGTCTCTTTCCCTCTCTATCACCCCCTTCCCTCTCAATTTCTGGCTGTTTCTATCCAATAAATAAACAAATATAATAAGCAAATTTCTTTTAAAAAGTATACTTCGAGAAATATGTTATGATTGGATTCATCCAAACACACTTGAAATTATATCTGTAAGGATATTTGTCATAATTGAGTTCACAGTTGCAAAGGAAAAAATGCAAAGAAATTGACAAAATATCTTACAAGATCCATTAAATAAATCATGGTATCAATTTATGATTGAACATTGTGCAGCCATTCAAGTGATATTATAAAAAATTAATGACTTGGGAAATCTTCACATGTGATTTTAAAGAGAAAGAACCAGATGGTAAAGCAATGTTTATACTAGGTTACCATGTGTATATATACAAACATAAAAGACTGACTGGGATGACATAAAGCTGATCTTTACTGGTTGTGAGATTAAAGGGTTGACTTTACTTTCTTGTGCATGTCTATATTTGGTATATTTTCTACAATAAATATGTGCTACTTATGTGTTTTTATTTTATTTTTCTCTGCCAGCAGGGTTATTGATAGGGCTCAGTGCCTACATGACCAATCCACTACTCCTGGCAGAGTGAAAAAAAAAAAGCTGAACTAGGGTCTGTGTGGTGTCTCGCCTGGTAGAGCACCCAATCACCATACACAAGGACTTGGCTTCAAGCTCCTGGCCCACCTACAGGAAGGAAGCTTTAGGCTGTAGAGCAGTGCTGCAAGCCTTTCTTTCTTTTTCTTTCTTTCTTTCTTTCTTTCTTTCTTTCTTTCTTTCTTTCTTCCTTCCTTCCTTCCTTTCTTTCTTTATTTCTATCTTTCTTTCTTTCTATCTTTCTTTCTTTTTTCCTTCCTTCCTCCCTTTTTTCTTTCTTTCTTTATTCCCCTCTCTCCATGTTTCTCACCCTCTATAAAAACATTAAAAAAAAAAGAAAGAAAGAAAGAAAAGAGAAAAGAAAGGAAGAAAGAAAAGGAAGAAAAGGCCATGGGAATAGAAGGTTCCAGTGATAATCCTGGTAGCAAAATAAAGAAGAATAACATTTTCAACAACAAATATATGTGAAAAAGCTAAACTAGTCTTAATCTGAGAGTCAAAATCCCAAGTTCCAAGCCTGTCTCCATCCATCAAAAATCTGATGGATAGTTTTGGGTAAGCCACTCCATTTCTTTGGGGCTCAGTGTCCTTCTCAGTGTCTGAGAGTTGCACACATGTGTCCAAGGAATAGTCAGTGTTCCAGATAAAAGGCCACCATGGGGCGGTAGCGCAGTGGGTTAAGTGCACGTTGCACAAAGCGCATGTACTGGCATAAGGCTCCTAGTTCAAGCCCCCAGCTCCCCACCTGCCGGGGGGGTTGCCTCACCAGCAGTGAAGCAGGTCTGCAGGTGTCTGTCTTTCTCTCCCCCCTGTCTTCCCCTCCTCTCTTGAATACTGTCTGTCCTATCCAACAACAATAACAATATTAAACAACAAAAGGGAAAAAATAGCCTCTAGCAGCAGTGAATTTGTAGTGCAGGCACAGAGGCCCAGTGATAACCCTGGAGACAAACAAAATAAATAAATAAAGGCCACCATGTTGGACTATAAACAATTCATGGAGTAAACCTTATGCTCTGCCATACTAACAGCCCAGGTTTGAACTCCAGCAATGTACAAGATATGTGGCTTTAGAAGAAGTTCTAGAGATGGAGTAGTTCTCCTTTCTATATCTGCATGACAAGGCAGCAGGGGCAGAGGCACATGTTACCATGTGTGTGGACTCACATTCATGTCCCCAGTCTCCACCTGTAGGGAGAAGCTTCACAAGTAGTGGTGCAGAGCCTAAAGTGTCTTTCCTTCACTCTCTCTCTCTCTCTGCCTCCTTATCTTTCACTTATATCAAAAAGGAAAGGAAGAAAAGAAGAAAAAAGAAAAAAGGGGGAGAAAGTTTACTGGGAATGGTGCAGCCATGTAGACATAGATTCCTAGTGATATCTCTGATGACAAAGAAAATAAAATGAGAGAGAAGGGTGGGGAGAGAGAAGCAAATAGGATAGAGAAGTCATGCATGAGCCAGACACTAGCTTGGTAAAGAAGAAAAGGACCCGTCATCTCCCCCCCAGTTGCTTTGCCACAGTTGCTTTGCCACTTTGTACCCTGTGCCGATGAACACCGTCATCTTGAGACACTCTCTTATCTTCTGTGCATCCCAGAAGTAAGAAGCCCCCCAATCCTCAGGGCTCTGCTGCTCTGCTGTTCTTTCTTCTTTTCTCACAAAAAGTTCTCATCAAAGCACCTCCCACATCCTTTATTTTTATTTTATTTTTGTTAGAGGCCTTATTCATGTGGAGCAGGTACTCTGCCACTCTGCCAGTCAGCTACACTGCACTCAGCTTCTGCTTGAGCCCCTTTACCTGCAGGGACTCTTGGGCTGGGCAGGGTTTCAGCTTCCATCACAACACTAAACTCCTAAACTCTCCCTCCTCTTTTTTTTTTTTTTTGAAAAATTTATTTATAAAAAGGAAACACTGACAAAACCATAGGATAAGAGGGGCACAACTCCACACAATTCCCACCACCAGAACTCCGTATCCCATCCCCTCCCCTGATAGCTTTCCTATTCTTTATCTCTCCGAAAGTATGGACCCAACGTCATTGTGGGGTGCAGAAGATGGAAGGTATGGCTTCTGTAGCTGCTTTCCTGCTGAACATGGGTGTTGGCAGGTCGATCTCAAAACGGAGACCCCAAATCTTCATCTGCAATATTCCAGCCTTTAGGTTCATGATTAGTCGACAATTTATTTGGCTTTATATGTTAACTCTTTTTCCAGCTACCATGTTCCAGATGCTACCATGATGCCAACCATTACTGCCCTGGGCAGACGATCCCACCAATGTGTCCTGGAGCCCTGCTTCCCCAGAGCCCTTCCCCACTAGGGAAAGAGAGAGGCTGGGAGTATGTGTCTCCCTCCTCTTTTAACAAAGCAAATACAGAAAAGCATTATGCACATGAGCTCATATCAATGGATCACTGTGGAAGTTAAAAATCAACCACCTTCTAGCACAGGTGGGATCATGGTTGAATTGTGTTAAGAAACTTCTAAGTCCAAGACTCAGAAATAGGATTCTGTCTCAGGAAAGTGGATCCTCATTGCTTCCTGCACAGATCAGGAGGAGTCAGTTGTAGCAGCCGCACTCATGAACTTGGGATCCATTTCTAGTCAAATTGTTCTCCATTTCTCTCCATTTCTCTGGTCGATTAAAATTCTGACCTCTGACCTTGTACCACTGACAGTTTGCCACCTGGTAATGGTTTGTTCTATTGCTTCTGTCT
Source organism: Erinaceus europaeus (assembly GCF_950295315.1). Lineage (NCBI taxonomy): Eukaryota > Metazoa > Chordata > Mammalia > Eulipotyphla > Erinaceidae > Erinaceus > Erinaceus europaeus. Next base: position 16,235,679 of record NC_080177.1, read on the forward strand.
CCCATTGAAACCCCTTTGCGGGGCCGGGTGGTGGCGCACCTGGTTGAGCGCACATGTTAAAATGAGCAAGGACCCAGGTTCGAGCCCCCAATCCTCACCTGCAGGGGGAAGGCTTCACAAGTGGTCAAGCAGTGCTGCACATGTCTCTCTGTCTCTCACCCTCTCTACCCTCCCTTCCTTCCCAGTTTCTGATGTCTCTATCCAATAAATAAATAAAGATAATAAAAAAATATTTAAAAAGAAAGCCCTTTGCTGATAATAAGGACCATCTGATTGGAATTTTGTGTAATATTTTTATGCCACTATACAACATCCTAGTACTGGGCACAGATTTCCCTCTCAGCCTTTCCTCATCCTCTCATGAAAATCTTTCCAAGTTGCCTGCATCTGCTCAGAAGGTGAGTGCATGATTTATTCTGTCTGAAACTAGTCAAACCTCTGTCTGAGTCCATACTGAGCCCCTCATGACTAATGGCATCACTGTAACCCGTGTCAATCCCAGTAGCCACTGGTGCTCAGTAGGTAAGAATGTATTCCAGAGTCATGACCCAGAAAGAAAAGGAAACATAGACCTTAAGGTCTTTGTTTATGATGTAAACATTCCTCTGGCACCTTTGAGTTATAAGCTCCTTAACCTCTGCCCAACAAATACAAAGTTAAGTCACAGAGAGCCAAAGGAGGATAAGCTGGTCCCAGGCTTGTGGTGTAATTTTGAGAAATGTCTCATTAGTAGTCCTTGAACAAATACCAGTTATTTTAGAGGGTTGTTTGGGAGAATCTATGTGCTATGAATCCTTGGAATAATCTAGAAAGTTAAAACCACTATTTATTACTGGAAAGAAAACTTTCTTTCCATAGCTAGCAGTAGACACACAGGGATTTCAGAGAAGAATTCAAAAATATTTTATTACTTCCCATCCAATTTCACATTTGTCTTTGTAGACCCAAACCTGAATGCCATCTAGAGGACTTTTTAAACAAAAATAATTGATTTATTATTCTATAGAGACAGAAATTGAGAGGAGAGAGAAAGATGGAGAGGGAAAAAGACAGAGAGACACCTGCAGGCCTGTTTCACCACTCATGAGACTTTCCTCCTGCATGTGGGGACCAGGGGCTTGAAACCACGTTCTGGCACACTGTAGTGTGTACACTTAACCCCACCCCCTATTTACCTCCAGGGTTATGGCTGGGCCTCAGTGTAGGCACTACGAATCCACTTCTCCTGGTAGCCTTTTTTTTTTTCTCTCATTTTATTGGATAGGTCAGAGAGAGATTGAGAGAGGAGAAGGGTGGAAATAAAGAAGGAGAGAGAAAGACAGACAACTTCAGATCTGTTTCAGCATTTGTGAAGCATCCCACCTTCAGGTGGGGAGCTGGGGACTTGAACTCAGATTCTTGAGTGGGCCCTTGTGCTCAGTATTATGTGCCCTTAGCCAGATGCACCACTACCTAACTCTAAGACATTTCTTCTCTTACCTTCCTCCCTTTCAGAATATGCTAACACCATGCTCACAGAAGGCCATACCATCCAGTCATAATGAACACTTTGCTAACACTTGAGCTTGGTAGGCCATAAGAATGCATGTTCCTTCATCCTATGATGACCACAACAACATGCCAGTAAGTGTTGTAAGCAAACTTAGATTTCTTCTTCTTTTTTTCTGGTCTCCCTGGTGCTATAAAACTTCCTCTGGCATACCAGTCTCCTCTTCCTTTGCAGACCTTTTCCCTCTTTTTGTGTAGCTTTTAATCATAGGACCTTGCTTGACCCCAATGCACTGACTTGTGACTCAGACCGTCCAATGACAGCCCATCTTAAAGGAACAGGTAACATGCAAAGATACAAGAACTTTCTCCATGTAAAGAGACTGTGAGATCCCAGAACAAATGGGTGACATAGATTTCACATGCAAACAGTTGGTATGAGGAGGAAGACAGACCATTCAGAAAAGTATAGAGTAGGCGATGGGAAATGTGTAAGAATCTTCTCTGGAAGAAGATTCTGAGAAAGACAAGACGTTCTTGTCCTTATTTACTAAGGAATTGTTCTAAAATGGAGGATAAGGAATAATGTCTAGGGACTCAGTACATAAGTAAATGAACAAGTTAAGGAGGATATAGTTTCAATAAAATCCTCAGAGAACTCTGGACGAGCCGTCCTTCAGGATCGCTCATAACTTTGGACAAAGAGATCCTTTGCCTCCTCAAGTTAATGAATGAGTGGTAATGACATCATCTCTTCCAGCAGATGAAAGTGCTACCAACTGGTGACATCTACACTGAGAATGGTCAGCGCACCCTGCATTGCCTGTAAAGGGGCTCACCTGGAGTGTCTGTTAAAGGGAGAGAGAGGGAAGAACAAAAACTTGAAGAAAAAGGGGCAGTGATCAAAGACATGAGCCTTGTAGAAGATGCACCTGGGCTCACATCACAGCTCTAGTTCCTGTCCCACTTATCTTGGAAAAAGTGCCTATTTTGTACCATGGTTTCAGTTTCTTGGATTACATGGAGATAACAGTAATGCTGAGGTAAGGGGAGGATGTTCACCAAACCCTCACGGCAGTGTTGATCGCTCAGAGGAACACTGGATTTCTGAAATGGGCAACAGCGACCCCTGAGACAGCCAGTTAATTCCCAGCACATCTGATGAACTTATAATATGCATGGGAGTGAACCCAGTCTCTTCTATACATAGAAAGTGAGGAAAGACGTAAACAACCCAAATGTTCAGAAATCTCACACATTACTTAGTGGGGTTTGATATTACCAGGAATAAGAGTCCCTAGAGAGGCGCTTTTTCAGAGACACTTAGTGGGGGTGGGGAGGAGGGCTGGGGAGAAAGAAAGCCGGATTGTTCATTGGCCACTCCCTTGAGTGATTTCTGAGGGTTCATTTCTAGTGGCAAATGCAGTAAATGGTCCCCCTAAGGAGTGACCCAGTGTACCAGAGGCTCTGGAAATATGCAGATGGAATTTTGGGGATTTGCTGTGTTGCAATCAGTTGTTTTCCATGTTTTTTTTTTTTCTTCTTTTTTCAAGAGGCAGCCCCTAGGGGACTGGCAAGAAATCTCTTCTCAATATCATAGATCAGCAAAGAGCAGTTAAAAGAGACTCTCTTTTTTCCTGGTCCCCAAGGTATAGGCAGAATTGCTACAGCAGGCAGAGCACACAAAGGAACACAATTGGCATTTACGCTAGCCCTGCAAAGCAACTCTAATCCTGTGCCCTTTGACCCTGCACTATATTCCAATAGGTCAGAGCATCCTTGCCTGGCTTCCCTAATGTACATTATCCTCTCTGGTCAATAAAATTCCCCTCTGTCTCTACATTGACAATAGATGTGAAGGTCAGTGTTCCCCCTCCAGCTGCAGTAGAATCAGAACTGTCAGTTGGAATTTAAATTAAGGATATAGGTAATCATTTCATTGCTTTTAGGCAAAAATGGAAGTCTTGCTTTGCCTGCAATCAGATTCTCGGAAGAAAAGTAGAAAGATCTCGGGGGCCCCTGGGGGAAATATTGTAAAGTGCCAGGGAGGGCTAGAGTGCACAGTAGCCCTAAGTGGTAAATTTCCTATGAGAAAGCTCTGTTCATTACATTTTTTCCCCCTGGAGCATGTCACCTTCTTTCTCAGCTTTCTCTGCCAAACAGTGTCACTTCCAGTGCATGGGAGAGTGTCTGTGATTAGAGTGAAATTTCATACTGAAAGAAGTGACAAGACTAGGAAGGCAGGAGGAAATGAAGAGGTTGTTGGAGAAAGGAAGAGAAAGACAAAGAAGCAGCATGCAGATTGGGGGTGCTGAGCCCTGGCCTCATGCCAGCTGCCGCTGACCAGCTGTAGGACCCTAGGAAGATCAATTAATCTCTCAGAAACTCACTGTCCTTATTGGTAAAATGTTTTAGTTATGGTGAAAAGTCTTCTAAGATCCTTTCTGATCTCAGTAGCTCCTGAGTTGAAAAGTCATTTCGGCTTAGAGCTGTTTAGTGGGCACTAGTCTCGTTTTAGAGAGACAGGCAGGCTGAGAGATGGGGTTTGCTTTCAGAATCCTCAAATCCTATAAAGTTGAGCTGGAACAAAGCTTCCCAGATTATCCTGTCTAACCTGCTCATTTAGAAGATGGAGAAGCTAAAATGACTTTTTGATTTGGCTTCTTAAATCCCTAAATTTCCCTTCTTGATCTCCTTTTTTTTTTTTTCCTTCCCTTCCCTTTAATATATATGTAACTACTGATGGAAGATTTTCAAATTCAGTTCAAATTTTTTCAAGAAGTGAGTGAGAAATATAGGAAAAAAAATAAGAAGGATCTTAACTCACACTTATTTAAAAAGAATCAGGGGGTATCTACCTATTGTATACTTATAGACAATGACTTTGCACAGTGATTAAAGATTTAATTGCAAAAGAACCCCAGCAAAATAATAGATAAAATACATAAAAACATACATATATATATTTAACTTTGGTGAGATATAATGAGGAAAAATTTCTGAAAATAGTGCTAAAGACTGAAAATGTAAGTGAATAAACTCATATAGAATAGTAACATATAAATTAAAATGAACTTCACACCAAAAATATCTGTACACAATGAGGTGCCAAAATAAAATCTTGGAAAATGTATGACCCACATGGCAATTAGAGCTAATTTTCTCAATATAAAAGTATTTTTAATAATTTAATCAGAAAAAATAGAACATATTGAAAAGAACAGACTATATTAACTTTGAATTACAGAAGAATTATAAATGACTACTGAAATATAAAAATAGTCTATCTCAAAATTTTTATTTATTTCTTTTTTCTATTTTATTAGAGAACTTCTCAGCTCTGGCTCATGGGGGTACAGGTTGAATGAACCTAGGACTTTGGAGCCTCAGGCATGAGAGACTCTTTGTATAACCATTATGCTATCTACTCCTGCCCTATCCCCATAATTTTCAAATAAAAGATAATTATGAATGTGATAAGATGTGTGATTTACTTTTGTTTTTATTGCAATAATAGTCAATATGAGTAAATGCAGTTATATACATTTAAAAATATTATGCCATTTGTCTCTTATCTCTAGCAATTTCTAACAAGTCTAACATATCTGCAACCTTTCCTTTCATGTGTTAAAGTGTGCGTAACCAGTAAAACACACAAAAATCCATGCTCAAGGACCCAGGTTCAAACTCCAAGTCCCCACCAACAAAAGAGAAGCTTCATGAGTGGCAGAACAGGCTGCATGTATCTCTCTTTCTCTTGCCCCGCTTCTCTCCTCTCCTCTCTTGCCCTATTTATCTCTGCCTCTATTATAAATTTCTTTTAAAGGTAAGAAATGGCTGTCAAGAATGGTGAGTTTGTCTTACAGACACCAAGGCAGTAAGTTCTAGAGACTAAAGATTCAAGATCAAGATACCGGGACTGATTTCTCCTGAAAGTTATCTTCCTGAGTCACAAAGAACGACCTTGCTACATGCACACATGACCTTTCTTCTGGTGCATGAGAGATCTCGGGTGTCTCTTCAGCTTCTTATAAGGACACCAACACTACTGAGGTAAGGATTTTTTTTTTTTTTTTGCCACCAGGGTTATTGCTGGGTCTCCATGCCTGCGCTATGAATCCACTGCTCCTGGTGGCCATCCCCCCCCCCATTTTTATTTGATAGGACAAAGAGAAATTGAGAGGAGAGGGGAGCTAGAGAGAGTGAGAGAGAAATAGACACTTGCAGTCCTACATCAGTGCTCCTGAAGCATTCTCCTTGCTGGTGGGGAGTGGGGGCTTGAACCCGGGTCCTTGCACATGGTGATATAGACACTTAACTACATGTACTACTTGCCCAGTCCTGAGACCTAACTTTTAACCTCACATAACTTTAATTTCAAGTTTAAATAAAGTCATAGAAGCTAAAAATTCGATTTTTGAATGCAAGGGTAAGGGACAGAATGCAGTCTAAATCTCCCCAGGTGAGTGTATTTCTTTGGTTATTCCATTGTCCCTTTCACAAGTATTTTCCAAGTATGTTAACTGTTCTGCATTGGCTGCATATGGCAGGTGTGGTTAGCACACTCATCTTCCTTCTTTTTTTTTAAATTTTATTTATTTTCCCTTTTTTGTTGCCCTTGTTGCTTAACATTGTTGTGGTTATTGGTGTCGTTGTTGTTGGATAGGACAGAGAGAAATGGAGAGAGGAGGGGAAGACAGAGAGGGAGAGAGACAGACAGACACCTGCAGACCTGTGTCACCGCTTGTGAAGCGACTCCCTTGCAGGTGGGGAGCCGGCGGCTCCAACCGGGATCCTTAATGCCGGTCCTTGCGCTTTGCGCCACGTGCGCTTGACCTGATGTGCCACCGCCCAACTCCCTCATCTTCCTTCTTTGACCCATAAGTCATACATATCTGAGCTGAGGTTGTATCTAACCCAAATCCTCTATGTTCTATACTAAATGACAGAAAGACAAAAAATTGATGTTTGCTGCACATGGTGGTCTATAGCAACTTCCATCCAAACTACTGAAACAGTCTACATTTCTTTACCAGGTGAATGGGTACACACTTTGTGACAGGTTCAGTGGAATAGTATTCATGGGAAGAGATGAACTGTCAAACCCTGAAGAGCCATGAAGGAAACTTAAATACATGTTATTGATGCAAGGTAGTCGTAATATGATGCAAGGGAAATTTCTATACTTTCTACTTTTTTTTGTAAACCTAAAATTACTTTAAATTCTATTTTTTTTTCCTGTGGGGGTGGACAGAATGATAGGAAGAGTTTCTTTTCACACCTTTCCTCCATTACACACACACACACACACACACACACACACACACACACACACACACACACCACAGATTCCACTGAAAAAGCTGCAGAGAAGTTTAGAATCTGGGTAATTTATAGGATGATGCAGAGGCTAAAAGGCCTAACCTTCATACAAGAGGCCCCTAGTTTGACCCCCAGCATTGCATGTGCCAGAATAATGTCCTCAGTCTGCCTCTTAAGTGTTGTTATTCTTTTGGTTCAATCCAGCACTGTTTAGACTTGGTGTGTTTACCATGATAACAAATGTAGAATGTTATTCTAAAGACAAATCCAGCCCATTTCCCCCATGTATATAGCTATTTAAATTCAGTACAGAACTGATTAAAAAAATCTCTAGTAGGAGTGCTGGTATGACTGATCAGCTCAGGAAATATCTCCTGAAAAATGGTGTCCCTCCTTCCTACAGGCTGTCTTTTGGTTGCTTTCAAAATCATTTTAGAGGACCTGCGGGCTAGCTTACTGAGTAGAGCACTTGCCTAGCTATAGGGTTTGAACCCTAGCACTACATGGGAGTACCATGGAACCAGAGGAAGCTCCAGTGTGATGGTGTTTCTCCCTCCCTCCTTGTCTCTCTCAGTGAATGATGAAGTGACCTGAGAGTGGTGAAATTGTGCAGGAAAGATGCCATGACTCTGAAAAAAAGAATGAGGGGCTGGGGAGCTACTTATGGGCATAAGCATTCTGTCTGGTGACATTAGACTTGAACTTGGAGGTCATTGGAAAAAGAAAAAATATTGTAAAAGGAAATTGCTGAGAGTTTCAAGTGGGCTGATCTTAGGGTTTTCGTCTTTGACTCTTTTAATAGAAGCCTGTTGTTTCTCGGAACAGTGAAATCTGAGCCTTTGATATTTTATGAATGGGGTCGGGAATCTGTTACATAATAGGAAAGCTGAAATTTCAAAGACTGTTCTATTCAACTCCAGTGTTGTCACTCTGCCTGGTCATTGGACCTTCACATGGCCATCCCGAGGCATGGTGGTTTCCTTGGGTCTTGTTGGCAGAGGTGGCTGTCAGCATGACCCCAACTGGCTATCTACCATCTGCCATGTTCCATGGCTGGTCGGTCCTCTGGATGCTGTACAAGGAATTTGATGTGAAACAGTACAGGAGAAGGATCTTTCTCCCACTTCTACATTGTATTTGACTGTCTATGCAATTCTGGCCTAAAAGGAAAATAAATCAACCCAAGGACATATAGAAAGTACAAGTGATACCTTCAGATACTGTGTCCAAACTCTTTTCCAGGGACCAGGTAGTGGTGCACTTGGTTTAGAGCACATATTTTAATGCTCAAGAACCTAGGTTCAAGACCTGGTTCCCATTTGCAGGGGGAATGCTTCATGAGCAGTGAAGCAGTGATGTAGGCCTCTCTCTCTCTGTCTGTCTGTATGTCTATGTGTCTCTATCTGTATATCCCCCTTTCCTCTTGATTTCTCTGTCTTTATCTAGTAAATATGATACAAGATTTAAAACTTATTGAAAAAATAGAAAAGCACAGGGTGAAAAAACATTGGAATTCTGCTGTGTTGTCTGAACACCTATCAAAGGGAAGTAAAAGGCTGTGCCTATGTGCTAAGGACTATACTAAAAACCATTAACCTCCCCACCCCCCAATAAAATACAAAAATAAAAAAGATATTTACTCTCACTTGGATCTCAAAAATATTGTAATTGTAAGTGCCCAAGTCTATGTCTTAATTAAAAGCATACTTACTTCCATACCCCATGACTGGCAATAGTAGATGGGATCACCTCTCCAAGAAGCAGTATGACCAAAGATGGTTAGGAATATGTCAGAGGCCACACCAAAATGTCATTTCTTCATCTGCCACCAAAATGGCCACTCATATGGGTAAGAGTGCATTACTGTAGCAATAATGCAGTAGATGGTGTGCTAAGTGGTCATAAATAGTTAATACCCCTCTCTAAGCATCCATCTTTCTTCTGGGGAGGGATTCACATGCAGAGGCGATCAGGACTTACAATTCATTATCAGGATCACACAGACTTCAGATAGAAGAAGAATCGGGATCACACAGACTTCAGATAACCAGCAAGAGCTCACTTTGCTGTTTTGTAACAGTAATGCTGTAAAGTGGAGCTAACAGAGCATCTCCCTCTGTAAACTAGTCAAGACAGTAGCTGTGTCTGATCAGCTGGAATGAAAAGACCACAGAGCAATAGAACCCATCACTGTGGATCATGTGTCCTGTCTCCTTAGTCCAGATGGATGTATTTCCCATGCCCAGGCTGCTCAGAGTGATGCCCTGTTAAACTAGTGCAGGGGTTGGATCAGTAATGCTTCATGCTGGTCATTTCTCTGCATTAAGCCCTGACCTTGAACCAAGCTGTCCATTTGTAATGTCAGGCAGCGTTTAAAGATTTAATTATCTACATTTTTTTTAACCAACTGGTAACTGATAAGTCTCTCCCCCTTGAAGTTAAATGCGAGAGAGCAAAAAATATAAAAAATAATTATGTATGCAAGTTCATCTGTCTCCAAGGCTGCCATTGCAGCTGCCTCTGAGAGGAAAGTTTGCTCAGGGAAAAACAGGGGATGCACTGTGTCCATTCCACAGACTCATACTGCGCTGCTGAACACACTAGATCACCCCCACCGTCGCTAAGCCCTTTTTCTTTTTTCCAAGTTTCCGTAACCCATTATCCATTTGTCCAGTCATACTTGTGGGTGACAGACTGGAAGGAGAGTGAAATTCTGCAGGGACCAGAAGTCTCAGCACACTGCCAAAGGTCCTGGTTGTACGGGGTCTGGCTTCTTGTGCCAGTCGATTGTATTGACATAATTGTTTGTCCTAGTTTCAGTATTTAATTGGCTAATTTTTTATCTGTGACTGTGAGTCACTTATTTATGTTTGATGTTAATTGTATGGAAAGCGATTGAAAGGAGTGTCCTGTGTTTCTCCTCTATCTATTAGGAAGTGTATTTGAAAGGAGAGAGGGAAATGAGAGAATCCGATTAGTCAAATGTGTGTTTGGAAGATAAATGATGGTCATGGATTGTGTTAGAAGATTCAATTTCTAGAAGATCCCTGATGTTCAGCAGTGCAGCACAGCACTGACTCCACTCAGCATCACGTTGTAGATCAGGTACTCAACTGCTGCTGAGTCCCTAATATCCAGCGCCTAATCAGAAATTCTCCTTTATCCAAATGGCTTTCTCTTTCTTGACGCTCCCTGAGGTCAACCTGGTGTGAAAACTCTCAGCATAAGGAAGGCCAAATGTACAGGGTTTATATCACTTTCCACTTTACAGCCAGATAAATTGATGTGGTGGAAAACCAGAATTTCAGACACCCAACAGAAAAATCTAGAGAAGTTTGCAGTTGCACTGTTGGAAGGACGTTGTTTTAAGTGCTTAATATGTTTGTCTGTATACAGTGCTTCAGAAGTTAAGAGGACACAGCTCATCTACCTCTAAATGTTTGCTATGTTCTTTAACTTCTCAGCTAGGCATTTGTTTTCCTGAGTCTACCTATCAAGAACATAAGGAGGAATTCTATAAAAATGATCTCAACAATTACATTAGGAAACTTTCAATTAGGAAAGCAGTGATTGTATAAAGATCCTGGTTCTAGCCCTTGGCTCCCCACCTGCAGGGGAGTCGCTTTACAGGTGGTGAAGCAGGTCTGCAGGTGTCTGTCTTTCTCTCCCCGTCTCTGTCTTCCCCTCCTCTCTCCATTTCTCTCTGTCCTACCCAACAATGATGACAACAAGAATAACTACAACAATAAAACAACAAGGGCAACAAAAAGGAATAAATAAATAAATGTTAAAAGAAAAAAGAAAACAATGATTAGAAACTGGAATCAGTAAGTCTATAGATTTTTTTTTTTTTGCCACTAGGGTTATTACCAGGGCTTGGTGCCCTCAGGACAAACCAACTCCTCCTAACAGCCACTTTCCCCCCTTTTTTCTTTCTATTTTATTTGTTAGGACAGAGAGAAATTGAGGGAGGGAGGAGACAGACAGATAGATAGATAGATAGATAGATAGATAGATAGATAGATAGATAGATAGGGAAAGATACCTGAAGACCTTCTTTACTGCTAGTGACACATTCTTCCCTACAGGTAGGAAGTAGGGGCTTGAACCCAGGTCCTTGTACATGGTAATGTGTGTGCTCAACCAGGTACACCATTACCAGCACCCAGTCTATAGAAAAAAAATAAAATTTAAACACAAGAAATATTTTATGTCTCATATGCAGGAATTTAAGATGAATTCAAGTATATATTAATGTTTCACTGGAATCATAAAGCAATGAATAATATAATTGATGGTGCTGGATATAAGGACTAAGATTGCCATATTTGACCACAAAATTGATAGAAGCTTCATGTTCATTTTCATGTAAAAATCAGACTTTCCCCTAATTATCTTATCTACCCTATTTTGTTGGAGCTCACACGGTATATTGAGCGCTTGATTGACTAATGATTTACACTATACAATTGCTAAAGATCGTGATAGTAGCAATTTAGAAGCATATCAGTGCAATTTGTTTGTTGTGCTGAATCAATCAAAATATTGTTCCCAGTTTCCCTCTAATGGGTTTACTGAAGCAATTTAAATATTCTGTCATTAGCCATCCATCTTTAACCCTTTCCTTCTTGAAGCTACACCAATTTCAACTTGGAGTATGGGAACTGATACATAGAAATCTGCTCTCTCTATGTCTTTTTCTATTAAAGTATTTCTACCAACTTTATTTCAATAGATACTTGTTATATAGTAATGATTTCAAATGGAGAGTGACTTGAAGTATAGTGGGTACTTAGCTAGATTTTGGTTTGGATATTTATGACCAGTAATGGGGTAAATAGCATCTTTTACCCCTTGAAATATAAGCATTTATCTGTTGTATTACATAGAAGTAAGGGAGGCTCAGAGACTCAGATGGACAAAACCACAGCATGAACAGGCACATTACAAGGAGTTTATAGAAATGAATTTATAATTGTAAACTATAATCAGTGCCCCTACATAGAGAATATCTAAAAAAGAAAAACTTTCTGGGGCAAAGATGCTTGAATGAGAACTAAAGAAATAAAAATGAGGGGGTCTGGTGGTAGCACAGTGGGTTAAGCGCCCATGGCACAAAATGCAACGGCCGGCATAAGGATCCCGGTTCGAGCCCATGGTTCCCCACCTGTAGGGGGTTGCTTCACAAGCAGTGAAGCAGGTCTCTTTCTCTTCCACTCTCTCTGTCTTCCCCTCCTCTCTCAGTTTCTCTCTCTCCTATACAACAACAGAAATAACAACAACGATAAACAATAAGGGCAACAAAAAGGGGAAAAATAGCCTCCAGGAGCAGTGGATTCCTAATGCAGGCACTGAGCCCCAGCAATAACCCTGGAGACAAAAAAATAAAGAAATAAAAATGATTAGTTGAAGAGGGGCTGTTGGGAAATAGAAATCTATGAGTAGAAGGAACTATTTGAGTAAAGACCTCATCATAGGAATGGGTATGCAGAGTGTAAAATGTGGACATTGGCTCATAGTAGCTTACTTGGATAGTGCCTTTGCTTTGTTATGGGTTCTACCCAGGTTTGAGTCCACATGGAAGGAAATTTTAGTGCTGTGGTATCTCTGTCTCTTTCTCTCTGAAAGGGTCTGCAGTGGTGAGGTTTTAAGGCTGTGCAGCCCCCCCCCCCCACACCACACACACACACGCACTCCCAAATCATCTAGTTTGCCTTACTCATAGACAGGGCTAGGGGCTGCTAATGAGGGAAGCTGAAGAAGTGGGTAGAGGCCTAGAAGATGACTCAGTAGGGTAAGGTTAATGCCTTATGCTGAGTGAGGCCCTGGGGTCAATTCCAGACACCTTTTTAAAAAATATATATTTATTTATTTATTCCCTTTTGTTGCCCTTGTTGTTTTATTGTTGTAGTTATTATTGTTGTTATTGATGATGTTGTTGTTGGATAGGACAGAGAAATGGAGAGAGGAGGGGAAGACAGAGGAGGAGAGAAAGATAGACACCTGCAGACCTGCTTCACCTCTTGTGAAGCCACTCCTCCTGCAGGTGGGGAGCCAGAAGCTCTAACCAGGATCATTATGATGGCCCTTGAGCTTTGTGCCATGTGTCCTTAACCTGCAGCGCTACCACCTGACTCCCAGATTCCTGACATCTTATAAGAGCACCACAGAAACTCCATGGATAGTGGGACAGTACTTTGGTGACACTCTTTCTCTACCTCAACTGTAAAATCATAAAATAAAATTTTGTCTTTAACTGAGCTGTGTTGATTATGATAGAGCACACAGGTGTGTGAGAATCTGGGCTCAACACTGTTCCTGCTCCTGGTCTCCACCTGAAAGGAGGGAGTTTCACAAGCAGTAAAGCAGGGTTGCGAGTATCTCTTTCTCTCCATCTCTTCTTTCTCTCATCCTTCCTTTCTAGTCCTCTGCCTTATTAAAAAATAATAAAGAGGTTTTTTTAGAGTGGTGGGATCATTGTGTGGGCACTGAGCCCCAGAGATAATCCATATATATATATATATATATATATATATATATATATATATCCAGAGAGATTGCTCATTGATATGGTATGTGAAGGAGGCCTTGGGTTTGATCCACCACACTACATGGGGGAAAAAAGAAGTAGGTAGAAGCTAGCACTATAAAGCTTTTTCAGAAGGCCTGGTCTTTATGAAAAACCACTGGCAGCATCCATTCAGCATGATCATTTGCATTTGAATCACTCTGGCTTTATATATGAATGAATTGGAGGACATCAATTGGCAAACCACCCAAATGGCCCAGTAGTGGTAACTTAGACCAATTTGGGGTAGCATGAATGGAATCAAGGTATATGGGAGGCAGACTCTTCAGACTTGGTGTTAGATAGCATAGTAGGGAGATAGGTGAAGTTTTCTTACTTGCTTAACTGGGTGACTGGGACACTAACTAGCTTGATAATCCCATAAGGGACCATTTGGGAAGGTAAAGAAAAATTATTTCTGCATAAAATAAACATATTCATCCCTTAAGATATCCAGGTGAAAGAGTCATATATGTAAAGACTTAACATAGTCTAGAACCTAAGGAAAACATATAGGCTATATATTACCACTGGCATATGAATAGCCATTAAAGCAGAAGGCATAAATATGTTTCTTAGGGAGAATAATTAGCCAAAGCCTGAAGGAATCAGGAACATTGTAGCATCACAGTGACCTAAGTGTTGGCTAGTATGGCTCTTAGGCTTTCATTGCAGAAATTAATAACAGAACAACATGCTCCAAGATAAGGCTTTACTGAAGGTTATACTGGAATAGATGAAGGATGAGAACATAAAAAAGCCAACAAGAGTCTGTGGCAAATCCAAATACAGGCTTCTAACAGACAGCCAGTGCTTTGATTTCCAAAGGGTCATAGCACAAAGAAAGTGAGTGATCCATTGGGATCCAATCAGGAACAAATGATTGCTCATGGCACTGGACTCAGGTCTTTGGACACTTCTCAGGCAGCCAGTATTGAGAAAGTACAGGGGAAAGCTTAGGTGGTTACTAAGTTCACAGGTGTTGGTCCTGCTCTATTTCAAAAGGATGGGAGAGATTCAAGGGAAAAAAAAAGGAGGAGGAGAGGGAGAAGGAGAAAGAAAAGGAGGAGGAGAAGGAGGAAGAAGAGAAGAAGGGGGAAAGGAAAAGAAGAAAAGGGGAAAAAGAAGAAGGAAAAAAAGGAAAAGGAGGAGAAACAGAAGAAGCATAGTCAATAGTGTAAGTATTATCAGTAGATCATGTTATCAAAGAAAATCTGTTGCATTTGATGAGCTGGGAGCCATTATCAGAATAGTTCCTTAGCACACGGCTAGCAGAGATGAGTCTGGAACAGATCAAAGACAAAGCAGGAAAAAAGGAAATTGAAATTCCAGGTAGACCAAGTCTTATCAACTTGTAATCACCAGTCTGTATTCTTAGGAATAATTGAGGGAAACTACAAACATATCACCCTGACAGAGACTTAGACCAATAAACATTCAGTCTTAATGTTTAACTTAGTTTTATCTATACTGAATACAGGCTGGAGTTTGATTAGCAGTCTATAGAACCACAATCTTTCAACAATAAACCACAAACGTGACCTGATCCCATTTTGCCACCTTAAAAAACAAAAACAAAAACAAAACCAGCAAACCAATTGATTAGCTGGCAGCTGACATATAGATGATCATCAGTCCAGGCAAACATCTGAACTGCCCTGAGACCAGCATAGTCACACATCCACATGGAGGCATTTGGTCCTGAAGCATGTTGAAGGAGGTGAGAGATTGGCATGTATATGAGGGAGGAAGTGTCCACAGAAGACAGGCAGTTGTGCAACTGAAGAAGTAGCTGTGGGCCTCTAAAGGGAGGATGTCCTGTCTAAAGGAGCAACTGTCACTCCAGACAAGTTGATAGCCTTGGGCAATGCTAGGCAGGCAAGGTTTCATGGAAAACCTGCCAGTAGGCCATTGGGTTCAACAGCTAAGGCTATTTTTGGCTTATAGCTTTTAGGTTTATGACTAGGGCTATAAAGCAACCAGCTCTGATTTAGTAGATGTTTCATGAGCACTTGTTATCTGCTGAATGTGACTCTAGCATATGAGGTAGCACAGATGGCATCTCCCCCCCCCCCACCCAGGGGCCATTATCTACTGAGGAGACAACATGAAACAGCTATTGTATAAGGCACAGGGACATAAATGCTGAGAGGAGCTACAAATAACGAATTTCCTGAATGCAGAAGAGTGAGTTGTTCATTTTGGCTGGTGAGAGGGCTGTCAGAAGGCTTTATGAAGCCCACATTTGAGACTCTGAAAGATTTCATTGAAGAGGGAGGGAACAGGAGGAATGAATAACTTCTCAGCAGGACCCAAAAGTTTCCTTTATAACATGAAATGTAACCATCAAAACCAAAGCAAATGCCCAGATGGTGTATAGCTTATTTCTAGTCGAAAGTCTTTACTTTTGACATTCTGAGATTGGATGAGATCGGGCATGTTCAGGGTGGTATGGCCATAGACTACTTTTGACATTCAAAGAGCCTCAATAAGGGTAGAATCCCTTCATCAAGAGATAATTAGTTAGGAAAAAAATGCTAGCCAGTAATCCACTGGACATGGTTAATGTAGGAGTAATAGCTAACACACATGCTGCCTTGTAGCCTGCCCTTCAGTGCTTATCTAGAATTTTTACCTCCTCCTCTTTTTTTTAATTACTCAGAGATTTGATTCAGCCCAGCTCTGAAGCCAGCATGACTGCCTGAACATCTTCATTAAGTTACGTGATTCGGCCTAATTGCCACTGCCATGGCCATGCAAGGGCTCATCTCCTTAATAACCATTACCAGGGCTAGTTCCATTTTGCTCTAAGGTCTTTCCAAATCCTTTTATTTGGAAGGATAGGGTGAATGTGGGAGTTAGGTTTCTTTGTTATTCATTGCAGATTTTTTTTCTTCTCTAGTCAAGTAAAATAACTTGGGGTTAGTCTTGGGAGGAAAAGGAAATCTGACCTTTGTGCGGTCACTTGTCCTTAAGAACAATGCATTCTCACTGACCTTGAATCTCTGAGATTGTCTCCCTGAGGGGGGAGCAGAGCAGAGGGGAATGATATGGGAGAGTCTTACCTAAGAATTCCGAGTGGAGCCCGAGGTAGAGTGTGATCTGTGCTACTCTAGGATGAATTAAGTTCCCATTATCTCTGCCTTCCCCCTTCCAGGTGGGTCCTTGCCCCAGGGCAAATTCCTGCCAGCAGAGTGTTGTGCTTTCTTTCATTCTCTGAAAGCCTCTACAGGAGAAAGATTTGTCCTCTCTGTGGCAGTGATTGTAAAACTCCTTTGGTAAGGAACCTACAGTAGCTCCAGGAATCACAGTGTTTGCTTCTTGAGTTGCATCATGAGAAATGACAGGAAAACACTAATTTGAAAGACTCTCCTGTGTCTATAGCAGCATTATTTACAAACCAACCTAAATGCCCATCAATGGATGAGTAATTTAAAAGTTGTGCCTTCGATCATCAATGGATCATTATTTGGCCACTAAAAAAAAAAAAAGATGAAATGGGGGGCCAGGTGGTGGTGCACCAGATTGAGCACACATGTCACCATCCTCAGGGACCTGGGTTTGAGACACCAGCTCCCCACCTGCGGGAGGTTGGCTTCTGGAGCAGTGAAGCAGGTCTGCTTTCTCTCTCCCTCTCTATCTCCCCCTCCTTACTCAACCTCTCTCTGTTCTATCAAATAGAATAGAAAAAAAAGAAAAGAAAAAAAAAAAGGAGGAGGGGATGTTTGCCAGGAGCAGTGGATTTAGATTTGTAGTGCAGGCATCAAGCCCCGGTGATAAACCTGGTAGCAAGAAAAGAAAAGAAAAGAAGGGAAGGGAAGGGAAGGGAAGGGAAGGGAAGGGAAGGGAAGGGAAGGGAAGGAAAGGGAAGAAAGAAAAGAAAAGAAAAGAAAAGAAAAGAAAAGAAAAGGAAAGAAAAGAAAAGAAAAGAAAAGAAAAGAAAAGAAAAGAAAAGAAAAGAAAAGAAAAGAGTCAGCTGGGTAGTATAATGATAGTGTTGAGAAACAGGACTGGCCACTGGGGGATCCTGGAGAGCACAGACACTTTGTTGTCACTGAGTTTACACAGGAGGAATTTGGATACAAAGACACTGCAATTACAAAGTGGGAGGAGTTTCAATAAAGTAACCTCTCCTGTTAGTTTTAGCGGGTGAAGCAAAAGTTGGCCCAGGTGTGACCTAAGAAGGGGTATAAAAGAAAGGAGGGGGTTGGGCAGTAGCGCAGAGGGTTAAGCACACATGGCCCAAAGTGCAAGGACCAGGTAAAAATCCTGGTTTAAGCCTCTGGCTCCCCACCTGCAGGGGAGTCCCCTCACAAGGGGTGAAGCAGGTCTGCAGGTGTCTAGCTTTCTCTTCCCCTCTCTGTCTTCCCCTCCCTTCTTGATTTCTCTCTGTCCTATCCAACAACAATGACATCAATAACAATGATAATAATAACCAAAACAATGATTTAAAAAAAAACCATGGACAGCAAAAGGGAAAATTAATTAATTAAGATAGGCCTTTTGGACTGGTTACAGGGCCCTCAGAGAATTCAGGAACACCTGAAAAAGTCAGACCTTGCTTCCCTTACCTGAGACGGAAGGGCAAGAAGAAAATGAAAGTGAGGCCTTAGAAATTTATAAAAGAGGGAGTCAGGCTGTAGCACAGCAGGTTAAGTGCAGGTGACGCAAAGCCCAAGGTCTGGTGTAAGGATCCCGGTTCAAGCCCCCAGCTCCCCACCTACAGGGGAGTTGCATCACAAGCGGTGAAGCAGGTCTGCAGGTGTCTATCTTTCTCTCCCCTTCTCTGTCTTCCCCTCCTCTCTCTATTTCTCTCTGACCTATCCAACAACAATGACATCAATGGTGACTACAACAATAAAACAGCAAGGGCAACAAAAGGGAATAAATAAATAATAAAAACAAAAAAATTAAAAAAAAAGAAATTTATAAAAGAACCAAGAGTCATTTTCCTCTCTCTCCCCCTCCCCCCCTCCCTCTCTTTCTCTTTCTCTGTCTCTCTCTGCCTGCCTGCCCACATGCTGATGTGTATGCATGCTCTTACTTTTCCTTAATAAAAGCTTAAAAATTCCTGATATCATGATATCCTCTGCAATTCTTTGGGAGTGAGACCAGAGTGAATCTGAAATCATAGGGTAAAGCCATCTTGGCCCTCTTCCCCCCACAGCAGACCTCTCTGTAGAGAAGGCATTTTAGGATAGTAGAACATAAAAGATAAACTTTCTTTTATTTTGGTAGGATTTAAAAGAAGTGGCATTAAGCTAGAGTCATTTCTTTTGTCTTAGACTCTCAGGCTTAGCAATTGTACCACAGTACAAAAGGAATTTAGCTACCATGAGATGAGGAAAATAAAATTTCCACACTCAAAAACACAAACCAGAATAACAGTATTTCTCTAGTGATTACTAAACCGAGCTGCCCCTCAGCAGATTATAATAAAGCATCCATTTACAGTTAGAAGTTAGAGAACCTCAGCCACAAAGTTGCAGATGTTACCATGATACTATCCCAGTTTCCCTGGGCAGATCTTATTAAGCATTACTAATAAAAATTTTTGTTAAAAAAGAAGTTACAGAACTTTTAATTACTCTGAATGGACATTTACCATCTATTTATATTTCCTCCTCTCTTTTCCCCCGCACCTATCCTCCTCTTCTCTCTTTTTCTCTCACTCTACACACACACACACACACACACACACACACACACACACACACACACACACGATCTTTTAGTTGATACAATTGGTGCATCGGGGGTATAAGCCATTCTTATTTTCTGATCCCCAAATTCTGGTGAACTCATTCCATGCTCCTTCTTAGCAAACACCACAGAGGGGTGTCCATGGTGATATTTAGGAGAATTGTACAGTTTATAGGCTACTGGGTGATTTTATCAAACTAGTTGTTTTCCGGTGACTTCTCTGCAATATTGAGGGAACTACACAATGTTATCTGTTTGTAAATAATTGGAAATCCTTCCTATGCTTGCAGGGGGACCGCTTTATAGCTACATGGAGTTGATTCCCCTGGTAGTTTAATTTTCATACATAAATCTCCCTCACTGACCTCAAACCAATTCCTACCTTTTCCCAGCTTTTTTTTTTTTTTTCCTCTGGTGGAGGAAAAACAAATAACAAACCCAAGCTTGTTAGAATACAATAGTTTTCTCAGAGTGAGCTAGATTAGTTGGTGATTAGTGTTGTT
The DNA here is from genome assembly GCF_950295315.1 of Erinaceus europaeus. Lineage (NCBI taxonomy): Eukaryota > Metazoa > Chordata > Mammalia > Eulipotyphla > Erinaceidae > Erinaceus > Erinaceus europaeus. The sequence continues at coordinate 16,255,263 of NC_080177.1, forward strand.
TTAATTAAATAGGATACAAAGATGGTGCCCATGGGAGGTTATTTACTTTTGGAAGGAATAAATTGAGAGGGAGAGATTAGCATAGGGCTTCTGCAAATGGAGGGGTTGGCTCTGCAGTTTGGTGGTGGCTATTGTTTCAGGCTCACTCTGGATCTGGAGACCACAGGCAAGACAACTCTTGACATCAAATTCTTCTGAACAAGGGAAAATAATAAACACTACTTTACATGGTGCTGGGCTTCAGAATGAACAAGATGCCTTGAGAGAGTTAAATTTATCTCTTTTTATACCTTCTGTCAAAGCAGCACCCTGAGTTTCTCCTCGTCCACAGCCATTAGATCACATTAGAGCCCCTTGTTGAAATGTTCAAGTTCTCTGAAGTGAATCTCAATAGAGAACGGAAATCTTAGGGGAAAAAGCACAGTCTCACCTTTAAATTTAAAATACTTTCTTTTTGTTGGCGTACATTCTGCAGTTAAAATAAACAGGTTCCATGAAAACCCTTGAGTTCTGAGACACAGCCCAGTGGAAACAGACACAGAGCTCACTTTTAGTGGAAGCCCTCTGTTCCATCACAACTCTGAGGGGAAGGTAGCTGAAAATGATGGGGGTCTGAAATTTGCAATCAGAAGGAACAGGGCTGATATCAGAGTGTGAGTCCCACTCCTCATCAGTGGAGTCAACTATAGAGACAGCTACACAACTGTTAGAAAGAGGAACAGCCCAAAGTCAATGATCACCAGAGATATACAAAGAAAGACAGAAAAATGAGATACCACTTTACACTTGTGGAAATGTCATGCATTAGAAAGGGCAAGCACAACAAATATCTGGGAAGATGTGGGGGGAAAGGAAGCCTTCCACACTTCTGATGAGAATGCAAATTGGTCCAACCTCTGTGGAAAACAGTCTGGAGATATCTCAGAACATTAGAAATGGACTTGTTCTATGACACAGCAGTTCTTTTTGGGGGGATTTACTCAAAGGAAACAAAAAGATCCATCCAAAGAGGTCTATATATATCTATGTTAATAGCCACACAATTTTTAACAGCCCAAACATGGAAGCAAACCAACAAGAGATGAGTGACTGAGACAGTTTGATATATATATATATGAATACTACTTATCTGTTAAAATTGATGATGCCATTTTGTTTGCTTCATCCTGGATGGAACAGGAAGGCATTATATTAAATAAGATTAGCCAAAAAGAGAAGAGCAAATACAGGATGGTCTTACTTATAGGTGAAATGTAAGAAACAGGGACAGAAGAGGAAAACACCAACTAAAACTTAAACTGGGTGGGGTGTATTGCACCAAAGCAAAAGACTCTGGGGAAGGAGGGGTAGGAAGATGATGAAGAGGGTCTAAGGGTCTTGAGGGATGATGCTAGAAAAGATCCCAGGCTGGGTGATAGATAGAAAGACTCCAAGTTGGAGGAGAAAGTGTTCTGCAGACATTGTTTTGGGGGAGAAGGGGAGAAGGGAAGGCTGACACTTTCTTCTCCCCCATTCTAAAGGTTCATCACACATTTTCTCAGCAAAGAAGTGAAAGGACAATATTATTATCAAGTATATTAAACTTTTTACTAGAGAACATTTGCATGTTAGGGCATGAGAGAGAGAGAGAGAGAGAGAGAGAGAGAGAGACACTTACATGGTGGTGTGGTCATATGGTGACAGAGAGAGAGCCTTGGGGAGGTAGCTCAGCACCACACTAGTATGGATGGGTGGGAGCCCAAGTTCAGTTCTCAATACCACATTCGACAGTGGGGCTCTGGTATCTCTCAATTCAGAGACTATAAAGTAAATGCTACTGAAAATAATAATGTGGGGTAGGGGAGTCAGCATAATGGCTATACAAACAGACTCACAAACCTGAGGCTCTGGTCCAATTCCCAGCACCACCATAAGCCAGAGCTGAATAGTACCCTGGTTAATAAAAAGAAAGAAAATAATAATGTTGAGGGGTGGGTGGTAGTGCAGCGGGTTAAGAGCACATGGTGCAATGTGCAAGGATGGTGAAAGGATCCTGGTTTGAGCCCTGGCTCCCTACCTGCGGGTGGCGGGGAGTTGCTTCACAGGAGGTAAAGCAGGTCTCCAGGTGTCTATCTTTCTCTCCCCCTCTCTGTTTTCCCCTCTCTCCATTTCTCTCTGTCTCATCCAACAACAACAGCAATGGTAACAATAATAGCAACAAGGGCAACAAAATGGGGAAAATGACCTCCAGGAGCAGTGGATTCATAGTGAAGGCACTGAGCCCCAGTGACAACCCTGGAGGCAAATAATAATAGTAATAGTAATAGTAATAATAATGTCAAGATCAAAACCCATCTCCTATCACCTTTCTCTCATGAGCATCTGCCTTGTTCTATTTTCACAGGCTTGGAGTCCACCCCAGGCCAGCAGCCATGGTACAGACAGACACATTCCAGATGGCAAGATCATTTTGTTTCTAGATACTCTAATACAGGACTTGGCAGCTAGAGAGGAACTGGCCAGATGAGAGCAGGTGGTGTCTACCCTTTGACAAGATTGTAGAAGAACTTCAGATGGATTGGAACTGGTAGCAGGTAAAAAAAGAAAGTTGGGGTTTTGGGAAAGGCTTGGCTAACCAGTTTGAGTTGAGGAGCAACAGCATAGGAAATGAATTAGTTGTTGACTAATGTCCGAGTAACTCAGCCAGTCATTTTGACTGGAGTTTACACTTATCATTTAAGGCTCTTTCTGATCAATCTGAGGTTCAAGCAACTGCAGAGGTCAATGTGGAATGTTGGTTGGAAGGACAGTAAGTTAAAAAGAACATTTGTGTTTAACTTACTCAAACACAAGTGAACACACACACACACACACACACACACACACACACACACACACACACACACACACAATATAGATACTAGAAAAACAGTTCCATAGTGTAAACTCCTCTCTCTCTCTCTCTCTCTCTCTCTCTCTCTCTCTCTCTCCCTACCAGAGCACTGCTGCAAATTTAATACAATACCCATCAATGTTCCACCAAGCTTATTTAAGAGAATGGAACAAAAATTACAATCATTTATCTGGAACCAGAAAACATCTAGAATCACCAAAACTATCTTGAGGAAAAGAAACAGAAATGGAAGCATCACATGCCCAGATCTCAAACTTTTTTATAAGGCCATCACATCAAAACAGCCTGGTACTGGAAGAAAAATAGGCACACAGACTAGTGAAACAGAACTGAAAGCCCAGAACTAAACCCCCACACCTATGGACATCTAATCTTTGATAAGGGGGCCCAACATATTAAATGGAGGAAGGAGGCTCTCTCCAGTAAATGGTGCTGGGAAAATTGAATTGAAACATGCAGAGGAATGAAACAGAACCACTTTATCTCATCAGAAACAAAAATCAACACCAAATGGATCAAGGACCTGGATGTTAGACCAGAAGCTATCAACTACTTAGAGGAAAACCTTGGTGGAACACTTTCCCACCTAAACCTCAAGGACATCTTTGATGATACAAACCCAGTTGTAAGGAAGACTAAAGCAGAAACAAACCAATGGGACTACATCAAATTGAAAACCTTCTGCACAGCCAAAGAAACAATCACACAAACAAGGAGACACTTCACAGAATGGGAGAAAATCTTCACATGCCATACATCAGACAAGAGACTAATAACCAAAATATACAAAGAGCTCAGCTAACTTAGCAACAAAAAAAGCAAATGACCCCATCCAAAAATGGGCAGAGGATATGAGCAGAACATTCACTACAGAAGAGATCCAAAAGGCTAACAAACACATGAAAAATTGCTCCAGGTGACTGATTATCAGAGAAATGCAAATAAAGACAACATTGAGATACCACCTCATCCTAACAATAGGTTCACTTCCTAACAAAGTCTCAAATCTAGATATAGACCTGGACCCATGAGATAGAGCATACATTCACACGTATCGATAAATTAGGGCAAAATATATACCTGAAAGTAAAATTACACAATAGTCTGCAGTGAGTCAATATAAAGTTAATAATGAAACAGTGTCTACTTAGACTTAGATACCATCTTCACCTACTTCCTCTTACACTTCCCTCACTCACTCCAAAGCTAACTTTATCAAAGCAAGGACTGAAAAAGCTTAATAAGGACAAGAGCTGTCATACTTTAACGATGACTCTTTAGTCACTATCAGGCCACCCCATCAGCTGGGTTCCTAGTTGGGGAGTCCTGAGATTCCCAAACAAACATGATGGGCCTAGACCTCAAAAAAATCCCTCTCCCCGATTCTTCTTCTAGCATTTGCCCTCTTCCGTAGCCAGTCAACAGCATCAGGTTGCGCCTGATGTAAAGTTTCGAGACCTCCTTTGAATCTGGAGAGGTGGCAGTCGTTGACTATGTGGGTCATAGTCTGTCTGGAGCCACAGGGGCAGTTCGGGTCATCTCTGGCTCCCCAGCGATAGAACATAACAGCGCACCAGCCATGGCCTGTTCGATAGCGATTGAGGAGGGCCCAATCATAACGTGCTAGGTCGAAGCCGGGTTGACGCTTGCAGGGGTCTGTGATGAGGTGTTTGTTCTTTATCTCAGCTGACTGCCAACTCTATTTCCAAGAGTCTGGAACAGAGAAGTTCAGTGTAGGCATAGGGGACCAGATTGGGTGCTGAGACGTCAAGCGTTGGACAGGGTGGGCGAAGATATCCGTGTATATTGGCAGGTCCGGTCAAGCGTAGACGTGGGAAATGAACTTAGATGATGCCGCATCCCGACGAATATCTGGTGGGGCGATGTTGCTAAGAACTGGCAGCCATGGAACCAGAGTGGAATGGATGGTTTCAGAAATTATCCTCATGGAGGAATATAATTTGGGATGCATTGGATCGACCTTCCCATGGTGCATCCCGTGAGTACCCATTCATTGGGGAAACTGATGATCCTTCCTAGCTGACTGAATCCACATGGAACCCAGTCACTTTCAAAGCCAGCAACAGGCAGCTCCTGACAGCTTTCAAGCTGTTGGTCCTGCTCTTCGAGTCCTCCAACTTAATGTTGAGGGGCTGTCCTTTGCCTCTCCTCAATGTTACCAGTCATTTCTATCAGGAACAACACAATAGATCCCTTTGTGGGCCCCCATAGGACCTTGCCCTCAACTTGGATCAACAACGGTAAAGAATGTTCCATCCTCTCAGTGGAGGATGGACAACACCATGTTCCACCTGATGAAGATGGGTCCTGAAATCAGGGCAGCTTGGAATGTTCCTACTCATGACCACAGAATGTGAGCTCAGATCTACAGGGATGCAGATGTCACATAGGCTCCTAAGCTGAATATGAGCCCTAGATCACATCAAATTGATGGGGTTTACAGTCAATAATATTTAACATCTTTGGGAGCTACACTCTTCCCTGATCCAGCTTTCTGGTCCTTTTTACCAGCCATGACATCCCCTTCCCAGACAACAATTAAGATCCACCTGTACACCAGATTTCAAGCCCAGCGGGAAAAAAAACTAGTATAGTCACAGGCCCTTTGGAATATAACTAAACTATGCCCACTAGCTATCTACAAAATGGAGACCCCTCAATTCTTCATCTGCAGGAGTCCAGCCTTTAGGTTCATAATTAGTCAACAACTTGTTTGGCTTTAAATGTTAACTCTCTTTTCAGCCACCAGGTTCCAGATGCTAGCATGATGTCGACCAGACTTCCCTGTACAGACAATCCCAACAATGTGTCCTGGAGCCCTGCTTCCCCAGTGCCGTGGCCCACTAGAGAAAGAGAGAGGCAGGCTAGGAGTATGGATCAACCTGTCAATGCCTCCCCATGTTCAACAGGGAAGCAATTACAGAAGCCAGACTTTCCACCTTCTGTATCCCTCAATGACCTTGGGTCCATACTCCCAGAGGGATAAAGAATAGGAAAGCTATCAGGGGATGGGATGGGATATGGAGTTCTGATGGTGGGGACTGTGTGGAGTTGTACCCCTCTTATCCTATGGTCCTGTCAATGTTTCCTTTTATAAATAAAAATATAAATAATAATAAAAATAATAAAGAACATTTGTGTTTAACTTACTCAAACACATGAGAACACACACAGAGAATGTAATGATATTAGAAAGAACAATTCCATAGTGTAAACTCACCTCTCTCTCTCTCTCTCCTCTCTCTCTCACTCTCTCTTTCTCTCTCTCTCTCTTTCTTTCCTCTCTCTCCTCTCTCTCTCTTTCTCTCTCTCTCCCTACCAGGGGACTGCTCAGCTTTGGCTTATTGTGATGTAGGGAATTGAACCTGCAACTTCAGAGCCTCAGGTATGAGAGTCTTTTTGCATAACCATTATGCTATCTACATTATGACCTACTCATAATGCTCTTTAGTGGACTACATCACAATTTTAAAAGGTAAGTTATTTGTCTAAGACATACTGAGAACAATTCAACAAAAAGAATAATCTTTAGGATAACTATCCAAATACCCACCATGAGTAGAATGGCTAAATAAATTTCAGTGTAGCTAGACAATGAATGTACACTTACAAATACATGGAGCCATATGAATGATTATCTTTAGCACTACAGTGAGAAAAAGAAGTCATATTCCCATAAAGACATGTTATATTATTTCACCTAGAAAGATAAACAGGAGATACTAGTGTATGTAGTTGGAATAAAGAAAGTAGTTACTCTGGGGGTTGGGTGGGTAGGCTTATAGTGAATTAATGAGGGTCATTGTGGGTCTGATAGTAATCTGTTGTTTATTTAGGTGTGGCTTACAACAAATATTTCAGTTTGTGATTAATCATCAAGCCAACCACTTATATGTTTCTTCTTGTGTATTATGTTATCTCAAATATTAAAAATTAAATTCAAATATTAAATCCCCATTATATGAGGTGCTTCGACAGGTAAAATTCGTTTTATACAATTTGAAGAAAATTGGGACAACAATCTTCTGAAGTACTATGAGAAACTAGCTTGGGCTTCAGATTTTATTTTTGACAAGTGAGGGTTGTGTCTATGATGAGGCCAGGCCCAAATCTTCAACATACTTGAAACACGAGGCATCTGAAAAAAGCAATGAGTATTTTCTGGGTGACGACAAGCACGTGTTTTCAATTCTCTCCCCAGTAAAATTCAAACCATGACCTAGCTTAGGTTCAACCTCAACTGGAAGCTGGCTCTACATTTGTCTCGTGTTGAATGTAAAATTGTGCCTGATATATAAAAATAAATTATTTGGAAAAAGTATATGTGAGCTTGGGGGCAAAGTCAAATTAAACATTTTTTCCCCAGGTACTTATATTTCTTCTTATATGCATATTTGTCAGCCAAATCTTTTTCCCACTCACTGAATTAAAAGTTGTGCTATAACTTGGTTTTTATTAAGCAGTAAATTGTATCACAGGGCATGGGATGATAATAAACTAAATAAGTATAGGGAACATTGACATCTTAGCTCAGTGATTCCACTTTCTTATAGTGGAGTGTTAAATAACTTATGGAAAAAAAAAATCTCAGAGTCCTCAGTTTCTTGATCTGAAGAATGAAGCAGTTGGAGGCTGGGTGGTGGTGCACCTGCTTGAGCACACATGTCAGTGTGCAAGGACCAAGGTTCAAGCCCCCAGTCCTTACTTGTAGAGAGAAAGCTTCAGAAGTGATGAAATAGTGCTGCAGGTAGTTCACTGTCTCTCTCCTTTGCTATCTTCCCCATTCCTCTCGATTTCTGTCTGTCTCTATATGATAAAATAAATAAATAAACTATTAAAAAAAAGAATGAACCAGTTAAGTTCAATGGCCTCTTAAAGATCTATGAATTAACATTAATATAGATAAACTAGATATAATAAACTGGGTAGCAGTGTATTATATATAGTATGTTACTTTTAACATGTATTAAATGTATGTATGTAAATACAATACAGTAGACCAAACTAGATAATAATATTTTGCCAGAAGTTATTTCTCAGATTCTTTGCTGGGTGATTTTTAGGAGATGAGGAAAAGAGAGCCCCTAAGATTAATGGGATCCTGGCGAGGCATTTTAATTTCTTCTCTCTCTTTTTTATTTTTGTTTACAGGAGTGTATATTAGCACCACTACCACTAACCAAAAGTTTGTGTCCTTACCCCAACCCCCTATAGGGAAGCTGAAAATCTACCTGTATATACAGAGTTTTGCACCAAAATAAAACATTCTTCTCTTTTTAATATATTTTATTTATTTATTATTGGATAGATAGAGAAATCAACATGGGGGAGGAAATAGAGAGGGAAAGAGACAGAGAGATACTTGCAGCCCTGCTTCAACACTCGTAAAGCTACCCCCCAAGAAGGTGTGGACTGACTGGGGACTTGAACCTGGGTCCTTGCACACTATAATGTGTGCACTTAACCAGGTGTGCCACCACCTAGCCTCAGCAAGGCTTTTTTGTATCTATTCTAGAATAGAAATTATTTTCCAGTGCATTAATATGGCAGTGGAAGTTTCAGAAGTTGACTAGCCTCTTTTTAAATCAGAATTCTACATTTATTGTTGGTTATTACTCATTGCTGTCCTTACTTGAAACATTGCACTTCTAATAGAGAAATGAATGAACTGAGAAATGTTATACATGTACAAACTATTGTATTTACTGTCGAATGTAAAACATCCATCCCACAATAAAGAAATTAAAAAAAAAAAAAGAAAAAGCAGTTTGGTCTGCAGATTTCCCTGGACAGACAACCCCACCAATGTGTCCTGGAGCTCCACTTCCCCAGAGCCCTTCTCCACTAGGGAAAGAGAGAGACAGGCTGGGAGTATGGGTGGACCTGTCAAAGCTCATGTTCAATGGGGAAGCAATTACAGAAGCCAGACCTTCAACCTTCTGCACCCACAATGACTTTGAGTCCATACTCCCAGAGGGTTAAAGATTAGGAAAGCTATCAGGGGAGGGGATGGGATATAGAGTTCTGGTAGTGGGAATTGTTTGAAGCTGTACCCCTCTTATCCTATGGTTTAGTCAATGTTTCCTTTTTATAAATAAAAAATAAAATTAAATAAATAAATAAAACCCCATTAGAAATTGAAATAAATTCAAATGATGAAAAAAAGAAGAAGTGAATGGCCCCCCAGAATGGAGTACATCAATCCAGATCTTTATCTTCAAAGTCAAGGAAATAAGTTTTAACCTGAAGCAGGGGGATCCTGTAATTACAGTAAATCAACACCCCACCCCTCCAGTTTGTAGCTGGGATCACATTGTTGGGCAGGGCCTTATTCCCATCCCCTAGAGAAGTGGCTTATGAAGGACTGGCATATTTGAGTTTAAGGGAATGCTCTCAGCCTGAGTAGAGATTGAACTGAGGGTAACGCTATCCTCACAAAAGAGCCATTTTCAACACTGTAAATTTCCCTTACTTCTTCTAAAACTTAGAGTTGATGTAAGGTACAAGGTTATCAGAGGAGAGGACTTCACTCCTTCTGGCCATAAAATTCAGATTCAACATGAAAAATGTCAAGGCTTAGAATGTGAGAATAGCTGCCTTGTCAGATAGGTTCAATTCTATTTCCACCTGGTCACTTGGAAAATTGGTTGCTGCTGCTCGTCACCACTTCATGAAGAATTGGAGACAAACAAACAAAAGCAGACTTTCTGGATTAAATTCCACAAGCTCGGGAACATTTTCATGAGAAAGAACTATCTTTCATTACACGGAGGTTTAATCCTCTGAGGCAATTTCAAGATACCCCATCCTGTTGTTTTATAGTTTTCTCGTCACAGCAAGTGTAACTCTGAAGCATCTCAAGGTGACAGGATATCCATGAGATTTGTCTCCTTACTTTTTTCAAGTTGTCTACTTAGAAGGAGGAATATGTCCAGAAGAATTGCTGATGAGAATCTTGGACTCGACCCAGAATCTTGTCTGGAGCAGGACCTCACAGAATCTCTTTTATACATCTTTTCTGAATGTTGGAGGGAAACAGCTGAAAATATGACTTTGACTGCCCTGGGTGTTTTGTTAAATAACTCTTGTCAAATTAGGACCTTGAACTGACTGCTAATGGGGCCTAGAGGCCTGAAAAGGAGATAGATGGTGTGTAGCTTGTCTAAGTTATGGAGGGAGAAGTTGGAAGGCTACTGTTGGCATGCATCTAGATCAAATAAGTCAGTTCCTCTACTTATTTTTTAAATTTCGTATTAGTTATTTAATATTAACTTACAAAATCAGATGATAATGAGGGTATAATTCATACATCTTCTACCACCAGAGGTCTGTCTCCCAGTGGAAACTGCATTAGTTCTCCCAAGATCACAGATATGGGGTTACTATTATTTCTATAAATGTCTATGTATATTTTTTCTATGGTACTGGCCTTCTCTTCCATTCTAAGTTATACCTACTACTTCTGAGTATCCTCTCCACCCCCTTCTCTCTCTGGGTCCTGATAGATTTGGAATTCAGAGGCTCTGATCATCTTCTCCTGACATTGATACCTTTGGGAGTATAGACCAAAACTCTTTATGGGGTGTAGATGACGGAAGGTGTGGCTTCTGGAATTGCTTCTCTGCTGGACATTATCAGGTCAATCCCTATCCCTAGCCTGCTCCTATCTTTCCCCAGTGGGCTAGAGCTCTAGTAAGGTGAAGTTCTGGGACACATTGATGAGGTCATCTGACCAGGGCGTTCAGGATGGAATCATAGTAGGTAGCATCCACAACTTGGCAGCTTAAATGCAGTAAGATATAAAAAAGGACAAAATGTTAGGGGTCGGGCGGTAGTGCAGCGGGTTAAGCGCACGTGGCACAAAGTGCAAGGACCGGCATAAGCATCCCAGTTCGAGCCCCCTGGCTCCCCACCTGCAGGGGAGTCCTTTCATAGGTGGAGAAGCAGGTCTTTAGGTGTCTATCTTTCTCTCTCCCTCTCTGTCTTCCCCTCCTCTCTCCATTTCTCTGTCCTATATAACAATAAGCAACATCAACAATTACAATAATAACCACAACAAGGCTACAATAGTAAGGGCAACAAGGGGCGGGGAATGGCCTCCAGGAGCAGCGGATTCATGGTGCAGGCACTGAGCCCCAGCAATAACCCTGGAGGCAAAAAAAAATAAAATGACAAAATATTTAATAAGCAGATAACATAGAGGAGTAATAGAAAAGATAGGGACAGATTTTAGAGTATATAGAAGCTAGGAAGTCTGACGACTGTGGTCATATTTTTGTGGGAGCTTGATAGTTAACCTGCAGGTGGACTAAAAATATTGTCTGGGAAGATGGTGTTGGAGTTGAGAATAGGGCTAAAAAGTTGGATCAGGGCAAAGAGTAGCTACCAAATTTGAAGAGAACATATAAATACAATTAACCACATACCAGGTCTATTTGACCTGGGACCCATATCTCTTCATATTTAATATAGGAGGCTGTATAGCTTCCAAGTCCCTGTCCCTAGTCTGTGTTTGCATGTCCATGATAATAGCTGTGAACATTATAGGCTACACTCATTATAGAATCAGTCTTCCTCGAGTGGTAAAGTAGGATGATCCAGCCTCCCCTTGGAGAGTGGGGCAATCCTTACCACATAGTGAGGGTGCAGTCCTGAAGAATCCCACAATAGGTCTTGTGCTGACTTTCCTGATGGGTATGACCAATGATGTTAGAGAGAGGGATCTACTACAAGTCTAGGCCCATTGAATCTATGGGGCAATTCAAGGATTCCTTAACTAGGGCCCAGGTGATAGGGTGGTGTAGGAGTGACCAAAAAGACCGTCATTAAGTGAGTCTTTTCCAACTTTTGTAGTCCCTGACAAGATTTACCTGACAAGCTTTGGCTTTCTCCCAGAATTGAGCACCATTTGTTGTATCTAAACTGGTATTAGATTTATGGTGTCTGGCATCAAATTAGGGAGGAAGTACACAGGATTTGTGTGGAGTCAAAGCTACCCTTGAGTTGTACTGAATTTATTTGGTTGGTGATTCTAATAAAGGATCCCATAGAGACAGTGAGTGTCCTTTATTTGGTAAATTTTTTTTTGCCAGTATATCTCTTAGTCAACTGTATACAGTGTTTTTCTAAAGATTATCAGGGAGTGACAATAATGTTATTGTCAAGTAACTAACTCTAGATTTTCCCCAAGCACTGGATTGACAGCTTAAGGAGGTGAGCTCTGATGAGGAACCTGGGTGCTGTCTTTGGTATTCTGCCACAGGTAGTGCGCTCCTCCGCTCCTCCACTAAGCTTCTACTTTGGGGACAAGTATGGCTTTTGAGTTAGGAGTTTCTTCCTCAACCCTTTTCTACCCACTGACCACATGTGTCTATACTATGTTGTGGCTTTGTGAGTATCTGTAGAGATCCTGGTTGCATTTTGTTGAGTTTTCAGATGATTTTTTTTTTCTTTCTAGTTTTTCAAGAGCGTGATCTGAAACAGCTCCATAGCATTCCATAGCAATGCCTATGTCCCTACTGTTTTTAACAAGTCCCCAGTGTGCTAAAGATAATAATGGTATCAAACTTGAGTTCATATTTGTCTTGCGATGTGTGTGAGTTACTGCTATGGCAGCTAGTTTTCGCCTTCCTTTGGATGGATGAAGGATGCCCAGTAACACATACATGTCAGTGCAAGTGTTCAAGGGAAGAATGTCAGTTTCTCATATGTCTCAGAATATGCTTCAGCCATTCATTCAAGAATTGCTAGTCTCATTAAAAGAACTCTTTTTATAAAGAACTTTTGTATTTGACTCCTACATGGTTTCATTGGTACTCTACTTTTATTGCCTTGCTGAGCAGATTTGTAACTTGAAATGCAAACAAACAAACAAACAAATAAACAAAGAACCCTGCTGGCCCTTACAATCTATTCTTCCTTTATAACAGTAATCTTTGAAGGTCGATTTTGCATGTCAACTTTACTTTGTGAACTAATCCCATATAATTTCATCTGAACTAACATTTGAACTAATTTTAGATAATGGTTCTAAAGATACTCCAAGTAGACAGTCTTTGATTCTAAAATAAATAGTACAAATGATGCATCACTGAGATGGGGAAATCTGTGTGTCTATGATACAGAATAGGTGGAAAAACGTATTCCTCTGTTTTGGGTTAGGAGAAAAGGCCTGGGAGTTGGGCAGTAGCGCAGTGGGTTGGGCGCATATGGTGCGGAGCGCAGGGACGGGCATAAGGATCCTGGTTCAAGCCCTGGCTCCCCACCTGCAGGGGAGTCGCTTCACAGGCGGTGAAGCAGGTCTGCAGGTGTCTATCTTTCTCTCTCCACTCTGCCTTCCCCTCCTCTCTCCATTTCTCTCTGTTCTGTCTAACAACAATGACATCAACAACAACAATAACAGCTACAACAACAATGAAAAGCAAGGAGGGCAACAAAAGGTGAAAAATAAATATTAAAAAAAAGAAGAAAAGGCCTTTCCATTAAGAAAAAATAGATTATCTGAATTCTATAAGGATGCACATATATTTGGAAGGTTTTTATGCCCCAGGGGACTACCCATCATTGACATATTAAAATAGGTCTTCTTTACCTGTTTAAAAATGGCTTTTTTCCCAGCCTTTAAATCACCATCCTAGCTCTTCCCTAAGAATCTCATGACTTTCTCACCATCCAGCAATTAAAAGGAGTTAATCTGTCATAGTGAGAGGCCTGGTGGAGTACAGTTATCTTAGTCAGTCTGCCTGATTGAATCTGGGATCTTAGATAAGCCGTGGGAGCAAGAATGTATGAATTAGGTATAAATTTACGGGACTAAGTCAATATCCTGCATCCTCCAATTACTGGTGGGGTCAAGTTTCTCTGCTATAGTTTCCTTATCAGTAAAATGAATATAATGATAATAGCACACACCTCATGGAGTTGTTGACACAATTGAACTGAGATTATGGAGATTATTCACATAAAATGCCTAGAACTGAAGTTATAGAAATGCTGGGGATAATGATGATGGCGAATTGGATAGAAAGGATAATTGATCTGGGTATGAACAGGGCTACTGACTGGGAGGTGAATCTGGTTAAGTAGGATATTAGATACTGAATGGTGAAAACTAGCCCAATTTTATCCTTTCTCTGGGGAATTATGATCATTTATTTGCACTGAAATGTGTTTTAATTTGAACAATATCCCAAACAATGGAGAACTTTTTTTTTTTTTTTTTTTTTTTGCCTCCAGGGTTATTGCTGGGGCTTGGTGCTGGCACTATAAATCCACTGCTCCTGGTGACCATTTTTTTCCCCCATTTTATTGCATATGATGGAGAGAAATTCAGAGAGGAGGAGGAGGTAGAGAGGAAGATTTAAAGACAGACACCCACAGACCTGCTTCACCGCTTATGAAGCAACTCCTCTGCAGGTGGGCAGCCAGGGTATTGAACTGGGATCCTTGTGCGAGTCCTTGCACTTGGTACTAAGTGTGCTTAACCCGGTGCATCCCTGCTGGCCCCCATGAGCTGTTTATTATTATTCTCTACAAGGTCAAGTGGGATTGCCATGAATGCCCATTATCAAAAGTTATTCAGGATTGATGTTATCTATGCTGCCAAAAAGAGCATAAATAATACAATTAGACTGAGGTAAAGCTGATCAGTGAGTCATGTATCTATGGAAAATGTTCATAATGGGAATCTTCCAAGAGAACATAAATCCCTAGATCAGTGGTTCTCCTTCTTTAGAAAAACCTCTACTTGGGGCCAAGTGATGGTGCAACTGGTTGAGCGTACATGTTACAATATACATAAAGACCCAAGCCCCTGGCACCCACCCACAATTGGGAAAGCTTTGCAAGTGGTGAAACAGTGTTGTAGGTGTCTCTCTGTGACTCTTTCTCTCTCTATCTTCCCCTTCCCTTTCAATTTATGGCTGTCTCTATCCAATAAATAAAGATAATTTTAAAATCTACATAGAGGTCTTCGTATCACCCAGAGATCAGGGTAGCATTTTGGCCTGAATGAGGTCCTTGCCCAGTAAGAGTTTTGAGAAAAATCAGAAGAACAGGAGAAAGCAATAGGAAAAGAAGAATATATATTGTGTGTCTAAAGTGTTTTCTTTCTCGCACCGCATGAGTATTATATAAAGATTCAAAATGTTATTTCTGGTTTATATAGGAAGCACAAATAAAGGACCTTTTTAAGGCATGTATTAATATCTACAGGTTAGGAGAAAGGAGGCTGTATAAGTGTATATGTGGGACTTGGGGGTGGTACACCTGATAAAGTGCCCTTGTTACTATGTGTTATGGATTGGGCTGAAAGCCCCTGGTCCCTACTTGCAGGAAGGAAACTTCAAAAGTATTGGAGCAGTGCTGTGTCTCTGCTCTACCTCTCCCTTGTTTTCTCTCCCTTCCCTTTCTCCACCTCTGTTTCTTATTTCTCTGTCTCACCCTCTATCAAACGAAAAATGAAAGAAGAATCCCATTTGTAAGCAGTGGGAAACAATGCAGACACCAAGTTCCACTGGCAACCCTGATGGCAATTAAAAAAAAAAAAACGGATGGACTATAAGAAGCCAGTCTCCATAATTTAACAATGACTCTTTAGTTACTATCAGGCCATTCCACCAGCTGGGGCCCTTATTGGGGAGTCCTGAGATTCCCAAACAGACTTGATGGGCCTAGACCTCAAATAAATCCCTCTCTCCATTGTTACCGGTCATCTCTATCAGGAACAATAAAATAGACCCCTTTGTGGCTGCCCCACTGGACCTTGCCTCAACTTGAATCAACAATGGTAGAGAATGTTCCATCCTCTGAAGGGAAGCTAGACAACATACTCTATGCTGCACCTGAGGAAGATGGGTCGATACTGGGGCAGCATGGAATGTTCCTACTCATGACCACAGAATGTGAGCTCAGATCTAGAGGGAGGTAGAGGTCACACAGGTTCTTAGGCTAATTATGGGCCCTAGATCACATCAAATCGATGGAGTTTACAGTCAACAATACTTATACCCCTTTCCCATATTAGGGAGCTACTCTCTTCCATGACATCATCTCCCCAGACAATAATTAGGATTCACTTGCATATCAGATTTCAGGCTCAGGGAAAAAAACAACATTAGTATAGCTATAGGCCCTTTGAAATATAACTAAAATATGCCTACTAGCTATCTACAAAACAGAGGACCCCCCCCCAACATTTCATCTGCACTATTCTAGCCTTTAGGTCTATGATTGTTCAACAATTTGTCTGGCTTTGTATATTAACTCTCTTTTCAGCCACTAGGTTTCAGATGCTAGCAGGATGCGATCAGACTTCTTGGAAAGACAACCCCACCAGTGTGCCTTGGAGCTCCATTTCCCCAGAACCCTTGCCCACTAGGGAAAGATAGAGACAGACTGGGAGTATGGATCGACCTGCCAATGCTCATGTTCAGCAGGGAAGCAATTACAGAAGCCAGACCTTCCACCATCTGCATCCCACAATGATCTTGGGTCCATACTCCCAGAGGGTTAAAGAATAGGAAAGCTATCAGTGGAAGGGTTGGTATACAGAGGTCTGGTGGTGGGAATTGTTTGAAGCTGTACCCCTCTTATCCTATGGTTTTGTCAATGCTTCCTTTTTAAAAACAAAAAATTAAAAAAAAAAGAAGTCAGTCTCATAGTCTAAACCCATCCTGTATTTCCTTCTCATCCCTATTATCTTCTCCCCTGCATTGCCATTTCTTCTCTGTGTATTACCAGGAAGGAAAAGCCCAATAGTAAGTACTAGGGGGTAAAACCCTAGTCACCATGATTGAAGTAGATCAGAGGGTCCTGCCCCTGCCCTTGGGACCAGGGACAGTTGAAGAACATTATCTATCCCCTGACTGCTCCAAGACATGTCTCGGCCCATTCCCTCTACAGATGAATGTTCCCCAAATGAATGCAGGAAGTTTATCTCTAAGAAGTTCAGAAATGGCAGGCAGACTCAGTGAGAGCAGTCAAGGTACCTATTCTGGCTCTGTGCCACCACAGAGCATGGAGAAGTAAAACCCTGCATGGACTAAAAGACATTAAGCAAGAGTCACTCAGACATTCTGCTTACCTTGCACTCTCTTCTCTAGTTACAGTCTTCAGATGCAGTGAGATTATACCTGAAAGGTGGAAAACAGTGGTCTCAGGGCAGGCACTCAGAATATTAATAGCTTTATTTTTGGCTTTCCTCTGCCCCTTTACCTGCACAAGAATTCTGTGCCAAATTGTCAAGGAACTTTGTTATTTATCTGCTTGCATTTTGTATGACTTCTTAATCCACACTGCTACAAAGAGAAAATAAGTCTACTTCCAGTGTGAACAAGAATTATAATGACTAAGTATTTTTAAAGTCCAAGTTCAGTTGGGAGACAAATGCCTGTGTGCTGGAGAGATTCCAGACAAGGGACTGTGGCTGTAGCACACAGATTTCCTGGTTTGACTGAGCAGAGAAAGAAAGTTGCCTTGTTTTCCTACATCCCCAAACATCACAAGGACCATAAGCCCTCTGATTTGTGCAGAAAATGCTGTTGGGAAGAGGGCAGGCATTAAGGGTAGGGAAGTTG
Source organism: Erinaceus europaeus (assembly GCF_950295315.1). Lineage (NCBI taxonomy): Eukaryota > Metazoa > Chordata > Mammalia > Eulipotyphla > Erinaceidae > Erinaceus > Erinaceus europaeus. Next base: position 16,272,753 of record NC_080177.1, read on the forward strand.
ATACAGTTTAAACTCATCGTCTTCAATTCAGTGTACAAACTCAAAAACTCTACATGATAAATGCTCATTGTTCCCTGAACTCAGAGCTCTGGAAGAATAAAGAACTGAGGGGGTTCCCAGCCCCTAAATGTTCAGTCCATGGCAGAGTCTCTGCTTTGTCAGGGGAGGGACTAAGGAAGGAGGCAAAGCTGTCAGAAGGATATAAAGATTACCCCCTGATTGCTGGCAGCAGATGGTGGCTAATGGCAAGTGTTTTTAACGGAGCTTTATTGTTCCAGGTTGAAACATTAACGTGTCTCTGTGGGGTTTTTCTGATTTTATTATTTTATTTTCTATTTCAAAAAGTCACTTTGTAAAATGACAGTGTGACATGCATTATAATTTTTGCCTGCTGGGTTCCCATGTTATATTTGTCTGCTCAATTTTCCTGATTCAGGGGTGTGGGCTTGGGATCCAACTAAAAAGCAAGCTTGTGTTATTCCTGATAATGAATGAGTTAAGCATCCTGTTAGTCCAGACCAGAGTTAGGATTTGTCTCTTGTTTAGCTGGGGTAATCTCAAGGACTTTGCACAGAAAAGGTGGCCTATTGTCCACAAGTGAGGTAGATTCTATGCCACTGCATGCCAGCAGCAACCAGACCTGGTCTTGCCAGCTGTAATTGTAGACTGAAGAGAAAGCTCCTTCACACTTTTCTTTCTCCAACAAAGCAACTTAAGTCACTGAAGATTTCAATCTGATTTCTGAGTGATTATCTTTTTGTTTGATTTCTAAAGTGCCCACCAGGACAGTTGATTAAGGCAGGTGCAGAAGAACACTGGAAACAGAGGCAGCATTTGAGAGTCTTTTGACATTTTCCTCTCCATCATGTAACTATCAAAAAAAATCAGAACAGGTGAGGAACAAATCTTGTTCCATGCTCCTGGTTCTAACGCAGGGGTCAAAATGGTCCCAGACTCAGCAGTCTGTCTGCAGATGTGATGCTACAGAAAACATGGTAGACAGCAATGGTCTTTGAGGGAACACTGCTTTTGCTGAATCTCTACCCATAATTCCTGCACACAATCGGGAACATACAACCAGGTGCTATATCTAGATGATTACTTACATACTTCCTCCAATTGACTCTCATTCATAAATAATACAAATTCATAGCTTTGCAAACACACATGCCATGGAGTTGTGGCAGTAGGCACATGGGATCCAGTTGGAGACCACCCTTTTGTGGTGGTGATTGTGCTGGTTGGTGACAACAGCTGGAAGGAAAGATGGGTATCTATCACCCTTTATTTTTTAATTTTTATTATTGACTTAATGATTAACAAGATTGTAAGGTAACAAGGGTACAATTCCATACAGTTCCCACCAACAGAGTTCCGTGTCCCATTCCCTCCACTGGAAGTTTCCCTTTTCTTAGTCTTTCTGGGAGTATAGGCCAGAATTCTTTATGGGGTGCAGAATATGGGAGTTCTGGCTTCTGTAATTGCTACTCCACTGGACATGGACATTGGCAGTTCGATCCACAGGAAGCTTCTTTCCTCATGAAGACAACTACTTTCATCTGTTCTATCCCTACCTTTGGGTTCCTGTCTATCAGACAGTTTTCCTGTTTTATATCTTACCACTTTTCAGCCATCAAGTTGCAGACACTACCATGACAACATCCTAACTTCCCTGGGAAGCCTGTTTCTATCTTTCCCTAGTGTTATAGGGATCTGGAGAGGTGAGGTTCTGTGACACATTGATGAGATCATCTGTCCAGGGAAGTCAGGATGGCATCCACAACTTGGCAGTTGAAAGGCAGGTGGGGTTAACAGTTAATGGCATTTATATATTTTCCTCATGTTTAGGAGCTACTTTCTGCCCTAATCAGGCTTTCTAGCCCTATTCTCAACTCGGACACCTTCTCAGATAATACTTTTATTCTACCTGCATGTTAGATATCAGGCTCAGGCAAATATTACTAAAGTCATGGGCCCCTTGGAACAAACCTAACACAGACTTTCTAGCTTCTTCCCACAGAAAGACCTCTAATTTTATCTGCTCTATCCCTACCTTAGGGTTCCTGTTTATTAGAAAATTTTTCCTGTTTTATATCTTATCGCCTTTTAGCTACCTAACTATAGACACTATCATAGTGCTATCTTAACCTCCCTGGGCAGACAACTTAATCAATGTGTCCTGGATATCTGTTGCTCTGAAGGTATTTTCCTATCTTGGCAGGAACTTTCAGAGCATGAACTGCTTATTTGGAAAGACATTCTAGTGCCAGCTCTTTTGTCTCAAGAAGACCTCTCCCTGCTACACTGGAATTCAGATCTGCCTCAATTTGTCTACGGCAGCTTCTCAGTGGAAGCCTGAACTCCTTGGTCACCAGTTGTTTCCAGTTTGAAAGAGAAACTAACAAACAGGCAAATAAAACAAAACAGAAGGTCAGGTTCTTTATTTTGCCAGTGATTGTCTTCTTAGAACTCCTGTATTATTAACTCAGGAGAAGCAGAAAGTCCCCACCACCACCCCACTCTTTGAAAATTCAAAATATGCAGCTCAACCTCTTAGACTCCAAAGTGGCCACAGGGCAAAGGTACCCAATAAATATATTTTCCACAGTCTTCCTTCCTCCCTGCGGTATCAAGCACCTCAGACAGTGTTTATACCTCAGGAGAAAAGACAAAATACAGAGAATTTTGTACCTTTGATGCAGGCAAGAGTCCCATTTCTAATTAAACTACAGCAACCTGAACATCGAATCATCAGCTAGTGAGGTACCTCCAGCAGAGTTAGAAGGTTCAGCTGAAATGGGTAATGGAACTTATGTGCCTCAGATACATAAGATTCTAGAATTAGCCTTGATGTCACACCCTAAAGCCTTCACATATTACATCTACCACCTCTCTCCTACCTGTCTGGGAGGTTGGAAGGACTCTAGCACCTTTTTTTTTTTTTAGTTTTAATTAATTTATTTATTTTAAATGTCTTTAGTAGTGAGTTAATGTTTTACATTCCACAGTAAATACAATAGTTTGTACAAGCACAAAATTTCCAAGTTTTCTGTATGACAACACAATCCCCAATAGGTCCTCCTATGTTGCAAATGACAAACAACAGGGGCTCTGCTTTGGGTGATGGGCTGGGGACAGTATCTGCATAAAAGTGTCTGCATAAGACAAATAAAGTTATTACAGTATCTGGGGTGTCAAATCACCACCTGCAAGAAGTTAGCAATAAAAACAGCATCAAAAACCCAGAATCTGAAATAATGAGACAAAACCTTGGGAAAAAAATATATAGTAACAATGTTAAGTATTACTAAAGACAAAGACGTGTGTTTGCTGAGCCTATATACCCTAGCTTAGATCGATGGGGTAAACAGTCAGTGGTGTTTATATACTTTCCCCATGTTTGGAAGCTACTCTCTGCACTAATCCATCTTTCTAGACCTATCCTCAACTCTGACACCATCTTCAGAGACAATAATTTTAGTCCACCTGCATATTAGCTATCAGGCTCAGGCAAAAATTACTTCAGTCATGAGTCTGTGGGAATACAGCTAACATAGATTTGCTAACTTCTTCCCACATGAAGACCCATAATTTCACCTGCTCTATTCCTGTCTTTGGGTTCCTATCTACTAAACAATTTATCCTGTTTTATATCTTATCACTTTTCAGTCACCAAGTTGCAGGCGCTACTATGATGCCATCCTGACTTCCCTAGGCAGAAGACCTCACCAGTATGCCCCAAAATTTCTCCTCTCCAGAGCCCTACCCCACTAGGGAAAGACAGAAACAGGCTGGGGATATGGATCAACCTACTAATATCCATGTTCAGTGGAGAAGCAATTACAGAAGCCAGACCTTCCACCTTCTGCTTCCCAGAGGTCCATGCTCCCAGAGGGATAAAGAATAAGAAAGCTTCCAATGGAGGGATGGTACATGGAGCTCTCTTGGTGGGAACTGTACAGAATTGTACCTCTGTTATCTTACAATCTTGTTAATCACTATTAAAACACTAACATAACTTAAAAAAAGAAAATTATTAGACATGATAAAAGCATAATCAGACTTGAAAAGGCAACAGTAAGTTTCTCTAGTTGTCATTTCCCCCTTGTTTTCTGTTAATTTCCATTTGTATATTTTGTTGTCATGTTGGAAGTAAAATTTAATTGCAGTAATTGTTATCTATAGTTCTGATAAATAGTTTCTTATATTATTAAGTTATGATCTAGTTGATCTTAGGAATATTTTATGCCTTGCAGTCTTTTGTTAATATTATTCTAGTTATACTAGGTTTGCATTATTTCATTTATTTATTGTTATTCCTATTATTATTACCAGAGTACTGCTCAGTTCTGGTTTATGGTGGTGTGGAATTGAACCTGAGACTTGGGAGCCTTAGGCATGAGAATCTCTGTGTATAACCACTATGCTGTCTCCCCAACCACGTATTTTTTTTTCTTTTAATTTTTTGCTTTGTAGGAGTTGAGGCAGGGAAGACCTACTGTGAAAATCCAGGTCCCCCATGCATTCAAGATTTCATTAAACATGTATGAAATTTATTTTTTTATCAGAGGAACTTGGAGAGGTTAATAAAGCTGTTATACCCCCACAAAAAGAGACCATGTGAAGTCAGGACAAAGGGATGAAGAAAGGCAGGCAATGTGGCAGCATCTTAGACTGAGGTTCAGACTGAGATTTTACACAATTCTACAGGGTTTTCTAGTCATTGACAACCGGTGTCATTTGTAATTGAATTCTCTTGTCACCCAGGAACAGGTCTGGGCAAGTACAGCTGCCAATGGTTCCCAGGGGTGGGAGTTGTTCAGTGAAAGCTTGGATCCCATATATAGTCAGCTCAGAAAGCCAAAGTTAGGGACTTTAGAGGAGTCTACCCACAACCACCACAGTTAATACTACAATAGTACCTTCAAAAATATTTTCTCTCGTCAGAAAATATAGTAGCAACAAATGCTGGAGAGGTTGTGGGAGCAAAGGAACCCACCTGCACTGCTGGTGGGAATGTAAATTGGTTCAACCTCTGTGGATAGCAGTCTGGAGAACTCTCAGAAGGCTAGAAATGGACCTACCCTATGATCCTGCAATTCCTAGGGATATATCTTAAGGAACTAAACACAACCATCCAAAAAAATTTCTGTATACCTATGTTTATAGCAGTGTAATTTGTAATAGGCAAAACCTGGAAGCAACCCAGGTGTCCAACAGCAGATGAGTGGCTGAGCAAGTTGTGGTATATATACACAATGGAATACTACTCAGCTATTAAAAATGGTGATGTCACCATTTTCAGCCCATCTTGGATGGAGCTTGAAGAAATCATGTTAAATGAAATAAGTCAGAAACAGAAAGATGAATATGAGGTTATCTCACTCACAGACAGACGTTGAAAAACAAGATCAGGACTGAAGGAGACCACCTGGGACTGCAACAAGACAGGACTAGAATGACTTCAGGAACCTACCAAATCACCTGTGAGTGCAAACACATGTGGTTCGTGGACAGAGAGAAGCCTAGGGAGAGATTAAGTGGCTGGTAACAGTCTGGCAGTTTACCAGTTGAGGCATCAACTCCAGTCTGTTTTACCAACAAACATAAATTTTAAAGATATTTTCAATGAAATGAATTCAATTACAAAGAAGACTAAGGCAAGCATAAATCTATGGGACTACATCAAATTAAAAAGCTTCTGCACAGCAAAAGAAACCACTACACAAACCAAGAGACTCCCTCACAGAATGGGAGAAGATTGTTACATGCCATACATCAGACAAGAGTTTAATAACCAAAATAAATAAAGAGCTTGCCAAAAAAAACAAATAACCCCATCCAAAAATGGGGAGAGGACATGGACAGAATGTTCACCACAGAAGAGCTCCATAAGGCTGAGAAATAGATGAAAAAAATGCTCCAAGTCTTTGATTGTCAGAGAAATGCAAATGAAGACAACAATGAGATACCACTTCACTCCTGTGAAAATGTCATACATCAGAAAAGGTAACAGCAGCAAATGATGAGGAGTTTGTGGGGTCAAAGGAGCCCTCCTGCACTGCTGGTGGGAATGTAAATTGGTCCAACCTCTGTGGAGAGCAGTCTGGAGAACTCTCAGAAGGCTAGAAATGGACCTACCCTATGATCCTGCAATTCCTCTCCTGGGGATATATCCTTAGGAATCCAACACACCCATCCAAAAAGGTTTGTGTACACATATGTTCTTAGCAGCACAATTTGTAATAGCCAAAACCTGGAAGCAACCCAGGTGTCCAACAGCAGATGAGTGGCTGAGCAAGCTGTGGTCTATATACACAATGGAATACTACTCAGCTACTAAAAATGATGACTTCACTGTTTTTAGCTGATCTTGGATGGACCTTGAAAAATTCATGTAAGTGAAATAAATCAGAAATAGAAAGGTGAATATGGGATGATCTCACTCTCAGGCAGAAGTTGAAAAACAAGATCAGAAGAGAAAACACAAGTAGAACCTGAACTGGAACTGATGTATTGCACCAAAGTAAAAGACTCTGGGGTGGGTGGTAGAGAGAATACAGGTCCAAAAAGGATGATAGAGGACCTAGTGGGAGTTGTATCGTTATATGGAGAACTGTCAATTGTTATGCATGTACAAAGTATTGTATTCACTGTTGAATGTGAAACATTAATTCCCCAATAAAGAAACTTAAAAAAGGGGAAAAAAAGATCAGAAAAGAAAACATTAAGCAGAAGTTGGACTGGAGTTGGTGTACTTAACCAAAGTAAAATACTCTGGGGTAGAGTTCATGGCCTGGAACACTATGGCATGACCTAGTGGGGGTTGTGTTGTTATGTAGAAAACTCAGAAATGTTATGCATATACAAACTACTGTATTTACTATCAACTGTAAAATATTAATCCCCCAATAAAGAAATAAAATATGTTTATTATTAAAAATCTTTTCTCTACTTGAAATTTTGGTATCATTTATAGCATACCAGTTCTAAACAGTTTATAGCTAAACATTTACATATTTACTCTGAAAGGCATATGCTTTGTAGCTGAGTTGAATTCATTTGCAATAGTTAAGACTAGTGATATAATTGACAGTATCTAGAATAATATTTGTTTTTCTAATTTACCATTATTTTACTTTGCCTCTTTTCTCTCTTAATTTCATTGTAATAATGATTTGTAGAGTCTGTAAAACAAAGATACTAGTAAAATACTAAGCACAGAAACATGTAAAAGTGAGATTGTATGATTGTTAAGATGTCAGTTTTCTGGAATGTTTTCCTTTATTTTGTGTTTCCTCCTTTGCTATGGTTTAGAAGTTATATATTCTATTGTCATTGTCTAGCTTTTATTCTCCAGATTGCATATTTGTGTAAAGTAAGTCTACAATTAATTGATTTTCTTCAAATTAATCTAATTTCAATAGTTGTAATTAAAATACCAGCAGGCTGTTTTTAGATCTTAACAAGTGTGCATTCACAATTGTGGTATGATTAAAAAACAGACATGAAAGGACAAAAGACCACTGGTAGCCTAGATTATTTTAAAGATGAAGAGGAGAAAGAGGGAAGATTCACCTTCTCAAACCAGAAGACTAACCATAAAGCTGAGGTAAATAATGTTGTCTAGCAGAGTAGTAGACAGCAGAACAGAGTGCTCAGAAGTAATCTGTGCCTTCTGTCTCTTCCCCTTCCTCTCCATCTTCCTTCTCTTATTCCTCCTTCCTCCTCATCCCCCACCTTCTCTGCTTCTCTCTCTCTCTCTCTCTCTCTCTCTCACACACACACACACACACACACACACACACACACACACACACAAAAGTATCATTTCAAGATGAGGATAGTTTGGTGTGTTTGATGTATATAATGTTGTACCAGTTACACATCTAAGTAGATAACTTTATAGAAAAAGACTGCAATTCAAGTTTCAACTCATCCCCTGAAAACATACACATAACTGAAAATGAACCCGAGATTTAATGTGAAAAGCAATATTTAACATATTCAGAAGAGTACTGAAAAGATGAATACATGATTATTATAGGAATGATTTTATAAACTTAAATACAATGTTTGTATTATGAAAAACTGATAAATTTGACATTAAAAATTAAAACCAATGTATATAAAAAAGGTTTATAAAAGTTGGGAAATATTATAACCATGGGGACTTGGAGGGCCTTATACTAGGTGGAATAGCTTAGAGAAAGATAAATGCCCAACTTTCTGATGTCATTTACATGTGTAATGTAAAAAGTCCAAGTTACAGAAACAGTACAGAATGGTGCTTATAAGGAGTGGGGGAGTTTCAGTCAAGGGATACAAGTTTCTAGAGCAAAGATGAATGCCTTCTAGGATTCTATTGCACAGTGTGGTGATTATACTGAACAGTGATATATTAACTATATGAAAGTTGTTAAAATATTCTCACTAATTAAAAAAAAGCAATTATGTAGGGTATTAGCTAATACTACTGTGGTAATGGATTTGCAGTATACGACTCTATCAAATCATCACAGTATATACCTTACTCTTATATAATGTTGTACATCAACTACAACTTAGTCAAGCTGAAAATAATGTAACTTTGGGAAAAAATTAGAATAGTAGAAGAAATCTGTAATCTCTAACAGGTAAAATTAATATCTCCAAGGGACCTTACACATTAAAAAGAAAAAAGGTTATAACCCAATAGAAAACATACAAAAACAATGAGTAGGAAATTCATTACAGAGGAAGTGGGACTGACCATAAATTTAAGACTATGCAAATCTGGGCTGGGGAACACCATAATGATTATGCAGAAGACCTTCATGCCTGAGGCTCTGAGGTCCCAGGTTCAATCCTTAGCATCACCATAAACCAGAGTTGAGTAGTGCTCTGGTCTTTCTTTTCTCTCTGTATCTCTCTTAGTAAAAGTAAAAAAGTAAATACATAAAATAGTTTTAAAAGGACTATGCAAATCTGCTGTTATCAGACAAAGGCATGTTGGGGTGAACCTATAAAACACCAACACACACCTACGACACTGGCAAAAAGTAGCTGTTATATAATGTTGAATTTTAAGAAAACAGAGAGAAAGAAGAGTGTTTACGGAGAGCTGGTAAATGTGAACATGCTTACAGTAATTTTGGGGAGTAGCTTGGCAATATCCGGAATGATCACAGATGTGCTTGTCTTACATCTTAGAGACGATCCCTTGTAAAGTCCCTGTTTACACTCACAGAGCCACCTACAAGGACATAGGGACAAAAGACAGATAGAGCAAATCAGTAACTTGTCCTTCACTAAGAGAGAAGATCAATAAAATGAGGCTATTAATTTTCATAAAGCAGTACCTTGTGGCCATGAGAATGAACCAGATCCACACACATCAAAAACTAATGTTGTTCCTAGGAATATATTCAAGAGAAATGAAAGCATCACCATGTGCATCAGTGTTTACAGCAGCACTGTTCATAATAGCCTAAAGATGGAAACAACCCATATGCCCATCAATTAATGAATAGATAAGGAAATTGTGGCATTCCCAGATGATATAGTATGGACTAACTTTGAAAGCATCATGCTAAGTGATAGTAGCCACTCACAAAAGATCACATATTATGATTCCCATTTATATGAAGTATCCAGAACTAGCAGACATATGGTGACAGAACAGATAGATTTATGATGCTAGAAAGTAGATTAGTGGTTGATTTTGACTGGTGGTCGTGGTGAAGGATGATGAAAAGAGAATATAGGAATAATTTTTCTAATTTTATTTTATTTTAATTTTTCACCATCAGGGTTTTTGCTGGGGCTAGGCACCCACATTACAAATCTACTGCTCCTAGTGCATCCCCCTTTTTCTTTTCTTTTCTTTTCTTTTCTTTTCTTTCTTTCTTTCTTTCTTTCCTTCTTCCTTTCTTTTCTTCTTTCTTTCTTTTTCTTTTTCTCTTTCTTGCTTTCTCCATTTCTCTCTTTCTGTTTAGTTTTCCTTTCCTTGTTATTAGCTAGGAGAGACAAATTGAGAGGGGGAGAAGAGATAGAGAGGGAAAGAGAGGAGGCTAGCAGTGATACACCTGGTTAAACATACACATTATAGTGTGCAAGGATCCAGGTTCAAGTCCCTGGTTCCCGCTTGCAAGGGGAAAGCTTCAGGAGTGGTGAAGCGTGTAGGTCTCTCTCTGTCTCTTTCCCTCTCTACTTGCCCTCCCCTCTCAATTTCTCTGTCTTCTATTCAAAAATAAGTAAGTAAGTAAGTAAGTAAGTAAGTAAGTAAATAGATTTTTTTAAAAAGCTAGGGAAGAGAAAGATTCACAACTTTCGACTGGCTGTACCAAAGATGAAGGTAGGGAAGCAAGGTTGGAACTGGTTCCTGGGGCATAGTATGCACCCTCAACTAAGTGCACCATCACCCAGCCCAGGAATGATTTCTTTTTCATTAAAAAAAAAAGTTTGTATTTGACATTACAGAGAGAAACTGAGAGGATGAGAGGAGACACAGGGGAAGAGAGGCAGCGAGTCCCCTGCAGCACTGCTTTACCACTTGTGGAATTTCTCCCTCTTTCCCTCACTGGGTTTGAACCTGGGTCCTTGTGCATGACAACATGTGTGCTTAATTGGGTGTACCACTGCCCCAGCCCCATTGGAAATGATTTCCTTTGGAATACACTGTGGACTACAGAATTCTATAATTTAAAGGCATACATTATATGCATACAAATTACATTTCAGTAAAATCATCTTTGTTAAAAAATGTAAGCTTATGCAACATTTAGGTGAGGAAGCAACAGTAGATATTGCTCAGGGACATATACACACACAAAGGGCTTCTTGATGTACACTGTATGATACATCACATCGATGACAGAGGTTACAGAGTAGGGGAAGGAGACAGTAGACAGGAGGACACTGCAATGAATCTATGAGATCTAGCTACTGATAAGGACATATTAAAGGACATATAAAGGGGGCTGAATGGTAGTTCATCGGGTTAAAGACACAGTACAATGTGCAAGGACTGGCGCAAGAATCTAGTTGGAGCCTACTCCCCTTCCCCATCTGCAGGGGGGCTCAGTTCACAGGTGAAGCAGGTTTACAGGTGTCTATCTCCCCTCCCCCCCATCTTCTCCTCCTCTCTCAATTTCTCTCTGTCCTGTCCAACAACAACAACAGCAACAGCAACAACAGTGGGGGGGGGGAAAAAGGCCACCAGGAGCAGTGGATTCATAGTGCAGGCAATGAGCCCCAGTGAAACCCTGGAGGCAAAAATAAATAAATGAATGAATAAATGAATAAATAAATAAATAAATAAATAAATAAGACATATAGACAGGCAATATACAGATATTCTTGACAATTCACATATAGATGTTCTTGTATTAATTTCCTGGGTATGAAATAAATTTGGTAGTCAGGAAAGTAGTTCAGTGGGCAGAGTACAGGACTTGCATGCATGAGGCCTGGTCCCAGGCACCACTTTTGTTGGAGAGGTGCTCTGATCTCCTACTCATAAAATAAATAAACACATTTTTTTACAAAGTAAATACTAGTTTTTTAAAAATATATCTTGTTAAATTCACTGAAATGAAATGTAAACTCTCAAGGATGAGATGACATATTTTCATCTTTTGCTCTGATGTCACAATATACCCATCCTACTTTCCTGCCTTTGTTTCTACTTTAGAATTATCGAAAGCAGTCTCAGGTGATAGGCATTTGAGTCCTTAGAGGGAGTTCTAGTTGAATCACACATCTTTCAGATGAATACAGTATGTTTCAGCAACAGAGAACTATGAAATAGTGCTTTTTGTCTTTGTCTTTTTTTTTTTTTTAGCAGATTTTGATTTCCCTTTGGAAATGATACCAATTCAAGGATTCTGCCATAAATAATGCGGTAACTTAACTTGGGCTCGACTTGCAAATGAATCACAGTGACTTGTTTTCCCAAGATTAGACTATTAGATGGTCACAGTGGTAAGAAGAGGGAAGTCAGATGTTGGTAGCTGGGAAGAATGAAAAAAAAAAAAGAATTAGGAGTTTCTTTACATTCAGCCTGTCAAAAGGAAAAGTTGTTGGTTGTGAAAAATGTAAATATTTTGTAGCCCCAATAAATCCAAGTTTCAAATGTGAGAGAAACATAAAAACTCAGTATCATGCTCGCACTTGGAAAGTCCCACTTTTACTGCAAACTGTAAAATAGATTCAGCGACTCCCGTCCCTCTAAAATGGCATATTAAGCTGATATCTGCCATGTTCTGAAGACATCATGAATACTGCAGAGTAAATGGTATAAATTTGTGCAGAGCAATAAAAGAAACCTAATTGCAAAATGGACACTATTCTGGAATTGTTTTTGTCAGAGAATAAAAGGAGTTGCTGGATAGATCTTGTTTGGGAAAGCATTTTATGGCCAGTCCCTGGAGTGTCTGAAATCACTGATAGAAGAAGCTGGCAAAATCCACTGTGCTTAGTGGCTTAGCTGACCATCACACTCATGGGGAAAGATTTTTTAGTGGAGAAAATCTTTTAAATCTGTGGCTTCTAATAGATGGAATCAATTACCCAAGAAATCAAAATGAATAGATGGTTAGTCACCACTGCATGAATTATTGTAATGGCCTGTGTGTGACTAGGACTTCTTCCTGCACAGACAGAGATATCCCCTCTGAGAACAAATACTCAAGTTCTAAAACTAATTGATAACTCACAGTTTTATTCACTGGAAATTCCCCTTGGTAGACCCTTCTGTAGCTCTGCATCCACCAGGACAATGATTTATAGTGAGTTTGAGAATATTCCACTTACATCTTTAGAATCAACTGATATGAAGTCTATTCTTTCTTCCTGGACTGCCTTCAAAAGAAATTTTGAGCAATCAGCTTGGCCATAAAATCAACCCTATGTGTTCTTCATATTGTCTAAAACATTGGATCGAGTACATTTGGAGCTAATGTTTAAATCACATAAATATCCCCCAGATCAATGTATTAATAGAGCAATCTCAGGAACCTGATCATTCCTTTTAGACACAACATATGAGAATATTGGATTCATTCATGCTTTTATGATCAGCATCAAATTCATAACAGGTCAATGGAAAAGTCTGGAGAGGAGTGGAATTCTTTAATGCATGTGGGAAGTTTCTAAAAATGTTCTTTACATTGGCAACTTGAGGAATAGGATGCAATATCTTTCTTAAATGGCTATTAGTTTAAATTCAGAAGTTATTTAGATCATCCTTTCCTCAGATGTGCAAATGTGTACAATCTCATACAATCCCTGAGAGATGTTATTAAAATGGGGAAAGTGTCAAAGAGGAGGAGGCAATGTAATCATTTATTTATTTATTTATTTATTTATTTATTTTTGTAGTAAGCAGCATATGCTAGCCTCTGGTTGATGATTTTCAGCTTACTATAGCAGGTCAGGGACTCTAAGAAAAAAAAAAAGAATTAGGAGTTTCTTTACATTCAGCCTGTCAAAAAGAAAAGTTGTTGGTTGTGAAAAATGTAAATACTTTGCCACCCCAATAACAAAGAAATTTTGCCCGAAGTGAGCATTTACACACGTTTACATGGTTAACAAATTCTGTTTTTGTCTTACATGAATTTTGCAGTTTACACTGAAAAATGCCAATAGACACTAATATACTGATTTTGCATAAAAGCATAAACTACTTATCCAAGATCACAGGAGCTCTTCTTTGAAAAGTCAGGAGTCACTGGGGCCAGGCAGTGGTACCTAGTAGAGCACACATCTCATCGAGTACAATTATCCAGGTTCAAGCCCCCAACCCTCACCTGCTGAGGTAAGCTTCACAAGCTGTGGATTAGTGCTATAGTTGCCTGTTTCTCTTTTATACTTTCTTCCCCATTCTGTCTCTATTAAGAAAAAGAACACTGGCCACCAGGAATGGTGGAGCCATCTTGCAAGCACTGATCCTTAGTGATAACCTTGATGGTGGAAAAATTGTCCAGTTGTGATTCTTTTTTTTTTATTAAAGTTTTTATTTATAAAATGGAAACACTGACAAGAGGGGTATAATTCCACACAGTTCTTACCACCGGAACTCCATATCCAATCCCCTCCCTGATAGGTTTCCTATTCTTTAACCCTCTGGGAGCATGGACCCAGGGACATCATGGGGTGCTTAAAGTGGAAGGTCTGGCTTCCGTAATTGCTTCCCTGATGAACATGGGAGTTGACAGGTTGATCCATACTCCCAGACTGTCTCTCTTTTTCCCTAGTGGGACAGGAATCTGAGGAGGTGGGGCTTCAGTTGGTGGGGTCATCTGCCCTGGGAAGTCTGGTTGGCATTATGGTAGTATCTGAAGACTGCTGGCAGAGAATATAAGTTAATAGTGTATATTAACACCATTCCCACCACCATGGGGCTGTGTCCCATTACTCCCCCTGTCCTCTCCCCCCAGTGAATCTGACCATCGACCCTCATCCTCAACCCAGAAATTTATATTATTTATTTATTTATTTATGTATTTATTTTTTGCATCCAGGGTTATTGTTGGGGCTTGGAGCCTGCACCACAAATTCACTGCTCCTGAAGGCTATTTTTTCTCTTTTGTTGCCCTTGTTGTCTATCACTGTTGTTATTTTTATTGTTGTTATTATTACTGTCATTGTTATTGGATAGGACAGAGAGAAATGGAGAGAGGAGGGGAAGACAGAGAGGGAGAGAGAAAGACACCTGTAGACCTGCTTCACCGCTTGTGAAGCAACCCCCCCTCAGGTGGGGAGCTGGGGGCTTGAACTGGTATCATTGTGCTTGTCCTTGCACTTTGTATCATGTGCGCTTAACTCACTGCACTACCACCCGCCCCCCACCCAGAGACTTTTACTTTGGTGCCATACTCCAAACTCAGTCAGATTCTGCTTTGAGTTTCCCTGTCTGTTCTTCTTTGACAACTTCTGTTTATGAATAGGATCATCCCATATTCATCTTTGTCTTTCTGACTTAGCTCACTTAACGTAATTCCTTCTAGCTCCCTCCAGGATGGGTCAGAGAAGGTGGGTTCATTGTTCTTAATGGCTGCATAGTATTCCATTATGTAACTATACTACAGTTTTTCTCAGCCATTCATCTGTTGTTGGGCACCTGGTTTGCTTCCAGGTTTTAGCTATTATGAATTGTGCTGCTATGAACATGGGTGTACACATATCATTTTGATTCGGTGTGAGTTGTGATTCTTAATATGGCTAATTCCTGAGATGATTCAGCTAAAGGTATAAGTAAATGGTACTCCCAAGCAACATAAATGTTTTCAGTAATAAAAGGAGGGTAATTAAAAAAATTACCAGTGAGCCTAAGGATAGTTGCTTCTTTCTGGAATTATTTTAAGAATGCTTAATAATGGGTAGGGCAAGTCAGGTAAAGGTCCTATAGTAGACAGAAGATACCGTCATCTCACTCAGACAGAAAGCAACAAGCCTGTTCTGATTTCTTCTGCTGCCGCATCCATATTAACATTGCAGCTCCAAGTTCAACTCTCTACTAGAAAAAATATTTTGTAATAAAGGAGTGAGCTCAAGTCACAGAAATAGTGGTGGGGCTGAGACCTTTGTTGCTCAGAGGGTCAGGAGTGGCTCTCGTTCTCTTTACATCATGCTTCTTATTATACATCAGTACTTAGGGGAGACCCCCAGGAAAATCCCTCTCTGTGCCTGAGACCCTCTGACTTCACCATGGAAACATTTTTCTTTCCCGTCAGTAGCAGAGAGAATTAATCGACTGTGACAATTGTCTTTTGTTCTAAGCGAGTTATGCCATGATCTGTGTGCTTCTTTCCCAGAAGATAGACTGCAGAAAGCAATGAGAAATGAGAATGTGTAATGTCTGCAACTTGCTTGTAAAAAGCTCCTCTTTGTTTGGAAATTATGCAAACTTGACTTTCAGTGTTCTGTTAGATAGTATAAGAAACTTGAGTCTCAGTGTCCCTGACGATATTAGACTTCTGAGGGGATGTCACCAGGGTCTCACGGCTTTTTGCCTTTGAGGAAGAATTAACCAGGGGTCCTTAGGAATGAAGGTTCTTCAGGCCTGAAGACATCCTGTTGGAGAGCCAGGTACCCCATCTGTCATGTATATCTTCCCCTCCCTTCCCCATCAAAGAGAGAGACAAGTCAGCAAGACTCAGAATCATTCAGATTATTGGAGAACTAACCTCTCTATAGAGCTTTCATGACTATGTGGGCAATCTCTGACCTCCCCTACTTCCCTCTTTAATGGCTTAATCTTTGATGGGGAAAAAAGGTTGTTGGGACTGTTCGCCGTTAGGTTTCTCTGAAAACATAAACTCATATTTTAATCTGTGCAGTTTCTAAGTCATTGTGGATATGTTTTTGCCACCACAGTAATCATCTGTAACGTGCACTCAACCAGGTGTACCACCACCCAGCCCCTCACAGTAATCATTTGTATAGTCCATGCCTCTATTTTAACCTATAGTATTTTTTTTTCAGTAGGTGAGGTGAGGGGGTCTGGTTTATGGGAGTCTACTAATACCAGTTGCAATTGCTAACTTCTTGCACTTATAAAGACTACCTACTTTGAGGTGGCCGGGCAGTAGCGCAGCAGGTTAAGCGCACATGACACGAAGTGCAAGGACCAGCATAAGGATTCCGGTTCGAGCCCCTGGCTCCCCACCTACAGGGAGGTCACTTCACGGGCATTGAGGTAGGCCTGCAGGTTCTATCATTCTCTTCCCCTCTCTGTCTTCCTCTCCTCTCTCGATTTCTCTCTGTCCTATCCAGCAAGAACAACAGCAATGGCAATCATAAAAGTAACAACAAGGGCAACAAGATGTGAAAAATGGCCTCCAGGAGCAGTGGATTCATCGTGCAGGCATTGAGCCTCAGTGATGACCCTGGAAGCCAAAACAAACAAACAGACAAACAACAACAACAACAAAAACTACCTACCTTGAGCTCCAGAAGGAACCTAGGGAAGTAGAATTACATAAGGTAATATTAATGTAGCACATATTATTATGTGCCAGGCACTGTGCTAAATGTTCCATATGATGTTATTACATTTGATTATTTTTAAATGACATTGAAAAAACAGCTTCCAGTGTCATTATTTTTATAGAAAATAAAACTAAGAGGCCAGGCAGTGATGCACCTGGCTAAGTGCACGCAACACAGCACACAAGGACCCAGATTTAAGCCCCTGGTCCCCACCTGAAGGGAAAAAACTTCATAAGTAATGAAGCAGGTCTCTTTCCCCTCTCTCTATCTCCCTCTCCCCTTTCAATTTCTCTGTCTTTGTCGAATAATAAATAAAATAAAAAGATTAAAAGAAGAAAAGATAACTAAGAATCTTCAAAGAATGTTTAGTGTATGCAATCAGCATTTATCAAATCCATGATAAATAGAAAGAGGAGGAGGAGAAAAAATTAAAGAAGAGAGGCTAAAACATATCAGCACCACCCAATGCTTATTGGAAATGCAGATTCCCAGGCCATGTCCCACCTACTGTGCCAGAGTCTGGTATAACAAGATCCCAGCTGATTCATATGCACTTTGAAGTCTGAGGAGCAATGTCGACCTAATTAAGGCCTGACCCAGAGGGAATGGAAGAGAGACGAAAAAGATTGTCTTTGTGGGTAAGACAGGGAAAGAGATGGAATCATGAGAATAAAATGCTCAAAGGTCGTTGTGTTATGTCTGGGGGACGAAGGCTGAGGAGTGAAAATGTAGCTTTTTAATATGTTTCTCTGGTGGCTTTGCAGGAGAACAGGGCACTTATTTTCAATTATTCTTGAGGTTTGGTCTGACCCCGGTCTTCCACTGCACCACAAGGCTGCTCACCTCCCTAACAGATTGCCACTGAATCCAGCTTGTTGAGATTAATTGAACTGAAGGAGCAGATGAGACTCCCCAGTTGTGTAAGTGGAAGCTCATGGTGTCTTTGCCTTCCCATCTGCTCTCACTTGTGGAGGGGTGCAATGCGTGACCTTAACAAGTTTGATTTTACCTGGAAGAACACACCAGGGTCAAACCTGGGGCAACCAGTCAGAGCCCATCCACTATTCAGGATCTAGGGAGACTTTCACCTAGCTGACTCTGCTGCTGTCACAGGGTCCTCTGGAATCTCATTATTCAACACGTTCATCAACAGACCAGTAGCAATGGCCGCACTGGCTACAAACACAACATCTAAGCCTCCTCCCTAGGCCTATTCAATCAGAATGTATATTCTGTCCAGATGCTCAGGTAATCATGTATAATTCAAAGTCTAAGTGATCTTCTCAAGTTTTTAAAAACCTCTTCCCTCAAATGTATCTCTCCTTCTCTTTCAGCCCATTTGGGCTCCTTTTATAAATACACTATAGAATAGATGGCTTATATAAAACAGACATTTATTTCTACAATTTCTTGAGGCTAAAAGTCCAAGGTCAGGGTGCCAGTTAGGTGTAGTGAGGACTTTCTTCTGCCTCATTGATGTCTTCTTGACCCTTGCATGAGGAAGGAGGGAGAAGAACTCTGGTATCTTTTTGACAAAGGGTACTAATCCCATTAGAGCTTTGTCTTCATAGTCTAATCACTTCCCTAAAATCTCACATCCCAATAGGGTCGTCTTGGAGGTGGGTTTCAACATATCAGCTGTGATGGGGGGCAAAGCTGGACTACAGTCCTGCCCACTCTCTTCCTCTTAAACCCGACCTAGGCACACACACTGGGACATGGTTAATTTTAGGCATGTTATTCCACATATATCTCCCAGGACAGACCTCCCAAAGTGCCTCAGGAGAGAGTGTGATTCTGAACTCATGCCAAATGCAGTTTTTGGCAGAGGTAGAGCAAAAATCCTGGACTCTCTATTCTAGCTTTGTTGGAGGGTGGAGGGATACTATCATTTCTGGGTTTGTTTACATAGTTATAAAGTCATTTATGCCATGGCTGTGCCAGAAAATGTGGCTCCAAGTTTTAAATCTAAATACAAAAGATGTTACTACTATCTAATTTTAAATCTAAGGGAATTTCATATTCAGTGAATAACTTGGTTTTTGGAATAATGATAGCAGTGTCTTCTTTTGGTTGGTACATGGAAAACTGACTGGCTTTAATATATGATGCAGCAAGTCTATTCCTAGCTTTAATACCAATAAAAAGGGCACACGGATCGACACAAAACCGTGTGCACTCAGGTTCATTGATGCATTATTGAGAATTGTCACTAAATGCAAACAACCCAAATGTTCATCACCTGGCAAGTGGATAAGTTAAACAAGTGCATCTGTACAATGGAATGTTACTTTTTTCATATTAGGAGGTAAATGGTTTACAGTACAGTTGTTGGCACATAAGTATAATTACTCATCTTACCATGATGTGTATCTGCAAAACACTCTCAGCCTCTTCCACACCAGCCTCCTCCCTTTCCTCCTTCTCTAGAGTCCTTTACTTTGGTGCAATACACCAAACCAGTCCAAGTTTTATTTTGTGTTTCCCTTTCCTGTTCTTGTTAAGTTCTGTCCATGAGTGAGATCATCCCATAGTCATCCTTTTTATTTTTTTTTGACTTATCTCACTTAACATGATTCCTTCAAACAATGGACTGTTATTTAGCTATAAAGAGGAGTGAAGAGCTGATACATGCTCTGATATAGATGAACCTTGAACACATTATACTCAGTGAAATAACCAGACACTAAAGCACAAACATTGCCTCTATCCATTGATATGAAATATCTAACATAGACAGAGAAACAAAGTTCATCCTTTTAATGTTTTGGAGTATATACATAGAACTGCGCAATCACAACTCCTGAGACAAATCCTGTAGCCATTAGCTGTCACTCTTCTTTCCTCCTCAACCCCAGTCCTGGCAACCACGAATCCACTTTGTTTCTCTGTCTATGTTAGATATTTTTGTAATTGATATGCATACTCTCTCAAAATCCTAGACCAAGTAGATCAGAAGCAACCAATAGCACAGCTATATACAAGATACTGGATACTGTACAGCAAACCATAACAAAGGGACTTTTCAAAGTTAACCCAATTAACAAATAATGTGATGATAACATTAACTATCGATTGTCTTTTTGAACCCTAAGACAGCAGGAACCTCACATCTCCACTATAGAGCCCCTACTTCCCCCAGTCCTGGAACCATTGGATAGGGCCCACTTTCCCATATGCATCTCCCAATCCAAACCAAATAATATTGCATCCGCCGATCACAACCTAACCAACGCAACGATTGCCACCTCAACATGCTTCACCTCAGACTGTGTCCAGAGACTTCACGTGTGGAATGACAACCCTTCAGCTTCATTACTCGGGTGAGACCTTTCCTTTTATAGTACACTCTAATTTCATCTCAGGTAGTTCACTTTCTAACAAAGTCCCATAACATAGATATACACCAGTTTCTGTGAGAGAGAGCTTATGTGCACACGTATCCATAAACTACTGCAAAATATATACCTGAAAGCAGAAGTACACTAGAGTTTGCAGTGAGTACCTCCCTAACACTTCCTCTCCACTATTCCAAGCTTGGGATCCATGATAGCTCAACAATTTGTTTGGCTTCGTATGTTAACTCTCTTTTCAATCACCAGGTTCCAGATGCCACCAGGATGCTGGCCAGGCTTCCCTGGATTGAAGACCCCACCAATGTGTCCTGGAGCTCAGCTTCCCCAGAGACCCACCCTACTAGGGAAAGAGAGAGGCAGACTGGGAGTATGGACCGACCAGTCAACGCACATGTTTAGCGGGGAAGCAATTACAGAAGCCAGACCTTCTACCTTCTGCAACCCTCAACGACCCTGGGTCCATGCTCCCAGAGGGCTAGAGAATGGGAAAGCTATCAGGGAAGGGGGTGGGTTATGGAGATTGGGTGGTGGGAATTGTGTGGAGTTGTACCCCTCCTACCTTATGTTTTTGTTCATTAATCCTTTCTTAAATAAAAAATTTAAAAAATAAAAAAAAGAGAGATGTTACAGAATCCATGGGTCCTACTGCAAAGTGAAAAATTCAGAGTTCCTTGTGTAGAAATTTTAGAAATTTGAACAACAAGATCAGAAGAGAAAACACAAGTAGAACCTGAACTGGAGTTGGTGTATTGCACCAAAGTAAAAGACTCTGGGGTGGGTGAGTGAGGAGGGAGAGTACAGGTCCTGGAAAAGGATGACAGAGGACCTAGTGGGGGTTGCACTGTTATGTAGAAAACTGAGAAATGTTATGTATGTACAAACTATTGTATTTACTGTTGACTGTAAAATATTAATCCCCCAATAAAGTAATTTCTTAAAAAAATAAATCCATGCACATAAAATAAGAAGCAGGAAACAAGTCAACAAGTATGTAAAACAACCTCAAAACGAAAGCCAGAATGGCTGTCAGCAAAAAAAATAAAAGAAAGAAAAAGAAATTTCACAACAGTGTCAGCATAACCTACACTGCAATGGTGAAGTATGAGGGAAACATTTTGTTTGTGCAAGTCCAACACCTGTGAAGCTGGCTGTACATAAAGGCAGAGATAGAGATAGAGGTAAATAAAGAGAGACATTTCCCTTTATTATAAACTTGAAAACATTTTAGGACCTTTACTAGGCCTGCCATTTCTTGTTAAGAGTAGTTGGCTTGGTGGCGCAGTGGCTAAGGAACTAGACTCTCAAGCATGAAGTCCTGAGTTCAGTACCCAGCAGCACATGTACCAGAGTGATGTATGGCTCTTTCTCTCTCTCCTCCAATCTTTCTCATTAATAAAATAAATAAAATCTTTAAAAAAAGAGTAGCTGGCTTCAAGTGATCTAGGTCAAGGGAGGTATCTAGAAGGAATAGTATGAAATATAATTTAATTTCTAAGGCACTTTCTTAGTAATTCACTAGTATGACCATTTGAGGGACTTTAATTTGAACGTTTTTTTAAATTCTATCTCCAAATATTTTATTGCAATGTGAAGGGAGACAAAATTCTAGCATCTGTTTTACATATCGAGACATTGTCAAGTGAAGCACTTTGGAGGGTGTCCAAAGATAAGAAAGCAGCATTTTACATCACTCCTCTAATGTTTTATAGTAATTCATTGTATCTATAATAGTAGTATTAAGAAGTTGTGTGTTATTTCATAATGCTGATATGTGTTAGGAATTAAGAACATGAAATAAATCTATGAGAATACTTTGATACAGTAAAGGGAGGGAACCTTTAAGAATAGAATGAAAATCACTCAGTTGAGTCTTATAAGACCTTGCGAGAACTATGGTGATTATCAATGGGGGGTGGGGAACACAGAGATTTGGTGATGAAGGTGGTATAGAATTTTACCCCTATTATCTGAAAATCTTGTAAGTCATTAATTAAAATTGTAAGTAAAAATAATTAAGAACCTATAATCAAATGTTTACACTGCACCAAACACCATGATAGTCTCTACAAATATTATATATGCTTGATTCTCAACCCAAAAGTATTCTTGTAAAACTGACAATTTGTTCACTGAGAGGTGTTTATCTGTGTTAGATTGTGTGAGTGTGTGCATGTATGTGTGCTGACAGAGTGCAAGTCTCAATTAGCTTCCGTTAACAGTAATTCTATCTCAAAAAGAAATAGCCTTCTTCACTCTTCTCTGCTAAGAACTGCCCTTGCTGTCCAAGGCATCCTGGACACCATTCATGGTACGTGCTGACTGTTTCTGATTTGCCTCATTTTAGAGGAAGCCCTGCTGGAAACCTGCAAGATGAGATGCAGATGCAGACAAGTGAGGGTTCCTCATCTCCCTTGCTGGCATCAAACACTCTTGAGCATTCTCAATCATCCTGAACCTCCCTTTCTCCGCCATGAAATCCAAAGCCACATGTGTAGTGACCTGTCAGTCCTCCCGCATCGTCTATTTGCTCTGCATCCTACTGCCTGTGTTCTGCTACTCTCTTTCCATTTTATGCTAGAAACAAATACTAGCATGATACATTCTGTTTACAAATACAATTGCAAGAACACTGAGATGTTTTGCCTTCAACTTGAATCTGAAATTGCCTCAGCTAGATCTTTGTACCCCAGGCAAATAGTAGGGGCTTTGGAATGAGTGCTCATAAGTAGATGGGTGTAAGGAATCTGGTTAACATTCTAGCTCTGTAGTGGGTTTTTGGATGTCTAAGGGCTGTGTTGAACAAGGGGAGAATCACTGTATTAAGGTGATACACTTGTATAATGAGGTTTAAAAAATGCCTCGTACATCTTGGGACAGAAGTCACGTTTTCCTCAGATGCAGTGTCATGGTGCCATGCTTCAGCAAGAGCTAAGAGGAGGAGGCAGAGGCCCTGATCTTGGAGGAATTCAGAGCCAGGAGCCTTTGAGTGAAGTACACCTGAGGCACTTAAATGACAGATTTTAGAAGAGGGAGAGAGAACGGCTGAGGCTAAGACTAGAGCCCTACTCCAGCATATGAGTTACCAGGGACTGAACTTGGGGTCGCATGCATGCAAGTCCTGCACTCTAGCTGCTGAGTCACTTTCAGGTCACCTAGTAGGTGTTTGCCTACTGTTTGCCCACATGTGCCAGGCTGGCTGATGTGAAGCTTGTGATATGTATCCCAAAGGGTAGAGGCGCTAAGCAAACTCGCTAGTTTCATAGCCACAAAATGAGAAGTGACAGCAGCTTCCCAAGAGCTCTGTGAACTTGCACATTGCCTGTGGGCAATAGCTGAAGTCAGGGGAGCAGTCAACAGGCGGAGTATGATGTTTTGTAAACAACAGTGTTAGCAGCCTGAGCCAGTACTGAAAATGCCTAGGCCTAAGGTCCACCTCCCAGGCTTGGACCTGAGGTCATGAAGAAGAACTTCCAGAAAAGTTAAGTCACTTCAGCAATACCAGTGATTTAACCTTGTCACTTCAGAACTTGCAGTGGATATTTAGGGGTTCAAATAAGTGATGCCATACAGAAAAATGTATGTGTTGGCTTCAATGAGCTACTGTCAGCCTGGAGTGGGTGTCTGTCAGTCTGTAGGTCAGAAATGATATGGGCCCTGGCTCTCCATGTGAAAGATCTGAGAGCTCTATGAAAAGAGGAGACTATTGGATGCTTAATGAATTCATCTGGGAAGTGAATCAAGCTATGAGTTGAAATCAGTTGCTTAAGTCCAGCCAGAGTCTGTTTCATTGATGCCCTAATTATAAACCTAATGGTTTATGCTTTCCCTTCACTTCCTACAGCACAGATTTATGGGCCTGTTTCATTACTGTCAGAGGTAAGGGTCTATGAGTCTGCAGGATTTTCACTCCCTGTGCAGGCTGCTGAGACTTCAGGAGTTAATATAAATTGGTCCAACCCCTGTGTAGAGCAGTCTGGAGAACTCTCAGAAGAATAGAAATGGACCTACCCTATGACTCAGCAATTCCTCTCCTGGGGATATATCCTAAGGAACCCAACACACCCATCCAAAAAGATCTGTGTATACCTATGTTCATAGCCACACAATTTGTAATAGCCAAAACCTGGAAGCAACCTAGATGCCCAATAACAGATGAGTGCCTAAGAAAGCTGTGGTATATAAACACAATGGAATACCACTTAGCTACTAACAATGATGGATTCACCTTCTTCACATCATCTTGGATGGAGCCTGAAGGAATCATGTTAAGTGAGATAAGCCAGAAAGATAAAAATGATCTCACTCATGGGCCAAACTTAAACAAGAACAGAAAGGAGAAACATACAGTAAAATTTATTCTGGTTTGGTGTATTACACCAAAAGTCTCTGGAGAAGGAGGAGAGAGAGAGAGACAGAGACAGAGACAGAGACAGACAGAGACAGAGATGGAGTGGGGGGCTTTCAGGCCCTGGTACACAGTGATGGTGAGAATGTTTTGCAGATACCTATGTTAGTAAGATGAGAAATTGTACTCATGTACTAACAACTGTACTGTAGACCATTTCCCAAAAAAGAAAAAAAAGAATAAAGTAACTGAGCTAAAAATACAATAAAGTATCAATCCAATAAAACAAAAAAGGAAAGAAATGAGCCGTTCATAATTTTCCTCTCAACCTTCTTACTGTGCTGTAATTTACTGTGGTTTCCAGGTATACTATTTTAGCATCATTTGTGTGTGTGTGTGTGTGTGTGTGTGTGTGTGTGTGTGTGTGTGTGTGCTAGAAAGGTAATGATATACCCTAGTGAATGACTCCAGTGTATCCTGTGAAACAACTAAATATAGCAGACAATGGAGGTATCTGTGCCTGGCAACATATTATGCATTAATTAACTTGTCAATACATATCTAGTCACTGAAGGAGACATAATGAAATCTCTGTGTTTCAAATCTCAGGACACATCTGTTCAAATCAGAATATGGGGGTGTTAACTGGTAAGATATAAGGAGCCACTGGTCATTCTTGTTTGTCAATGACCTCAGACTAGTCCAGAGCTACTGGCATGAAACTCGCTCCTCCATATAACACACAGAAAACACTCAAATGCCTTGTAATATGATTTGATATAAGCCATTGGTCTTCCATTCAACTATACACTTTCTCTTCTCTCTCTAATACCCTCAGAATGATTCAAGATGCTGCTCTGTACAAGAACAAAGTAGGGCACAGAACCTCACAATCCCCTGGTAGTTTAGAAAAATAAGAAAGAAAAATGTAAATGTCTAGAACTAACAGTACTTTGACCACTGTCTTCTGGAAGTAGTCCACATCTAGATCCCTTATAGCTGGACCTGAGCAGCCAGCTGTCGATGGAAGGGGCTTAGAAATTTACTCTCCATTGGTTTTCTTGAGAGGATGTGTTAGTACCATCTAAAATCATAGCCAGGAATCTATTCCTTGTTCAAGACAGAACTCCATTCAAAACAGGCCAAGCAGGCAATTTTTTTTTTGTTGTTGTTGGCAGGAGTCTCTTCCAAGGCAAAAAGGTCAAGAACTGTGGCTGCTTCTCTGTCTCTAAATGGGCCCCATGGACTTAGACTTCTTCTCAACTGTTATCTTCACAAACTGAGAAGCATTTCTGCTTTCTCAAAAGCTTACAGGCGATTTTGCTTGGCCCGAAGCTGACATGACCTCAGTCCATATTTCCTCCATTACATAATTCTGGGCTCCTAAAATTCTGTCTCCAGACGAACCTGCAAAAAAATTTTGACCATGCTGCAAAGAAAAACCCAAATTCAGAAGTTGAGAGTACATATTTAGCAACATGCCTAGCAATTTGATTTTGTCCCACTGGCCCAAGTACTTGATGGGTAAACCTGCCTTCATAAGACAATTAGAGATATGGTGTGTGTGTGTGTGTGTGTGTGTGTGTGTGTGTGTGTGTGTGTGGTGTGTATGTGTATGTGTAGGAAGGGGTGTCTCTAAATTCAGAAGGTGGGCTAAATGAGATACATATCATATGAAGAAGGAGGTTTGTCTACTGTAAATCTTAAATGTATGAAATTCAGAATCCATTTCACTTGTTCAAAGATAATTTTATTTAATTCAAACTTGGTGGGTTTAACTTTCTGAAACAGGATACTGAATTAAAATGAAGATAATTTTTGGAAAAAAATGTGACTGTGCTTTTTATTTGGGGTTGTTGGTATGCATGAGACCCCTTCTGTTTCATTTGGTTTAAATCCCCCCCGCTTAACACTGTTCTATTACATAACCACTTCGTTCTATTTACATAACCACTGTTAACAAGTTCCACCCTCCCTCCAGGGCATTTGTGGTTCAGTGATAGGATTCTCACCTGCTCCACCCCCTCCTTGTCACACTCTGATTTTCGCCAGTCACTTTTCTCTCCACCCTCTCTATGTCACATCCTGTTTCCACCCTACTTGGCAAGTATATATAAAGACAGCATTGTGAGTTTTAGAGTACTGTACCTTGAGTTTAGCTTAGCTCGTCTTAGATTGTGCTGCATCCTGCATGAATAAAGAGATACTGCCTACAGCTCAGCCATGAGTCCCTGGTCGTCTGTTACCTGCCCGTGAAGCCAGCCCATTGAAAACAACATAACCTGTCGAAAACAACATATGGCGCCTGAACAGGGACTGAAATAAGCCCTGAAACATGGACCGGCATCAATGTGGGACCCTACCCACCCATCGTCCAGATAAGTAAACTTGGCTACCCATCCGCCATGGGTTGCCTTTCTACTTATGAAGAGGTTTGCCAAAGCCTCTACTGTTTCATCATGAGACAGTTAGTCTGTCTCTGGAACATTTTACTCTGGGCCACATTTTGGTTCCCTGACCGGGAACTTTGGTTTCTTATGACCGGGATCATAGAGCTTGGGAGATGCATGGAGATTTCTCCTTGGACTTTCTGGATTCCCTCTCCCATGTTTCCTGAGGAAAAGGACTACATTTTGCTCCGGGCCACAGTTTGGTTCTTTATGACTGTGATCATAGACCTTGCAATATGCATGGGGATTTCCCCTGGAACTTTCTGGACTTCTTCTCGAATGTTTCCCATGGAGAAGGACTACTCTAATTTGAAGAACATTCTCGAGTACCCTGGCAGTTCCCAAGTATGGAGACACGTGGTTAGTTCTATTCTCCTGATTGGATTCTTTCTTCGATGGGAAGACACTTTTAAAAATGGGTGCCTGAAGCAATCCAGCAGCAACAGTCAGAAACACCCTAAATGGAATTTTGAGGAGCTTTTTGGACTAGGACGCCCTCTGGGGACTCTTAATCCTACATGGTGAGATCTTGATAATCTGGTTCAAGTTGCGTTTCATAAGAGAATGATTTGAATGACTGAATTTTTGTTTGACATTGACTTAAAAAAAAAAGTGCTGGATGCAGCCATGATTTCTAGAGACATCCAGAAACAATCCAAAAAATTGTATTTTCCCTCCTTTGATTTCTCTTTTACGTCTTGACATGAATCTGAAAAGTTTAATCCTGAAAACTATATGAGTTATGGGTGGGGCAGATAGTGCAATGATTATGTTAATTATTCTCATGCCTGAGGCTTTTAACTGTGGTTCTTCTGTTTACCTTTCCACATTTTATTGAGTTTAAACTGTTTAAACAACCTTAAAATCATACTAGAAAGGACTTCCAATTATAATGGAGTTATCAATTATAGTAAACTTCTAATCTGCTACAAGTTTTGTTTGACAAGTAAGTAAATTTCAGCTGTCAAAGTCTTCACATGAAAAAGCATCTACTCAAATGGAATTCCTGGAAATCCATTTGGATCCTGTTCTCTGACATCGCCCACAAGATGGAATGACTACAACACACCCCTAGAAACCAATGATGAGACCTGGCTCGACCTGAAGAAACAGATTCACAGACTCCAAAGATCACTCTCTACAGAAAAGCAGAATTCTGGTGGCCGACATTCCCCATCGAGACAGACGTGCAGCGTTTCATCCTCTGGCATTTTCTTCTGTGGTCAGCTACTTTGGACTGACACCTCCATCGGACTTACTGGTACACGCTGCTGTGTTTCTCAAAGACTAACTTCAGCCAATTGCCTGGAGACTTTATAGACCATGTCCCCTTGCCTGCAGGCTCTGTCCCAGAGGCAGAAAACTCCCCCTCCTTATTAGGTTATGCCCACAGAGGCATGAAGCGCCCCAAGAGGCACGAGATGCCCACAGAGGCAGGAAACGCCCTTTGAGGCAAGAGATGCCCCCAGAGGCATGAAGTGTTCCCAGAGGCAAAAAATGCCCTTTTGCCTACTAGGCCTTGCCCTTTGAGGCAAGAAACGTTCCCCTTGGCATCACACTGGTTATTGCTGTTCGCCTATTTTGTTTTCAATGTCTTATGCCAGTTCTTTTGAAAACGCCTGTACAATATAGGTTTCTGTTCACCCCACAATGGCCATTAGTTAAAGAGAAAGGAGGAATTGTTGGTATGCATGAGACCCTTTCTGTTTCATTTGGTTTAAATCCCCCCTGCTTAACACTATTCTATTTACATAACCACTTCATTCTATTTACATAACCACTGTTAACAAGTTCCACCCTCCCTCCAGGGCATTTGTGGTTCAGTGATAGGATTCTCACCTGCTCCACCCCCTCCTTGTCACACTCTGATTTTCGCCAGTCACTTTTCTCTCCACCCTCTCTATGTCACATCCTGTTTCCACCCTACTTGGCAAGTATATATAAAGACAGCATTGTGAGTTTTAGAGTACTGTACCTTGAGTTTAGCTTAGCTCGTCTTAGATTGTGCTGCATCCTGCATGAATAAAGAGATACTGCCTACAGCTCAGCCATGAGTCCCTGGTCGTCTGTTACCCACCCGTGAAGCCAGCCCATTGAAAACAACATAACCTGTCGAAAACAACATGGGGTCAAAGTTATTATCCTGAGTTGTGGAAAATTGCTTTAAAATATGCTCTTTCCTGGCCAGAAAGGTGGCTCAGCAGGTGGCACTGTAATATGAGTCTGGCAGGGATTAAAAAGCCCTGGTCTTTTCTCCTAACACTGGACACTCTGATGGATAATGCCTTCTTTAGACATATTCAGGGGTTTGGCCAAGACCTTCTCAGATGTCTATCACTGTGTAACATCTTTCTCTACACAGTCTTGGTCACTCTACCTTCTATTTACAAATATGGATGCTAAATACATATCTTGTGCCAAACTCTGCTTCCAGGGATGCAGACCTGTCTAGTACCATTGTTTCCTGACATAATAATGGGGACATATTTGTTGGGGGGACAAGGGGATCAATGCTGATGTGAACCAAGTTTGCTCAGAAAAGATTCTTCAGAGAGGAATGACATTTTAGTTGAATCTGAGAGAGCACATATAAAATGGATGTAAAATAGGGGAACCATTTCTTCAGCTACAGGATGCTTATTGTACAAACAAACAAAAAGTATGTGCTTGGTAGAGTAGGTTATTGTCATTCAGCACTCCACTAAATCATCACCTCCTCCAGAAGCACTCCCTGGTTTTCCAAATTAGAGTAGCCGCCTCTACCTCTACCTGAATCACTCTCACAGACCTGGGAAATGTGAAGAACTACATATGGATGTGTAGCTGATGAGTAGAGCAGAAAGTGGTGAGTAAATTGGAGCTTAATGCTGGAGCCCACAGCAAACCTGTGGGAAATTGGACCTGCATTTCCGGTACAGGCAGCATTGTACTTTACAAGTGCACTGGCTTGTGCACTTGGCTGCTCCATGAAGATGTTCATGAGGAGAGCTGAGAGTGGTGATGGGAGGATCAGTTCAGGGCTGTCCAACAGTTATATAGATTTCTAAAAAGGGGGCTCAAAGGAAGTCATGAATGACCAGGGGAAGCAACGGTTTCATAATGTCAAAGTGCATTTGAATCACTCAGGAATACTGTTCATATGCACATTCTTGCTCAAAAAATTGGAGCAGGGTTCAAGACTGTAAATCCAAACAATTTCCCAGTGATGGTTAGATTATGGATCTACAGGACACCAAGATTTTCTACAGAAGGTCATTAGTCAGCAGATGATGTGTACCGATCTAACATGGGGAGGGTTACAGATTTACATCTTTCTCTAAGACTTGCCATGCCCACTGATGCCAAATGAGCATGTAAGATTGTGTAGGTCTTTGATGCATAGAGTTGGAGACATGCCAGGCAAGGCAATGGCTAGCTCATCTCAAACACCATAAACCTCTTCCAAGTATGATATCAGGATATGTGGTTCATTTAGTGATGACTCCATCTTGCCTGCTGCTGATCAGGAATTAGATCATTTAACTACAAATGGATTGAGTCAGCTTTTGGCTTCTGCTGAAGTCCTAGATTCCTCACAGTTTCAACTCCTATTAGCTCATCCAAAATGTAGGTTTCGTGGAAACAATCCAAAGCTAGACAAATTCAGGGGTTGGGTGGTAGCACACCACGTTAAGCACTCATAGTCCGAAGCACAAGGACCAGGCACAGGTCTGGGTTCAAGACCCCGGCTCCCCACCTGCAAGGGAGTCACTTCACAAGTGATGAAACAGGTCTGCAGGTGTTGCAGGTGTCTATCTTTCTCTCTCCCTCTCTGTCTTCTCTCCTCTCAATTCCTCTCTGTCCTATCCAACAACAACGACAGCAATAACAACAACAGTGGAAAAAAAAAAAGATGGCCACCAGGAGCAGTGGATTCCTAATGGAGGCACCAAGCCCCAGCCATAAACCTGGAGGCAAAAATAAAATAAAATAAAATAAAGAGCTAGACAAATTATTCTGCTGGTTGCCATTATGCAACAATATTAAAGTCCATTATCAAATAGGCCTTGGATCTGAAATTTCAGATGGATACAACTGAGCCTTTAGTCACCTGATTCAAGCCAGTTATAACACATATTTTTATTACACTCTCACACAACTACCTATCTGTACACCCACCGTTTTTTAAGCTAGATGACGAATGTTCTTACCTCTCCCCTCCTTCACCTTTCCTTGCCCCCTTTACTCCCATATCCAGTAGCTATTTGTCACAACAGCAGAATATGAAATTCTTGGCACCTGACATGGAGCTTCAATTATTTTGAAATTGATTCCCCACCCCCACCTCTATCTTTAAATTCAATTGGAGGAAACTTGAAAAGCCTTCAAGTTATTAATAAATTTTAATCTGCTACTATTTGCTCATGCATCTTTAATGTAATACTGTCAAATAAAATGAACACTGCCATTCATACTGATCATCTATAAAAGTGCAGAGTGCTTTAAGAATTATTTATTCTATGCATATGTCTGTGTTTACATGCATCCCTGTTTCTATAAGAGAACTTAGATTCATACATCAAAATACTTCAGGCTTGAAAACAAAAGTGCTCAATATTTTATTTATTTATTGGCTACAGACAGACATTGAGAGGGAAGGGGGAAAGAGGAAGAGATGGAGAGAAAGAGGGAAAGAGAGAGAAAGAGACAGAGAGAGAGAGAGAGCACTGCTTTACCACTTGTGAAGTTTTCCTCCTGCAGGTGGGAATCGGGGGCTTGAACCATTCTCATACTTAGATTCTACCAAACGCTCCAATACCCGACCCCATGAAATATTTTAATGAGGAACTTTGGGAGGGAAGGATAGATGTATTTGCATACAGCTATCCCTATGCAGGGATCATTTTGCTTTTTGCCTCTTCAGGATAAAGGAGAAGTACTGTCATGCTAGTCTGGGCTCACATACAGTAACATACAATCTGCTAGGAATAAATACTTGTGAATGCTGTGCAGTGCCACTGGGACTGACAATTTCACACAGGGAGGAAAAACAGGAAATATTAATTATAAGGTTGTGATTTAATTTGGAAGACTCTAAGGGTATTGTCTAAATTTAGAATGAATGTGCCACAGAGTGTTAGTAATCTGCCCCTCACTGCTAGTCATTTCCGCTTGTATTCTGAACTTGGTTTAATTAAGATTGAACCTCGTGAACTGAACAACATATAATATTGTTAAAAGAGCAAATTGGAAGGACCGCAGGGTTTTCAAATGAAATTAGAAAGTCTATATTGGGCTGAGGCAAAAGTAATAGTACAAGTGTCCTAACATGTGTGCAGCTGCACTGAAAAGTATTGAGTATTATAAATGAGGGCGATTATTATTATTATTTAAAGAGAATGCTGGGAGAGGGAAAGAGGCCTGTTGATGGGAGAATCATAAATCTCCAGGCTGGGAAAATAAAATAAGTGCATACTTCTGGCAGAGAAAACAATACAAATGTGAAAAAGCAAGCTGCAGCCAAGTAAACCCCGTTCACATCTCCCTTGCTGGAGTGTCTTCATTCAAACCAGTTGGATGTTACAGGTCACTGGCACACAGCCACACTCTGCTATCACCATGGGACTTTTTTCATTCCCACAGAATGTTTCCAAAAAGACCTATGAACAAGGGCACAGTGTGCAGTAATAACATTATTGCACAGTCATCTGGGATTTATAAACTGTAATTAATGGCGGATTTAGATGGAGTTCATCAAAATACAATTTCCAACCCTCCTAGCTTGGATGGGTCCTTGAGGATGCTGGGAGTGGCAGGAGCCGGAAGGCAGTGTTAGAAGGCAGGTGGAAGGCAGGCTGCACTAAGAGCCATTGTTCTACCAGTTCTTTTGGTAAGTCACCAAAAGAGATCCGAGAAGAACAGATCTTGAATTGATAGGGTTCTTATTTTTAAAGTAATGGGCTTTATTTTTAATTTACCTTTTAAATGTTGTGTATTATTTATTTACTGGAGAGAGAGAGACAGAAAGAAACTGAAAGAAAAGGGGTAGGAGGACAGAAAGGGAGTAAGAGATACCTGCAACACTGCTTCACCCCTTGTGAGGCTTCCTTTCTGTAAGTGGAGACTGGGAGCTTGAACTTGGGTCCTTGAGCATTGTGACATGTGTACTCAAGCAAATCCACCAGGTCCTCTGAATTGCCACAGTTCTAAGGATTTCCTCTTCTCACACTAAATATATGCTTCTATATTTTTGATATTTGAATCAAAGAAGAAAGAGCTCTCTTAATTTCTTTCCTTTGATTCCTGCATTTCCCTATAACATAAAATTTAGTTTAAGGGGAAAAAAAGACTCAAGACAAGATGTCTCCCTCCAAGGTGGGGCCTGGCATTGTAACCTATGACTTGCTGTCTCTATGAATCAAAATCCTCCTATGGATGTTCCATCTTGAGGACATCTTGTTTGCCGTCTAACCATGAGCCCTGTGCTTCCCCTTAGAGGTGATCTTATTCTCTGGTAGATGCTAGCATTGAAAGATACATATTTTTTTTTGTCATATTTTGGAATGTGCTTTCACACTTCTGGAAAGAAATCATGGCAACTGTTAGAAATGTCACAGGGCCCAGAGCAGCCCCCCAACAAAGAATAATCCAATCCAATAGATTAGCACTTCCACTGCTGAGAAACCCTATGCAAAGCAGTCCCAAACTATCTCCTTAAACTTCCCTCCTAC
The DNA here is from genome assembly GCF_950295315.1 of Erinaceus europaeus. Taxonomy (NCBI): domain Eukaryota; kingdom Metazoa; phylum Chordata; class Mammalia; order Eulipotyphla; family Erinaceidae; genus Erinaceus; species Erinaceus europaeus. The sequence continues at coordinate 16,306,588 of NC_080177.1, forward strand.
ATGATTCTGTAAGTTTCCTGTCCAAAACAAACCAGTAAGTTCTGACTTGTATTCTCTGCCTGCAATAATTTGTGTTCTCAGACACCGTCATAACTGCCCTAACATGGCCTGTAATATTTATGTTGAAATGAGACACTGGAAGTAAACATGGCCTTTGCTCTTGGATCACTCACATATCCCCTCAGTAGCATCACTAGGCATGCATCACCTCATGTGTAGAACCACAGAACTGGGCTGTCTGTTCCCTGAGACTCTCCCTCTGAGTCCCACACTCTGGTTTCCCTCAGCAGAAAGTGTGGCAATTCCACCAGGCAGACCCAACTCTTTGCCTACCTGGTGACTAGGTTAAGTTATGAGTCTCGTGAAGGATGACCAGACTGAAGGCTAGAGTAACCGGGAAGAGGAGGACACCAAGACTGCAGCTGCAAGTGGGAGGGACACAGGAAGTCAAGAGCCAAGGGAGCAGTAGGATGTGAACTAGTGCAAGACAACTGACTTCATAGAGCCAGTCTCGATGGAAGACTCAATGAGAGAAACAGGAATGTCAGGGGTTCATTTCCTCAGACATTAGACACCAGCATAGTCTGGCCATGTCAAAAGTATAAGGGGATACTGTATAGGGTCCTGTTGTACCCAGAACTAACGTAAGTGACAAGCTGGGGGGAGAGCCTGTTCCAGATTCCCTGGATGTAACAAATAGCAGAGCTTTGATTAGTGACACTTCTATAGGAGGCTGACACACTGGGCTTGCCAGTCACAAACCCTGGTCCCACCCATGTCTAGTCTTATCTTATCCCTTCAGACACCCCATGAAGAGATCCCAGAGTGAAAGTCTGCACATTGGCTTCTGGCTTCTTCCCTCCACTACTGCTCTGGGAAATAGTAAGGAAAACATAAGGTGAAAATTGGACCGGGTGTGGTGTATTCCACCAAAGCAAAGGACTGTGGGGTAGGAGTTAAAGGGATGGGAAAGAGGGATATTGGGGTCCTGGTATGTGATGGAGGATAGGGCCTAGGATGGGGGAGGCAGTGTTCTCCAGACAACTAGACACTTATCATGGCGAAATAAGAGGTTGTACCTCTGTGTCAACAACTGTATTATAAAACGTAAACTCCCCCACCCTCCAATAAGAAAGAGAAATCTAGGTCACAAAAATTCCAAACAGCTGGGGTTTGTCTGCTCATATGCCCATGTAGGCAAGACAATCCCAAATGTATAGGAAAATAGCCAGAAAAATTACAAATAATTTTTTTGCCCTCAGGGTTATTGCTGGGGCTCAGTGCCCACACTATGAGTCCACTGCTCCTGGAAGCTGTTTTTTTTTTTTCCTTTTTGTTGCCCTTGTTGTTTAACGTTGTTGTGGTTATTATTGTTGTTGTTGCTATTGATGTCGTAGTTGTTAGATAGGACAGAGAGAAATGGAGAGAGGAGGGGAAGACAGAGAGAAAGATAGACACCTGCAGACTTGCTTCACCACTTGTGAAGCGAACCCCCTGCAGGTTTGGAGCCAGGGACTCCAACCTCCTTGCAGTTTTGCAACATATGCGCTTAACCAGCTGTGCTACCACCCAACCCCCTACAAATACTTTTTTTCTGAACAACTGATTATAGACCAGTGTCTCAGAGGTCCTGAATGATTTGGTATGTAGAGGACTGGCTACCATGAACCTTCTCCCACATAACTGGATCCTCCCACCACAACCAGGACAGAAATACTGGTGTATGACAATCGGTTAAGGGTCTCTCCTTCTGTCTCAATGACACCCTTAGCAACAAAACAAACCAGCTGCTCTCCCAAGCTGCATTTCGCTATCATGCCCCTTTCATGTCCTTTAATCACTAACCTGGATGCTTTTAAATTACAAACCAGTTATTTAGTAGGTTGCCACTCAGCTTGAAGTTGACAGATGATTCCTCATGATTCGATTTTGATGATGCTTTGTTTGGCAGAATTGTCGCTGGAGCAATGTAGTATTCTCTGTGTTGTAACCTACCAGGAAATGCAGGATCTCAATCCATCCCATTCCTGCTTTGTCTCTGACATTCTGAACAACAACACACCTGCCACTACTGTTCCTTCTTCACCTAACCAGGCTCTGGCACACCTAATCAGCACCTTTTTATTTATTTACAGGTTCTCTATACAGTCTTCCAAAGAGTTTGCATTCCCACCAGCGGTGTAACAGAGTCCCTTTTTCTCTAAAACCTTGTCAAAACCCGTCATCTCATAATATTTTAATATAAGCCATTCTCACAAGTGTGAAATGGAATCTAAGCGGAGTTTTATTTTGCATTTCTCCAACTATAAGACAAGTGGAATGAATATTTCTTTATATGTCTGTGGGCCATGCATATCTTTTCTTTAGAAAACTGTCTATTCTGTCTTTTAGACAATTTTTTAAATTTTAAATTTTTTATTTCCTTTCTTTATTTATTTGATAGAAGCAACCAGAAATTGAGAGGGAAGGGGGAGATAGAGAAGGAGAGAGAGAGAGAGAGACACCTGCAGCCCTGCTGTACCAGTCCTGAAGCTTTCTTCCTGCAGATGGGGACCAGGAACTTGAACCTGGGTCCTTGCATATTGTAATATGTGTGTCTAACCAGGTGCACCACCACTGGCCCCTTTTGGCCAAATTTTTCATTGAGTTTTTTTTCTCTCTCTCTAGTTGAGTTGGATGATTTCTTTGTAGATCTTGGATAACAATCACTTCTAAAATGTGTGATAAGTAAACATATTCTTCCAATTACTGGGTTGTCTGTTTATCCTCATATGGCTTGCTTTTGATGTATAGAAGATTTTTAGTTTGATGTAATGCGATTTTACTCTTTTTTTTTTTTTCATTTCCCATGCTCATGGGGTTGAATCTCCAAATATATCCTTGTGAAGACCGTACAATGTTTTCTTCTGTAAAGTTCAGAGTTTCTGGTTTAGTATCCATATCTTTTATTTGATTTGGGCTTCTGGTCTTAAGTGGTGACCTAGTTTCATTATTGTACATGTGGCTGTCCAATTTCCCCAGCACTATTTGTTGAAGAGAACTTCTTTATCCTTTTGAATAGTTTTGACCACTTTGTCATATATTTGGTGACTGTATATATGTGAATTCATTTCTGAGCTTTTGATTCTGTTCCGTTGATCCAAGTGTTTGTTTTTATTCTAGTACCATGGTGTTGTAATTACTATTATATTGTAGTATAAATTAAGTTGGGGAGTGTGATACCTGCATTTTTTTTTTACTTTTTTTCTCAGAGGTGCTTTGGCTATTAATTTTTTTGTGTGTGGTTCCATAAAAATGTTTGCACAAGTTCTTTAATTTACTTGAAAGATGTCATTTCGATCTTGATAGGGATTACACTGAAATTATAGATTGCTTTTGCTTGAATGACTCTTTTAATAATGTTTGTTACTCCAATCCAGGAACAAGGAACGCTCTTCTATTTCTGTGCATCATTCTCTATTTCTTTTTAAAAGGTCTTATAATTTTCCCTGTAAAGGTCCTTTACCTCAAGGTATTTTCTCTTTTTGAGTTTACCTGTAAATGGGCTTGAGTCTTTTATTTACCTTTCTACTGACTCTTCATATGTATAGAGAAATACCACAGATTTATATGTATTCATTTTGTGTCCTGCTACTTTGCTTAATTAATTATTTCCAATTATTTTTGGTAGAGTCTTTCTGGTTCTCTAGGCATATTATAATGTCATCCACCAATAGTAGTAATTTGATTTCTTCCTTTCCAATATGTATATCTTTGATATCTTTGTTTTGCCTAATGGCAGAGACAAGGGCCTTGATGACTATACTGAATGATAGTGAACATCTTTATCTGGTTCTTGATTTTAGGGGGAAAGATTTCAACTTTTTCCCCCACTAAAAATGATATTATCTGTAGGTTTGTCATAAATTGTATCTATTGTGTTGAATAATTTCCCTTTTATTCCCAGTTTCTGGAGGGTCTTCATTATGCCAAATGCCTTTTCAGAATCAATTGATAAGACCATCTGATTTTTGTCTTTGTTGTTGTTGTTGTTGTGGTGGAGTATATTCATTGAGTCGTGGATATTGAACATTCCTATTTCCAGGAATGAATCCCATTTTGTCTTGGTGAATTATTCTCTTTTTTGTTGAGGATGTTTGCATCAACGTTCATCAGGAATACAGGTCAATAGTTTTGTTTTTTTGTAGAGTCCTTTCCTGCTTCATATTTTTCTGCTTTGAGGATCAGAGTGATGTTAGCCTTATAGAATGTGATTGGGAGTGAGTCCTCCTCTCTAATTTTCTGGAAGAGTTTGAAAAGAATTGGTGGTAGTTCTTCTTTGAAAGTCTTCCAGAATTCATTAGTAAGGCTAACTAGACCTGGGCTTTCATTCTTGGGGAGATTTTTGATTACCAACTTAACTTTTGTGCTAGTGATTGGACTGTTCAAGCTATCTGCTTCCTCTTGGGTTATGCTTAGCAGATAGTATGATTCTAGGGATGCATCCATTTCACTTCCATTGTCCAATTTATTTTCATAGAAATACTCGTAATATTCATGTATGGTTCCTTGTATCTCCCCATCTTCAGCTGTAATTTCATCTCCCTCATTCCTGATAGCTTTTATCATATCTTTCTCTCTCTCTCTCTCTCTCTTTTTCTTTGTGAGTCTAGGCAGCTGTTTATTTTACCTTTCCAAAAAAAAAAAAAGCTCTTGGTTTTATTAATCTTTTCATTGCCTTTCTAGTTTCAGTTTTATTAACTTCTCTGATTTTGACAATTTCTTTTCTCCTGCAGACTTTTGGGTCTCTTTATTGCTCCTTTTCTAGTTGGCTCAGTTGTGATGTTAGATTGCTTACTTGATATCTTTGCTGTTTGTTAATATGTGCCTGTATTTCTCTAAACTTCCCTCTCAGGACAGCTTTTGCCATATCCTAAAAGGTCTGGTGATTGGTCTCTTCATTTTCATTGTTCTCCAAGTAATTTTTAAGTTCTCTTTTGATTTCTCTAGTGACCTAGTTGTTATTTAGAAGCATATTGTTTAATCTTCATATTTTATATTTTAGGAGACTTTCTCTTTTCCTTTTTTTTCCTCCAGGGTTATCCCTGGGGGTCAGTGCCAGTATTACAAAACCACTGCTCCTGCAGCCATTTTTTTTTTTCTTGATTTTTTCACTGGGACAGAGAGAAATTGAGAGATGAGAGGAAGATAGAGAGGAGGAGAGAAAGATATCTGCCAGCCTGCTTCACCACTTGCTAAGTGACCTCCTTGCAAGTGGGGAGCTGGGGACTCGAACTGGGATACTTGCACAGGTCCTTGCAATTTGTACTACGTATGCTTAACCTGGTGTGTCACTGCATGGCCTTTTTCTTTTTTCCTTTCTTTCTTTCTTTCTTTCTCTCTCTCTTTCTCTCTTTCTTTTGTGGTTAATGTCTAACCTCACTGACTCATAATCAGAAAAGATACATAAAAAAATTAATATCTACATATTTATGAAGGCTGTCTTTGTCTCCCAACACAGGGTCAATCCTTGAAAATCTTCCATGTGCATTTAAAAAGAATATATATTATGTTCTTTTGGGATAAAATGCTGTAAATACATCTGTTAAGTTCATCTCATCTATAATCTCATTTAAGGATTCTATTTCCTTATTGATTTTTTGTCCTAGCAATCTCCCTCTTGCTGTGAGTAGTGTATCAAGGTCTACTATTATTGTGTCGCTGTCAATGTCCCCCTGGAGGCCAGTAAGTATCTTTTCTGACTATGAATCAGTAAGGTTAGACATTAACCACAAAATAAACAAATAAATTGTTTTATATATGGGTACACTCATTTCAGATAAATAAATAAATTGTTTTATATATTTGGGTATACTCATATCAGAAATATATATATATATATATTGATGATAGTTATGTCTTCCTGTTGGAGTGATCTTCTGAACAAAATTTACTGTCCATCTCTCTCACTTAACACCTTCTTTGCCTGAAAGTCTATGTTATCTGATATCAAAAGAACTGTCCCTGTCCTTTTTTCCCCTGCATTATCGGCTTGTAAAATCTTGTTCCAGCTTGTTTCCTGAGATTTCTGTTTGTTTTCATGCAGATGTTTACTTCCTAGAGAAATTGCAAAGATGGATATTGCTTTTTGATTCATTCAGTCACTCTGAATCTTCTGATTGATGAATTCAAGCCATTCACATTTAGGGTGTATATTGAAAATGTGGTTTACGTACAGCCATTCTGCTTTCTGTGTCTTGAGGCTGTGTTGTGTTCTTGTTGGTTCTTTTTTGCTTGTTACTTTGTGTGGATAGTTATCCAAGATGGTCTTGCCTACTGTGTATATGTTTTTCCTATTTGTCTCTGTGTTATATTTTGTTTTGTGCTTACCATGAGTATTGTGTCTAATTTACAATATTAACAACGGTTTTTCTTTTTGAAAGTTGGCCTTAGTTCACCAACATTTGACTGTATAAGTATCCATTTAGCCCTCCTCCCCTTTCCTGTGTCTATGTCTTTCTCTGTTGTTGTTGGATTCCTAGTTCTATTTTTATTACTAACCATCTCATTAAAAGATGGAATTCCTTTGCTTCTTTTTTTTTCATGTAGGACTCCTCTCAATAATTCTTGTAAGGCAGGACTGGTAGTAGTGAATTCCTTCAGTTTATGAATGCATGAAAATATCTTTAATTCTCTCTTATAATTGAAAGATAATTTAGCAGGATAGATTATTTGTGGCTGGCAATTGATATACTGTGTGCCTCCTCCCCACACACTTTTTTTTTTTGCTTCTAAACTTGAAATTCCAGTTACCCAGCCTCCTCACCTGTCTCCCACAGTCAGCAGGCAACAGGCCCCACATCTTCCCCTTTTAGCCACCACTGTTCTTTTTTGTTTTCCTTCTACTCTCTTAGATTCTGCTCCCAGTGGTCTTATTTCACATTTCTTTTAACTTACCCTCTCAAATACACAGACAGACAAGCAAGATCTTCCTTGCTTGCCTCTTCCTTTGCTTGCATGGTACCATTGGCCTGAGAACCCAGATCATGTCTGTGTGACGTATTCAGTGAGTATTCAGGAGGCTCACCCATCAGGACACATAGTCACACGGTAACCTGAGATGCAAGATGCTATCACTGCTCGTCCTTAAGATGCTCTCATCCCTCTGCCAGTTCTGTGTCTCTTTGTCAGAAGCCTGCTTTAATCACAGGCATAGAAGGGGAAGATCCAGCAGTGCCTGCAAAAGATAATGCTGTCTGTAGGAGCCACTTACATGATCTGGGGTGGGGATGGATTTAGTCTTGAGTCACTTAAGCCTGGGACATATTTATTCTGAGAAATGTATGGTTAGACAATTTTGTTGTGCAAATACAATCTTTGCAGGGGCTTTTGAATGTTTAGGGGCCTTGGCCAATAAAACAATAAGAAAAATAAATCAAATATTAAGTGAAATAAGTAAGGAAGTGCAAGAAAATTACAGGATAATTTCATTCATATGGGTGAAATACAAATACAGCAAATGAACTTGTAAAAACTATTAAACTAAATTAAAATGAACCCTTAGATGCTGGTGATTATTCAAGGAGATGGTGAGGAAGAGTTGGAGGGAGGGAGGGAGAGGTATCTACTTAGTATGAAGGTCCTAGAAATTTGGTGGTGGGTATGGCAAGTCTTATATATGCAGGTGTTAAGCCACACACCCAATGTTACACTGTTACAATGATGCTAAACAACTAAAAGTACATTCAAAGAGATGAATCCTAGCACAAGAAGACTATGCTTTCTAGATGCACTAAGCCTGGGACATATGAGATGCTGTCTCTGTAAAACACAAAGACATCAAGGAACACTAAGGTCACTAGGCAAAGTGTGGTTATCTGCTGACCCAAACATTGTTATCACACAGGACAGCAAGCACTGGATCCAACTCCCTGGTCCTGGCCTGGGTGGCTCTGAGGTCTGACTCCTGAGCAGTCTTGCAAACCTAATACACAGTTATCTTCTAGACTCTGCTAGATACCTCACATTGCCTCTCCTCCTTCTACCAGAGGATCCTTTTACGCTGCCCTGCTATCTTTTCTTGGAAAGATTTTCTCAGAAATTAATTTTCCATGAGTTCTCTGGGACTGATTCTTGGGAGTCCACTGTTTGATACTGGGACAGAATATCTCCACTGTTCAGGCTCCCTTCCAAACAGGGGATATTTACTTCTGTTATAGCCCTTATATCTGTCTGTAGATGTTTACTTTGCAGCTACCATGCTTATTTGGAGAATTTTTATCATCCATTGAAACTATTATTAATGCTTGCAAAATAATGAGAAGCCAATGAGATTCTCAATTTCACTTGATTTTCCAAAATAAAACATCCTGATTTTTTACTTAACTGATAAAACTTCTACTTCTCTAGCAGAAAATTTAAAAAAAGAAAAGAAAAAAAGACAATAAACCCAGAAAGGGTTTCTTATTTATCCAGTTAGCAAAGATTTTGAAAATGATTCTATTCAATCTCAGCAAAGTTGAGATAAGACACATGAAAACACTGCTGGTAGGAGCAGAAACTGATGCCACCTTTCAGAAAAGTGATTTCTCAAAATATGTCAAGAGTCTTATAAATTTTCCAGCTCTTTTTATAGCTTATACATTTTTTAGTAATCTATCCTAAAAAAATCATTGGAAATTTTTGGATAAAGGTTTATGTAATAAGATTTGTATCATCTTGTATTGAAAGTAAGTTAAATGTTTGAGAGAGTACAGTGACCAAATAAATGAATGAATAGTTAGTTATTCAATGGAAGAATTGTACGTAACTGCTAAAAGATATGAACAATGCTCAATAATATAAGTTAAACAGTAGCTTGATAAGCTTTGCATAAAATATAGAAGTTGTATTTCAACTGTACTAGCTTTTATTCGTAGAGATGAAGATACAAAGAAAATATAGCAATACACACAACAAAATCCATGCATTTTTCCAATCTTCTTTGTAGGAAATACAGATCATGAATATTTCCTTTCTGCCTTCCTTTTAAAAGTTTTTTTCCTATCTTTACTTATTAGATCAAAACAGTCAGAAGTCGAGAAGGCAGGGAGAGATAGGGGGAGCAATAGAGAGATACCTGCAGCACTGCTTCGCCACTTGCAAAGCTTTCCCCCTGCAGGTGGGGACTGGGGGCTTAAAGCTGGATCCTTGCACATTGTAACATGTGTGCTCAACCAGGTGCGCCACCACCCAGCCCTCTTTCTGCCTTCTCAACGTTTTCTATAAAGCATGTATTAATTTTCAAATAAAAACAAGCATATGTCTTAAATCATTACCCTTTCTGAGTATCTCCTGGACACACTCTTGATCCTAGTTCATTTCCATCTTTTTTCTTTATCCTCACCATGCTACTTTTAAGGCAGGTGATATACTTTATTAGGCAATAAGGAAACCTCTTAGACACAATATAGCTTCCTCGGTCTGTGAAGATCGAGAGATCTCTTTCTGTGAGTTTCTCTTTTGTTTTTCCTTCATTATATGTTGAATTGGGACAGGGGTTTGTGAAATGTTAAAAGATTCCTCCATTTTCAGTGCCTCTTCTGCAACAAAAACCACAAGCGATTATATGTAAGTCATGTAATACACTGATCATAGGACCCAACCTTCATGTCTTCTGAGGAGAAAACGAGGGAAATGAGACAAGGGGCTAGGAAGCATAAAGCTTGGGTAAAAAAAGGGGAAAAAAACCCCAGAATTAAAAAAATAAATAAATATTTAAAAATGTGCTAAATAACATTGGAACCCCATCTCCATTATGAATACTATCAAACTTTCTAGTGGAGTATGAAGAGTGCAAAGAAGTCTCCAGTTTGTTTCCATTTAATGCTTACTCATCATCAATGAAACTGCTTCTCTATCTATAATGGGAAACAGACTTTCCAGTGTTATAATTCCCAGACTGCTAATGTAAATAACTCCGTTAGTCCCATGTCCTGCTCAGCCAGTTCAGAAAAGGATCAAACTTTATAACACAACCCTTAAAAAGAGGATTATAATGAAAAAATGTCATCTTTTCTAATTCCGTATTCATTGGAAACATACTCTGATTCTCTTGGCAATAAAAGCCGTTGACTTTAAAGGCTTCAGAGACAATAAGAGATGCGATGTGCTTTTGGTGATTGAGAGGCAGGAGAACGATAAATGAGGAAATAAGAATTGGATACAGTTGGGCAGTGAATCCCTAATGGGGAGAGATGCTTAAAAAGAGGATCAGGGGAGATGATAAGACAAACCCAGGAAAAGTGAGCAGTGGGTGGCCAGGAAGCAGCAGCTGTCATTGAAGAGTAGCCAAGGGGGAGGCGAGGAGAGCAACGACTGAAGAGGGACTTGAGAGATTGAGAGAGCTCAGGGAGAGAAGTGTATTCAAAGGTCCTGGGAAGTGATCCAAGGAACTGTACTCTCAGTTAACAAGGCTCCTGGGATAGCTAAGAGCACAGGTTTGGCTTGGAATCCAGAACTGGACGTAGAACACTGTAGAAAAGAACAGATAATCCCAGTCAAGGTCAGTGCTAAAACTCATTGCATGACCAAGATGAGAGACAGAAGAAAGAGGGAGCGAGTGGAGATCGAATGAAAGAGAGACAAAGAGACAGAGAGACAGAGCCAAAGACTAGAGAAGTTCTTCATGTGATCAGACAACACAGGGCTAGTCTGAATCAGTTTGTTGTGGGAGGCTGGCCCTGGGTCCTGGAAGGGATTACTCTCTTGGGTTTTCTGGTCTTCTCATGGATATCACTTTGGAAGAATCTTGAAAAACTGTGCATCATATTTGCACACTTTATTTCAAGGAAGTGAGGTAGATTGTACACAGGAACACATTTTATTAGTGAGGTGCAGATAGCTCATGCAGCAGATGCTTCAGGGCCACAGACAGTGTTTCCCTCCCCTTGAGTTCTCTTACCTATTCCCAGTCATAACCCTACCTGGAGTTGATTTTCATCGGCCTGCTGAGATTACCTGACTCTTCTATTAGACTTCTATTTCCCAGGTATGTGGTCACTTGATTGCCACTTCCTGGTGCTTGCTTAAATATCTTCCTACTACTTTCTAGTGGTCTCTTAAAACTCCTTTTCTGGGTTGCTTCCAGGTTTTAGCTATTATGAATTGTGCTGCTGTGAACATAGGAGTACACACCTCTTTTTGGTTGGGTGTTATGGAGTCCTTGGGGTATAACCCCAGGAGAGGAATTACTGGATCATATGGAAGGTCCATGTCTAGCCTTCTGAGAGTTTTCCAGACTGCTCTCCACAGAGGCTGTACCAATTTACATTCCCACCAGCAATGTAAAAGGGTTCCTCTGTCCCCACATCCTCTCCAGCATTTGTTGCTGCTGTCCTTTTTGATGTATGCCATTCTTATAGGAGTGAGGTGGTATCTTAGTGTTGTCTTAATTTGCATTTCTCTGACAATCAGTGACCTAGAGCAGTTTTTCATATGTTTGTTAGCCTTTTGGATCTCCTTTGTAGTGAATTTTTTGTTCATATCCTCTGCCCATTTTTGGACAACAACAACAGATGAGTGGCTGAGAAAGCTGTGGTATATATACACAATGGAATACTATGCAGCTATCAAGAACAATGAACCCACCTTCTCTGACCCATCTTGGACAGAGCTAGAAGGAATTATGTTAAGTGAGCTAAGTCAGAAAGATAAAGATGAGTATGGGATGATCCCACTCATCAACAGAAGTTGAGTAAGAAGATCTGAAACGGAAACTAAAAGCAGGACCTGACCAAATTGTAAGTAGGGCAGCAAAGTAAAAGCCCTGTGGTGAGGGGTAGACATGCAGCTTCCTGGGCCAGTGGGGGGTGGGAGTGGGCGGGAGGGATGGGTCACAGTCTTTTGCTGGTGGGAATGGTGTTTATGTACACTCCTAGCAAAATGTAGACATATAAATCAGTAGTTAATTAATATGAGAGGGGGAAAATCAATTGTATGTCTCAAAGTTTTTCAAAACACAAACTGAATCTTTTTAATATATAGGCTGTGTATTGGATATGCGGACTCTCTCATAAGCCTAGACCAAGTAGATTAGAAGCATCCAATAGCACAGCTATATACAAGATACTGGATACTGTACAGCAAACCATAACAAAAGGACTTTTCAAAGTTAACCCATTTACCAAATAATGTGATGATAACATTAACTATCGATTGTCTTTTTGAACCCTAAGACAGCAGGAACCTCACATCTCCACTATAGAGCCCCTATTTCCCCCAGTCCTGGAACCCTTGGATAGGGCCCACTTTCCCGTATGCCTCTCCCAATCCATACCAAATAATATTGCATCCGCCGATCACAACCTAACCAACGCAACGATTGCCACCTCAGCATGCTTCACCTCAGACTGTGTCCAGAGACTTCACGTGTGGAATGACAACCTTTCAGCTTCATTACTCGGGTGAGACCTTTCCTTTTATAGTACACTCTAATTTCATCTCAGGTGGTTCACTTTCTAACAAAGTCCCAAAACCTAGATATACACCAGTTTCTGTGAGAGGGAGCTTATGTCCACACGCATCCATAAACTACTGCAAAATATATACCTGAAAGCAGAAGTACACTAGAGTTTGCAGTGAGTACCTCCCTAACACTTCCTCTCCACTATTCCAAGCTTGGAGTCCATGATAGCTCAACAATTTGTTTGGCTTCGTATGTTAACTCTCTTTTCAATCACCAGGTTCCAGATGCCATCAGGATGCTGGCCAGGCTTCCCTGGATTGAAGACCCCACCAATGTGTCCTGGAGCTCAGCTTCCCCAGAGATACACCCTGCTAGGGAAAGAGAGAGGCAGACTGGGAGTATCGACTGACCAGTCAACGCCCATGTTCAGCGGGGAAGCAATTACAGAAGCCAGACCTTCTACCTTCTGCAACCCTCAGTGACCCTGGGTCCATGCTCCCAGAGGGATAGAGAATGGGAAAACTATCAGGGGAGGGGGTGGGATATGGAGATTGGGTGGTGGGAATTGTGTAGAGTTGTACCCCTTCTACCCTATGGTTTTGTTGATTAATCCTTTCTTAAATTAAAAAAAAATTAAAAACAAAAAACAAAAAAAACCTCCTTTTCTTCTCCTAAGGGAATCAGGAAATGAAAACCAAACAGCCATAATCTCAGTTAGTCCTGGTGGAACTGTGGTTCAGGACCCACTGGCCCTAATCGCCCCTAACAAGTCTAGGTGAGAAGAGTCATGCAAGTGTGTGCTTTTTCTCTAGGAAGTTTTGGTGGCCAGTATGTCTTTGACTTTCTTTGGTCTGAGAGCTTCTTTAAACCCCAAGGAGGTATGGTACAGAGTATAAATGACTCTGTAGTCACTTCTACTGGACCTCAGAAGGCCCCCACATCAGAGGAAACATATTGAGCCCATGTAACATCCTGGGAAGGAACCAGAAATAGAAATTATGGCTTCCCACCCCTGACTTGGAGCAGCAGGAAGGAGCCTGGAACACACTGAGTGTGCGATGATGCTGGGCCTCCCTGGCGTCCTTCCCTAGGCCACTCAAAGGCCCTTGTCTCTAAGCTGGAAATCATTCCTTCCTGATGGGAACAGGGAGCCAAGACATAACTCTCTTGATAATTATGAGAAAAGAGAATGCTCACTTGCTCAGTGAATGCCTGCTTGAGAGGACTTTCATAGAGGCTGTGCCTAGAAGGAGAGCAGCAGAGCTGAGTGCAGAAAAGAAGAAACAGACTTTCCTCCAGTGGAACCTGGCTGTGCCTTTGGTGTCCTTACCTGGGAATTGACAGTGGGGCCTCAGTCAGCTTGATCAGACACTCAGGAGTCCCTTTGCATTCTCCTTTAATCAGAGGGAATTAAGAGCATCCATGTCAGGGATGGAAATGGGCAGAGATTCAGTGGGGCCTCTGCAACAAAGGTGTGATCCATGAAGCTTAATGCTGAGGACCAAGCCTTTCATGCCAAAATAAAGGGTGAAGATGAAAGGAGGCCTGCCCTTGGAAAATGGAGTCCTGTGAATAGAGAGAAAAATGGGAAAGGAGTCCCTATTTTTACATGAAGGATCAGTGCTTCTCCCTAGGGCTAGCTACATACAGTGAGAGGCCCAAGAGTGTCCTTATGATTCTAGTTTGTAGCAAATGTTGAGGGGCCCTTGCTGAGAAGAGCCTCTGAGGGATGAACACTGTGTGTGGAGTCCTGAAAGGGTTGGTTGTTCTGACGGATGTCTGACCCTGGGTTGTCCTCACCAATAGATTACAAGGTGAAGTTGTTCAGGAAGTTATGTCTACCCACAGTGCTATCTCTGTGTGTGTGTGTGTGTGTGTGTGCCTGTGTCTCTCTGTATGTGAACCTCCTTATTCCACCTTATCCAAGTCACTGGTGAACCTCACAGCAGCTTGACTGCCCAAGAACTCTTCATGTACTGTCCCCTTCTTTGTGTCAAGTAAAAATTGGAGCACCAATACAATCCAACGATTTTGGTCTACAACTAGAGTGAAGGAGCTGCTGGAACTCAGAGCCTGTGAAGAAATAAACAAGTGTGTGAGACTAAAAGGCCTAGAATCAATAGAGAGGCAAGGTAGGGGGTCACACAAGGAAGGGAGTCCCAAGGAAGCCTTTCTGGAAAAGATGGCACATGGGACTGAGGCAAGGAGTAGCATGTGTAGAGGTCCAAGCTAGGGGCTCCTAGAAGGCAGAAAGCAGCAGAGGCTGGAAGAAGGGACACAGAGGAAGTTTCACTGGAGGTTTGGGTCATTTATAGGTCATTTTATGTTCAGGTTTTCTTGTGGGCCTCTTCAGGACCTTGCCCACAATGTAGAACAACAATGGTAGAAACGTCCCCATTCTCTGAAGGGAGGCTGGGTCAACATACTCTGCCACTCGAGGAAGACTGGTCCTGAAATGAGTGCAGCCTAAAATGTTCCTAGCTGTGACCATGGAATTCGAGTTCAGATCAGTGGGGATGCAGAAGTTGCACAGGCTCCTGTGTTAAATATGAATGGACTTGGGCCCTAAGTCAGATAGATAGGGTCTATAGTTAATGGTATTTATATATTTTTCTCATATTTGGGAGCTACTCTCTGCCCTGATCCAGCTTTCTAGTCCCATTTCTAACTCTGACACCATCTTCCCAGACAATACTTTCAGCCCACCTACATGTTAGCTATTGGGCTCAGGTGAAAGTTAGTATATTCATAGGACCCTTGGAATATACATGAAATAGACTTCCTGGTTTCTTCCAACATGAAAACCCCAAATCTTATCTGCTCTATTTTTACTTTTAGGTTTCTGCTTACTAAAGAATTTGTTCTGCTTTATATCTTAATGCTTTTCAGCCACCAAGTTGCAGATACTAACTACTCTGACACCAACCTTACTTCCCTGGGCAGACCTCACCCACAAGCCCCTAAATCCCACCTCCCCAGATCCCTACCTCAATAGGGAAAAATACAAACAGGCTGGGGGTATGGACAGATCTGCCAACATCCATGTCCAGCTGAGAAGCAATTACAGAAGCCAGACCTTCCATCTTCTACATTCCATAAATAAATTTGATCCATACTCCCAGAGGGATAAAGAATAGGAAGCTTCCAATGGAGGGGAAGGATGTGGAACTCTGGTGGTGGGAATTGTATGGAATTGTACCCCTCTTATCTCATAGTCTTGTCAATCATTATTAAATCACTAATAAATTTAAAAAATAAATAAAGCAAATTTATGAAAAAAAGAATTTTGAGTTTTCTAGATGGCAGGGTTTCCTGAATGTTTGGAGCTGTAGGATGGTGATAGACATGTTTGTTTGTTTTTCCCAGAAAGAACACTATTGCGATGGGATAAAAAGTAAACCATGATCTTCCTTAGTTTCTTCACACATCTCTTAATGTGTTCAGAATCCTGTACCTAATGTCTGCAGTCCTAACCTTCCTAAAGTTTTGGATGTCAACTCTTAGGAATCTCTTAGCCAGCAACCCAATAAATTCTATCTCAAGCTCTCCAATTCATGTGTGTCCACTCCCCCCACCCCCAACCTCAACCTCGGGAGGAGGAGAAGATGTTTGGCTAGGAGTTTAGTTCAGTAGACTGGGCAAGTCATGTGGAGGGACTGCCATGGACATGTGGTGGGAAAGAGAAGAGGCTGATTGAAAAGACATGAGACTATTGAGAGTGAAATATAACACAAGTGATATTTATAGTCACAGCAATGGCTAGCAGAGTATGGCCATAGACTGAGACTTAGTTTGGGGAAAATGTACACAAGATCTTCAGCCTTGGTCTATGGCCATACCTGCTAGCCATATGTTGCCTATTCGCTTTTCTCTATTTCTCTCAAATTAAACATGTCAGTGACTCTTCTATGTCACAGTCTCAACACACCCTTAAGAAGAAAACAAACTGTTATTTATAATAAAAGGATAAATAACTAATTTCACACTTATTGAGTTGAACTTGCCTCTGAGGTCACATATACAACCTTTTGGGTAAGCTTGAAAATGCAAAAAGAACATCATGATGGTTGTGCATTCTTCTTGAACAGATAGCCACCACCCTCTGTCTTTTTTATGCCACTCTTAGAGGCAGTTCAAACTGATAACATTAGTTTTACTACATAGATGAGTAGTTTTAAGGTTTTAAAATAATTTAATGATTTAATCTTGGTTTAGCATGGTTTAATGGCTTCTCTGTGTTCACAGAGGAACAAATCAGGATTTGGAGTTTGATGTCCTAAAGCCTTGTCCAGTGTTTTTCTCCCTTCTAGTGATCTGCTTTTCAAAAACACTGAGTAGAAAGGCCAGTATTCTTGAAAACAGTGGGAATTAAGAAGGCTTCTCTTTGGTAGGGAGTATGGATCAACCTGCCAACACCCATGTCCAGTGGGGAAGCAATTACAGAAGCCAGACCTGCCACCTTCTTCATCCCTTAATGATCCTGGGTCCATGCTCCCACAGGAATAAAGAATAGGGAAGCTTTCAAGGGAAGGAATGGGATATGGAACCCTGGTAGTGAAAATTGCTTGGGATTGTACCCCTCTTATTCTATGGTTTATTTTTATTTTATAAATAAATTTTAAAGAGGAGGAGAAGCAGAAGGCCTGTCTTGATGCTGGGTGATGGTGCACCCAACTGAGTGAAAACTATCATGTTCAAGGACCTAGGCTCTGGCCCCTGTTCCCCATCTCTAGGAGGAAGCTTCATTAGCTTCCAGTCTACCTCTCTATCTCTTCCTTCCTTTTAATTTCTCTCTGTCCTATCAAATAATATAGAAAACCAAAAAAAAAAAAAAAAAAGAAAGAAAAAATGGCTTCTCAGAGCAATGTACTCATAGTGCTGGCACTGAACCCCAGCAATAACCCTGGTGGGAATAAAAATAAATAAATAAATAAAATTTTAGAAAAGAAGTCCTGTATTTTTTATCATGTATGGGGAGACAGGAGCTCAGTGTCCAGGAAAAAACACATAGGTAGTATGTCTATATATTTCCTTTCTCATAGAATTTCAGTGGTGAAGGAGGGGGTAGATAGCATAAAAGAAAATTTTATGCCTGAGACTCCAAAATTCCAGGATCAGTCCCCTGCACCCTCCTAAGCTCAAATTGAGCAGTTCTCTGGTAAAAATTTAAAAAAAAAGAAAGAAAAAATGCATTTCTGTGGTGGGTGCTTATTCGTCTGAAGTGTGCATTCCTACCAGCGGGTTGTGACAGATGCAGGGCCCCAGTGCCCATTCAGTACTTTTCTCTCTAAGAACTGACTTAACTTTCAGTTTCCAGCTGAACTGTGTATTCTGTCTATGCATATTTTCAATGAGAATCACTCAAATACCAATGCAAAAATGAAAGACTACCTCAGAGTTATGTGTGTTGTAAATGATTGGTAGTTTTTAGTCCCAGAATAAACAGCATGATCTTAATAACTTTTTATTCTAAAGCCCTTTTATTTACACATCTCAACTGAAGAAAAAAAAAAGGAGAAGAAGAGGAAAGACCTTGACCTTTTGCAGTTATTTCTACAGATATTTTATATTCTGCATAATAAGGCAGTGGTTATTTTAGCTGTATTTTGTCCTGAAATCAATGCTAGAGATGCATTCAATGGAGACTTGAAATGGGATAATGGGATAATGGGATCATTATTTGATTTACATGTTTATATTTACAATGAAATTTTCCTGGGATGTCATTCATTCTTTTTGTAAGTTGCATAAAAAGGTGATGTGAATGAGCAGATTGCAATGAAAAAAATAATGAATGAAAAATGTATTTAAAATAAGCTAGAACCAAATAGTTAAGTGTCTTCTAGAGGTCTGGGCCAAGAACTGGGAGATAACTACAGCACTTGAGCACACAGCTGGTCATGAAATGCATGAGTGTGTGGGTTTGAGCCCTGGAACCACATGGGAACAATGTGGAGGGCACCAAGGGAAGCAGTGAAGTGATGCTGTATAGCCTCTTCTTCTCTCCCTCTCCCCTACCCTGTGCCTGAAAGAAAAATGAAAGGAAAATGAAAGAAAAATGAAAGGAGACTCCAGCGGTGCAACAACAGAAGCAAATACACAAACAAATGACCTGGTCAATATATACATTTAATTATGCTTGGAATCTGGGAAATTTGGGCCTGGGTGGTGACATATCTAGTAGAGCACTCATCAAAGTCACCGGTTCAAGTACCCAATCCAACTGCTGTGGAGGAAACTTCAAGAGTGGTGGAGCAGTGCTACAGTTTATCTATCTATCTATCTATCTATCTATCTATCTATCTATCTATCTACCTACCTATCTATATCTCTTTTCTCTTATTCTTTTCTTTTCTTTTCTTTCTTTTTTTTTTTTTTTTTTACCAGAGCACTGCTCTGGTTTATGGTGGTACAGGGGACTGAACCTGGGATTTTGGAGCCTCAGGCATGAGAGCCTGTTTGCATAACCATTATGCTATCTACTCCTACCTTCTCTGTCTCTTTCTCTTCCCTCTCTCTCTTTCTTTTTTTTTCTCTAAGAAAAAGAAAGAAAGAGAGAAAAAAGGTCACAGGGAGTGGTGAAGTCATCAGGCAGATGCCAAACCCTACTGATAGCCCTGATGACAATATACATATATGGGAAATTTTAAAAAGATATAAAATACTTATAACTGCAAAATGATTTTATAAACATGATTGTCGGGCTAGCGTCGCGGGCAGGAGAGAGAGATGATCCAGGAACAAAGTTCGTGGTGGTAGCAATACAAATCTTTATTCATGTGGGAGCCCTAGAGTTACCGGCATGAGTGCAGCGGGTTAAGCCACTTGGAGTCAAAAACTGCAAATGCTCAGCGGGTTAAGCCACATGGAGGGGATGCATTGGATCGACCTTCCCATGGTGCATCCCGTGAGTACCCATTCATTGGGGAAACTGACGATCCTTCCTAGCCGACTGAATCCACATGGATCCCAGTCACTTTCAAAGCCATTAACTGGCTACGGAAGAAGGGCAAACGCTAGAAGAAGAAGCCACATGGAGCCAAAAACTGCAATGGCAATGGTTGGTGTCTGCCTCCCCCTGCACGCCTGCCCTCCTCTAGGTTTGGATGCAGAAAAGAGAGAGACCAGAAACAGAAGTGGCTTTTATAGGATAAAACCAGAAGTGGCAAGTCGGAAACAGAAATGGCTAGGAAAGGGGGTGGAGAAAGGCAAAAGGCATGCTGGAAAGGTGGAAGCTTCCTTAGCAACTGTTATGATGGTTTTAGCTGGTGGGATTAATGTTACCCTGCAGGCAGGGTGGGTCTCTGGATAGAAAGAAGATAGATCAATGGGTGGGAATCTTTCAGGCAAAACAATGATTATGTAAACAGGCCATAGTATCAGCAATACAGGATGGAGCAGGGGTCTGGTTTAATGCCTGATACACAATAGTAGAAAATGTAATTGGCAATGGTGCACCAGGTTGAGCATACATGTCACTATGAGCAAGGAACCAGGTTCAAAGCACCAGTCCCCACCTGTGAGGGCAGAGCTTCACAAGTGTTGAAGCAGGGCTTCAGGTGTTTTTTTTTTTCTCTCCTCTCTTTGCCCATGTCTCCTGATTTCTCTGTCTCCATCCAAAATAAGTAAGCAAATAAAATGTATAAAAAGAGAAAAAAAAATTTTTTTGCCTCCAGAATTATCGCTGAGGCTAGGTCCGTGCACCATGAATCCACTGCTCCCTGGAGGCCATCTTTTTTCATTATTGTTGTTGCTGTATTGTTGCAGCTGTTTTTACTGGATCCAACAAAGGGAAATTGAGAGAGGAGGGGAAGATAGAGAAGGGCAGAGAAAGACAGGTGCCTGCAGATCTGCTTCACCACTTGTGAAGCAACCCCCTCTCTTGCAGGAGGGGAGGTAGGGTTCCAACTGGGATGCCTGTGCCAGACCTTGCACTTCGCCCTACGTGTGCTTTACTCCATGTGCTGCCACCCGGCCACCAGAAAAATGTATTTTTAAAGTGTGCTCAAACCTCATCATTAATTCACTGATGTTTGTATATTCAACAAATCTTTATTAAATATCCATTAACTTACACTAATTGAATTGAGTGTTCAAGTTAAAACAGCTAATCTCACAAGAACAGTTTTCTCCCTCATAGAAAGTTAAAATCTATCAGAGTAAAGAGAGCATGCATGAATGTGTGTGTTCAGGTCTATCTGTATGCATGTTTATATTTACACAAAATAAATTGAAAGTATAGTTACACATATATTTTACTACTTCATCAGTTTAGAGAGGAGATTATCCCACTGTAGTTTTAAGTGACATTTGTTTCTAGTGGGTTTGAACATATTTTATGATTTTGTCAGATATACATATATATATATTTAAGAAATCATATCATTATATAAATCACTATTTAATCGAATAGTGAGGGAAAAATAGACTGAAACTCTCAAACTTTTTTATGCATGCAGTATATATTCCTTCAATCTAAGCACTTAAGATTTCAAATCGGTAACATGATTGAATTTTAACAGTGGCTCAAATTTTTGATACATTTCTTAGTATGCTGTTTAACTGACATATTAAATTACCTGTAGTCTTAGACCAAGGAGACCAGAAGCAACTGCTTGTGTCACTATATAAGATACAGCTATGTATAAATAGCATTAAATGGCATAAGGTCTTATATGATACAGCAAATCCTAACCATGGGATTTGCAAAGTAAACAAAATCCCTAATATTATTACAATAATAACTATCTATTGTCTTCTTAAGCTCCAAGACAGCAGGGATCCTCCTCATTCTCTCTAAAACCCATATTTCTCCCAGCCCTGGAAACTCCAGAGCATGGCTTGTCTTCTTCCTGCATGCTTCACTCAGTCCATACTATTTGACACTGCATCCGCTGAGCTCAGCCTAACCAGTGCAACCAGTACCACCTCAACACATTTCACTTCAGATTGTGTCCAGAGAACACCAGGCATGGAATGTCAACTCCTCAGCGACAGCATTCTAGTGAAACAGTTCCTAGCTCATAGGACTCCTCAACCCCATATTGGGTGGAGAACCTCTGAAAAAGCCACAGAACCTAGATATAGCCCAGAGCCCATGAGACTGAAAACATGTGCACATGTGCCCATAAGTAAGGGAAAAATATACACCTGAAAGCAAAAGTGCACAATAGTTTACAGTGACCCAAAACAGCAAGCAATTACTGAGACCAAAAAACAAAAATCATAGAATATACCATTCCCATATTTGGGAGCTACTCTCTGCCCTGAACCAACTTTCTAGCCCTATTTCCAACTCTTACACCATCTCCCCAGACAATATCTTTGGTCCACCTGCATGTTAGTTGTTGTGCTTGGGCAGAATTACTGAAGTCATGGACCCCTTGGTATATACTTAACATAGACCTACTATCTGTTTCCAAAATGCAGATCTCAAAACTCATCTGCTATATTCTTATCTTTAGGTTCCTGACTATTAAACAATTTGTTCTGCTTTGTGTCATAATGCTTTATCAGTCACCAAACTGAAGATACTATCATGATGCCAACCTGACTTTCCCAGACAGAGAACCTCACTAATGTGTCCTGGAGCCCCATCCCCCCGAGAGCCCTCCCCTGCTGGGGAAAGATAAGAATAGGCTAAGAGTATGGATCAACCTGCCAACATCCATGTTCAGTGGAGAAGCAATTGCAGAAGCCAGACCTTCCACCTCCTGCACCCTATAATAACCCTGAGTCCATGCTTCCAGAAGGATCAAGAATAGGAAAGCTTTCAAGGAAGGGAATGGGATACAGAGTTCTGGTGGTAGAAATTGTGTGGAATTGTACCCCACTTATCCTATGGTCTTGTCATTATTTTTTTATTTTGTAAATTTTAAAAAAATTGGCCATTCAACTCTGCTACTTACTTTTGGTTTAGTGACTTTCTTATCCATTTGAGTGATGTATTTATATACTCATGCTATATTTACTATAAAAGTTATCCAGGCTTGTATCCAGATCCATGAAATTCCTATCTACATGAATATTGAAAAGTTATTACATAGCCAGGCCTATCAATCTTTTTCTTCCCGATCTAGGCTTTGATTTCTAGACTTAGAAAGTCTCATTTAGTACCAATTTTCCTTTCTTTCACTGACCTAAGTACAATATAAAAAGAGGAAGAGAAAATAGTAGGTTCTTTAATTTTTTTAATCATATTTATTTATTTATTGGAGAGACACAGCCAGAAATAGAGAGGGAAGGTAGTGATAGAGAGGGAGAGAGACAGACAGAGACACCTGTAGTAGTGATTTACCACTCTTGAAGCTTTCCTCCTGCAGGTGAGGATCGGGGGCTTGAACCTGGGTCCTGGAGCATTGTAACACGTGCACTTAATAAGGTGCACCACTATCCAGCCCCAAAATTGGATTGTTTTGACCACCCACTATCATGTAACCTGGAAATTTTACCTATCTTGGAATAATGGTATTTTCCCATGTACATGACTATCCATTCAGATTTATTTGATATATGTTATCTATTTAAATATACATTATTTGAAAATATTTCTTTATTTTATTTGATAAGACTAAGAAGAATTGAGAAGGAAGGGGGAGAGAAAGGGAGAGAGAGATACCTGCATCCCAGTTTCACTTGCAGGTGGGGGCTGGGGACTTAAGCCCAAGTTCTTATACATGGTAGAACATGCACTTAGCCAGGTGCACCATCACCTGTCCCCTAGATATATATATATATATATATATATATATATATATATATATATAGTCTAAATGATAGGCATTTAGAAGCTTTTTAAATTATAAGTAATGCTGAAATGTCCATGTTTTCACACATTATTTTTTTTCTCTAATTTTTCCTTTTTAAAAATTTTTTATTTATTTTCCCTTTTGCTGCCCTTGTTGTGGTTATTGGATAGGACAGAGAGAAATAGAGAAAGGAGGGGAAGAAAGAGAAAGGGAGAGAAAGACACCTGCAGACCTGCTTCACTGCCTGTGAAGCGACTCCCCTGCATGTGGGGAGCCAGGGGCTCGAACTGGGATCCTTACGCCGGTCCTTGTGCTTTGTGCCACCCACACTTAACCCGTTGCGCCACTGCCTGACTCCCTAATTTTTCCTTTAAGATTTATTTTTATAAAGTGAATTTGGGGGGCCATTTTTTAAAATATATATATTACCAAAATGCTCTTTTAAAAGGTTTTGCAGAGGCTGCAAAGAAAAAGGTAGATTATGAGGTCATGAACTCTTAAGCTGGAGCAAGTTGCTGATGGTGCTGGAGTCCAGTTCGGTAATGGTTACTGGCCTCCAGAGACCCAGGCAAACTAGATCCAGGTCAGCTAGGTAGATACTGAATTCCAGGAAAGGAGGCCATCATCCATTCATTTATTTGTTCAACAACTATGAGAGGTGTAACCATGAGTGCAAGTACAGCACTGTTTTACAGAAACAAATCGGGAAAGAAAACAAAACGAAACAAAACACTTTATGGAGCTTCATTAAATTTCATTGGGAAAAGCACCATAAATGAGAAAAGAATACTCTTTGTCAGGTGGAAGGAGGGCTTTGGAAAATTAAGCATGAAAAAGAGACAGCGTTAAGTGGAGAGACTTATAATTTGAGACAGGAAGCAGGGAAGACCTCATTAAGACAGAAGTGAAATGGTTGATGGGGTAGGGGTAAGTTGGAGGGGTGGGAAGGAAGAAGTGATTCAGGAAAAGGAAACAGTATAAACAGATGCCTAGGAGGCAATCTGCCTGGTGAACTGAAAAACAAAAAAGAGCTGTTTTTTTTATTTTATTTTATTGGGGGAAGGAGGGGTTAGTAGTTTAACACAGAGGCACAAAGTCTCGTCCCCCCACTTGACTGGTGTCTAGAAGACACAACAGGAACCCAGTGTCCCCTCAGCCTGCCCCTTTTCCTCATTCTCCTAAGTCCTTTGCTTTGGTACAAATATACCACACTGGGGGGGGGGGGGGCTGGCCCCCAGGTTGAGTGCACATGTTACAATGCACAAAGACCCGGGTTCAATCTCCCAGTCCTCACCTGCAGGAGGAAAGCTTTGCAAGGGGTGAAGCAATGTTACAGGTATCTCTCTGTCTCACTTTCTCTCTCTGTTTCCCTCCCCTCTCGATTTCTGGCTGTCTCTATCAAATAAAGGAAGATAATGAAAAAAAAAAATAAACGAATAGCAAATACACCCAATCCAAATTCCAGCATATGTTTTCCTTTACTGTTCTTCATTCTTAAATTCCACTGACAACGTGAAGCCATTCAGTATTGTTTTTTTCTCATTTTGGCTTGTCTGACTCAGCATGATGCCTTTCAGTTCTGACCATGACGCTGCACAGGTGATGACCTCACTATTTTTAATAGGTGCCTAGTGCTCCATTTTGTATACGTAACACAACTTCCTTAAAAATTATTTTTTATTATCTTTATTCATGTATTGGATAGAGACAGCCAGAAATCAAGAGGAAGGGGGAAACAGAGAGGGGAAAAAACGGAGACACCTGCAGCATTTTTCACCACTTGCAAAGCTTTCCCCCTACAGGTGGGGGCTGAGGGTTTGAACCTGGGTCCTTGTACTATAACTTTCTTAGCCATTCATCTATCATTGGGCATCTGGGTTTCTTCCAAGTCTGGCCTCTTACAAACTGTGCTGCTATGAGCATTGGTGTGCATAGGTTTCTGTGGATAGGTGTTCTTTGTTTTCCTTGGGTAAATCCCTAGTAGAGGGGTTACAGGGCCTTAAGGTAGGTCAGTTCTGCTGAGTCTCCAGACTGTTTTCAATAGGGGTTGAACCATCTGAAGTTCTCATCAGCAATGTACCAGAGTCTCTGTCCTCCCAGAGCCTCTCCAAAAGTTGATGTTTCTGTCTTTTCATAAGGTGTGACATCCTCACAGTGTGTCTTTATTTGCATTTTCCTGATCACCAGTGACTTGAGCATTTTTTCATATGTCTGTTGGGTCTTTGGATCTGTCATTAGTCTTTTTTTGTTGAGTTTGGTAAGTTCTTTGTATATTTTGATTATAAGCTCTCTGTTGCATCTGTAACATGTAAAGATTTTTTCTCTCACTCGGTGGGGTGTCTCTTTGCTATCATCATGATTCCCTTTGCTGTACAGAAGCTTTCTTTAAAGCTTAGGGAGCTGGAGGTGATGAAAAACTTGACTGGGGAGGCAGAAGCAGTAAATTTTAATGGGAGAGGAGGAGGATTTACATCTGAATGGAGAAGCACTTGCCTGAAAGTAGCAGTGCCAATGTAAAAGGAATCTAGTTAGTCTCTCTCTACACTGAAGTTCATGAGTGCAGAGAAAAAGAGTTACAATCAAGTGGCATCTTCAGAGGAGAGCTAGACTTCAGGTAGGGCTGAGAGGGGGAAAAAAAAAGCCTGTTTGTGGCAATAATGAGAATGAAAGGGAGTTTCTTAAAAAGGTGGAAAAGTTATGTTCTGTTTTATTGTATTTTTTATTAGTGACTCATAATGGGTTACAAGATTGTAAGATTATGCACTATAGTTCCACACTGCACCCACCACCAAAATTCTCTGTCTCCACCATCCTCCCCAAACATAAGCACCATAGTTTTCACACAGTCTTGGAAACAGTATACTTCTGCTTTTTTTTTTTTTGGTGGGAGGGATACAAGTTCACACGTATCAGATCTTTAGATTCCATGTGTGAGTGAGAGCATTTGATAGTTTTCCGTCATCACTTTACTTCTTTCACTAAACATAATCACCTCCAGTTTCATCCATTTTGTCCCAAAGGATAAATGCCTCTCTCTTTCCCTAGTGGGGCAGAGCTCTGGGGAAGCAGGGCTCCAAGACACATTGGTTGGGTTGTCTAACCAGGGAGGTCTGGTTGGCATCATGGTAGCATCTGGAACCTGGTGGCTGAAAAAGAGAATTAACATATGAAGCCAAACATGTTGTTCACTAATCATGAACCTAAAGGCTGGAGTAGTACAGATGAAGAGTTGGGGGGGGGGCCTCCATTTTGTAGGTAGCTAGTAGGCATATTTTAGTTATATTCCAAAGGGCCTTTGGCTATACTTTTTTTTTTTCTTCTTCTTCTTCTCCCCTGAGCCTGAAATCTGATATGCAGGTGGATCCAAGTTATTGTCTGGGGAGATGATGTCATTACTAGAAAAAGGACCAGAAAGCTGAATCAGGGAAAAGAGTAGCTCCCAAATATGGGAAAGGTATATAAATATTGTTGACTATAAACCCCATCAATTTGATGTGATCTGGAGCCCATATTCTGCTTTGGATCCTATGTGACCTCTGCATCCCTGTAGAACTGAGGTTTTTTTGTTTGTTTGTTTGTTTGTTTTTAGATTGAAGATGTTAGAGTTGGAAAGAACTCACTTAAAAATCACTTTCATATTTATTTTTGCCTACATTTTGCATCTTCTGAGAGATATAAGCAATAAGTCAAAGGCCAAAATATTTTTTCTTTACCAATAAAACAGTTGGGGTAGCTGGGTTTAAGTTGATTCACCAGTAAGGCTGTTGGGATAAGTAGATTTAAGACAATTTACTAAGTGCAAGTGGTAACATTTTACAGAGAATTAGTCCATTTACTTACCCATTAGCGGGTGGTGCTGAATAATTATGTACTTTCCCTTCTGAGAAATGCCATTGCAATTAGTATAAGGAAAGAACCAGACTGTAGATTTGGTTTAATCAAGTCCAACTTAAAGAGGAAAGAGATAGAAAAGAATTGATCATCTCTGTTCACCAATCAGATAATTTACTCCTCCATCCATAGAAGATGAACGAGGAGTTCTTTCCTGAATAACAAATAATCTATCATGTTGTTGATAGTATTGGTCAGTGAAAAAGAGAAAACTGATGATTACAGAGAGAAAGAGAGAGCAAAGGTCTCCATGTATGTTACGGGAGATAAAGCTTAATACACAAAGGTTTGGAATGAATTTAAGATTTTTATTTACCAAGAGAAGAAGAAGATGGGTGTCCATATATAGTTAGATTGACAATTTGGTGTTGGAAGGTACATTTTTCACTTCTGATTGTTCTTCTCAGTGTAACAGTGCGATATCAGTTACAAGTGAGAAGGAGAAAGAAGTTCAAAGAGAGGTAAGTGTGAAATAGTCTTTGCAAAGACTGGGAAAGGCAAATGGCTAGAGAATTAAAAAGATTAGCTGAGCAGTGCTGAGGATGCACTTGAACTTTAGGTTGCAAATTTATAGTAGCAGAAAACTCTTTGTAGCAGTATAACCATTTACTTTCCCCCTTGGACTTACTCTGCTCAGGTGCTGGAGAAGAGCAGCACAGTGTTATTTAACCAACAGTGATTTTTTTTGTTCTGCCAGATGAACCTTATAAAGAAGGAAAAAGTGAAAACAATATTCTGGCTGTATGCATGGCAGCAATGGAACATGGGATTTTGTCCAGATATAAGGAGTTAAATGAGTAACAACTAAGAGAGAGGTGTGACTTTAAGGAAACTAAAGCATGGGAAATGAACTGAAGACCCCAGTGGGGTCTAAGATAAGTTGTGGAAGGAGTGCTGGAATAAATATGTTGGTGTGCTAGGAAAGATTGTCAAAGAATGAGATCCATACCCCCTGCCCCTGACACACACTATTTTCTCCAGAAAGTTGTAAAATCAATTTACTGAAATTAAGGAAATACTATAATTCAGAGTTTGGAAATGCAAATACTAATGGTGAAATCTAGAGATTTACTATGAGAATTGCTAGAGGAAGTGATTGAGGTGAACTGATTCAAGACTGTTGGGAACACAATGCTGTATTGATTATAAACAAGAGGAATTTTGAACTATGAGCATAATTAGCATATGGCTGATGTCATAAGCTATAGCATAGGACATAAACCTGTGAGGGATTGTGGGTATGAAAGTCTACTTAAGCAAGCCTCTTTCACCTTTCACCCCATTCAACTGTTGGTGTTTCTGCCTCTTCCTGGGGCTCATGTGGTGCCATTTCTCTGGAAACTTGCACTGTTATAGCTGAATGGTCAAGCCGGCTTTGTCCTAGCACATTATGATTGGGCCCTCCTCAATGGCTATCGAACAGGCCATGGCCGGTGCGCCTCTATGTTCCATCGCTGGGGAGCCAGAGACGACCCGAACTGCCCCTGCGGCTACAGACAGACTATGACCCACATAGTCAACGACTGCCACCTCTCCAGATTCAAAGGAGGCTCGAAACTTTACATCAGGCTCAACCTGACGCTGTTGACTGGCTACGGAAGAAGGGCAAACGCTAGAAGAAGAAGAAGCTGAATGGTGCTGAACAATACTTAAGGACTGTGGCCTATGCCACATAGCTGGCTGGTCTTTCCCTCTTTGCTTATTTTGCTACTACAATGTTTAAGTACCTAATACTCCCCCCCCAAAAAAAAAAAAAAGCCTAAGTTCTTTTTACTATACAAGTCATCATTGTAAAATTTCAGAGAAGACATTGTTTAGTGGACCATCTAGGATCTACCTACATGATGACTGAGGCCACCAAAAATGAGAAGAGAAATAATGGCAGGCATAGATTGTGATCTAAATGCCAAAAGCTACACTAAGTCGTATGACTGAAAGATTAAGGAATATTTGCAAGGGATGAGTACAGATGGCTATTTTATCTACAGCATCAACTTCGAACCATCTGTGGGGTTTTGAGAGTATGGAAAGAGCTGGGGAAACAATGATAACTAAAAAAGTTGTCAGTCATCATCTCCTGGGTCCGTAGTATGGATAGGCACTGTGTGAGAATAAGCAAGTACCAAATGAAAGTTGAAGCCTAGTGTTCTTGTCTCCTGCCCTCTTTAGCAAAGACAACTGCTGAAGATGTCAGTCATGAACTGACTATAGCTCCCAACTCCAATTTTTTTTTAAAGTATAATATTTACTTGTTGGACAGAGACAGAGAGAAATTGAGAGGAGAGGGGGAGATAGAGAGGGAAAGAGACAGAGAGACACCTGCAGACTTGCTGCACTGCTTATGAACCATACCTCCTGCAGGTGGAGACCGGGGACTCGAACCTGAGTCCATGCACACTGTAGTGTGAATACTTAGCCAGCACCACCTCCCAGCTCTTCAACTCCAAATTCTATAAACTTTTTCTGTGGCTTCTCACTCTACCTAAATGCCAGCATCATTAACACATTCCCAAGAATTAAATACTATCTATGTTCTTGAAGTTCTACTTAAACAAAATAGAAGGACAGCAAGCACAGTTAAATGGCTCAGATTCGGATATTGGCTTTGTGATTTGTGGCTTTTTATTTAATTTGTTTTTAATATTTATTTTATTTATTTATACCCTTTTGTTGCCCTTGTTGTTTTATTGTTGTTATTATTGTTGTTGTCGTTGTTGGATAGGACAGAGAGAAATGGAGAGAGGAGGGGAAGACAGAGAGCAGGAGAGAAAGATAGACAGCTGCAGACCTGCTTCACCGCCTGTGAAGCGACTCCCCTGCAGGTGGGGAGCCGGGGTTCGAACCGGGATCCTTATGCCGGTCCTTGTGCTTTGCGCCACCTGCGCTTAACCTGCTGCGCTACAGCCCGACTCCCCGGATCTGTGGCTCTTTTAGAGTTTTGACTTTGTAAAGTAGATACAATATTATTGCTCCTAAAATTATTATACAAAGTAGGATAGTTTCAGGGTGCCTTGTCACTGACAGTCTTTTAATAAATGGTACCTATTTTTTTCAGGTAGTTCTAAAGTCTCTACTAATGTATTGGGGATGGTAGACGAAGCAGGAAGCAAAGATATAATACTGAAAATCAACAAACCCAAAAGATGATTCCTAGCAAAAAGTTTAATAAAGTGGCAACACCTAAAGGAAAATTATCCAAAATATAAGGGAAAGTACACAAGAAATGCTAGATAGGAAAGGGCTGTAAATTACACATAGAGACAGATTAAAATTTAACAAGAGAATGTTGTCAGTACTACTGATAAATTTTAAAAAATAGTCAAAATAGATACCTTTTGGAAAGAAAATATTATAAATTAACAAGCTTAGGAAGAGACAGGAAGTTAAATAATCCTATACCATTAAAAACGAAGTACTTCAAACATTCTCATAACAGGTTCAGATTAATTTGCAAAACTTCTATCAAAATTTCAGGAATAGAAAATACCCTTTTGGGGTCAGGTGGTGGTGCACCTGCTTGAGTACACATGTTACATATACAAGGTTCGAGCCATGAGTACCCTCATGCAGGGGGAAAGCTTTGCAAGTGGTTAAGCAGGGCTGCACCGCTTATGAACCAGGTGTCTCTTTGCCTCTCTTCTCCTCTATCTCATTCTTCCCTCTTGATTTCTGACTGTCTCCAATAAGTAAATCAAAGTAATAATAAAAAATTAAAAAGAAAGGAAATATCCTTTCTATTCAACTGAAAGAACAGAGAAAGACTAGTACTCCCACAACTTACTTAACAAAGGTAATATAATTTTGATAAATTAGAGCCACCAAAAGGACTATGAGTAAACAAAATTGCACGCTGATATTACTAATACAGATTAATTCAATATTTCTACCTAAACCAAAAAGTAGAAACCAAGTCCATTAAAAAAATCTTACAGTATATTAGAAGAGGTACAAAAGATATATATGTTCAAAACATAAAAGGTTGGGTCATTACAAGTACACTAATATAATTTAGCAAGGTAGCTGTGAGGAAAACAATACACTTGTTTTAATAAATACAAAAAAGGGAGCTGACAAAATTAGCCAAATAGAAATTGAAGGTTCCATTCTTAACTTGATAAAGTATGTCTACCAGAAACATATAGTAAGCAGTATAGTAACAATAAAAAAAAAATGGAAACACTGCATTTATTCATTTTTTAAGATTTATTTATTAATCCTAAAGAGGGAGAAAAAAAGAAACAAGAGCATCACTCTGGTATATGTGATCCTTGGGATCAAACTCAGGACCCCATGCTTAAGCATCCAACACTCAGTCCATTGCACTACCTCCAGGGTCACAGATATATTGCATTTAAATTTAGAAAGTAAAATAAAGATACCATGCAAAAGTATATGCTACAAATATGCATAGAGGAAAAGGTTCACCTAAAAAAATAAGAATGGGTATCTATGAGAAAGAAATGGGGAAGAGCAGAAGGGAAGGAGGCAGTTGGAGGAAGTAACAAATGAATGAAGGAAATGTGTTAAAAAATTGAAAACCTCTACAATATAGAGACATCCATCTTTTCCAAATTGCTTTACAGAGTCAATAAAATTCTAAGACAAAGTCCTACTGGTTTCTTACTGAAACATGACAATTTGATTCTAAAATTGATGTAAAAGAACAAAAGGTTAAAAATACTGGAGAGAATAATAAAGCAAGGATATTATAAAAATCATGAATTATTATAAAACCTTAATGCTTCTGAACTGGACCCTTGCCATATTTATCAAGTCCATGAAATATATAAACAGAACCGTATATATATTCAACTTTGTGCCATGACAGAGGGGGCACAGGAAGAAACAGACTATGGAAAAAATTGCTGGGTGGGGTTGGGGGGGGCGGAGCGGTGGCACACAAGGTTAAGCACACATGATGCAAAGCGCAAGGACTGGCTCAAGAATCCTGGTTCTAGCCCTTGGCTCCCCACCTGTAGGGGTAACGATCCCGGTTCAAGCCCCCAGCGCCCCACTTGCAGGGGGGTTCCTTCACAAGTGGTGAAGCAAGTCTGCAGGTGTCTATATTCCTCTCTCCATCTCTCTTCCCCTCCTCTCTTGGTTTCTCTCAGTCTTATCCAACAACAACAACAGCAACAATAGCAGGAAAAACAAACAAAAAAATGAAAAAAAAAAAAAAACACCAGAAGCAGTGTATTTATAGTGCAGGTACCAAGCCCCAGAGATAACCCTGGAGGAAAATAAATAAATAATGTGGTGAAGCACTTGGTTATTAATTTGAAAAATTAATGGGCTTATTCTAATGCCATATAGAAAAGTTGATTGCAGATATATTAAATACTAAACTATAAAAATGAGATTTGAAGTTTTAGGAGACAGTGGAAACTGTGATTGATGTCAGATGTGATTCCTCAAGCAAAATACCAAATATATTAGTAATGTTGCCTACAACCAATTTGAAACCATCTGTTTCTCAAGGACTATATAAAGATGTAAAATAATAATAAACAAATAACCTTTATCATATGTCAAAATCACTAAATGTGCAGCCATTAAGCACACATATCACCAAGCACAAGGACCTAGGTTTGAGCCCCTGCTCCCACCTGCAGTGTGGACTCTTCATAAGTGGTGAAGCAGGTTGGCAGGTGTCTATCTCTCTATCTCCTCCTACTCTCTCAATTTCTCTCTGTCCTATCTGACAAAAATTAGGGGGGAGGGAAAAATGGTGGTCTAAAGCAGTGGATAAACAATGTGAGCTCCAGAGATAACCCTCTTGACAGAAAACAAAACACTTATCTCACAATGAGGTCCTGCGTGTACTGTTCCCTTCCTCTGTCTACTGGATATGTGTATGTGTGTGTATAGTTATGTCACACATAAATGTTTTAAGAGCCTCCATAAACATCTTAAAGATATACATAAACATCTCAAGGGCATGCATAATTAAATGACCTCTCTCACTCTATGTCAGACTTGCTATCTCCAGCTCTAGTGTTTACATCAGATTCTATGTTCACTCTGTGTAATATAGAGTATATATTCTATGTAACTCTTTACTTCACCCCAAGGATGTAGGCATAGTTCAAGGGTATTAGGTAAAACCTTTGTTAGCCAAAAGGGTCTTTTGACCCATTTATCTGTGTTTATTCTGATACTGCCCCAAATCCCTGGAGTCTGAGGATACAGGAAACACCATGAAAGCAGAGAACTGACATGTCTGGTTCTAATATACAGCTGTAGTAATTAGAAAAGAGCTCACTATAGAAATAATAGAGATTATAATTCAGGTATTAAGAAATCAGGACTTCTCCAAAAGATAGACATAAAAAAATGTGTTTAAGTTCTTCAGCATTCAGAGAGAGAGACACAAATGAAAGTCTTAATGATTTCATAGACATCAAATTGGCAGACACTGTGGAAGTCTGCCACCCCAAATTCTGGCAAGGAAACAGGACAGTCTGACCTTTCATAGACTGCTGGTGACAATGTATATACTTGGATGGCCACTTTGACATCAGACAGCAAACCAGATGGCAAGTTTTGCGCTGTGACTCTGCTCCTTGTGTCTTGGTGAGACACTGCATGTGGACTGCGAGGAGGCAGGTTAGAGAGTGCTCCCACATGCTCTGCTCATGTTAGCAAAGAAACCAGAAAGGATTCAACTGTGAAAAGTAGAATGAGTAATACTTTGGGGTACATCATAACGTAAGATATTCTGTAGTAGTGAGAATGAATGAAGCATATGGATTCATTCATACTACTTTCCTAACTTCCACTATGTGGACAAGCATGAACGTGAATGGTTATCAAAATCATCCCAAGTGGGTAAGGCAGTTGACAAGCAATCATCTTATTTAAAAGATATTTGTTTTGGTTTCACACATATGCTTATCTAAGACAGAAAGAGAAGTTAAGGCCATTCAACTTGGTCATATATGGAACAGGGGATTGAACTAAGAGCACATGTACATAGAATCCTGTGCTCTAACACTGAGAATTCACCCAGAGTATAAGTATTTGACCGATGTAAATTCTCTCTTTTTTTTTTCCTCTAGGGTTATTGCCGGGCTTGATGCCTGCACCACGAATCCACTGCTCCTGGAGGCCATGTTTTTCCTTTTGTTACCCTGGTGGTTTTACCATTGTTGGGGTCATTATTATCATTGTTATTGATGTCGTCTTTGTTGGATAGGACAGAAAGAAATGGAGAGAGGAGTGGAAGACAGAGAGGGGGAGAGAAAGACAGACACCTGCAGACCTGCTTCACCATTTTGGAAGCGACTCCCCTACAGGTGGGGAGATGGGGGGGCAGCAATTCCCCTGCAGGTGGAGGGGGCGGTCAGGAACTGGGATCCTTCTGCTGGTCCTTGCGCTTTGCACCACATGTACTTAACCCACTGCAGATGCTTGAACAGGTGTGTGTGTGTGTGTGTGTGTGTGTGTGTGTGTGTGTGTGTTTGTCTGAGAGGGACACAGTGCACTGTAGTCTCACTACTCTGGGCCTCTTTTCCATTCAGAGGAGGGAGAGAGACAGAGAAGCAGAGACACCATAGCATCAGAGTGTTTCCCAGTGCCACAGCACCTTCTTTGTGGTATTGGGTTTAAAAATCTGGACTTTATATCCTACTCTGTGAAGAATTTCTCTGACCCCAGGCCAGGAATATTTACATAGGTAGCCAAGCACAGCAAAATGAAAGAGAACCACAGGTTTCCCGTTCTATCTGAAAGCAGAACACTCCAACTTTTATGAACAAAACAAAACAAAACCGTGAAGAAGTAGTTACCATGTACTTATACAAATAAAAACCTTAGCCCATCAAACCAAACCTAAAACCTAAAATAGCACAGCTTTCCTAAGGCAGGGACAAAATGAACAAGGTACAACCTGTCAGGGCAGGGTCTTGGCATGGCTACTCTCCGTGCTCAGTGCCCAGAGTACTCTGCTTCTAGAACAGCAGTCCCAACCCAAAAGGGAACTCTTCCCACTTTCCTACTTCTGTCACGAAAGCAAAAAATCTTCTTTGAATTTCTTGTGGTTAGCAAACAGAGAGACCCATGCAGATTGTTCGTAACAGCAAATTTATGGGATTCAAACGTGTAAAAAGTGGCAGGTACCTACATAAATACTAAAAAAGAAGAATTCAACAGAAGACATGTGAAAAGTCTGAAGAGCTCTCTGCTGCTTCTTATTATTTATTTCTTAAGCTACATGCTCTAACTGCTATGTACATGAATGTTCTCATATTGTATGTGTCTTACATATTAATACATAAGCATATATAAATATAGGGTATGCCATTCATATAATTGCATTCATTCTTTTGTATGTGTTGACTACTAAGTAGTAAAGCAAAATACAGAGAAATAAACTTTTAACACATTTCTGCTCCTGTTTCCATGCTTATCGCTGGGGCTTGATGCCAGAACGACAAATCCACTGCTCCTGTCAGTCATCTTTTTACAGTTTTATTGGATAGAACAGAGAAAAATTGAGGTCAGGGGGGGGGGGGGGACAGGGAGAAAGAGAAAGATAGACACCTGCAGACATGATTGGCTGCGTGTGAAGCATGGGGGATTGGGGCCTGGAACCTGGATCCTCTAGCAGATCCTTGTGCTAAGTATTAGTACTGAGTGCGCCTAAGTGCCTGCACCACCACCCAGCCCTCACACATATCTTCAAATTGAATGATTTTTAAGGTTGAGGCAGAGAGGCAGACATAGAAAGTAAAAGGGGCCACTGGGCTGGAACCTGGGCCAAGAGCATGGCAAAGCAGCACAATATCCAAGTGAGCTAATTCTACACCCTTAAACTAAACTGTGACACTTGATACTCAGATAATTTCCAAGCCTAGAATTCAACCTAATCTGCTAATCTGCAGCTTTATAGGGGAGAACTCTCTCTCTCTCTCTCTCTCTCTCTCTCTCTCTCTCTCTCTCTCTGCAGTGACGGTTGTTTTTCTTCTCCTCCTCCAGCTCTGTTGTCCAGACCAATAAATTAACAAGCTCCTCCATGAATGTTTAGGGAGGGGGGCATAAGAAGCAGAACTTTCTAGATTCCCTTCTCCATCTGCAGGAGGAGTGGAGGGCTCAGGAGGTGTGGTGGGGTGGGGTGGGACTTGGCAGAGGGAGATGGTTTCCATGCTGGAGGCAGAGCTGGGGAATGCTGGCCTGTGGGGATGGCATGTGGGGAGCTGACCTTCTGAGACCAGCTTCAGGCATATCAAATGCCCTCACCCACTGAGATCCCTTTTTTTTCCCCCTACTGCTAAAAATGGAACCAACAGCAAGCGGTATGTGACTGCGTAAGGGTAATTTATGTAAAGCTTGTCAAGTGTAACACTTAGCCAGAAATATAGTACGGTCTGGGATGAAAATAAGATTTTTTTTCAGATAAAACAGAGAAGCATCCTGCCAAGCCAGTGCCCCCTCAGAAACCCTTTGAAACTTTGCTTTCTCCTGATATACCTCACCAA
Organism: Erinaceus europaeus; assembly: GCF_950295315.1. Classification (NCBI taxonomy): domain Eukaryota; kingdom Metazoa; phylum Chordata; class Mammalia; order Eulipotyphla; family Erinaceidae; genus Erinaceus; species Erinaceus europaeus. The sequence goes on from NC_080177.1 coordinate 16,343,127, forward strand.
TCACTGAGAGTGGCCACATGATAGACATAGCTCATTCTGCTGTTCTGCTGTTTTGGTCCCAGAGGCCAACTCTTACTCACACGACCACAACCACGTCAGTCCTGAAACAGAGCCTGGTGAGACCCAGAAGACCTACGTAGATCCCTTCTTCAACCTTTTTCCCCTTGTGGATTGAAACCACATGGCAATAATACCAGTTACATTTTCACCTTTTACGTCAACATAATTTTTGACATGATTTATCTTCCTTAGACTCACAGTTAAATCTACCTCTGCTACCTCTGCTAACTTCATGTTAGATGTTTTGAATTGTAGGCATTGGAAACCCTAGGCTTCCCACCCATCAGCTGTGATAAATTTGTATTAGTTCTGGGAAACTAGGGAGCTTTTATAGAAAGAAGAGCTCTTTGATTTTCTGCTGGCCATTCGTGTTTGTCACCAGATGTAATAAAGTCAGACCACACTACGATTTGTTATCACAATGAACGCTGCCCTCCAGGGCACTAATAGAATTAGTTTGAGCGAAGTTTGTATTTCCTGCAAACCTGGGCAGTGGTTAGCATGGCCCGGATTTCTAGTTCACTCTATGTTCCTAATCTGTTTGAACAAAATGTCATAGATTGCTGAATAACCACTGACATCTATTTCTCACAGCTTTGAAGCCTTCAAGTTTAAAAATCATGACTGGGTGAGGGTCCTTCTCCAGATTGCAAAGTCCTCATTCGCTGTTATCTTCATACATTGTGTAAATGGGGAGCTAGTTCTTCATGAAAAGTCCACTTCAGTGACCAGATCATCTCCCAGAAATCCCCAGGTCCTAATGCCATCATCTTGAGAATTAGACTTCTCATATATGATTGGGGTGGGATGCAAACATTTAGATCATAACACTTGGATCACACCCCTAACCTCTCCAACGCTTTCCCTGGATACATAGTACAGATTAAGGAATCTCCAAAAGTTAGGAAAAGGAAAAACATGGAATAGAGAAGAGGGGAATGAAGGAAGGAAGACAGAAAGAAATAGAAGGTGAAACTGAAATAAAGAAAGTATAAAGGAGGAAAAATGTAAATGAGAGATACAGGTGAGACAAGGAAAAGAAGACAACAGAGAGAGAGATAGAGAGAATCCCTTTTTACATGCTGAACTGATCCGGTTCTCCTGAGCCTTGAAGTTATACCTATTGCTGTCCCCTGCCATAGGAAGATATGTTAAGGGGTTCACTGCAAATTACCTTTACTATTATTATTATGTTTACCAGAAGAATGCACTCTATTTATTTAAGGAGAAATCTGAGCTCCTCTGTAACAGTCTAATTAAGATCTACATCCCAATGAAAAGCAGGGAAGCAAGCTTCATCATCCCAAACCCAAGTGCTCCTGTTTAACCCTTGACCTGCTCAGAATTGCTCACCAAGGCAGACAGTTTAAGTCTGAGGTTTGCAGAAACTGATTTTAATCTGGATGTTATATGTTTTTTTCTTCCTTGTTGTTGTTGTTGCTGCTGCCTACAGAGTTTTGTTTATTTAACATAAAGGTATATACATGCATGCTTGCCTACACACACACACACACACACACACACACACTTTGAATTTAAAATAATTAAACGAAAGCACATTAGACATCACTGTGTCTTTCCATCTCCCTGTGAAAGAGAAACCCCTAGAAAGTTCCTCTCAATTTTTACCCTTTTGTTATTCCCTATAGTACAATGAACAGCAATATTTTCAGGCCAATGCTGACATTCCCTCAATGATTTCTGTAACAGGGCCATCCCACCACGTACTCACTGGCTGGTGGACTTTTATGCCCCATCTTCTCTTTGTGTCAGCTATGTTGAATGACAATGTCACTCTTTCTTAGGATTCTGAGGACACTGGGGTAGGGAGCTTTTATTTATTTGCTTAAGAAAGGGGAAAGCTAATTTCAAGATCACAGAAACTGGAGGAGCTGGGCCATACCAGCTAAATCCCACTTTTGTGTGTGATAAGATTTACCAAGGATTTGCAGACTCAGTCAGGAGAATTGATAGAGTCTGCTCCAGGTCATTAGCCCTCCACCTCCACTCTTTAGTCCAGTTTGAACCCCTGAAATGTTCCCCTTAATTTTCAAGCTTTGATTATCCCTGTGGGGCATAGTCTTGGCAATGTCTCCAGAATATACTGGTGAGAAACGAGCGAAGCCTTTTGCAAATGACACTGGAGAAGAGGAAAACAGACGTGGTTCCAAAGTTAATCATCTCACCTTCTCTTAACTTTAGATGATCTATTAGTGGATTATTATTATTATTATACAAAAGGCTACACATAAAGTTTGTCATGTTGTATCTCACACATGCCCTGTGCCTGTTACTAGGAGATTCACCACTGCACAGAATTTCTCTTAGTCGTCACAACAAGCCCAACAGACAAATATTTTTACCCCATCTGGCAGCCTGAAGCTTAAAGAAGTGATACGATTTGGCAAAGTCATTCAATAATAAGTGGAAGAGGAAGAGTGACCCACACCTTGGCTGATGAACTCCTAAATGAGAACCATTATTTCTCCAAACTTCCATGTTGCCTTAGATGATCTACCTGAAATCCTGACTCAATTATGTATATTTCCTATGTGTGACCACGAACTAGTCACTAGACCTCTTTGTACTCAATCCCTTTTTCATGAAATGCAAATATTAATAGCAGCTATCATCATAGAGTTGTTGTGAGAATTAAATAAATGGTACAAGTTAAGTGGGTAGAGTTGGGCATATGCTTCTTCTTCTAGCGTTCATGTGCATGATAAGATGCTGTAAATGCAACTTTCATTTAAAATGTTTGGTGCAAAAAATAAATTAATTAACAAAATGTCTGGTGTAGCCAGGGACATAACTCAGTGGGTAAAGCATTGGATATGACTTTGTAAGATCCCACTGCATATGTTGGGGATATGTTCTGTGCCCCCCTCCAAATAAAATAAGTAAGTACTAAAAATATGATTAATGGGTATCATCACTTTCATTGTGTGATATGTATTTCTTTGTGATGGTTCTGATTTATCTATGGTCTGTATGTCTTTTACTGAAAGTCTACTGACACTGTTTTGGGAGCAAAATGGGCAGAAGAGATGAATGTTTGAGTTGATTCACATAGTTTGCTCCATTGAAGGGGCTGTTGCTAAAACATTTCCCCTTCCCTTCCAACGGACCTGAGGAGGAACTGTCCATGCACATGAGAACACCATCTGGTGACACTGAAATGGCACTATCATTGCCTCCTATCACCAGGGTGACAAGCAACAGATGACTAGTGAACATAAAATTTCAGTTCGAAACTATTTGGAATGATTCTCCTGTCACATATGGTCATAGTCGGACTAGAACTGGGGAGCCCTTCCCTTTTTGGTTCCTTTTCAAGGTCTTAAGAGGAACTCTAAAAAACCATCTCAGGCCATCTGGTCTGGTTTTTTTTTTTTTTCTTTCCATATCCGTGACTCTTCAAAGTAAATATGGTGTCAAAAAAGTGTACTTAGCATAAAAAAAGGAACTACTGAAATTAGTTCATCTGAATTTGGGTCACTTATTTAATGTTTAATAATTTAATGTTTTTAACCCCCCCACTCATCAGTTCTGAAGCATGACGTGATTCTTGGTCATTTATTTATTGTTTGTAATTCCCCAATCATTAATTCTAAAACATTTACTATATACAAAGAGGTATACCAGTGTGGGAAATTCAAAGACAGATGTACTATTTGTTCTGAGTATTATAGGAGCTGGAAACCTAGGCAAACTAATTTAAATGAAGTAAGAAATTTTTGAATAAGAAAGTAAAACAGAACAGGTAAACACAACAACCAGGAGCAAAGCTTAGTCTTTTAAACAGGGCTTGACCTGGGTTCTCAGATAATATCATCAAGGTTCATTTCTCTCTCTCTCTCTCTTTCTCTGTCTCTCTCACTCTCTCTGTCTTTCCTCAGTTCTGCTTTCCTCTGGGGTGGCTTTGAAGTCTGCAGCCTTCTACCATATCCCTTATAATGTTAAGGCTGTGGCAGAGAGAGCTGTCCTTTTTACCTTTACAAGGTAAACTCAAGAGTTTGCTACAATATTGGTATTTGGCATGCCTAGGGCCATACACTCATCCCTGACTGGTTGAACCCAGAGCATTTATCTTCCTTAGAATCCAGAATTAAGATTTACTTGAGGGTGGGGGAGACAGCATAATGGTTATGCAAAAAGATTTTCTTGCCCAAGCCTCCAATCCCACGTTCAGCTCCCTATAATAAGAGCTGAACAGTGCTCTGGTGGAAAAAAAAATGACTTACTTGAGGCTTTTATATTGTGAAATGGAGAAGACTAGTGACAGGAAGAACAAGGTATTGTAACTGGGGAAAAAAGGGAGCTAGCAGGGGACATGCAGAACAATGAATCCATGGATTGTTTTCTGGCTGGATGGTAGAGAAAGCTCCCCCCAATCCTTTCTTGGATTTTTAGATTTAATTCAGAACTATATGGAAAAAAAAGGAAACAATCTCCAAATTTCCATCTAAATTAGATTAGCCATAGAACAAATTATGGGTGTGTAAAGAGAGAAGTTAGACATATTCTCCTTAAAAATCAGCAGAGACTCACCCTTTGCACATCTCTTCTCATCCCCCTCTATCTACCTTGTCCTTGAACTGTTTGAAACCAGAAGCAGAGGGTTATTATTCCCAAGAGTCACCTAGAAGAAGTCAAGCTATACCAAGGCCAGAATTCAAGTAGAATCCAAGAGGAATTTATTCAGTAAAAACATAAGGTGTGTGTGATGAAACATCATATGAACAAGTTCAGTATTGATTATAGACTTTGGAATCAGATCTCACCTAGATTTCATTGAATCCATGGGCAAATAAATAAACCCCTTCCAAGCCTCAGTTTCCAAATCTTAAAGGAAATAGTGGTATTTTAAGGATTTAAAGAAATAAGTAATGTGAAGTGCTTAACACAGTCTTTAGTACAAAGACTATACTTTATACTTTCTCTTCTTTCAAGCTAAAAAGTGGTGAGCCTGATGTGTTTGTGCTGAACGGTATTTTAATTTTAGATGACATTAAGAATAAACAATTTTAGATAGTTTGGGCTCTATTCCTAGAAATAATGTAATTAGACCTAGAAATATGCATTTTAAAAGCACGTTGGTTGATTCTTCAGATAAAAATGAACTACATTTTGAGAAATTCTTGGTTAGGAAGTAACATTGGAATAATAAGTAGAAAGAAGAAAGATAGGAAGGAAGGAAGGAAAAAACAGTGAGGAGAAAACAAAGGCCAAAGGTAATATTGGAAAACCCTAGAGTTAAAAAAAAAATTGAATGCAACTGTTAATGGGAACCATTCCATGAGTTTGACTAGAGTTTTTAATCCAAAATTTGCTTTAGAAAAATGTAATCTGCTAATTGCATGTTGGAAGGTTTGAAAAAAGGTAATTAAGTGAGGCATATCACATGTATTCTGTTCCAAGAATATACTGGGGAATAAAACTAATAGAAATTGGAAAGTTTAAAAAACAAAAAGTCTTTAGGACTTGGGTAATCTTGGGCAATCTAATTAAAATGTCATCAGAACATGTGCAATGCAGATCCACAGTCATCAAAAAAAAAAAAGTCAATGCAATCTGATGTCATCCTCTAAATTTGCAAACTTCCTTTCAATGTCATAAGAATAGCCTGGCTGGGCAGGATGGTCAAACAGAGAGGGCCTACATTTCCCTTTTCCAGAGATCAATAGCAATCCGTAACAACCCACGGGAGAACCTACATAGGAACTGACTTTCCATGGAAAGGAACAAACTCAATATCCAAGTGGACAGGGACACAGATAGGTGTCCTTTGAGGGTGGGGGCTTTATATGATAACAAATTGTAATTGAAGAGATCAATAAGACAAGGAATGCTAGTCTGAGAAATAGGGAGCAGACTCTACTGAAATCCTGGCATGCTAATCTTATTACCACAATTTTACAGCAATGAAAATGGAAACTGTAAAGGGATATTCAGCAGCAGTCCTCCCCCAAACCAGGGTAATTTGGTGGGTGCCATATTGGTACTTAGTTTCCATAGTTTCCATAGTCACAGACCCTGAAAGTGGACTTGGGGAGGAGAACTCTTTTGTCAGCAAATAGCCTGCCAAATTGTGCCCTCTTACCTCAGTTTTAGTGTGTTTAGCTGTCAGTAATGCTTCTTTTTCTTCTCCTTCCCCTTCTCCTCCCCCTCCTCCTCCTATTCCCATCTAGAGCACTGCTCAGATCTGGTTTATGGTGGTGCTGGAGATAAAGCCTGGGGACCTCAGAGCCTCAGGATTGAAAATCTTTTTGCATAACCATTTTGCTATCTCCTCAACCTAGAGTTGCCACTACTTAGGATGACATCTAGCTGCATATTAGATTAAAAACAACAACAACAAACACCTGCCTACAGCAACCTGGGTGCTGCAGAGGACTGGCAATCTTGCACTTTTCATCACAACCCAGTTTCAAACACCCACCCCTGGTTCAGGTCCTCACAGAACATCAAAGACAATGAGGTGACAGAGAAAATTGCCTATATTGTTGTACCAAGATAGCAGACTGAATAAAATCCTAGATTCAATAGTTATATGTACTTCCAAATGTACAAGATAAATAAATGATAATAGAAACCAGAAATATAAAGAATGCAATACCTTAGCTATATATATATATATATATATATATATATATATATATATATGTCATTAGCAGAAAGACAATAGCCAAAGCTCTAAGTGATAAGTTAGAGGAAAAATGTAGAAGTATCTATTAAAGAAAAGGAAACTAATAGAAAACTGAGCTAAGACAAATGAAGATAATATAACAGACTTATGGAACAGCATTAAGAGGAACAATATTCTCATCACAGGGATGTTAAAAGTAAAAATAAAGAAAGGGATGTAATTCTTATTTCAAGGCAAGGAGATAGCATACTGGTTATGCAAAAGTCTTTCATGCCTGAGGTTCCATATTCAATCCCCTGTACCACCATAAGTGGTCTGCTATCTCTCTATCTCTCTCTCATTAAAATATAACAAATAAAAAATTTAAAATGTCTTATCTGAAGAAGTAGCTGAGAATCTCACCAACTGTAGACAATAAACAACTAAACCTAGCTAGCTCGAAAAGTTCCAAATAAAACAAAATAAACTCAGTTATAAGTAACACAAAACATAATAATTTAAATGATATGGTGAAGAACAAGGGTAGAGAATGTTAAAGACAGTGAGAGGTTGGAAAATTGCCTCTAAGAGAATTTCCATCAGACTATCAACTGATTTTTCAACAGAAACTCTAAAATCCAGAAAGGAATAGCATGATAGATTCAAAATTTTGAGTGGAAAACTCCTCCACCCAAGAATAGTCTATCCAGCTAGATTATATCAGTGAGGTTTGAAACAGGTTATGAAGAGCATTCCAGACAAACAACACTTAAAGGAATTATCTGCCACTACCAGCTCTAGGGACTTGTATAAAAGGAAAATACTGAAAGATCTTGCCTGCATGTGGTAAAGGAAGAAGCCTCTGGATTCAGATTTAAGGACTGATATCAAAAGGGGTTAGGGGAAGAATTGTTTTGTGAGGGTGGCAGTGGTCCAATGGATTTTAGTGGAAAGGTATTGGTACTTTAGTAGTAAGTATGATATGGTAACGTATTTTGCAGATATGTGAGCTTTGTACTTCTAAAATATTTATAATCTTGCAAAGCAAGTCACCTCAAAATTTCAATTTAGGAAATTATAAAGTCATAATGGTAACAACAGCAGCTGTACTTTGGGTAAAAGTCACTATTGTTATTTCTACTTAGCACATTCTTCTACGTTAGTATCTTATGGTTGACTTGAATTACCATCGTTATCAGCTAGAAATTAACTGAACTATCTTCCAGCAGTTGAAGAGCAGAGCAAAGTGAAATTTGTGTAACCAAATCCTACCCATGGAGCCAACCCACACAGCACATGTAGCTGCGTGTAGCTGAGGCCATATTCCCAATCCTGTAATTCAATCCTCTTGTCAGAGTAATTGGTCACAGGTGGTTCACACAAATGGTTGAACAGCTGAGCCTACTCCCTATTTTTGAGGGTCATTTTAACAAGTTGCTTGAAGCTGGATGTGTCTCATTTTCTTGCTATAATGATTCTCACCACAATGTGACTTTGTCCTTCAGGAGGTATTTTCTGTTGCCACTCTAGGGAAGGTGGTGCTACTGAAATCTAGAAGATAGAAGCTAGGGATGCTGCCAACCACTCTACAATGTTCTGGAAAGTCTGAGAAGAACAAAGAAGGACTCAGCACAAGTTGTCAGCAGAGTCAAAAGTGGAGAAACCATGAAACCATGCTTTATGAAAGCACAGATAGGAGCTCTGGGTCTTCCCATAGCAATTTACTTTCTTTGGCGGGAACACTGTGCTCAGTAACCAAATTGAGGAAGAATTCTAGCTCTGAACTTAGAAAATCCACAATGGATCCTAAACTCTGCAATGGAAAACATATTTAACTTCAACTGTGTGTGTGTGTGTGTGTATGTATGTGTGTGTGTGTGTGTGTGTGTGTGTGTGTGTGTGTGTGTGTCTGTGAGAGAGAGACAGAGAGAGGGAGAGAGGGAACGAAACAGAGAGAGATAGAGTGGGAGAAAGCAAGAGAGAAGGAATCATTGTGGAAAAGAATTTGCAAGCAGAGACTGCAATGCAAAACTTAAACAAAGAAAATCATTTAATGCTAAGTCCCAACATTACAAGCATAGCAATGCCAGGGTGGTGAATAAGTAGGATGACTTTAACTCAATAAACTCCAATAAAATGCTCATGAATTGTGGTGAAAAGCAGAATCTCCCTCTCCTCCCCTCATAATGAAGAATAAGAAAACAAGTTTTGCAAATTCAAACCTTTGCAAAAATTCATTCTGTGTTTTCCTACAGATTGGCAGTAGTAATATCGCAGGCATATTCAAAGGGCAGGGAGAAATGGCGTTCCTGAAGCAATCAATGTTGGCAGACAGGGCATTGGGAATTTCTTGATGGGATGTTTATTATCTGCTCAAGGGGTGGTCCTGGAGTGGCAAAGGAGGGAGGTCTCAGCAGGACATAAAACAATAATAAAAACAGTGGTCTGTAGGATAACTTGTGTTCTAAGCCTCAGAAGTCTGTATGTATGAACTTTCTGGCACTATGGCCTGAAAAGAGCAGAAGGGTAAGTTAATTTAGATGCAACTGATGGGGTTATGCAGAAGAATGTCCTTCTATTTATTGTTCCCTCCCAAACATCAGTAGTCTCTAATGGTGAGTCAAGAAAATGACTCAACAGAGTTGATGAGACTCTTCTTGCGAAAAGACTATATGAATTTGTTGGCTCCAGAATCGGTCATCTTGAGCAGAAGGAAATTGAGAGGGGAAGGTTAGATAGAGAAATAGAGACACCTGCAGTCCTCTTTCACCACTTATGAAACCCTCCCTCCTGCGGTTGGGTCCAGGGCCCAGTATGTCACTACCAGGCCCCTAGGGTCAGTCACCTCTGGACTGGTGACTATGAATGAGGAAATTTTTCTTAAGAAATTCAAATGGAAGGGATCCAGCAGTGAGTGGTGCAGGCACTGAGGCCCAGCAATAACCCTGATGGCAATAAACAATTTAAAAAAATTCAAATGGAAATTGCCAGTGGACTTTCCTTTTAAAAAAGAACTTGGATTCCTCTCTGGACATGGTCTACTTATATCACTGCTGTCCCATGGTATATTAGTTTCCTAGAAGCCACCATAACAAATTACTCTGAACTAATGGCTTAAAAGAATGCAAATGAATTTTCTTGCTGTTCTGAAGATCAGACGTCTAGCACAGGACTCCCTAGACTAAAACTAAGGTGCCAGTGGGATTGTTTTGCTCCTGGAGGATCATGGGAAGATTCTGTTTCCTAGCTTCCAAAGGTCCTCTGCTTGCTCTGATTCACATCCCCATTCATCTCCTAAGCCAGTAGGGGCTAGTAAAACCTTTCTCACAGGACATTGTGCTGACACTGACTCTTCTGCTTCCCTCCTCCCTCTTTTAAGGGGTGATGTGATTACATGGGTGAAATTGTGATTTCACATTTTTTTTTCTCAAAGTCATGTGGTCAGCAACCTAAATTCCACCTTCAGACCTTAATCTGCCCCTTGCCATGTAATAGAATATATACCTAAATTCTGGAGATTGAGATTCTAACATTTCTGGAGGGTCCATTATTTGACTTACCAAAGCTTGCTTATTTAATCTTCCCTTATCTATTTAGGTCAACAGTTCATTTAGGGAACGTGCAGTGTCTACAAATAAATATTTACTAAATGAACTAGTGAGTGGGTAAGGAAGTGAAATGTTAGTATTTGGTCCCCTGATTTAACTTAATAAAATCTAAAAATAAATGTATTTACTGGAGCCTCTGAACTCTGACCCATACAACTGATTTAAAGCCAAAAAAACACAAATAACAACAACAACTTTCAAACCTTTAGAGACCACGTGTTCCATTTGGTGGAAGCTCAGCCATGTTCCCAACTTTATTTGCGACTTGGGTGCGTCTAGGTCTTGACCTTTTCAGGACGTCATAGTTTAAGACCAGAAAATGGGCCAGGTCTCCTTCTTAACATTCCTCATTTAATCAAGATGCTCAGTTATGCAATTCTTTCCTCTCATGACTCTACCTCTTTATCTTTTTGTGTTGTTTTAATCACAGTGGTTCAGAATGTTTCTGTAAAAAATCAACTTCCCATGAATTTATCCCAACTAATTAACCCGCTTACTATTCACTCCAGAGTTTGGGCTTAGACATCATGAGTAGAATGAA